>NC_089375.1:1296645-1944968 GCF_033870435.1 Sordaria macrospora | reverse complement strand
AACTATTAAGCAGGCAAGCAGTGCAGCCAGGCGCACAAGAGTGTGTGGGACGCTGGGAATCAGTTCGGCCTGGGCGGTAGTGCAAGTGTTGCAGTTGCTGCAGGTGGTATTGCGCAGTCGCATTGGTCCGTCAGCGCCGCCCGTCAGCGGTACCCAAGCCTGAGGTCCAAACGGCAATTTCACAAGCCGTCCGTTCGCTTCCAAGGAACAGATCGATCATAAAAAGCTAAAACGATGGACTTCGCCTCTCCTCCAAATTCCCCGGGCGGTTCCAGCCTACCTCAGCGACCCATGAGCGCAATGGTCCGTCCAGCACCGAGAAGCAGCAGTCGCATGAGTATCACCAGCAAGACTGGTGGTGGGAGTCGAGCGTCGGACGACGATGTCAAGACTGCAGTCAGAGTCGGTACGTACCCCCCACAACACCTGTACCCCTTTTTTTACTACCCCCTCTGTGGCCGCCAGCTTTCCAGCTGCGGCATTCCAGCAACTACATGCAGCGCCGAGAGAGGCAGCCACTCACGCCTGCAAGAAAAAAGACATGAACAACGTTGATGCTGACACCGCATTTTGCCATCGGTAGCGGTGCGCGTGAGGCCGCCCCTGGGTCCAGACGATCCAGGATACGATCTTGTCCCACAGCGATTTCAGCGGTCAATGGTGCAAGTCCAAGGAGAAACCGGAGTAGCCATCGATTCACCACAGGGCCGCAAGTTGTTCGTGTTTGACAGGGTTTTTGGCCCCGAAGTCGACCAGGAGGGTGTCTGGGAGTATCTTAGCGACTGTGTAAATGCTTTCACGCAGGGCTACAATGTCTCGCTTCTCGCCTACGGCCAGTCGGGCGCCGGCAAGTCGTACACCATGGGCACTGCAGGCCCCGATGTGCAGGATGACCTAGAGGCCATGGGTAAGTGCACCTGGCACCGGCCTCTGAGACATGCAGGTGCCCTCCCACCAAGGAGTTTGTGTGCTAACTGCACGTGTAGGAGTCATTCCGCGGGCCGCCATCGCCCTGTTCGAAAAGCTGGACGGCTCAAGTCCAAAGCCCCAAGGCGCGGCTTCAAAACGGGCTTCCATGTCCCAGCTGCGTGCTCCCTCGAGAGCGACGCTCCAGCCTTCTCACATCGACAAGGATTGGAAGTTGACTGCGACTTACGTTGAGATCTACAACGAAAGCCTGCGAGATCTCTTGATCCCAGAGCAGATTCCACAGCATGAGCGCGGCACCGTCACCATCCGTGAGGATGTCAAGGGGAACATCATCCTCACGGGGTTGCAGCAAATCGAAGTCAACTCGGTCGACGATCTAATGAATGTGTTAGCCCAGGGTTCAGCACTCCGCCAGACCGATGCGACAGCCATCAACGCCCGTTCTTCGAGATCCCACGCCGTCTTCAGCCTTAACTTGGTACGAAAAGGGGCCAAGGGTCCGACGGCGCCCGCCGATAAACGCATGTCGATGCCGCTCGAGGCCATGTCCGGTACAGAGGCCATGGTCACCACCGATAGCAAGATGCACTTCGTCGATTTGGCCGGTAGCGAACGTCTCAAGAATACCGGAGCTCAAGGCGACCGTGCCAAGGAGGGTATCTCGATCAATGCCGGTCTGGCCGCCCTAGGCAAGGTTATATCGCAGCTTTCGTCACGGCAACCAGGAGCGCATGTGTCGTACCGAGATTCGAAGCTTACCCGCTTGCTTCAAGATTCTCTGGGTGGAAATGCGATTACGTACATGATAGCTTGCGTAACCCAAGCCGAATTCCACCTTAGCGAAACACTCAATACGGTACAATATGCCCAGAGAGCGCGAGCGATTCAGAGCAAGCCGAGGATACAACAGGTGGATGATGGCGACAAACAGGCCATCATCGAGCGTTTGAAGGCGGAGGTTGCATTCCTGCGAGAGCAAATTCGGAGTTCGGAGAGGGGTGGGGGTGACAGACGTAGCATGTTGCTAGCTCCTGGGGAGAGGTCCGAGCGGCAGAACGAACGGGAGGTCGAGCTCCAGAATCAGCTGCTGGACGCCAGGGAAAACTATACCACGCTATCCCAGCGACACGCGAAGCTGATTTCCGAGATGGCCAAGGCGCGGGAGAACGAGTTTGCCGAAAATCAGCATCTCGAGGAAAGCTTGGGTGAAAGCGCCACCGAACGTCTAAACCGCTCAAACAGTTTCGCTCAGGCCGTCGAGCAGGTCGTTCTCGAATACGAGAAGACAATCCAGTCGCTCGAGCAGTCCCTTGCCAGCACCCGGGCCACCCTCGCTAACACCGAGACTACGCTGCTTGAGAAGGAATCAAAGTGCGCATATACGGAGACCATCAACACTCAGCTCCAGGCAAGGCTGCAAAAGCTAATGGACCGCGAGGCTAGCACGGAGAATTATCTACATGACTTGGAGGCTAAGTTGGATACCCATACTTCGGGGGAGGAAAAGAACGCCACCATTATCACCGAGCTCCGCAAGGAAATTGCCCGTGTACGGGAAAATGAGGCAAATGCAGAGGACTATATCTCCACCTTGGAAGAGCGTCTCGCCGAGGCTGATCAGGATGCTGAGCTGATGCAGAGGGAAATTGACCGACTTGAGCAGGTTATTGAACGCCAGCGTAGTCTCGGAAAGCTGGACTCCTTGCTAAACGAACTTGACCACATCCAGCAAGATCCGCCAACCATCCCCGAGAACGAGCATGAACTCACCAACGGAGCCCGCCATCGAAAGTCGATGGCCAGCCGGGACTATGCCAACCATTCGCGTAGCCAGAGCCATGTCAGTCACCGAAGCCAGTTTGAGGAACCAATCCGTGAGAGCAGTGAGGAGGACATTCCTGAGGAAGACGAGGAGGATTTCGTGACCCCAATGGAGAATGCGGCCCATTCGACACCGAAGGCGTCGCACGCTCAACTGGCCGGCAAGAATGGTTCGAAATTGGTACCTGTGGATAAGTTCGAAACCGTTACCAAGGAGCTTGTCGAGCTCCGAACTGAGCATGAGACAACTCTGCATGACTACAGCGCTCTCCAAGCTAAGCACGAGGAGGCTCTCCGGGCGCTCGCGGAGTTGCAGGATACCATCGATGAGGCCCGCCATCCGAGCCGCGTACGGGATTCCATTCTTTCGGTATCAGCACCGGGTACGAGGCCCATGTCCTTCATGTCGGGCGAGACCAAGCCTGGTCACCGATCTTTGTCATCCGAGTTGTCATCGGCTCTGGGTTCGCACACAGTTGTTACGGACGCTTCGGATGCTGAGACTGCCAAACACCACGATTCGCATGTTGACGAGGCGGACGCCGATGCTCAAATTCAAAAGCTGAAGTCCATTGCCGCTGCAAAGGAGGCCGCTGAGAGGGAGCTTGCAATGCGGTACGCTCAACTGGAGGAGAAGCACCAGGAAACTCTCGATGTAGTGGAAGAACTGAAGACGGAGATTGCAAAGGCCCAGGCTCTCAATGTGGAATCTTCGATTTCAAGAACCAGCACACCGGTTATCCGTCGTAAGTCCAGCCAGAATGTGATGATCATCGATCGCGCCCATCGCTCTTTCGCCACGCTGAGCAACATCGCATCCGAAAATCTACATGATCCAGATGTGATGGCCAACTTCGAGCTCAACTTGAACGCCGCTATGCACGAACTCCACGCGCGCTCTGAGAGGATCCAGGAACTGGAGGTGGATGTGGCGACAGCGAAGAAAGAGATGGAGACCAAGATGACCATTATCTCTGGCCTGACTCGTGAGAGGTCTAGCTTGAAGGCGTCATCGCCGATGGATATGGCCATGGTTTCCAGCCTGAGGGAACAGCTGGAGAGGAGTGAGAAGCAAGTGCAGGAGTTGCGGGAGTCCAACGCCATTCGGCAGAGGGAGCTCGAGGCTCAGATTTCCGAGTTGCAGCATGCCCTGCATCAGGCTGGTGTTGATCCTGCGACGGTTTCTCCCAAGGTGTTTGACGGAGATTCGGATGCGCAGGCGAAGAGGATCCTTGAGCTGGAGGCCGAACTTCGCGGCTGGGAAGCCAAGCACAAGGCTGCGTTGGAGAACCTCCAGGACTCGGAAGATAGGATGAAGTCTTCCATGGCCGAGCTTGGAAGCCAGATCTCATTCCTGACCACACAGCTTACCGAGACCGAAACCCAGTCCAGCATGTTGAGCTCGCGCCTTGCCCAGACCGAGGGTCAAGTCACCTCGCTGAACGACCAGCTTGCCCAGAACGGACACAAGGAGCCTGAAGGCGACGAGGCCGCAAAGGAGAAGAAGCACAAGGAGCTTGTCGAGTTCCTCCGCCACGAGATCGATGACTACAAGGAGCTCATCAACAGGACACAGGCCAAGGCCACACAGGCCGAAGAGCAGGCCGCGGCCACCAAGGCCCTGCTTGATGCTGCCACCAGAGAACGCGATGATGCCGCTGCTGAAGCCGAACACAACAAGCAGCTCCTGAACCAGCTTGAGGAGTCAATCACCGAGCACGAGCAAACCATCAAGGCCCACCAGGAGAGCTTGCATGCCCTTGAGCTGAACCATCAATTAGAACTTGAGGAGGCAAGAACCGCTTCCAGACGGGAGGTTGAGGCTGAGATGAAGGCCCTCAAAGCTGAGCATGCCGAGAAGGTAAGACGTCTCGAAGAAGAACTTACCGATGCTCGGGAGGATCTCCTGAGGGTTGCCACTCAGGTCGCTATGGCTCTTGGCCTCGAAGTCAGCATCGAGAAGCTGTCGGAGCGCATCGAGGATCTCCTCGAATCTCGCGATGTCGTGGACCTGGAGCAGAAGAAGCGTGGCGAACTGGAGCAGCATGTTGTCGAGCTCACGTCCATCAACGACCAGGTCATGAACGAACTAGAGTCTGTTAAGGCCGCTCTCGCGGACATGTTGGTCACGGAGAATGACAAGACCAGAACTCTTTACCCTGTCAAGGAATCCGTGGCCCTGGTCAAGAAGAAGATGGTCGATTTGGAGACGAAGAACAAGAAGAACTCGCGCCTTGTGGAGGAGCTCGAGGATCAACTGCAGAGCAACTACGACCAGGTGCAGCTCACGAGCAATAGGCTGTCGACTTTGCAGTCCGAGAAAACCCAGCAGCTGGAGGAGGCCAATGCTGCCAAGATCAGGCTGGAAGAGGAGCTGAAGGTTGCCCAGGAGCAGTACGCTGCTCTTCAGGTATGCTGACCTTCACTACCCATCCCCTTTACCCGTATTAATCGCCATTTACTAACCATAATTTCTAGACCAAGTACAACGTGCTGTCCGAACAAGCAGCGTCGGTTCCTCAACGCTCCGACTCGAAGTCAGCACCCAACCCGAGTTCTCCCCTCCGCAAGTCGAACTCCGTCCAGTCCCTCCCCTCGCCCCCGCCTGCGATTCCTCTCCCACCGCTCCCCGCCGATCGCGCAAACGGCGCCGTCTCCCCTACAAGTGGCGCTCCCCGCCCTCCCTCGAAGGACATTCTTGCCGCTGCACTTTCAAACCAGCAGTTCCAAGCCATTCAAGAAGACCAGGAAGCCCGCATTCGCATCATCGAGAAGAATCTCTCGGCTGAGAAGCAACTTACCGCCACCCTGGAAGAAGCGCTCACCGATCTCGAGACGCAACAGCTCAAGATCAAGGCCGACGCCGATGCATGGAAGCGCCGGGCCTCCGAGCTCGAGGCCGAGCTCAAGGAGCTTAAGGACAAGCCCCAGGTGGACAACCGGTGGAGCCTGCAGCAGGTTGAGGAAGAGCGGAAGAAGCGGGTGGACGCCGAGCGGGCGCGACAGCATCTCGAGGAGAGAATGCAGAGCCTGGCAGGCAAGAAGAAGAAGAAGGGGAGCCTGAACTGTTTTTAGGGGGGCGCCCGCACCCGGTTGCCCTTGTCGGCCCTGTCCTACTGTTCAAGCGCTACGAGCGTTGGTTGTTTTGGTTTATCATCAATGGGTGGGGGTGGCCGGAGTTGCGGTTGTGGTTGCTGTGGCCGGAAAAGCTGCGGGTGTTGCTGCGGCCCCAAGTGTGGGTGTGGAAACGGCTTGGTGAACAGCGGGATGGTCGTTCCTGCGAACACGCCTGCCATGCCTACCATGCCCACCATGCCCACCATGCCCACCATGGTGGGGCGGCGCAGTCGTTCTGGTAGTGGTGTTAGTCTACACGGAAGTGTTGGGGGTGGTGGTGGTGTTGGTGGTGGTGTTGGTGGTGGCCTACGGAGGCGGGCTGTGAGTAGTGCTAGTCGTGTCAGTACTACTAGTGCCGGTGGACGGCGCAGTCGCGCTGGCAGTGTTGCTAGTGGTGGCGGTGGTGGAAGACTACGCAGTAGTGCTGGCAGTGTTGCCGGTACGAGTGTCGGTAGTGGTGGAAGCACCGACTATTGCTGCGGGTTGATGGATAATGAGAAGAAGAACAAAAAAAACAAGAGTAAACTTACGATACCCGTCAAGAGGAGGAAGAGAAGAAGCAGCAGCGTTATCAAGGGGAAGATGAAGGAACAAAGAGGACGAGAGTCGTCAGAAGGTGCAGCAGCAAAGGAACGGAAAGAGAAAGTGAGGA
This sequence comes from Sordaria macrospora, assembly GCF_033870435.1. Lineage (NCBI taxonomy): Eukaryota > Fungi > Ascomycota > Sordariomycetes > Sordariales > Sordariaceae > Sordaria > Sordaria macrospora. The sequence goes on along the minus strand of NC_089375.1, from coordinate 1,938,448 downwards.
AAAGCGGCGGGAGTCATCATTATCAGCTTCACCGGCTGAAGCTCTTGTTGGAGAGAGAGAGCACGTTGCAGCGGAAACTCATGTTGGAGAGGGAAATATCTCTGCAGCGGAAGATCGATGCGAATCCGGATTTTTCGTACATGACATGAACAAAGTTGGTTTTGACCTCACCCCCTCCCATCACCCCTTACTAGGAAGGACGGGAGTGAGCAAAAGAGAGAGAGAGGATCATTGGGACGAAGCGATGGGATGCCAGGAAATGGGATGGGGAACTGGTCAATTGGACTGGATGAATGGATGGGCAATGTTGATTTCTTTTGCGTTTTCTCTGTGCTTGTTTGTTTCTTTGTCTTTTTTTGGCTATATATCCCCCCTTCGAGCGCGCGACCCGTGCGTGCTTCTTCTTTACATATACCTTAGTACCACCGTGTTATGCCCCCTGTATGTATGTGTCCTACTTACTATACCTATGTTGTGCGAACAACACTATGAATAAGAATCAGACTAAGAACAAGAACACGAACAAGAAGAAAGTGATGTCTGCAAAATGCCTGATGAGTCCCAATGAAAGGCCTCCTAGCCTTTTTTTGTTGCCTTTGGCATCTTGCGAGACGTTGTGTAATCAGGAGGAGACGTGAAGAGAGCTTACGTACAGACTTCACTGCGACTAATAAGAGAAAAAAAAATGGAATGGTACAACGGAAAATCATACGAGACTCCAAGCACGGCGAAAGAAAAAGGAAGAATACTGTAGACCATCCAAAAGTTGAATAAAAAAAGGCAAAGGAAAAAAACATACAACACCAGGGATTCGCTGGTCGTCACCGACCCAACTACTAGTCTGGCCCTCACTGGCTTATCTATGGGAGAGCGGACGGGATCCCGAGTTTTCCAGTGGGTATGGTCGTATGTGAAAGAATAGCCTAGTATTACTCCCTATCTGTGGGAGTTCACGCTGGCTTGCGTTTATTCATGTGCGTGCTTTTCGTATAGCACCTGTTTTAAAATTATTCAACTTCACGCGAAGTAATTCGAGGCGCTCAACATGAGTTGCAGCTTCCCTTTGGACAGCTAGTTGGCTAGTTGGCCGCTTTTCTTCAGGAAATAACATAATGCTGGTTTGTTTGTTAGTTCGTTACTCCTATCATGTTACAGAAGACCTATCTCAAATTGTCACAAACCTCACAGAACCAGAATCTGATGGCTAAGTACGAATCAAAGAGGTATCGTTAGGGGCTAAGAAGGCATATATAGTGTAAGATCATGATTTTGTTACGGAGTGAAACGGATGGATCAGATATGTACATGTCTAGGAAGGATCACCGGAGGTCTCGAGCTAATGGGCAAACTAGTATTGGACTGTAAATCATATCGCATGAGGACCTTTATACGAATACTGTACCTAAACAGACGTAATCCCATTGACGATGGGGTTATACGTGGTGGTGCGAATCACGCAAATGCCAGGCAGGCGCACTTACAGTCAGTTCTGCAAAATGGGATAGCTCCCGTCCTGTTGTTCACAACAGCACTTCATCCTTCCAGAATACACTGTCACAATTTTCTCCGATCCCATCGACGCCAAAGCCGTCGAGTATCACGATTCTCAGAAGTTCTCACCAATAGATCCGCGTCAAGACGCGACTGGATCCCTGGATTTTACATACGAAGCAGGCAGTCTTAGAACAGGCGGAAAGGGAATTTTCTCTGGTTTAAGACATGGCGAGTTATTGCAAACACTGCGTCTCTTAAAACATCTTTTTGTGACTTCGCTCAACATCATATACCGCGGCCGTCGGTTGCTTGGGACTGGGAAAGTCCGGATAGAGTATAGACTGACGGATGAGCCATCTCAGTCAGACCAAGAGCCCTGGACGAAGAATTGGAAGATAGAGGAACAGAGGAAACTGATTTCATGAAGTAGAGACTCGACTGCATTGTATGTCGAGAGAGGCCAAGTTCGGTTTGGGTGAATGACCATGGCGGCGGAGATAGTGCGCAAGAGTGGGATGTTGTTCTGGGGAAGGGGGCTATGTGAGTGTGATGCTTTTGCATCATATCCCGGTAGACACATGATATTGCTCGAACCGAGGGATTCATTCGTATATGCATTAACCTCTTGCAACAATCCGACTCAATAATATCATGCGCAGATAATATTGCAACCACCACCTGCCGCATTTGGTATAAGACAGAAGTGACGTCCAGGATTGAGGTTTGGCGTTGTCGGAAAGGTGCATTGCACGAAAGATGGACCGGCCTGATAGAGACCGGGGATTGCACCAAGCGGGCAAGTTGAAATTAAAAGGCAGACCCTCCACTTCTCTTAGTCGACAGTCTCATCCTCTAGACACTCCGATTCAAAGCTATTGAGCAATCAGACCGTAAGACTTCATTGGGCGCCCCCATCCACATTCTTTCAGTCCTTCGAAGAAATCAAATTCGGTGCTGTTCTTACCGCAACACGGCCATCATTCAACGGAATTCGCGGTGCACCAACATTCCAGTCATGGCCCCCAACTTTCCGATATATGACTGGCCACGAAGCTCTCAATGGATTACCTCAACCATGTTTTTCGAAGTTCCTTTACACTCGAGGACCCGGTAAGCACTGCCATGTTGCACTGCCGCCTTGCGGGTGGTAGCGTGGATATTAACCGTAGTCGGCACCTGGTTCCGATTCGAACCAGTACTTATACCGGACGTCTGTCTCACAATGCTGGACCTTGTGTGAACATTGTGAACGGATCTCAGTACACCAGTCCATCTTCCAATCCTCCCCAACGCTTCAGCACTTTTCATAACACCGACTGCAGGCGTGATGGCTCAAATGGGCCAAAACATCTTCGGCCACAGTTTCACCAACTCTTCCAGCCCTAGATGGGTTGGTGAGCCTGATTCCCGTGGGACATTTAGAATTCTCCCCACGTGTATCGTCACCCTTGTCCTCTGCGTTTGGACGGCTATCCATCTCAACGTTCCTGGACACAAAGAAGGGGCGATGAGACTGTACATGCGCAAATTTGGCTGGATGCTTTTGGGTCTACTAATTCCTGAACTGGTAAGGTGAGCTCATGTCCACGCGCTGTAGTACATGGGGAAAGGAGCATAATATGGGTGGTTTTTGAGCAACTCGCTAAGATTCAAAAGATTGCATATACCGCTTTTCGACAGCACCAGCAGGCCAGAAACATCGCAAGAGAAATGAATTTTTGGGATAGATGGGGGTATCCAAGCTCTCCATTTGCCAAAGACAACGACAAAGATGGGTTATCTTGAACCAAAAACAAGAGCAAGTGGAGGACCTGTGTTCTGTCTAGCTGGAGGTCAAAACAACGCGAGAAGGACATGGAGGTAGGTACAACTCAGTTTTTGGGCAATTTGATGGAATAATATCAAGGCTGACTTGGTTTATATTCCGCTTTTCTCGTGGTGCACAGGCTTCCACCTGCGAATCATGGTCTATTGCCCATGGATTTCTGGCAGTCATGGGAGGCTTTGCGTTAGAGATAAACACCGACGATCGGAATCACCAAAGAAGTGCCAGGAACTTCTTTCCAGCAAAGCGTTCGACCGAATCGCTTTGCCCAGGGCCTAGCCATCAGCCTGCTAGAACTCAACACATTTGGCCATGCCGCCTGCACCCTCTTCATTTACATCATGTGGTGGCATAAGCCTCTCGATATTGCTGAGCCAGATACGATAAACTTCGTGAACATGGACAACGAACCGAGACTCATCGCAGCCATGTGTGTTCGCAGTGAGCTGGATGGAGTGGCAGAGTCAGCTCACTTTTACGAACAGGAGAAGGCTTTCGCGGTCAACGTTGAGTACAAATATTCTGAAGCTACAAGGGACGTCACAGGGTCCATTGTGTGGGATGAAAAGTGCCTCCGGATGTGCTTGCGTCCGCACTGCCCTTGACAGGGTGGACGCATGAGCATTACAAACCCGAGCCTACGACGAACTATGAACTCGCTCTCACCCCAAGCCCTTTTGCCTCTAGGTATCTGTATCGACGAAAAAAGTAAGCTGATATTCACTCCCATCTCATCCAATATCCATTCAATCAACTCGGTATGCCTTCGCTCGTTCAGGTCCAGGCTAAGTAGTTGACGACTAACGCAGATCTCTGAACCCATCCAGCGGTCTCTTGGCCATGCCACTATCACACAACCTACATTCTGCCTACCCCCCCCCCCCCCCCCCCCCCCCCCCCAAGGCGAAGTTGAGGTGTTGGAGGCAGGTGGAAAATACTCCGGCGGATGGACAGACGTTCAACATGTACTTAGTCCGGCCACCCCGGATACAAACACCGACACACCTGCGACTGCCCCTGGCCTTCCTCCTGTCCACTTACAGCTCGCCCATTCCGATGTTCGACGTTGGCAGCTAGCTCTCGGATACGGCCGCCTCAACAACGTCGCCAAGAACCTTCTAGTTGATCGGGCACGAAACATTCCTTTGCTTCATACATATGGAGCGGTCTCCAGTGACCGACACATCACCTTCTACGTCGGCTTCGGCCTCTTTGGACTCATCTACGGCGGACTTCACTGCGTGGCATGGAATGCCCCATTTGTTTCTGACCTCGAAAAGATTCTCTGAAGGGTCTCCAGTGTGGCCATTACTTGTACTTCCTTTTTGTTGGTCCTTCTATCAGTCCGGGCCAAATTCCCACCCTTTTTGATTGGAGCCCGCCAAGATGCTGGATCTGACCGTGGAGGTGTACGGAGCGCCCAATGTGTTCTACGGAAAAGCAATGAGAGTGCTAGGTGTGTTAGCGGGAAGAAAGTTCTGGGCTTTCATAGGGCCGCTGGGTGCGCTTGTGCGAGGTGTTTTCGCAGCCCTCGTCGTCCTCCAGGTGGTCGTTTTCTTCCTCGTCAAGATATGCTATGATCTTGCCGTCACCGGGCTTCTCGCGCTCTACGTTCTGGCTAGGAGCTACTTGGTCGTCATTTCTTTTGTCAATCTCGCTCATCTTCCTGACTCGGCATTCGTGGTGCCGAATTGGTCCAAGTATGTGCCTTATTTTGGATAGGTAGCAAGTTTATCCGGGATATGCATGAGATTAGGTCAATTGTGGTACGCATTTACACTTCTTCTTGTGAGCCGTGGCTCTGTTCCGCTAAATACTATGAGAGGACTATAGGGTATAGGGAGCCAACCGGAGAGAGATACATTGACGACGATAACAAATAGTACCCTTCACCAAACCACTTCTTGTAACGAAAGGAGGCAGGAGGGGCATTCATAAGGTACAGATCGCTTACGAAATGATACCCACGACCATACCCACTGGAAAACTCGGGATCCCGTCCGCTCTCCCACAGATACGCCGGTGAGGGTCAGCTTATGTATGGGAGTTGGAAGGATATGAACCGGATCTTCTAATCACATGGTAGGGTCAAAAAACTGAACAACCACCTCCCATATCCATAATCGTTGAGGCAAGACAGTGAGTGGGGAGCCGGCGCTAAAAAGATGAATATAATTGGGCCGATTACGAGACAAGTTGGCCGTCCTGACACTGCGGCTAGCCCCGTTAACGTTTGTCAAAGTGCAATATCCGCGGTATAGGTATATAGCACAATTCTCAGTCGCGGCCATAGCTCCCAAAGAAAATGAAAAAGAAGAATCAATACATTGTCCGCTCAAGGACACTGGTTATTGCAACGACTTGGTTGTTGACAGCACTGGCAGCCTAGGCTCTACTGTAATTGGCAGGTTCCATTCGGATTTACAGCGCTTCCCGCGCCACATCCTGCTAATTGGCATACAGTTGCCAACCCTGTAGACCCTCACCCAACCCAGGCAATTGGAGTGTGATTGGGAGAAAGCCGCCAGCCATCTTGCGCCTAACAAGGTGACAACGCAGAGCCCTATGCTCCCTCAGACCCTCGAGAAATTACAGTGTTCTAGTTTCTTTTCCTTTTTTTGTCCTAGATGGCAGGAGAGAGGAATTCCCTGCAGTTTCATAAACTCGATCCATTGAACATCAACCATAGCATCCTCACCACAGTCAAGACGTTCCTTCCTCAAAGCTACGATGCTTCGACGACTGCGCTTATGGTTCCAGACGCATGTCAAGCGACACAGAAATGCGGAGGATAGGAAAAGTTCTAAGGACCAAGGGCAGTCTCGTCCTGCACCTCTGCCTGAGTCGACGCCTATACAGCAAACCCCGGCCGCTACCTCTACCTCCGCCCTCCAGTTCCCAGCCGCTCCGGCTACCGATTCCGCCGACGTAGAGACATCCGCCAGTACGGAAGATACCACTGTTTACCTCCCAGCTGCTCCCGCTACCAATCCCACCAGCACAGAGACGTCCGCCAGCACAGATGACACTACTGCCAGCTTACCCGTACAACTCTGGGACCGTGCCTATAATGAACTCAAAAAAGAAGAGGCCGAATTGGTGGGCGCATATGAGAAGATATTGTCTCGACAGCTACTAAATAGCTCCAACTCAATGGTGCTCGAGTCTCAGCCGAACATCGAGTCTCAGCCAAACATCATCGCCCAAAACAACAACTCGGACAGACGCCACCAAATGACTCAGCTTATCGATGCCGGCCTAGCCAAGACTAAGAAGGAAGCTAAGGTGAAAGAAAGCCTTGGTGTAGCCGTGGATATTGTTCTATCCGCAAAGAACATTATAAGTGCGGCAAGCCAGGCCGTGCCCCAAGCCGCGCTTGCTTGGACTGGTATTTGTATTGCTTTAGAGGTACGTCTATTTAGAGCGCGATACTTCACATACTAACTTCTATAGATGTTTATCAATCCTGTAACCGCGACCGAAGCCAACCGCAAAGGGATCGACTACGTTGTTAAGAGAATGGACTGGTACTGGAATTTGTCGACAAACCTTCTCAGGGATCCCACCAACAACATCAGCGAACTTGATGGAATGAAAGACAAATTGGAGAACCAAATTGTTGACCTCTACAAAGTGCTCCTCTCTTATCAGATTAAGAGTGTTTATGCCTATTATCGCAACCGCGGCTTAGTCTTTCTACGGGATATAATCACGCTTGATGACTGGAAAGCTGATTTGGGGGCTATCCAAGACGCCGAGAAGCGCTTCCAAAACGACGCCCAAACATACACAAATCAGCAAGTGACGTCTCATCTCGAGCAGCTCGTTAGACAACAAATGTCAGAGAAGGACCAGCAATGCTTGAATCACCTGTACCTTACCAATCCTCACCACGATAAAACCCGTATCGAACAGACCAAAGGTGGCCTTTTGCAAGATTCGTATCGTTGGGTCCTCGACAACGCTGACTTTCAACAATGGCGTGACGACCCACAGCACCGACTGCTCTGGATCAAGGGCGACCCCGGCAAAGGGAAGACTATGTTGCTGTGCGGCATCATCAATGAGCTGGATCAAGGCAATACTGCCAACGCACGCCATTGCAATGTGGCCTACTTCTTCTGCCAGGCTACCGACTATCGCATCAATAATGCAGCCGCCGTATTGCGCGGCCTGATCTACCTGCTTATTGAGCAGCAGCCATCTGTCCTCTCACACGTGCGGAAGGAGTATGACCGTGCAGGCGAGAATCTGTTCAAAGATGCAAATACCTGGGTCGCCCTATCGAATATTTTCACCAATATTTCACAAGACTCAAGCCTCCGAACGACCTACCTAGTCATTGACGCGCTTGACGAGTGCGTTTCAACAGACCTGCTGCAACTTCTCGATTTCATTGCTCAGCAATCATCATCTGGATCTCGAATCAAGTGGATTGTCTCAAGCCGTAATTGGCCGCAGATTGAGGAACGGTTGGGGAAAGCCGCAGATAAAGTGAAGGTCTCCCTGGAGCTAAATGCGGAATTCGTCGCAGCGGCTGTCAATGCATTTATCCTGCACAAGGTGGATGACCTAGCAGGGCTGAAGAAGTATGATCCAAGGACAAAAAAGACCGTTCAGGATTACCTCTGCTCCAACGCGCAGGACACGTTCCTCTGGGTAGCGTTGGTCTGCCAAGTACTTGCAGGCCCGGAGGTTAAGAAATGGCGTACCGAAGAAATGCTACGCAAATTTCCGTCCGGGCTGGATGCTCTATATGCGCGGATGAGAGAGAACATGAGCCAGTCCGAGGATTCCGATTACTGCAAGCGCATTCTTGCTGTTGTTGCAATTGTTCGCCGGCCAATCAGCCTTCAAGAACTAACTACTCTCGTCGAGGTGCCTGATGTTATTTGCGACGATCTTGAATCTCTAAAAGAGATTATAGGGCTTTGTGGTTCATTTCTAACACTACGAGAACGAACCATCTATTTTGTTCATCAATCAGCTAAGGACTTTTTACTTGGCAATGCCTCTGATAAAGCTGGCAACCAAGCTTCTCAGGAGGCGTTTAAGTGGATTTTTCCTTCTGGGAAAGAAGATGTGAACTACACCATCTTCTCAAGGTCACTTGATGTCATGTCTACAACACTGCGACGCGACATATACAGCTTAACCGCACCGGGATTTCCGAGCGACAAGGTGCAAGTACCGAATCCGGACCCGCTAGCGACGGTGCGGTACTCGTGCGTCTACTGGGTTGATCACCTATACGACTTGGTTTCCAGTACGAACACAAACCGGAATGATCTTTTACAGGACAACGGGGTTGTCTATACATTTCTCAAGACGAAGTACCTTTACTGGCTGGAAGCTCTAAGTCTACTCCAAGCTATGCCTACGGGGGTTGTTGCTATTAGAAAGCTCGAGGGCCTGTTAGTAAGTACAAGTCTAACTCCGCACTAGGAACTTGGTCTAACTAAAGATGCAGGGAGGTAATAATCAATCGCAGTTATCAAAGCTTGTTTGGGATGCTTACCGGTTTGCTCTGTCTTATAAGTCAATAATAGAGCAAGCTCCACTTCAAGCATACATCTCAGCGCTTGTATTTGCTCCAAGAAAAAGCTTGATGAAGAGAAATTTCAGCACAGAAGAGCCTGAATGGATTCAAAAGAAGCCCGCTGTGGAATTAGACTGGAATGCCTGCCTCCAAACCCTCGAAGGCCATAGCGGCTCGGTTCACTCCGTGGCCTTCTCGCCGGATGGCCAGCGGCTGGCGTCCAGTTCAGAGGACAAAACGATCAAGATCTGGGATCCGGCGTCGGGGAGCTGCCTCCAAACCCTCGAAGGCCATAGCGGCTCGGTTCACTCCGTGGCCTTCTCGCCGGATGGCCAGCGGCTGGCGTCCAGTTCAGAGGACAAAACGATCAAGATCTGGGATCCGGCGTCGGGGAGCTGCCTCCAAACCCTCGAAGGCCATAGCCGCTTGGTTTACTCCGTGGCCTTCTCGCCGGATGGCCAACGGCTGGCATCCGGTTCAGGGGACAAAACGATCAAGATCTGGGATCCGGCGTCGGGGAGCTGCCTCCAAACCCTCGAAGGCCATAGCGGCTTGGTTTACTCCATGGCCTTCTCGCCGGATGGCCAGCGGCTGGCATCCGGTTCAGGGGACAAAACGATCAAGATCTGGGATCCGGCGTCGGGGAGCTGCCTCCAAACCCTCGAAGGCCATAGCGGCTTGGTTTACTCCATGGCCTTCTCGCCGGATGGCCAGCGGCTGGCATCCGGTTCAGGGGACCAAACGATCAAGATCTGGGATCCGGCGTTGGGGAGCTGCCTCCAAACAATCCCTACTAGTACTGTGATAACCGATATCTCGTTTGACTCTACTAGTCGCTACCTACATACCAACATTGGACGTATTAACATAGTTACAGAAACTACCGAAAGCCAAATTGTGCTAGATTATTTAGAAAGCCATAGCTATGGCTTAGGACAAGATGCGTCTTGGATGACTTGCAACGGCCAGAACGTACTCTGGCTACCACCGAATTACCGACCGGGTGCATATAATGTCCAGGGACGGATGATATCCATCGGCTGCGTATCCGGACTAGTTTGGTTTATTGGCTTCTCACGAGACATATAATGTATTCCATACCATCCTCAATTCCTTTCTCTTTATTTCTTTTTCCTAGCGTGCCACCAGAAGGGTTTGGGAGGATAGGAAAATTTATAGGAATTCTGTAGATTATGGTACCTTCTGCTGTTGTCAAGATGACGTATGTCATTTTGAAGAAGCAAAACTATTCCATCCTTTGACTCTCCTTTTACAGGTCCTGTGCGGTCCAGATGCTACGGGATTAACCGTGACTGCCCAGTTGTTACCGGGTTATCCTGTGACATTGTCACAATGCACGTCCGCGCACACGGACTGGGCTTGTCCGGGCTCTTGCCCATATAGCCAGTCCTCCACACACATCCTCCTTTCCTTCGTCACACGGACATTTGCCCCGCTGGGTTCCTGGCCACAAAGGCATCACGGGCAACGAGATTGCTGATGAGCTTGCTAAGGCAGGTGCTGAAGGGGGAGAGGTAGTCAATGAAGGCTTGGCTACCCTTGCGCACTCAAGGCGGCTTGCTAAGAGGGAGGCGCGTACGGATTTCAAGGCATGGTGGGCCGCGAACAAGCCAGAGTCTTATGCAGACTACCGGCTGGGGGTCTCCCTGAAGCCTAACGACGAACTAAAAGAGTTGGACAGACGGTCTTTACACACCTCCTCGCGGCCAGGTCTGGCCACGGTGATTTCAAGAACTATCATGAAAGGTTCGAGCAAGAGGGCGCGCTGCGGACATGCTATTGTAGCAGCTGGAAGACCCCCTTTCACCTCTTCCACTGTAGGAAGGCATATGTGATTTCCCTAGTCACAGGCGAAGCAGCTACGCAGGAGAATCTCTCCCTTGCTATAGGGATTTACTGGCAGCGCTTCATCGCTAGGATCCAGACCTCGCACTTCTTTTCACGGACTTGCACGAGAAAGACATGGCGCCAGTCACTCTGGCAACAGCACATCGACAACTGGGGCACCGCTGACAACCTTACGGGGTTTTTACGGAGTGAAGGGGTGGAGGTTGGCCACGGCCACGACATCGAGAGGGTCACGGTGGACTTGGACAGGCTGGTTCACCGTGTAAAGAGACGGGAGGAGGTCTTACGGGAGGAGGAGAGCGAGAGCGGAGAGAAGTAATTTTACCCTTTCTTTTGTCCTTTCCTTAGCTCTACGGGTCCCGTCACATACTGGCGGCTCGCTCACTGGGCGATTCGATTGGAGGTGTTGGGCCGCGTTTACGCTACGGACAACACATGATTTACACTGGTAATAGGCCTCGGGTTGCTCTCGGATTAATGGTTTCGGTGGTCAATTTTTGTACGCTAGATTCACCGATGTGGCACATCTCATGCCCTACGGGAGGCGGAAGTAGACGTAAAATATAACAAACAAACAAACGCGACAAGGCTCGATACGTACCTCAAGGACGTACCAATTCCCTTTGGTATAAGAAAGCCTTGAAGTCTTACCCTCTCTTGGAGGTTGAGAAGATCCTCAAGGCCTTCGAGACCAAAGAAGATTATCAGCTGAATTGAACTCTTTGTTCCAAGCCCAGAATACTGCCCTTGGCCACACGTAGATAAGTACCAACAGAAGGAAGGGTCACGTGGAATGAGACAATCTGAGTTCCCCAGTCGTCCCTTTATACCTCCTCGCCCTCTGCGAGATATCTGGCTCCGGTGGTTCACGAAGTTGTGAACCCCCTTTAGGGTGTTGACTCGACTTATGGGCCTGGCTCGACTCGTGAGCCTGTGCCTGCCGCTTCCCCTGTCATGATTACACGACCCAGCCCTTCGGTGCACTGGTGGCTTGGTTGGCCCGTGTCCGTCGCTTATCAGTTCGTAACAGTGTTGGATTTGGCGTTTGATTAATTCAATTTCGCTCTTAAGCACCTCCATTTTGAAACGGCTGGAATCAAGAACGGAAGAAAGGACGACGGTTGTATGTAGTGGGAAGATGGGGTGGTTGTGTTGATGTGAAAAGAGTGAAGCAAAGAATTCAACGACAAGGCTTGACAAACCTGCAAATGTCGCTCCTACCTTCTACAACCAGAATAACAACCAACCAATCTTTTCATCGCCTTTCTTCCCCCACAACAATAATCTCTAGAGCTTGCTGATGGTCTCATCATAAGCTGCTATGATAGGCTTGTAGAGTTGGTCTGGCTCTCCTGCAGGGGCTCCAATGTTTACACTTGCATCTTTGCCGTAAGGAAAAAGAATTTTCCTGATCCTCATACAAAAGCGGTTCCAAAACTTTTAAGCTTCTCTGGAAACTCCTCCAGCACCATTCTAAAAGTAACGGACATGTCGCCTTCCTTATTCATAGCAATCTGACTGAAACTTCCGGTCTCCCATCGTTGAAAAACGCTCTCCTGAGGCGCCTTCTTGTTGCACGCCACCCTCATCATCGCCTGCACCATGTTCTTGAATAGCTCCGTCTTGACCTCTGTTACCAACTCCCGTCTCAGTTCGGCCATCAGTTTCTCTTTGATCTCCCGCCGCATCTCCTCCATCAAGTCGTCCCACATGTCGGCCCACAACTGCGACTGCTGCTCCTCCGTCTTCTCCATCACAAGCTCCTGCGCCTCGCCAAACAATTTGTCTTCCAATTCCCATCGCACATCATCCATGTCCAGGTCGATTTTACCCTCCACATGACCGATGATGTGCTCCGGTTCCTCCGTTTTGTATGGACATGAAGTGTGATCACATGCGGGTCATGCCCTTTGCTCCGGAGGCACCTTCTCGGTTCTTTCTGACAGCAAGGTCTAGGTTAAAATTAACCACCCGTTCTATCGCCTTTCTCCCTATCTGTTGTAATCTCTATAGCTCGCTGATGGCCTCATCATAAGCTGCTATGATAGGTCTGTAGAGCTGCTCTGGATCTCCTTCGGGGGTTCCGATAATGATTCCTTTTTCGTGATAAGGAAAAAGAATATCCCTAATCTTCCAACAAAGCGGTTCCAAAACTTTGAGCTTCTCTGGAAACTCCTCCAGAATCCTTCTAAAAGTATCGGACATGTCGCCTTCCTTATTCATAGCAATCTGACTGAAACTTCCGATCTCCCATCGTTGAAAAACGCTCTCCTGAGGCGCCTTCTTGTTGCCAGAAAATCCGTTATGCTATGATTGGCGCCCACACATCTAAAGAAGGATATAAAAAACGATTCGAGGTCATAACAATATGTGTGGCCGATATTGTTTGGAGAGATATTGCCGTGGAGAATATTGCCAGTGACGAAGAGAGATTGGTACGCCTTGATCGCATTTCGCATTGATTCTAGCAGTTGCTTGATATTGGTAAACTCACCGATGACGCGACCGGCAGGTGAGATGACGAGACAGGAATAGATCCGATCTTTCCATAGTTCCTCATTAGGCGTAGATAGGGTAGGCTTGATCTTGCTTGTTGATGACGACGGCTGGATGCTCAGCTTTCGAATTACCTTCTGGCTATCGGATCGCTGCTTCTTATTAGATCTGGATACGGTGTTGTTAGTGGCATCGGACGATAATTTGTGCTTGTATCCCGGTCTATTTGTGCTTGTTGAAGTCGATGAAGGGTCGTCTCCCCCGTTCAGAAACGGGTGAGGCTTTGAGAATTGCAATCCCTTCCGTATTTCTGCAATGGTAGTGATTCGATGATGCGCTACTATTCCAGCCACCTCTTTAACACCCTTTTCTTTTGCTTACGTTAGGTAGTCTACCTCCGCCGTTCGTTTACCCGATGCCCAAGCGAATTTGACAACGCTGTTGTTTTCGGTCGTATAACAAGTAGTTCCGCGACTTACGATGGCCTTCTGGCTATACATTGCCCTATTCAACCTGATTCTCGTTGCTTGACCACCTGTGCCGGTCAGCGTAATGTAGCGGTTTTTTCTTCCTCCCTCAATAACTCGCTCAATAAAGGTATCCCGGCCCATCGCCTCAGCATCCATCGTAGCATAGCCGACAAGAGCGCGCGCAAACATGTCCGCCTTTTTGTGAATATCAAAGGACCTGGAACTATACGCCCCAGCCCGATCGAAGATCCAGAGCTCCATCTTGGAGGCGCAGAGAAGGAAGGCGTGGACGAATCGACGGGTCGGCTGGTCGGCGAATACCTTGCGCACGTAGCGGGTGAGTTGCAGGAAATCCGTCTTAAACCTGCCTTTCTCGCATGACTTCTTTTGCTCCCCAACAACTAGAATGTTCTTGTAATTATTAAGGATGCCCGCTTGTGTAGTTGACGTTTGGAAGAATATATCCATCTGGCCTTTCCATTCTTTAAACTGGTGAGCAGATGCGGTGGTATGGAGTTTGTTCGGTGCCCCAGCTAGGAAGCGCTTTTCCAGGGAGCAAAGCCATTCCTAGACCGGCTTTTCATCAGGAGTGGCCGGGAAGCCCGTCCATTTCGTTCTGTTATGCGCTGTCTTGATCTTCTCCAACATCGCCTTCTGTTCGTTGCGCCAACTTTCGGGCTTGAAGAACTTGTCCAAAAAACCCCCTACATTGCGAAGGTGTAGTTTTTGATCTCGTGAAATAGCTCCCTTTCCACCATCTCGCGCGTTGGACTATCAGCAAGCCGATTCAAACTGGTCGCTCTCAACGCCGCCAACTCTGCAGGGATCTTCCTGTTCACACCCCTAACCAGCTCCTGGTGCCTGAATGGGACGGTCGCATCTACCCACTCGGCGGCGGCGTTTATTATTGCCGGTAGGAGCAACATTTACAGGCTTGGCTCTAATGAGGATTTGATACAAAGGAAGGGTGATGATGGGGTCGTCTGTTGGAGGCCGATGTGACCATGTATGTGCCGAGAGTCGAGGAAAAGTCACCAAAAAAGGAGCTGGCCCGGGGTGGGCTTAAGTCCCCGTGGTGCCCCGCAGCGGCCCGCCGCGTCCCCGCAACCGTCTCATTCCACCACCAACCCCTGGAGATGACGCCTCAACGGAGATAACAGAGGAAGGCCAACACCATGGAACTTGTACTTGGTATTCGGAGGCAGTCTATGGGTGTGTTGCAGGTGGACCACTGCCTGGACACTTCCAGATCACCCACGTTTCTGCCGCGTCTGCGTTAAGCATTTGGAAGTGTGGGGATCCTCGACGAGGGCTTTAAGGGTATTTCCGCCTTGCCGGGAGTGGTGAAAGCAGAGTCCGTGGGTTTGGACATCGACAATGCTTGTTAATTACGCGGGAAGGATGAGTACCGTCAGGAGGGTGAGGGTTCCATGGCGGCTGAGACTTTTGCCCTCAAGGTCCAGATAGAACGTGCTGGACGGAGGGATCGAGGAAAGGAAGACCCGGAGGCCAATTTTGTTGCAAAACTTTTCTTCAGACTCGAATGCTTGGTGTTAAAATTGAACTGGTTTGGGTCAGATGTCAGGGGCGACTGCGCTAGCAATAGTAAGACCAACCTGGAAATGCAATTTCAGTGTTCCAGAACGGTCAATTTTTCTCGTAATCTGCCCAATTGTGTTAAGCTCTTTACCGTTGCCTCCGTAACGAACGATTTGTTACGGGAGGTGATTGTTCAGTTTTTTGACCCTACCACGTGAGTAAAAGACCCGATTGATATCCTCTCACTCGTCAGACGAGATGGTGCATGTTGGTAGATAACTACGATCGTATCTCCTATAGAGAACCACTTCGATATTGAGCACCACTATGGTAATGGACATGTGAGGCTCCCACGATGGAAAGATCTCTACGGTCCCTTCGTAGTAAGTTCCTGGGACGTGAGTAGGGATGATCCGTTGCAAGCTACCTAGGTGAGATACCGTGGGGGCAGCCCTAGGCACATCGACACTAGGATGTTGGCATTCATAATATAACTACGTGCATAGCATGTTGAGCACACCAGTTAGTTGCCGGGCCTCGGCCAGCGGAATTTGGGGCAGTATCCATTTCTCATAGGCACAATCCGCAAAAGTCAAATCGCAAATAACTCCCGAAATTTGGCGTGGCCAAGCTTAAGTTAGACAAAACATTTGATCTATTCGAAATAAGTATAAAAACAGAAAAGGGTCATCATTTATCATCAATATACAAACACCGTATACGCTCGCTCACATACAGACAGCACTGTCTATACGTACACGCACACACACACACATATAGGCCCGGCAGCGCTCAAGCATACCTAGCATATCCCCTCTGCTGTTCCCTAAACGGCTCATACCTCCCATCTCCTCCTTGGCCCGGGAACTGTCCCTGGCCCATAGGATGTCCCATCGGAGGCTGCGGCGGTCCCCGCTGATATGGCGGCGGTGGCCCTTGGTACGATTGCGGCGGTAGCGGTCCCGATTGCGACGGCAACGGAACATGCCCGCCGTTCCTACCTCCACCCCAGTTCCACCCCGCAGGATGGCGGCCCATATCTGGCGGCGGCGCCATCCTCGGAGGTACTCTCCTCGACCGCGCGCGCCGACAACAGCTGCAGCAGCAGCTGATGAAGGCGATGAGGAGAAGACCACCGATGACGCAGCCGACGGGGATGGCTATGTTCTTGTTGTTTCTGAACCAGTCGAGTATCTGGTTGCTGAGCTTGGCGCCCTCGCAGACGCCGTTGGAGCACTTGCCGCCGCCCTCGCAAGGGGTGCCATCCAGGAAGTACTGCGGGAGGGTGTAGCACCGATCATCTCCGAACATGGGACCTTCACATGCGAGCATGCAGCCGTCACTGGAGCACGAGCTTGTTTTGTTGTGTGTGTCCTCGTTCGCCATGAACGTCTTGCACTGTTGATCGCGAGAGGTACATTGGCCTGATGCACATGTGAGCGAGTCACCGCACGAGGTGCCGTCGTCGGCGGTCTTGTCGGCCGGGCAGGAGCCGCCGGTGCCGGAGCACTTCTCTTCCGGATCGCAAGGGCCAGTGCTGGCGCGGCAGATGGTCTCGGCGCCGGCGAACTGGCACTGGTCGGTGCAGCATTCTTCGTTGGCTGGGTCGCAAATGCTGTTCGTGGTAAACTTGCACGTCTTGGGGTCGCAGCACGTGTTGTTTCCGCACCCTTCTTCGCCACCACAGTCGCATTCCTCGCCAGCTTCGACGATGCCGTTGCCACATTGCTGACCGCTGATGGTGACCACGTCCTTGTTGTTGGATAGGCAGCTCATTCTGCCGGGGTTTCTGCCCAAGAAGCTGCATACGTTACCGACAGTACAGGCCGAGAAGGACGTGATGCGGCTGTCTGTGGACGGGTTCATGATGAACTGAGCGTTGGCGTCGCAGGTGGTGGTGGAAAGAGGGCAGCACTTGTTTTCTCTAGCGTCGCCGTTTGTGCACGTGTTTGAAAGGCAATCGTGGACTGCACCAAAGGTATGACCCGACTCGTGGGCAAAGACCTGCCATTCGGTAGATGTGCTGACGACGACATTGGCACCCGCGACGGTTTCATTGTCCTGGCTGTTCGCAGCGCCTACTTGGCAGACCTGGCCCAGCCAGGCAAGGCCAACAGCAGAACCAGTATTGCAGGTTGACATCAAAGTCCAGTAGGCGTTGTTATCGTTGGACTTGCCTCTCCAACCGGAGAACTTCACCAAGCGATCGGTAATAGTGGCACCGCTGCTGCAGGGCATGTTGAAGGGCGCGCTGTCAGGAGGCGTGGCCGGGCACTCCTTATCGCTGATGGTCAAGTTCCGGATGCCTAGAGAGATGCTAAAGGAGCTCTCAAAGAGTTGAGACGCCTTGTTGACCATGTCGATGACATTTTGCCTTACAGATTCGGTCGAGTTGAACTTGGCCGTGTAGGTGCAGTCGGTAGCAATGCCAATGAGGGCAACCTTTTTCGAAGTCGGGCAACCGGCTGTAGAGCCAATGCTGTTTAGCAGATTAACACCAGCACCATTTCCACCTTGGGTTCCATCCATCTGTCGTCCAAAAAGGATCCTCGGACTGACAGCCCAGCGGCTCTGATGCTCGAACACCTCCTCGGTCCACCGCAGGACCCCGTTGTTCTTGTCGTTGTTCCACTCAAGTTCGTTGGAGGCGCAAGAGCCCATGCTCGCAAGGTCGCGCTTCAGGTCGGTGTGTGCGGGTATCATAATGTCGGAATCCCGCCAAACAACCATGTATTCTTCCTCCGCAGCCTCGATCTCGGGGTCGCCTGGAATCATCGTTTGCTTGTAATTCGTATTCGTCTGGATGTGATGGTCGACTCCGTTTACCCTGAAGGATCCTTGGAAGATGGGTCGCTCTCCATCCTTCGTAACGTAGACTCGTGCCCATCCCGCTTGCCTCCAGTCTGCGTCCGTCATGCCTTCCCTTTGAACAAACGTGGTGCCCTTGAAGACCTTGTGCTCGTCCCTGGCGATAGCTTCTATCTTCTTGACCTTGCCATCAACACCCAGGATGTGTATTGTTGCATCGTCGGGAAGGATATCGTGGTTCGGTTCTAGAACAAAGCGAATTTTTTGCTGGCGATCGTGGAGATAGAAGCTGAGGTCGAAGGCTGACTGGGAGTGTACCCTGTGCGAGGGCGTGTTGATCACGGCATCGTCGACTCGGCTAATGTATGATAGAGGTAGTCTCTCCGTCGAATGTGCTTCAGGCCAGCCATGTTAGCCAGATGGTGTTCAGACGAAGGAAAAGAAGAGGACGATTGAACATACCTGTAGTAGACTGGACAAGCAGGGCAACGGCAGCAAATACGGCCGCGAAGGCCTTGGAAACAAACATGCTTCAGCTCTAAAAGACAGTGTTCTTTCTATACGCACCGCCCGTAGTCCATCGAAAGAATGCAAAAATCGGCTACTAATTCCTGGAATGGACAAGAAACGAGCGAGACGAGAATTTCGTGGAAATGAATGCTATGGTAAATCCACAAACTATTCAAAATATGTGTACACTCGCAGTAGGTAGTTTGCTTTAACGGTTCTAGTTCTTCCCCGCTTGTTTGCTTATTTGTTGTCGGATGCCTCTTACAGCAGCTGTTGGCGGTCGATGTATTAAGAGAGGCAGGCGGGTCCTGGAAGGAAGAGCTGCTGAAGTTTGGGAAACGGAAGCGAGAAAAGTTTATGTCCCGGTAAACAATAATCGACAGATGCAGAAACGAATGGCGAAAAAGAGGGAATGCCCAAAACCTTAACCTCCAGGGTGCCGCCCGTGTGGAGGGGAAAGTTGGAAAAAGATGGTGGCGGTGCAAAAGGTTGAGGTCCGTCGGAGTGGTTGCGTGAGCATCAATCAGCGCCGACAGCCGACGTAGCGAGCGAAAAAAAGGATATGAATCGGCGGCCGGGAATACTGTGGTGATTACTACTGAGTGGTGGTGGGTTGTAGTTACAAACAGTGAGAGGAAAGAACGAACAAGACAAAAAGAGAGACGGGAGGAGGGCAGCAGGGACTTGGACCAGTCGATGAAGAGGGTTCTCAGGTTGAGGTGGGTGGGCAACAAAAAGAAGGGAGGCGGGAAACTGCAAAGTCCAAGGCCTATAATTGGCCGCCCAGCGCCTCAGCCAAGATGAGGCCAAGCAACCCCAAGCGTCTCCATTGAAAGACTGGACAAGTGACACGTCCCTGGCACTGTGCTAGGTAGCGCCCGGCCGGGGACCCGACACCACAAGCAGAATCATTCCACTTCATTATCGCTGCTGCGGCAACAACATGATTGAAAGGGGGTGAGGTGCGGCTCACAGATCTCATCTCAGCATTTATCAGCGACCTGACCTTTTGGGGATAACAGCATCTCACCTTTCCCATTGTCAAAGCCACGGCCGCGCGTACAGTATTCAAGAAGCCACCTGGGCAACAGCGGACGCACGCCCAAAAGAGAGACAACAAGTTATTTTTCTGTGGCTGCCCGACTGCGCCAGGCTTGGTCTTTCTTGCCTCCCGCAGGTCTTGGTTTGCAGTGCAGTGGTCTTGATGCACTTCCATATGCGCGAGAGAACAACTTCCATTTTCCACCGAACAACATTTCCATTCCATTCCCTTACCGCCCAGACATTGCGCCCAGCTAGACTAGTGCCTAGCCGCCACGCGTCTACGAGACATCTGCTGACGAACATACCGAGGTCCTTTACTAATCTTCGAAGCGAAAAGAGTTGAGGGTCTGGGCGAGATCTCTCGTTAAATTTCATAAGTCTCGGCATCGGCAACGGCATCGACAACCGACCGAAACCTGGATCTTCGAGATTTTTGAAGATCGAAATACGAAAAACGGAATTTGTCAATGGACATCTTCGTTTACCGGTTTTGTTTGTAAATCGCAATTCCCCTCCCGTTCACTCAGTTCCGGTAGGTCCATGATAAAGGTCTCTCACAATGGAAATATGATCCACGACCCGTTCGATGGTTCACACCTAGTGTAGATACCCTGCCGAACCCGTCGAAGCCTGTCAGCACTCCGTCACTAGCCCAGCCCTGTGAAGTTGTGACGAACGGCACCTTTTTTTTTATCGTTGGGTCCGTCGTTTCCCCCGTGCCCCCTTGCGTTTCAGATCTCTGACCTCCCGCACCAACCAGTGAGGTTGCAGCACTAACACCTAGTAACGCTTTTGACACCGGCAGTGAACATGTCCGATATGAAATCGGACGAGTAGATATGGGTACCTTGCTGGGCAAGTTGAACGAAGAAGAGAACAAAAGGTTCAAAAGAGAGAGAAACAAATGAGAACGGAAAAAGAGAGAGCCCAAAAATGATGTCTTGCAGAAACGGGATTCGGCACATATCAACCCGACTTCCCTAGAGTCCTAGACTAGTATCGACATCGCACTACATTAGCACACATTAGCTTTACACGTACACATACTGTGAGAGTCCGTCTGACCTATAAATAGCCGAGCGTACGACCACGACCACAAACCTTCAACAATACCGGGTTTTTAAAAGCAGTCCCGCACTCAGGCTCAGGTCTAGCCTCGTTTCCTTTGGGCAAAATCTCGAGCCTTTGACTCAAAGTATCTACCCCATGTCATATCAAACCATTACTTTGTCGCACATCTAACCAAGATCTTGAGAAAATGTCGTTATCACATCCAACCCCAAAGGGCAATCAATCAACCATCCTCAGCCTTTCCTGACTTCTCGCTGATTCTATACACGTACACGTACGCTTTGCAGGGCTTGTCAGGGCTTATCAGTGCTTGTTTTACTCTGCCACCCACCACCCAACCGCGCTCGCTGAACGGTAACGTAAGCTAAGCCAAGCCCTTGGAATCGGGAATAAGCGCGGCTGCTCCTGCGGAAATCCTTCATGCGGGCAATGCTGTACGATGTCGACGAATGATGGGCGTGGGCGAGCTGGACAAATGTATGTATGTAAGCGGGCATGGGCATGCAAGATGCCGTGGTAGGTATGTCTTTCACCGCCATCGATTTGGCATGCCGCGCTTACCTACCTGTGAGGTAGGCTTTGCTTTGCTGGGGCTGGGCTTGGGTCGAAATATGGATGTGGATGATAACCGTGGGTGTTGCGTGCCAGAGAGCTAACCTCACACCCACGGTTATTGTAGAGGTAGGTAGGTGACTGAGGCTTGTTTGTGAGGCTCGTTCGTGAGGCTCGTTCGTGAGGCTGATATAGGTGGTTAAGGGGTTTGTTTTGTTTTGTTTTGTTATGGCATGGGCACTAGCCACCCCCTTAACGCCGATAACAATTGTGTTCTTTCTGGTGCTTGCTGTAAGGGGGTAAGGTTTTGTTGACTTCATGGTGTGATAACATTCAACCTTGTTTATATTCCATGTCAGAGAGACGAGGAAGCCTTCTGCTGGCTACTTACGGCACAAATAAGTTGACCGAGAAAACGTACATACGTAGATGCAAACCTGTAATCTATTGATCTTTGTCCAAAATAGGTATCCAGGAACATGTAATAACTCAAGAAAAGAAAAAAATGATATACTGTTGTAAAAAATGGTACCATGGTATGACATAACCAAAAAAAGAAAACATCGCTCATTCTCTCAACAAATGTGCCTGCATCCTGAGACGACATATATGACGGTCCAACCACTGACCGCGCGTCCTTCCTTTCCTCTCCCTTGTCCTAAAACCGGTATATATAGTCATTCCCGTTTCCCTTTCCCTCCTTTTGCCCTTTTTCCTGGACACTGACTACCACTACTGACAACTGACTTGCAGTGTACTAGTAGGCTAGCCCTGGTGGTATATGAATTCCCAAAAATCCCCTGCCCCATGTCGAAATAAAGAAAAAGATTAGATAGGTTTATATGCTTTTTACTTCTTTTTTGGCTTTCTCTTTCTTTACTTGCGCTGCTCGTGGACGGTCTCGATGATCTTGGCAACGACGCTGGGGTCGGAGAGCTGTGTTCCATTTGTCAGTACCTTGCATGCAGCTATCCGGATTGTGGACTGAAACTTACAGTGGTGATATCACCGAGCTGATCCTCCTCGCCGGCAACGATCTTCCTCAGAATACGGCGCATGATCTTGCCAGAGCGAGTCTTGGGAAGATCAGGGACGACGTAGATGGCCTTGGGAGCAGCGAAGGGACCGATGCTGCGGCGGACCTGAAGGACGAACTCCTTACGGAGAGCGTCGTTGATCTCGGTACCCTCCTTGACGCCAACGAAGGCGTTGACGGCCTGGCCGGTGAGCTCGTCGGCGACACCGACGACAGCAGCCTCGGTAATAGAGTGATGCTCAATCAGAGCAGCCTCAATCTCGGCAGTGCTGAGACGGTGGCCACTGACGTTGACGACATCGTCGACACGGCCGCGAATCCAGTAGAAGCCCTCGTGGTCGCGGGCAGCACCGTCGCCCGTGAAGTAGTAGCCCTTGTACACATGAAGATAGGTCTCCATATAGCGCTTGTGAGCACCCCAGACGGTGCGAGCCATGCTGGGCCAGGCCTGCTTGAAGGCCAGGACACCCTCGACGTTGTTGCCGTGGATCTCCTCGCCGGTAACGGGGTCGACAAGCGCGGGCTCGATACCGAAGAAGGGGAGAGAGGCGGAACCGGGCTTGGTGGGGGTAACGCCAGCAAGGGGAGTGATGACGTTGGAGCCAGTCTCGGTCTGCCAGTAGGTGTCGCAAATCTGGGCACGGCCCTTGCCGACAACATCGTAGTACCACTTCCAGACCTCGGCGGCGATGGGCTCACCGACGGAGCCGAGAACACGGAGGTGCTTCATCTCGTTGCGGACGTGGTGGTCACCGGCGCGCTTCAGCAGGCGTAGGGCAGTGGGAGCAACGTAAAACTGGGTGACCTTGTGCTTCTCAATGATGTCCCAGTAGCGGGAGAAGTTGGGGTAGGCGGGGGTACCCTCGAAAACGACGGTCGAGACACCGAGCAGGAGCGGGGCATAGACGACATAGGAGTGACCGGTAATCCAGCCGACGTCACCACCGCAGAAGTACCGGTCACCGTCGTGGATGTCGAAAACGTACTTGCCGGTCATGGCAGCACCAAGCAGGTAACCAGCGGTGGAGTGAGCAACACCCTTGGGCTTGCCGGTGGAACCAGAGGTGTAGAGGAGGAAGAGAGGATCCTCAGAGGCCATGGGTACGGGGGTGTAGTAAGCAGGGTACTTTTCAACCTCCTCGTGCCACCAGAGATCACGGCCGGGGGTCATGTTGATGTCAGCGCCGGTGCGCTTGTAGACGAGAACGTTGCGAACATCGGGGCACTGCTGGAGAGCCTCATCAACGATCTTCTTGGTGCCAATCAGCTTGCCACCGCGCTTGCCCTCATCGGTGGTGATGACGACCTTGGACTGGGCATCGACGACACGATCGCGGAGGGAGTCGGAGGAGAAACCGGCGAAAATGACCGAGTGGATGGCGCCGATTCTGCTGCAAGCAAGAAGGGCAACGATGGCCTCGGGAATCATGGGGAGGTAGATGGCGACGGTGTCTCCCTTCTTGACGCCCAAGTTGGTGAGGACATGAGCGAGCTTGGAGACCTCCCTGAGGAGCTCGCCATAGGTGACATTCCTTCCCTCACCGGGCTCGTCGGCCTCGTAGATAATGGCGACTCTGTTGGGGTCCTTGTGGGCGTGTCTGTCGACGCAGTTGTACGAGGCGTTGAGCTCGCCCTCTACGAACCAAGCGTTGTCGCCGTTGACGAGGGAACCGCTGTGGACAGTCTGGAAATCCTTGCTCCACGTGAGGAGCTCGCGGGCGCGCTCAGCCCAGAACACATTGGGCTCGGTGATGGACTGCTTGTACAACTTCTGGTACTCCTCGAAGTCTGGCGCAAAGTCATGTTAGCTCAAGCACAAAGGAATTGGATCAATGGCTCGGATCCCGTATCCGGTAGGCGTGTTGGACTAGATGAGGGGTTCGTGGACCCGACAACTTGGAGTTGGACGCAGGGGGAAATAAAAAGGGGAAGAGTGCGTAGCGCAGCAGTCGCCGAAAACCGGCGCGGCGGGGTTTACTCACTGGCAAGATGATGTTTGCTTGGGTGGTCTGTGATTAACCAGTTAGCATTTCGCGTGTTCCTTTCCCCTGATCCCTAGGCGAGTTTCCCCGCAGTGACAATAACCGATCAACCCCAACAATCTTCGGTTGGGGGCGGCATCCACCATGGGTTACGAAAATGCGAATTGGGACTTTTTTTTTGGAGGTGACATACTCTCAAGCATCTCCTTAGGGGGTTCTAGAGTGATAGTTCCAAGGTTAGCAAATTGCCTGACTCGAGACCCTGCTGGCTTGTTCGGTGCAACTCCGCGGCCAGCCGAAACTCGTGTTGGAGTCTCCAATCTCCTGACGAGAGTCTTCCGAGCGCATTGCATCTCCTGACAGCCAGCCTGCGCGGTCAATTGGAGTTCTAGGGGACTTGGGAACTTACGGTAGGTCTCAACAACGTGAGCCTCGGGCACTACTGCCGCGGAAGAATCGGGGCTGCCAGACATGGTAGCTGTGTTGTGGTTGTTCTGGGTTGGTAATGATAGATGTGAAGTGTCTGTGCTGGTGGTCGCAAGCAGATTGTTGCGCTTCGCTGAACAGGATGCGAGGTAGAAGCAGCTCCAAGCAAGGCGGATTCGGTGCTGAAAAGGCTCGATCAAGGACGCAAGACAAGGCAGAGCAGTGAATGGATCACGGTGGCCAGCTGACGGGAGGCCAAGGTTTCGCAAACCAAAGAGAGGAGATTGGGATAAGAAAAAGGGCAACGAGGAACAAGGAGAGGACAACAGGCAGGACAGGTTGGTGTACAGGTACAGCAGGCAGAGGGAAGGGGGGGACAGCGGGATGGCAGGACGGGGGCCGATGCGCTTTTGTATTATGAGGCACCAGTCGCAGCGTGGAGAAGGCCATGGAGAGCTGCATGGATAGAGGATGTAACCGTGAATGATGTACGGATTGACTGACTACGGCTGGGCCACTGGCACACTGCTAGGGTCGGACGTGTGGATGACCTGGCTCGGGATGGGGACCACTGTGGACTGTGGAGGGCCGCCATTGGCAACATTGGGCTTTTCTGGGGCCATTGGGACCTGGACGGGACTCGGGTTGGGATTGGGGATGCATCCCGCCTGGAGGTTGCTCCTGCTTTCAAGGGCTCCGCGGGGTGACGGCCGAACCGGAGCCCCAGCGTCAGCGTACACTACAGTCGGAGAGACATGGCCAGTCAGGTACCCAGTTACTGATTCTCCATCTGCCCGAGGCTGAGTGACCACGCCTCTCTCTATGTAATCGAACTGAACTGAACCCTACCCACCCTTCAGATACTCTTCACTGCCCGTTTTGTCAAGAGACTGTGGTTTCTATTCCAATGTCTCTTCAAAAGTCGAGAGAAGTCCTGAGCTGCCCCTCCATCTTTTCGGTCATCGAGCTTCGACAACTAGTGGCCAAGTCAATGGAAGGTCAAGATTACCTATTCGCTACTTGCCGGCGCCCCGCGCTTTCCGGATTGGGCAATTAACCCTTAGATCGGGCGAACCTTTTGAATCGCTTCGCTCTTGGCTGTGGAATGAACTGGAACTGTTTAAATCGACCGCATATACATATCCGTAGGGTCGTAACGGCATAGTATACCCTTCTTTAGCGTAATGCAGTTGCTGTTGGGGAACTTGGGTCTAACGACGGGCACTTGGAAAAGGGGTTCAGTTCATTTGTGTTGGGCTGAAGTCATTGGTGTGCCTGGCCAGACACGTTTCGTGGTCTTTATTTTCGCCATCCATAGCATGGTGATCTTTTCCCTGGTGTCTTCTAACCATCGATGGCGTTCTCAGTTTCCTTGATATGGGAACCATCGCCGTGACTGCAGAGGTCATGTGTATAGGGAAAACTGACACAAGAATGGGAAGAACCATGTTGCTCAGACCCGGCAACCTACAAGATGCCATGTCAGGTTTACAGTAGCGCATATTCATACATGCCAGGTCCTACCCGGTTATCCCCTTGGCGCATTGTATGGTTGGTTCCTCTACCATAACGCACCGTAACGGGGGTCAACCAGAGCATGGAGATGTATGACTGTCACTCTTGTGGCTACTCGGGTTGCATATTTCGAGTTTCTAGGGATCATCTTAGACCCTGATGGTTACGCGGTGCTAGTACGCAGTGTACGTGCTACGATGCGCCGCCGCCGCCCGCAGTGCCCCGGTAGACTGCCCCTAGACTGGACCGGTTGCTTGACCAGAAACTTTCAGGCTGACCCGAAGCCATGGAGTGGGCAACGAATTCACGAGCCGCTGGCTTTTGAACACGTTGTAGAAATCATAGGTCTCCATCGTCGTGTGGAAGGGGTTATGAGGTGGCAGTGTAGGCTTGTTCGTAGCGTTCTAACAGTGGGCCTTAACAGCATCTCGTCCCCATCGGCTTAACCCGTTGAAAAAGTGTGGAATTCCACAAGCCTTCCGGTGCTGCCTTGCTGATATTGGCCTCAGATCGGTAGCGAGCAGCTGCTGGAATGTTGTATTCTGCCACCAAGATTCGGTTCGGTTCGGTTTTGTGCGGTTGGTGATATCCTGTGCCGGCCTGCTGTAGTTCCATTGTCCGCTGGGGATGGGGGAGACGGCTTTGACTGAAAGGACAGCACGGGCGCATCCGCGCCTTCGGCCAATTCGCCCAAATGATTGGCCGCGAGTCATTTCATAAATGGCGTGCGTCAACGTTGCATACCGTATTGCTAGGGCCCTGTTCAGTATTCAGCAAATCGGCACCAGGGGGCGAAAGGGAGGTGAAGCCCAACGACTGGGGAATTAGCTGTTGATAGACGGTGATACAAGCCTCGTAGATAATCCAGGAGCAATCCAAAATTTGGGGCCAGTTGATATTTTTAAGGCGGGACGTGTTGGTAGAAATATGATGTTGGATATGTCGGGTGCGTAACGGCTGGGACGGATGTGAGGAGGAATCCAAAGTTTCGGTTGGGATCCTGTCCCACAGCGAATCCTCAACATTCAATGGCTCGCGCCTAGGCGACGCAACCTCAACGGGTACAAATCAAGCTCGTACCGAAGTACTTCGAGTCGACACCTCTCCGGCTGTAGCCAAGTGGAAAGATGGAGCCAGCGCCGCGTGGTGGTTTGTGGCACGGCCCAGAGGGAGGTCTGAGTCCATTCAGTCAAGTGCTCTCGCAATCTTATCGCAACGCTTTACCCCACACTGCCATGCTGCTCTTCTCCAGCAACCCCACTGCTTAGTTCCAATGCAGTCTTGGCATGTCGCAGGCTCGCAGCTGTCCTCTTCGACTTCGACTTCGGTGTCTGATCCACTTTGGAATTCCAAAATGCCTTGTCTCGACCTCAACCTCAACCAACAGACTTCATCACCCGCCCAAAGACCCTGATATCTGATAACGACTGTATCATCATGCTACAAAGTTATCAACCAGATGCCTCGCTGCCGTACACTACAGTAGCAACCACCCATGTGTGACGACTTTCCGGTACCGGTCTCTACGGGCTCGGCTATGACCGCATAGAGGCTCCTCTACCGCAACGCTAGACAGGGTCAGGCTCACATCACTGCAGTGCAGCACCCTAGGGGTTACACTGACGATATCTCCCAAAAAAGCCAACTCTAGACGACCTCTGTTCAGAACAGGCGTCAGGTCCAGCCTGCAGACTGATTTTGTCCCCGGCACATGGACATCTATAAGAGCCGCACAAATGATTACGGCAAGGGCATACCAGTGGCAGTCAATGCGGATCACTAACAAGACGGCTTATCGTTCATCTAGCGCAACTCCAACGACAGCGCATGAACGGGGTCTAACTGGGGATTCCTGGATTTGTCCACCCAGCCAATGATCACCTGAATGGTCTTCCTCCTGCGGTCCTGCAGACGAAGACCGAAATCCAGAAACGGGCTCGGGCTCGCACCGCAACGCGAGCAATGCTGATATGGCCCCGCCGTCGCTTCTCTTTCCCCAGCCTCGCGTCATTGATATCGCGGGGCCGCCGTTAGCCCTGAGGATTGGCGCTGGGGTCGTCGGTTTCAGGCACTTTCCCCGCAACATGGGAAGGGAGTGGCGAGCAACCTCACCGTCTCGTCTCAACTGTCAATGTCCTGTCAGTCTGCGGGCTGTCAACCAGAGGCCGCAATCCAATGAGAACAGTAACAGCCTCCGCCAAGTCGCCCATAACATCGAGATTGTCGTCCAACAACTTGTGATTACCTCGACAATTTTCACTTGGGCATTGGCAAACCAATACTCGCCTGTCTGCGGTTACAGGGTCATCAATGGGGCGCACCAGATATTGATCGTCGACCAAGTTTCCCAGCCCTTTTTACGGTATCATCAACTACACCTTTGCTACTCCACTCAAAAAGAAGAAACACGGCAGCCCTTCGAAAAGAATCCGGGTGCCGTACGACGATAACGTGCTATATTACGGCCCTTGCATATAATAACCTTACAGAGCTTACGGGATCCAAGTCCTCGCTGACGTTGCACTCCGGCTTGCTAATTTGGAATCCGCTAAAAACCGGGAGCGTTGCAACGTAAGCACTGCTTACTTTACTTACACTCGGCACTTCATCCACTTATCGAATTCATCATCAGCTACGCCTTGACAAAACATTTGCAGACAAATATTTGACGCTCGACGAAGGCGCTTTCACAACAGATCCGAACTCTTTCACAGCTACTCTATATCGAAAATGTCGGTACGGAATTGGATTCGAGTGTATGACTCCGTAACCCCGTAGTCCGGGCGTCCGACTCCAGTTTACTCCAGCTTCTTCTCCAGTTATCCGGCGTGCTCGGCGTGAGGCGGTTGAGACTCGGGCTCTTCTCATTGGCAACAACTCAGGAGTTGTGTCTCCTTCATTCAGGGGTGAACCATATATTGCGGAGAAAACCACGTTTCTTACAGCGTTACAGCGTTTTACAGAAGGCCGAAGATCAACAATGACCTAAAAAAACCCAACCGGATCGGCCGGACGTTTGTGCTTTGGCCCGGCTCCGAGTCCGGTTTACCGGTATCAACCGGTATGATCCGTTAACATACTATTTCACCCTAGTACACCGACAATGTTGGTCTTAAAAACGTTACCGGAAAGTATTGCATCGTTTTCCCTTGGCTTATGTCACAGATACGGTGGGCAAGCATACCTCACGTATGTGCCTATCTCGTCTACCAAACGAGTATAGACTCGAGAGACTGCCCCAAAGATCATCGCGAACAAGATCACGATCCAGGTCACGCTTCGTTGTCGGAGTCGCAAGGTAGGGAGGGTGAGCCTCAGGGTCGCACCCGATCCGCTCCGTAAACTCTCTCCATCCTGTCGCCCGGCCGCTCGACCAGATCGTCTTTTAACCACTCCCGTTGGTTCCCGCGCAACCACTTTTACCGAACTTTTCCAGATGCGCCCCGGATGCGCCCAGCTTCTAGCTTCACCTCCTCCTTGGTCAACAACTTGCACCGTTCTTGCCAAGCTTCGGCTCTGCTGCCTCGACTTCACGTTTCGCCAAGTTCCCTACCCGAGAAACCCCTAAATTCCCAAACCCAAAACGGTACAAGTCTTGCCATCATCGGTACCAAGCCATTGGCCCTACCCATTTGACCCTATTCACGCACCCCGGATTCTGGTTTGCGTTACCCCGGATTTGTTTAGCTCACGTGCGAAACTGCCGAGAGTCTTGCCTAGACTTGGCTCTTACACCATCCTATCGCGTCGTTCCCCTCCCCTCAGTTCTGATATGCCTCTCTACTTTTGGATCAAAAAGAGAAAAAGAAAAGCATAATCACGGACATATGTGCCAGGCTCATCATTCACATGTCTTGATCCTTTCTTTATACCCGTCCCGATATGGAATAGGCTGGTGCAATTCCGCCACCACTGTTTGAGGTGATGTCATGTATGGTACATGTTCACTGATCTGGTCGTGCATGGTGTTGCGAAGATGGTGTTGAAGCGTCGAATTCGTCGAGCTTTTGTGGTCTCCGGCGTCCTTCACATACCGGACTACGCACATCAAATATTTCGAAATCGAGAGTAAAGGGAGTCAGTCCTCCTGACTGGTCAGGAAGATCCCGCATCTGATCCCACATCCCCATCGTCCCCATCTTCCTCATTTTCCTCATTTTCCTCATTTTCCTCATCTTCCTCATCCCCCTCATCCCCCTCATCCCCCTCATCCCCCTCATCCCCCTCATCACCAGAAACACACCAACCCCCCCCCCCCCCCCCCCCCCCCCCCCCCTCTCAGCCCGCGCATCCAGCTCAACCGCCTTGACCCTCTCGCCGTTGTCCTCATCATACAACCACACATTCTCCGTCCCGCAAGGGAAGTAATTACGATTCGTGATGCCCTCAAACCCAGCAAACCCGTCCATGCAAACAATGTGGCACTCTTCCAGCTTTTGGAATTGCTCAAGCTGCTTCAACTCCCACTGAAAGAAATATTCCCCGTCGTTGTGGACAGCCCAGTACTCCTTGTCG
Source organism: Sordaria macrospora (assembly GCF_033870435.1). NCBI lineage: Eukaryota > Fungi > Ascomycota > Sordariomycetes > Sordariales > Sordariaceae > Sordaria > Sordaria macrospora. The sequence goes on along the minus strand of NC_089375.1, from coordinate 1,907,757 downwards.
AACTTGAGCCGTCTGATCTTGTTCCTCCATGTGTGGTGTTCTGGATATTCGGAAGGCGAGGTCAAGTAGTTTAGGTTGGTGTAGATGCCGATGGAGATGGTGTCTAAAAAGAAGTTTATCCAGACGTAGCGTTGGCTGCATATGGTGGTGCTTGATTGGAAGGCTTTTTCGTACAAGTAGGGCTTGCGGTTGCGCGTGTTGGTGCTGGTGCTGGTGCTGGTGTCAATGGCAGCAGTGAGGTGGTTATGAGACTCGCGACAGGCTTGTAAAGGCCCCGGGACGGCCGTGTGCGAGATGGGACTGGCACTCTTGGGTAAGAGAGGTTCTAGGATCACGACTTCGACTTCGCGGGGGTGAAGGGTGAATTCCCATATCAGGATGCGGAGCTCGAAGGGCAGCAGGGGAAAGGGGTGGAGGGTTAAGGTTGTTGGGGTTGTTATTGTACTCATCGTGGTCATGTTGATGGATTCTGTGTGGGCTACCTTGGGTATATTGTGTTTCGAACACCTCCCGCTTTGAAAAACGTGGACTTGTTTAGGAACACCGAGCAAGGTAAGTCCTTTGTGTAGGATGCAAATCCATGGATATTATAATTGACAAATCGACACATCAACATGCGCGTCGGCTCCGATCTCGGCGTGACTCAAGGTGGACGACGAGACTTCACTTTACCTACTGTGTAAGATGAGCTAGGTTGGAGGGAGTGTCCGGCCGAGGTACTTCCCGAAATCATCCTGGCCAAGCGTGTCGCTTTCCTGTGGTGGTCTTGAAGTTTGGTCGCGGGTTTAGCTGAATAGAAGGTCGAAAGAATGTTCCGTTGGAAGAAGTTGGATTATGATAAGGAAGGTAGGAGGTAAGAAGTGGGGGGGATCATGAAAGAGGAAGGTATGTAGGTATGTACCGTACGTTGGTGTCAGTGTTAGTTCGGTACTTGAGGCAGCGCTGACTGAATGCGGGCGGAGAAGTCTCGTGCTAACAGTGTCTTTAGGGTTGCATCATACGGCAGGCGCTACCCCAACAACCGATTTCCCGTGTTTGGAAGCCAGAAACTGCGGGCCTTCCTTCCCTCTTCTTCTCTGCAACCTTCATTCAAGTAAAACTTCACCACTTTGGTTGGTTCGACTTCAGTTGTCTTTGTATTCGGCTCATCTACACTACAATATTTCTAATGCATCTGGGTTCGGATCCTTCTTCCCAATTGATCCTTCGATTCCTCCAGTTACAACCATCTCTTCAGGTTGCCCAGCCCCCTTCCCATACACGACTGAAGAGCGGGCCAACATATCCGAAATACGTTGACCTAGCGTGCGGTGATGGCGGGCTTACGCGCATTATCTATATTAATCCAAGCCCTTCCCGTCACAGAACTTTTCGGTGAAACAACGTTATAGCCAGGTTGTCCGGACACGGTTAAATGAAACTACATCTATATGGTTTCACTGCGTTCGTTAGCCATGACTGGCCTATCCGATCGGCACTCCGGGCTCTATGGTAAGGAAATTTTCTCTCCCTTTTAGATGTTCGAACCCCCAATTAAGTCCGCCAGAAAGAGGAATTCGAATGCGTGCCCTGAGCTTGGCCGTTCTATGGAGTGACAAGTCGACCACATATTCACCTCTTACCACTCACTCATATATATCTCGACTATCTTCGTCGTCCTTTCTAATCCTGGGTCTCGTAGGGAATCCTGTCTCTTACAATGGGCGGCCACTGGGGCTGGGAAATGGCGGCGCTGCTCCTAAGTTGCTGCTCGCTTGTCGCTACCATCACCGTTCTGAAGTTATACGACGGCACCAACGTGAATTCCTGGAAGTTCTACCTCTCCTTGAGCACGACCCTCTCGATCTTATCCCAGGTCTCGCGCACCTCCACGGCATTTGCACTCACCTCATGCATTGGGCAGGCCAAATGGAACTGGTTTTCGAAGCGGGAAGACCACCTGACTACGTTTACCTGGTTCGATGCGGCGAGTAGAGGCCCCCTTGGGAGCGTAGCTTTGTTGTGGGAGCTCGGATTCAGGTGACTACTTTCCCCAACTATCCTCTCTAAAAGGCCGCCTTTAACAAGGAACTTCTAGTCGTTGGACAGCACTGGGCGCTCTAACTACCATATCACTGCTCGGTTATGATCCTGTTTTTCAAGCGATGGTCACCCGGTCAGGTGGCAATGAACCCATATCCGACACGGAAATGGGGTCATCAAGAACATCGCGCTTGCCCATTGCAGAGTCAGCGTATTTTGGGACAAGGGTCGTACCCTGACCTCATTCACATGCGCTTCGGCAAATTGTACCTATGAGGTGTTCGATTCTCTGGCTGTTTGCAGCGAGTGCACGATATCTCGGAACATATCATCAGCGAGCCTTACTCGGATGTCATCAGTGCTGAGCAAATTTTGTATGGATTAGGGAGGAAGACACCGGGGATTGAAGCAATTTGGTTGAATAACCCAAAGGGCAAACTGGTGCTGGAACGGCTTTCCAGTTTGGACAGTTTGTTTAGCCTGACCGCTGGGAAGGTGATCGCAGACCGTCGGGAAACCTTTTATTTTCGCGACGCCTTCACAACGTTCATCGTCTTCCAAATCCTCAAGCCCCCCAGGAATTACACATTACAAGTATCGGCTTGGAAGGACGAGCCACCGGAGGCATGGGAGTGCGGATTCTCCTTCTGTCTTAACCGGTACAACTCGACAGTCCAGGACGGCATTTTGTACGAGACGGTCCTCAATTCGACCAAGCAGACGTCACCAGAGTCTATGAGGGCTCACCCTCATATAAACGACAACCACATGAGAAACATTACCAACGGCACGGAGCAGTGGTACTTCTGGAGTTATCCAAGCAATTACTCCCTCTATAGCCCCTTAGGAGACGAACTTTCCGCCAACCTAACCCTTCCAAATCCCTCCAAACTGTGGGATTTTGCCCGCAGCTCTCTCGACCTACAAATACCCGATTCTTGGGAAACCCTCTCGTACGCGGGAAACTCCAGCTATTATCCGTACAGAAACGACTCCCGCACATTTTCGATCGGCGACTCCACCGTCCGCTCAACAATCTATTGGTTCCTCGACAAATACCGCATGTTCGTCGGCACGGCCCCGTGCCTCGCCTACAACGGCCTCAAATCCTACAACGACAACGACGTCATGGGCAAGTCCATAGCCCAGTCGACCAACATCACCGAGACGTTCGAGAACACAGCCAAGCGGATGACGGCCTTTATGCTCGAGATTCCCCAGACTGCCGATAACGAGCAGGTCTACGTCAACGGCCAGGCGTTTGTCTGGGTGGAACACATTCGCATACGCTGGCCGTTTGTCACATTTCCTGTTGCTGTCGCGGTCGCCGGGTTGGTCTTCGTCCTGCTGACGACGTGAGAGAACAAGAGGCTTGGGTTTCGGGCTTGGAAGGACGGGGCCTTGCCTGTGCTTATTCATGGCCTTAATCCGTCCACAAGGACGAAGCTAAGGAATGCGGACAGTGAGGGAGTGGCAAACAAGGTCTCGGAACAAACCGTTGTTACCTTGAGCATGGACTCAGCTGATGGGAGTTTTGAGCTGAAGGAGTCCAAGGAGTCGGCTTCGTCGACTGGTGCATTACTGGAGAGATATGCTTCTTCAAGCGAGACGCTCACGAACCGATACAGAGACGAGCGGGAGGGGATGTGATGTGATTTTGAAAAATCCGGGTGGTGAGGATGGCGCCCCGACATAACCGAAGGACGTGACTGAAAAAATAAAGCAAAAAAGGGGGTGGGTGTAAGACCAATGTTTTCGGAGTAAGGTGAATGACTATAAGGAACAAACAGAGACAAAAAATGCAGAAAACAAACATACAACACCAAGTCAGTTCTTCTCAAATAATACTGGATGATTGAGCAACGAGGACTATCACGTACTTCCTATACAGTTCAAAGACACTTCTGTAGTTCTGTTTGTAGACCTCTGTCTGCCTCTCTCTCCGTCTGTCTATCAGCCAGTCTGCTCTCCCTGAAGATCAATATCCTTTTTCTGACTGACTGACTGACTGATCCTCTCCTCTCCTCTCTTCTGCCCCCATCCATCATCATCTATCGCTTGCGTCCCTTTGATGTGTTTAGTTGAATTTATTTTATGCTCTTTTCCCTCTTGCCCATGTCCCAATATCCCCATTTCCTCTTCCCATTTCCTCTTCCCATTTCCTCTCCTCATTTCCTCTCCTCATTTCCTCTCCTCATTTCCTCTCCTCATTTCCTCTCCTCATTTCCTCTCCCCCATTCCTCTCCCCCTCTTCCTCTTCCCTTTCCCTCCAATGTAGAAGTCCGTGCCAACCACATCCGCGTCCGCCCCACCGCCCCAACATCCCTCCCCTCCTTCCCCCTTTTCAGTTACCATTCATTCCCATCCCACGCCTGCCACGCTGAGGCAAGGAACGCCTGGTATATGGGATCTTCTACAGGTAGCTGCGGCTGCGGCAAAGATGATGATGATGGTGATGATGATGGTCCCGCTACTGCCGTTCCCGATTGCTGTTGCTGTTGCTGTTGCTGTTGCTGGCGATTCAGAATCTTGTTAGTAGAAATGAACTCAAAAATCAAATAAATGGCCCGAATGAGCTCGGAGCAGAGTGTTAATTGAGAGAGAGAGGGAGGGGGGGGGGGATGGGGTTATTGCTGGTTCTCTGTTAGGTAGGTTATGTATATTTTAGTGTCTTGTTGTTTGCTGTTGTTGTTTGTGGTGGTAGTGATTTAACTTGCGTTACTGTTACTATACGCGAACTTGATGCCAGCCATAAACTTGAATGGGCCGTCCCCGTGTCGCTTTTTCTGCGGAAAGGTTAGTGATTGTGATGCTAATGGGGAAGGAAGGGTGATGGGAGAGTTCATTGGTAGGTTTGATAGGTTTGCAAATGTATAGGTCGTAGAAGACGTAAGTTCTTGTGGTCAGTGTTCAACAATATTACTGCTTCAGTCATCGACAGAGATCAACAGGGGGGGAGGAAATAAAAGTGTTCAATGTCTGTATGTATGGGTGCGTGCGCGCCATTAATGGCTTGTCACGGTCCAGTCCAGCAGCTGCGGCTGTCCAAGTTCCCCAAGGGGAAAAATGAAGGTAAGTAAATAAAAGATATATGTTGGGCGTCAGTCAGGTGGTTGATCTCTTTGATATTGCAGTTGGTTTGGCCATAAATTAATTATACTCTGGAATTGTTATACCCCGACCCAGACTGATGAGCACCATGGTACAGGAGCGACGATGAACCACTGCTTACAGATGACGAGGCCTGGGTCGTTCTCTTCCGCGGCCCGTTGTCGTAGCCGCAAAGCATGAACATAAAGTGGTGGCGAGAGCCCGCGATGGTCTGTTGGTTGGGTGTCAAACAGTCAGTATCGTGAAGTATTTATTGAATGGAAAAGGCGGGAGCCCGTTGGAAAGGTAAAACGTACCATGCCACTAGACTCAGCATGGGTAACCAACAACTCGGGGTCATTGAGAAACATGGAGGCTATGCGACGCTTCTCGAGGACGTCGTAATCGACGTGGTGATTGGAGGCGGACATGCTGGAGAAAGCTTTGGCGTTGCCGGAGATTTCGACTCTGTTGATAGATGGTGACGTTAGCCTTTGTTGGTGTGTTGATCGGTGTGTTTCCTTTCTTTCTTTCTTGAGTATTTGAAGTCTTTGCCTTTGCCCGTGCTTTCTTTCCTGGTGTTGCCCACGCCTCCTGCCTTGAATGCCGTCGTCTTCATATCTGCAGGGACCCCCTCCATCTCTGCTGTAAGGCACCCTCCGCTTGCAAGTGTTCCTCCTGCAAGTCCTCCTCTCCTCCCGCTCCTCTCCTGCCTTAATCCGATACTGATGTTCTCCAACACCATCAACCACATCCCATTCCAAACCCTTAACCATCTGAACCGCAACCGCAACCCAACTCACAACAATAATCACAAGGGAAATCAAAATAAGTACTTACTTCCTCCTCACATTATTCCTCTCACCCCACGACAATCCACCACCCACCCCACCAGCACCACCAGCACCACCTCTCCCTGTCATCCCAGTCATCCCCATCCCCATGCCCCTTCCCATCCCCATCCCCATTCCCCTCCCAGAACCTACACCTACACCTCCTCCTCCTCCATTCCTCCCTGCAAACCCCGACCCCGACCCCGACCCGCCCAATCCCAACCTGTTTTCGATACCACCACCCTCAAAATCACTTTCCTCATCCGACCGCTCAGCATAAGGATCTTTTCCTCTGGCTTGCTTGTCGCGCATTTCGGGGGTGAAGCCGACGTTGGTGGTGCTACTGCTGGTGGTTGTGGTTGTGGTTGTGGTTGAGGGGTTGTGGTGGAGGATGGTGCCGAGGAGGTTCGTGCCATGAAGGTTGGATGTGCTGTTGTTGTGGGAGGAGTTGTGGGAGGAGTTGGTTGTTGAGCCGAAGGGTGAGTGGGTATCCATTGTTTTGTTGGCTTGCTTGCTTTCGAAGTAGAATGAGAATGAATTCAAAATGGTGGTGATGGATGACTGATGGGTGGCCGAGTGATGTCTGGTGGAAAAACAAGTGATGGGAATATGTTAACTGGTCGGTCAGAGGATGGCAATAGGTTGATGGATTAATTCGATTATTTAGGTGATGGTTGTTGAGAATGTGATGAATGGGAAAGGTATCCGTGTCCGTCGTCGTGGCGCGAGTTGGGGCGAGATATACAGTGGATTCGGCGTTCACTTCACTCTGTCGTTTCGTGAACGTTTTGAAGGGTTGACTTTCGAATTCGCGATCTGAATTGACGCTGATTCTAGTCCTCTTTCAGATGACGGGATGAGATGATAGACGTCGCGACTCGTGGTGAATTGCGCCGAGAGCCCCTCTCGTCCGTCGTGCGCTCGGTAGTTGTTAATGTGAACCTTGGGCGGTTTGGGCGCTTGCTGCTTGTTCGCTTTGCGCTCGCTGTCTCGGCGGACCGAATATTCTTGATGGGCTTCCGGAAATGCAGAGCTTGGCTTGAAATTCCTCGGTCGCTAGATGTTCTCAAGGACTTTCGATATCGTCGTCTTATATGTTCGTCTGATTAACAGGATGAGGTTTGTTCAGTGTCAAGATGAGCAAGCAGCGTAACGACGTCGTGACGAGGTGCCCTTTGCTTAATTAGTGGGGTTACCCTTTCTTGTCTTTGTACAAAATAATACAGCGACGCGCGACAATTGGTGCTACTTTGTGACCTTCCTATTTGTACAACCCATTCACATAAACTTCGATCCCATCTAAACATCACTTTCACCTTCACACCGGTAACTGAAACAAACCCATTGAAAGCCCATCTGCACCTACCCGCACCGCCACCATTCGTGATCCCCGCATTCACAAATGGGCACATACATGGTGAACGCAAACAGTTAATTCGTGAACAGACGGTAAAGGGGTGTTCTGGGATATGTCGCCTCAACATCTGACTGCTAGAACTAGGCCCCCTACAGAGATTGTGTTCTCTGATATCGTGCTCAAGTTAGGGCAGATACGGTCTGTGTTAACAATGCGCATTGTCATCGCCATTGCCCCGACATGTCATGTCTCAGCACCAATTGTACCAAAGTTGCAAGTCACGGATGACTGGTCACGTTTCGGTCTCATTCAAGTGTAAAGCTGTAGAATCAATTCCCAACGTATCTTGGAATCATTAATACAAGTAAGTGTGTATACATATCCAAATATGCAAATGTCTAGCTCACAAACGAACGAACAAATAAACCAGATCGCCAGATCACCATCCTTCATCGCGTGCATTCATGCTATTTCGTTTCGGGAAACCAAGCATTACCACTCATAAATCAGGTTGTTCCTGTCTCCGTCCATTGCCTCCTTAAATTGAGTTGTTTCAACAAGTCTCGGTCGTCCTCGTTGTGGCGCACTTCATTGAAACTTGATATCTTTGTTGCCTGAAGATGAAGAAAAAGTATTGTATAGCCTTAAAAGACGCCATCCGGTGTTCCAAAACCAAACGCCGTCCCGACGATAGAGAAAGGAAAATGATGTAGAGTGTTGTGTATTTAAAACCTGCCGGTAAAGCCTTTGAAAGCCTCCAGATCGCGTCATCCAGAAGTCATCAATTCCTTGAAGGGGATTGTCCCCTATCACCCGTGTCTTGGTAGACACTAAGTCGAAACTATTGTAAGCTCGCGGAGGGAACAGCAGGTCTGTCGGATGCGGATATTCACATCACCGGTGGGCGAAGGAGATATGCCGCGCTGGAATCGAATTGCGAATATCCACGCTACCAATATAAATGCTCCTCATTGTCGCCACCCGCTTCCATTCGGTTTCGCTCGCCTCTGGGCCATACCATAATAACAGGGGTGTTTAAGGGCAACAACCGGCCTCAGTATCCATGTTGCCTCCTTCAGATATGGTATGTTTATGGCAAACGTTTCGACCCAGATAGGGCCTACAGACCCCCCTCCTGTCTGCCAGCAACGGCTATAAATGTGCGCATTCTTTCCCTGCCGTAGCTCATAGCGGCCTCGGTTTGCGACTCTAACGCGCGACGTCTGAAGATTTCTATCCAATAATGACGAACGGCGTAGTGATGGCATCGTGGTTACCAGGTCGAAAACCACAATGGTCGCTGGAAAGACATGCCCATGTGATGCTAGCAAGCACAGTTGGCAGCAACCTTGGGCGGAGCGAGCAATTGAGGGCAAAGTGGCCCTTCTTCAACGCAGCGACTCAAGCGGGACTATGAACGCCATCTTGACGCCTAACAGCAAACTCGCCCCGCGTTTCGCACTTTTGGTGACATCGAGGTCACAAGAGCCGTCCCTAAGCTGCGCGGACCACCGCGGGGTGACGAGCTGGCCTCAGAGGGGGTATCCTGAGAGGGGGTATGTGAGGCCCGAGATGAGGTTGTGGGAACTCTGACTCGGCATATTAAAATTCGGGCCAGCGCGAGTTTCTTAAGGGCCATCTTTGCGTCGCGACTAGCGAAAATTGATGACAGCAAGCTGCAACACAGTTAGTCACAAGTCCACAAACCCAAATGAAGATTGTACGTACCCGACTATTCAAGCCATACACCAGCTTTCCTCCCTCTGCATCCCAGCCAAGGCAGGGTGCGAGGATCTCCTCCGCTTCGGCGCCTGTTTTGGGGCTCCTCCAACCCGGATGCGACTCCTTGTTCCAGCTGGCGTAGGGTACCGTCGGATCGTCGAGCTTCCACACCAAGACCTTGTCCGCGGTTGCTCCGGCAATATGAGTGCCATCAGGGGTCATCGCAATGTTAGCGATTTGGTCGGCCATCGTCATCGAGTACTTCGCCTTGTTTTCCGCGTTTCGTACGTTCCATATGCAGATGGCACCGTCTTCTCCACTGGACGCAAGCAATCTTTCATCTTTCTCCGGCTCACGGTCCAAGGGCTGCCATAAAAGTCCGGTGATGTTTCCGATATGGGCGCTGATAGACCGCCGTTGGCCCGCATGGTCCCAGATCTAATGGGTAGAGAGTTAGTAGAAGTTCACAGGCTGTTGTTTTCTTGTTTGTAGCATCCCCACTTACATGAATGACGCCCTTCTCAGTGGCAGTGGCAATAAGCCCTGTCTTCGCATCGTACTTGATCTGGCTGAAACTTTCGTCCTTGCCGGTGTTGAACTCTCTGCCAGGTTCGATGCCCTTCTCTCCGCAGCGCAGGGCGACCAGGCAATCGCCTCCACAAATGACAAACTCAGTTTCGCTAACCCAGCAAACATCCAGAACACTATCGTCGAGAGTGCGTTCAACGAGGTGAGAGGCAGAGTTTGCGGTCGACAGGGAGAACACGGTGACCATTATGCCGCGGCTATCGAGACTGACACCTAGAAGCAAGTCCTTGTTGGGGCTCCAACGCAACTTGATGACAGGAGGGTCGACGCCATCGAAGCGGTGGATAGGCGAGCCATTAACATCCCAGATGCTGACGCGGGACTTTCTGCCATGATCCACAGCCAGGGCAATAGCAGTACCGTCGGCGTTCCAAGCAAGTGACGAGACGGTGGACGACTTGAGCACGTCCTGCTCAGTGAGGCTGGAGAAGCTGGAGTCGAGGGTGAAAGGGGCCGTGTGATCGTCCACGTGACCTGCAGGGATGTCGGCCACTGGGGCGTCTCCACGCGAGACAGTCCAAAGACGGGCTAGCGCCTCGGTCCCGGCAACCGCCAAGATGGACGGGTTACTGGGGTTCCACTCGCAGAACAGCGCCAGCGGCGACGCAATAGGGTTTTCCGTCATCTGGTCCTGGCTTGTTGATAGTTCCGACTCGGTGCTCTCGTCGGCGCCCATGCGCAGGAATACTGTCGCCCGCGTGAGATCGAGCGGCTCTTCTGTCTGGGTGGCCTTCTCTGGGCCCTCGGTGCGTGGTGGTGGAGATGCGGCTTGCTCGCCCTCCAGGGGCGATGGGTAGGCGTGGTTGTTGTTGACATTGCTGCTACTCGAGTTGTTGTTACTGTTGTTGTCTGGGTGAGAGTCGATTTCCATGGGCGTAGTGGCCGTTTCCGCCCCGTTTCCGTTCTCGTTGCCATTGCTCAGCCTTTGTCGCTTCGCAGGCGTTCCGTTGCGCAATCCGTGATGTGGCCGCTCACTCCCGCGTTTTCGCGCATTTCCATTCTCGATCTCGGTCTCGGCCTCCGACTCATCTTCCTCCTCCATGTCCTCTCCCGACTCATTGGGTGCTGGTTCAAACTTGAGAGGCCCGAACACACCGCGGGCACTCTCGGCTGCTGCTTGCCCTTCACGAGTGTCCTGCTAAAGTGTCAGCCAAAAAACTTGGACCCCAGTACAGCGCTGCAGCCGCTGCAACCACAGGAGCCGAACCCCCCCGGGGGTGTCTGGGTGTGCCAGAGGCCAGCGCACCATGACGACGCCCGCCATCGAGGTAATGCCGAATTGAATCCGATGCAGCCTCTTGGAGAGCAGCGGGTCGGAACGCGAATTGCTAAGAAAAAGTGCGCGGCTATCGTACCTGGTTGTCTTGGGCGAATTTCCTCTGGTAGTCTTCATAGATGAGGCCCTTGTTCAACAAGGACACCAGCGCGTACGTGTGCACATGCTTTGCAAAGTCAAATTTCCTGTGGGGGGCCTGCACTCGCCATTCTTTCTGGAGTTTGGCGGCAGTGTCTCGATAATCTGTGGGACAAAAGACGGTGCGCGCGGTTAGTCTCACAAGGCGGGAAAACGGGAAATACCAACCGCCAAGGGCCATGCGCCTTGGAGGGATTCATGGGAAAAAAGACATACTTGACTCGAGCAGGTATCTGGAAGACGCAAGATGGCAGGTCCATCGTCAGTTACTTTGCCATGCCATGGATAGCTTCCAATCTAGGGAGGGAGAGTACGCTGAGTCTTGACACTTGACAAGCCGAGCAGCGCAGAGGGCGGCGGGGAGGGATGGATGGGCGAACCTCCAAACGAGATAGTTTACTCGGTCCGTGTCCAATAGTTCTTTCATCGTCGTCGTCGGTCACGGCAGGTTGCTGGGGCGGCGAGCGATTGGATGCAGGTTTGTGGGAACGGGGATGAAGGCGACAAATGTACTGCTGCTCGGCGCGGTCCAGGGAGACGGATCGTATCTACGACCAGGCGGCGGGGCGAAATGAGTGTCAAGCAGCGCGTTTTCAAGAATGCTGAATCTGTAGCTCGTGGTGTTTACGCTTGGAACGGCGACACTAAGGGTTGCTTTGCGGAGGGCGGACGGCAGGATAGGTAGGATGGGGAAAAAGGAAGGCTTCAAGATTGGCAGAACGGTGCCTTCGTAGATTTGTGGTAGATTTGGCTGGATTTGGCTTTGGCCTCTGGGACTGGACGGCGGGTAACGGGAGGGCCCCGGGCAGTGCGGATTTCCAGGTGTTCCACCGCAGCAGGGCCAGGCAGTGGGCAAGTGGGAGTGGGTGCCGTGGGTGCACTGTGGGTGGGCAGATGGGCGAGCTGCTGCTGCTGCTGCTGCTGCTAAAATGGAGGACAGGGAAGGTACCTCCACAAAGGTCACTGGTGGCCCTGCCCCGGTCCGGTCGTTGTTGCCCTGGCGGCCCTGGGCCTTGCTGCTGCTGGCGCGTTTAGGCGAGTGCTAAAATGCAGGCCGCGCGCTAGTCTTCTTTGGGATATGGAGAAATGGAACTGCGAGTGCCACACCCGCTTATCCAGACAGCAGACAGACACTTCGATTTCGACACTTGCAATTGAGGATGATTCTAGTGTGTCAAGTATCGCCACTTTATTGACCAACGTCATTTATGGCAGTTCAGGCACCAAGTAGTGTATCGAATGCATTTGTGCATTTACATATGTGAGTGCTTGTCTCTACTTCTGCGCCGGTGCATCTGCTGCGGCCGAGGAGGGTGGTGTCGATGAGGAATGCCCTTCATGTTGCTGTTATCGCCTCACCTCCTCTTGAACAACCAATACTTTGTATCCCTCATTTCAAGCCACATATGTATCGCGGGAAAAGGGGGTTCGGTATCCGACTCTTGGGGTACTTTATGTGATTAAACCGCTTCATGGCTACGTACGATAGCAAACTTAATCCCAGGTTTGCTTCTTTGATTTGTCGTTGTTCTTGATGGGTCTTTCATCCGATCATTTGAAGAAATGGGGATGGCAGTTGTTTTGCGTTTCATCGGCGGTCTTCTGGATCAGGCATAGGATGATCCATTTTAGGTTCTGGATGCCGGGGCAAGTCGAACATTGGGTTGGCCGGGATAAGGTATGGATTCAGTTCCGGGCGGTTGTGTGTCTTTCGTCCCGCAGCATCTGGATGCAGTGAGTGAGATGCAAGTCGCCATTCTCTGCCTTTGACCTGCCGGTAAACTCTTGCACATGTGCGCCGTTAACGAACTGCAAATGCGCATGAAACTTCATCCCACTGTTTTCATGGTTCGCGGGTGACAGTGCCCTTTGCCTCCGTTTGGGCTCCTGGCCTGGCTCCTAGATCCCTAGGCTCCTGGCCTGGCTCCTGGATCCCTAGGCTCCTGTTCGCGAGGGGACGATCCCTTCCATTCTCACATTGGCCCAACGTGTAACCAGCCATCAATCAGCCCGTGACAATGATCCATGCCGCAGACCCAAGTCTTGCACCCCACCGACCGACGGGAATGGCTTTCCACAGAGCACACGAGTCTGCTCCTCGAGCTCTCCATCTACCTTTTCTATGCTGTACATGGGCTGCTGTGTTCTATTTGGCTCGATTTGCGCTTGATCCTTTAACCTTGGGTTGCTTCATCTCAAAATCCGAAGGGGTCCGGAGAAGCAGTGGTAGAAGTGGCAGTTGAACCCTTTTTGCTGTAGCGTGTTGCGGACCTGTTCCCGGAAGAACAAAGGAGTCATATATAGTGGCATGTACACTGCCAGCAGAAATGTGACGGCGTCCGGACTCCGGAGTGTGGTGATGTGCTTCTGGCATTCCATTTCTCAGTCCTTGTGAGTCCTGTCAATTGCCATCTATCGAATGGGCAACCAATCAGCACGGGCACTGGAAATGGTTGCTGCTGGGCAAGGGTGCCATGGCCCGGGGTCTTCGATCTCGAGCAGCCAGCACAACGATTGGCTGCAGCTTGGTTTTGACGTGCCTTTTTACAAAAACAGCCCCGATGGTTTGTTTCAGGGGTACAAGTACAAGCGTCCCGCCCTCACCCCCCACACGTTTTTGGGACGCTGCTGGTATCGAGACTGCGACCCTCTTTTTTTCACTCAAGACCGAAGAGGCGAACGAACTGTGGCACGCGTGCTTTGTGCGGAGACGGTTCGAGCTGCAGAATGCAATGCCAGGGTTTGAAGTGCCTGGGGGCCATGTTTTCTCAAATGTTGCTGATGATAAGTATCATCTCTGTAGGGTGCTGCTCTTATGTCACAATGGCTTTTTTTTCTTTCTTTCTCCCCTGTCGACCTAACAAAGTCGAAGTAATCGTGTTTTTCGATGCCATTTGCTGCAAAGTTAAAGAGCTGACCCAAACGTGTTGGCCAAGCCTTCAGTCTGGGGCTGTGGAGACCAGGGACGAAGCCAAGTCGAGCAAGCCAGGGTTTGGGTTTTTGGGCCTTGGGATGGAGGATGGCTTTGAGAACTCGTCAACTCCTGACACTCCGTCGGATCTCCCAAGACGTGACGCATGTTGGAATTTTAGTCCCTCTCCTTTTGCTGACAAACAACAGAGGCCTTTTCAGAAAGGCTCTGTTTCCCATGGGAGCACATTATCGCATTGCAAGTTCATCACCAGCATGGCCCTATAACCGGAGTGCGCAAGCTCCTGCTGGAACTCCGTGCCGCTGTGGTTGTCTACCTTAGCTTTGCCGTAGAACAAACTGGGCGGAACAGCCCCTTGCATTCTTGGGACGTCGGCTGATGATGCGACAGTCCCAGACTCTCCTGACCAACCGACCGCTGGCTAAATCGAGGAGGGAAAGAGGGAAGGGGGAATCAAACTGGAAAGACAAGTCAAGACACCCATCTAGTGGCTCTTTGTACGTCTTAATGCTGTTCTCTTTGTCTTTGAAGAACGGGCCGGATCGTATCATGCCCTTTGGGCTCTTGTGACGGATGTTGCAGTGAGAATAGAAGTTCTTTGTCAATAGGTACGTACTGTCTGCAAAATGGAGCATCATGATGGCATGGATGGCATTGGGCAATCTCCATAAAGTGGAGCACGGTCCAAAGCTCAAAATGTGGCTCGTGACTTTCCGCATCCTCCAGTGACACATGATCGCTGGGTCGCCGTCTCCATCTTGACGCCTGAGGCAACAACTCCAGTTCGGCTCTAGAACCTTGCAGGCCAAGGCCACGGGACATTCCGTGACCAGACGGTCCCTACGAACAGACACGGACCCGCCTGGGCGCGACGGCCTGCAGCTTGACAGCTTCTGACAGCGACAGGTGACGGCCCCTCGAACCTGGAAGTCGGCGACACCTTAGCACAGCACCGGACCCGGGCGACCACGAACTCGACGATAATGCTCTGACGACGATACCCCCAAGATACCTTATAAGCGAAAGACCACTACACAGTAAATATAATCACCTGCAGCACCATGCCGCCCCGAATAAACCTCCCGCCCGTGACGCGCATCAGCCTCTTCGCCCTTGGCCTCCAGTCCGTCCTCAGCGCTGCCATCCGATACCGCCAGTGGACGGCGCACTCCGAGATCGTCATCCCATATCTCAACCTAATCCCCCAGCTGTCGCTCGTCTACCCGTGGACTTTTGTGACAACCACCCTCGTCGAGAGCAACATCTTCAACTTCACCATCGCAGCCCTGACCCTCTACCATGGCGGTCGTTACCTGGAGCGCGCCTGGTCCTCGCGCGAGCTTGCCAAATTCCTGCTCGTCACCTCCCTGATTCCAAATGCTCTCTGCTTTGCCACCTTGATCCTCTTCTTCACCTTTACCAGGAACGAGCGATGGACGTACGTATTGGATCCAAGCCAGCTAAGACCCGTTGCTGCTGAAATGGCTAACCTTTTGCTCTTCACAGACTCATGACCATCGCCGGCACGATACCACTCCAGATCTCCTTCCTCGTCGCTTTCAGCCAGCTTGTCCCCGCCCATACCGTCACCCTCTTCCGCGGTATCCTCTCGCTTCGCGTGCCCCGATTCCCGCTCCTCTACATTGGCGTTGTGACGGCCTTGTGCCTCACGCCCATGCTCACGAGCGTATCTTTCCTGCTTGCCGTCTACGGCTTCATCACAAGCTGGACCTACCTCCGATTTTACAAGGCCGTCTTCCCCGACCTCGACCAGTCCCAGACGAGCTCCCTCCGCGGTGACGCTAGTGAGACCTTTGCCTTTGCCGAGTTCTTCCCCGGTCCCGTCCGGCCCGTGGTCGCGGGCATCTCCGAGAACGTATTCAATGTGCTGGTGGCCATGCGCGTTTGCACGCCTTTTACCCAAGATCACATCTCAGCCGCTCGCGGCGACAACGCCTTTTCGCACCACAGCCACCAGCGCGGCGCGCCCGGCAGCGCAAGAGCCGAGGCCGAGCGCAGGAGAGCGCTGGCTCTCAAGGCACTCGATCAGCGCCTGCATGCTGCCACCGCCGGCGCCGCCGCTCGCGCTTCGAGTAACCCAGCCCCTTCAGCTGTTCAGCCCCCCGCTCCGTCGGCCACCGGCCCAACCGTCCAGACGCAACCGCAGGCGAATACACAACAGACCATGAAGGCGCCAACGGGCGAGGCGGGCTCTGGCTCCGATAATGACGGCAGCAGAAGCAGCTCTTGAACACCACAAAGCAAAAAGAATAAAAAGGGAAAGAAAGGAACACCTCCCGCGTCGGATTGATTCGTTGTGTTTAATGATGGGGCGGGTGGAAGCGAGATCGATGGGAAGATCATGTCAAGATGCAGCATGGCATATGGTAACACGACAATCATTCGTGGAAGCGGGCGGAGCTAGAAAAACGAGAGGGGTGCATTGATACCAGAGTTGGAAATTATTGAAGAGCAGGCCAACCCACCATGCTATGCCATGCCATGCCTTCGGCACCACGCCATGAAGAAATGAAGCAACCCAGAGAGCTGGGGCACGACGACGAAGAGAACTGCCGGCAGGGGAAGATTAAGGAGGGGATTGAGAAAGAAAAGTGAAAGCGGAAGATACGATCGACATATGGTTGTGGCTGCGGCTGTGCCTCCAACCCAATGAAAGTGGGTTTGAGAACAAGAAACGTCCATGGACGGACGCCTGCCACATACATCATAATTAGAGAACAGAAAGTAGTGTAATCGCTCTGAAAGAGACTGAAAGAGACAGAAAGAAATTTTCATCAACTTCACACAAAACTTGTTCGAGAATCCATCACTGTCAGTCGCAAAGCATGGGGGCCTACATGCCATTTGTAAGCCAGAACGGTTGGCACAATGCCAAGATATGTCAGATAGCACTACAAGAAAACTGTGTGCCGTAGGGAGTTCTACAACCCTCTTGTTGGTACCAAGCCGATCTGGATTGTAGGAATAATCAAAGCATCCGTCCCATGACTTGACGTGTCCCCCCTTCAAAGTTTGCTAACGTTTTTAGTCCATAAACTCACTTTGCCGTTGAGATCATTGTATTCCTCCAGCGTTTCCTCTCGTCCAGAGCTCACCTTAAGCCGGAGAGTTTAACCAGAGAAAGTGTTGCAAATAGGCTCCAAACTGCAAGTGCCCCATCAACACTCGTCGCTAGCACACCGTCATACAACCAACCTTGCGAAGACGGTTTTTTTTTTTTTCTCCTTATGAAGATACCGTAGGTAGCCAGGCGGTAAAGACAGTCAAGTCACAATGAAAAGCTTTTCGGTACCTATTGTTTTGAGTCTGTTCAACATCGATGTTCCTTGTTGAGAGAGAGAGAGGGAGGGAACCTTTGACATTGGACATTGGTTCACTGCCTACTAGCAAAGGCAATCAATTAATTAATCAATCAATCGCCTGAAGGATTTCAAAGGTCCAAAAGAGGTTGCGTACCTAAAGTTAAGAGGGTCGATTCGTGAGGTATGTGTAGTAGAACTAAGTCATCCGCAAAAAGAAAAGATGAAACGAACACTAACTAGACGGACGGCGAATACATCACATCATACCTGGTAGGCCTATCGCAACTATGAAAGTTTGCAAGTACATACTTTTGATCTGTGAAGAAACATGGAAGGGTCGTGATTAACCTGAACTACATATGTATCAGTGTCAGAACTTGTAGATGTATGAAAAGGTAGTCTTTATGTTATGGCCACTCTTGCCAACCCCGGGCACCCTTTTCTTCTCATCCCCAGGAGTTTTCATCATTTCTTGGTCTTCTTATGTTTATCCCTCTTCTCTTCCTCCTTCTCATTGTCCTGCTGTCGAACCAAGCTTTCCTTTTCTCGAAAATATTCTTCTTCCTCTTCTCTCCCGGACCTACCTGCCTTATCAGAGTAATTTTTTTTTCCTTCAGACTAGACGTAGCTGTTGTATCTTGACGCAAATATGGTTAGGTATGCCTGCAAATTCCAATACAGGAAGGGTTACCTACCAAATTAATGTGGGTTTGTAAGACCACCTATAGAAGAGGAATGAAGAATACCAGAATAGGAGTAAGAGAGGGAGAAGGAGAAGAAGGAGAAGAAGGAGAATGAGACAAGTGATGATGAGGACCATCACGTTCATTCAAGAGAGAATACGGCGATGACTAGACTCTGGTGATAATTTGGAACAAGAAGAGGGGGGAAAATAGATGGTCCGATAGAATCGACTTCAGCCTGCAAGTTTATTAGCCTCCATGCGCCTGCTCCAGAAGCAACATGAAAACATTAAACATACCCTCCCCAGCCTTGGGCAGCTCCATGTCCTTTTGGACACCACCTACCTATCATCTCGTCTTCAACCGATAACGACCCTGGCTGACCCGTACGTAACCCTGACCAGAGCGTAGGTAATTCCGGTCTAGAAATTGACGTCAACCAGTAGGTACTATCGACACAACCACCTGAATAAATCTGGCTTCTGTTCCACGAGATAGGTCTCATCTAGAAATTAAGATTAGTCGCAGTCACACTACCCGACGTCAGTCAAGTCAAGTCAGTCAAGTCAGTCAAGTCGCCCACCTCAGACACTACCTACCTACGGACACTTTAATAGTCGTCCTGATTAGACGCCAAAGTCATCCGCACAAACACACACACAAAACCATAAACCACGGACCATGGCTGACAAAGTCTTGCCCTCAAACAGATCTCAGCCTCTTTCGTCGTTTTGTTTCCAAACAAGGAACCCAGCACACAGCAGCACAACAGGCTGAATCCGCGCAATCAATCCGAAGTGAGAGTGAGACTTTTTCCAGCCATGATAATCTCCTTGAGTTGGAAGGAAGAAAGGGGAGAGTGGGAGAGCGGGAAGGGGGGACGTAACTTACTGAGACACATCGAAGACTCGCTCAGTGGTAGGCGATCAACTTGTGCTCACACGCCCTGAAGTTAAGTAAGTAGTGTACGCTAATCTACATACTACCTACCAAATCGGGTACCGGGTCCGGTATACCTCGTGGCTTTTTTGCTTGTTCTTCTTGTTCTTGTTCTTCAAGCGGGTGTTCTTGCATGTTCAATCTCACTGAAATATATGGGTGCAAGATGAAGGTCAGAGGATGAGCGAGGTAAGGGCTCGCTTGTGTTACCTGCTAGCTTTATGTCAGGGTCAGTGGTCAGTGAACCAACCTCAGACCAAGCGACACAATTGCTTTAGGGACTGACGATTGTATCATCAGCGAAGAAGGATGAGATGAGGCGTTTTGTGGCTGCCAGGCCGACCGGGCTAAGGGGGGGACATGGACACACACGCATAAAAGCTGCGCGGCCGTCTCCCACCAGCCACTCGGCCAGAGTGTATCAATGTAGCGTTTGTCCCGGGACGGAGGAAGCCATCCAGACCACTCAGACTGTGGCTTGATAGGGTGCTAGTAGGTAGTAAGTAGCAAGAAATTTCCTTCCTACATAGCACACCATTAAAGATGTGATTATGCAGGTAACTCGAGTGCTCGAGTAACCTCGTCCCTCTCAGATGTCACAGGATTCCGTCACTCGTCATCCCCTTCCACTTCATTAACCCACCGCATCCCATCATTCCACAACATACACCCGATCCATGGCCCTGTCTGGCCGACTCGTCCATCATGACAATGGAAAAGCAGTGACATGGTAACACAGATACAATACCACCAGACAGACAAGCAGACAGACAGGCAGACGGACGAGAGACGAAAGACGAGACCAGCAGACGGTGACAGCAGGTAGAAGACAGAAAGACAGACAGGCATGAATACGGGAGAGACAAAGATAAACCATAAACGAAGCGAACAGGATTAGAGAAGAAAAATCTGTGCTCATGTCGGACCCATGCTTCTGCTCTTCGAGACGCATATCCGGTTCGGCATCGGCTTCTTGCATGCCTAGGCAGGCGCCTGCAGCCAAGAGAAGTGAAGCATCGTGATTCAATGAGATGGGGAAAAATGGTGTTAAGGGAAGTAAAGGGAAGAAAAAGATGACAACTGATACACTTGTACGATCTTTAGTCAAAAACCCCTCCCATCCCCCGTTCGTAAAACCTCGGGACCTCAGCAATGCAGCAAGGTAGTACGGTAGGAGGGGACAGCATGACCTGTTTCAACGTCTCGTCTCGCAGCAGTTCTGCTTGGGATTTGCATGCATACATATTCGGTAGATGCACAGATTCGGGCTCTGTGTTCCGGTTCCACCACCGCTTGATATGCTGTATGTATCGAACGGTTCGAGACATCATGGGGATGAATGTGATGTGTGTTGCGATGTTAAGCGAAAGGGACTTGACTGAGGCCAGGACATGAGATTCGGATAGAGGAAAAGCACCCGGTAAAATTGTAAGAAAGTCAGGGCAGACCACACATAGCTGATATAAAAAACGGAGAGGGACATGAGCTGGAATGTAGGATGACATCTCTAGATTAATGAAAGACATCCGCCGCCGGGATGCACGAGTTTCGAGAAGGGGGAGAGCGGTCCTGAATGACAGACACACGACTTGTGAAGCCTCCTTGTACCTACACCAAACATCCTTCATCCCTCCAGGCTCGGGAGACCGCAGTCTTCCCAAGTGTACAACAGACGCCACTGGGCGCATCAGTGATTCGCGTCACCTTTGCCTGTTGCACGAGGACCCGTTTGGTGGGTTGTAACAGCTTCGATGGAGTGTCTCGAGCTTGCAGCCTTGATGGATCCTTTCCGGCCTGTCACTTGAGCGGCCCGTCATCTTTACTGGCCTCGAGAATGGGAATAAGGGCATCTGGCGTCTCTCAGAGCGATGCCTCGGTGATGCACAGATGTTCGGGATATGTTGGATATTCTGATTCCAGGGTTAGGGTTTAAAGGGTTCGGGATATCGTGACGTTCCTAAGCCTTGGAGAGCTTGATAGCCGAAAGCTTGTGTGACGACTGACGAGCCATCTCCTGTGCAACGGTTCGGCAAGGCAGGGGGCCAATAAATATCCTGAAGCTGCTAAACCCAAAAGGGGGGCTGGTTCCCGTTGGCAGTTGTCGGTTGGTTGTTCGACAGGCTGCTGAGGAAGGGTGTCAAGTGTCAACAAGGGGTTTCGTTCGTTTCCTATCCGACCTCGAGGTGCACATGGGGTGACAAGGAGAGATGGCTTGGCCCGGTGTGTCTGAGACGACCGCGTTTTGCGCCGGGCGATTTGATCTCTTTGATTGCTCAGCGTCGATCCTCTGTAATGAATCCTTGCAGCCAAGCCGCTGAACCAACCACCTGCTCGGAATATTTGTGCCACGCCGTGGGATTTCAGGCCAGTCGCTCAATGAGCAACGCCAGGGGCTTGATGGCTTAAGCCACAATCATGCCTCTTCCATCTTCACGCTCAGAATCCGGACATCGTCATGCCAGTCCGGCTGGAAACGTGGCGCACAGACTCTTTTGGGTCGGTCTGAATCTGGATTCCAGATGATCTGCTGGTGCCTGGCATTGTAATGATAACGACTCCATGCGGGTGGATGGCCTCGTCCTTTCAGGGTGGCAGTGACTGAGGAACATGGCAATCTATAACCGAATCAACCGTGCGTTCTTCGGGCGTAAAAGATTCGCTAAGACGGGATATACTTGAACCTTGGGCGCACAGCAGACAGACCAGGGGACTC
Organism: Sordaria macrospora; assembly: GCF_033870435.1. Classification (NCBI taxonomy): domain Eukaryota; kingdom Fungi; phylum Ascomycota; class Sordariomycetes; order Sordariales; family Sordariaceae; genus Sordaria; species Sordaria macrospora. The sequence continues at coordinate 1,886,141 of NC_089375.1, read as the reverse complement.
GGCCGTCCTGCCAAGGCGTTGTTCACGTGCTGATTGCTACCTATGGTGCAATGCAATGGAACCCATTGAAAGTTGACTGTTGATATGCTGAGTGCAGCTGGGCGCTACAGCACACCGGAATTGGGCCTCATTCTCTTTCGTGGATTTGCTGGCCCCCTTTTCGGTGAAGATGTGCCGTTTGGTTTGCCTTGCCGTTTGTCAATGACAACAAAGCATGCATTGAATTGTCAGGGACCTTTTTTGGACATGCATATCCAAAGCCTTTCGCCGTGTCTCGGTGAGTACAAGATCTCGTGGGCTTTTGTGCCGTGTGCGATACCAGCATACTGGAGGCGCAGAGAGGACCAGAGGGGTGCTGAATCGCGGAATTGCAGTGGTGACAGCTCCGTGGTTGTCGTCGTAGCGCCCCGAGCGCAGCGACTGGACCGTCACATCGGGTGGTTTTGGTTTGAGGGGGAATTGGAGTGGAATTTGAGCCTCTTTAGTGGGTGGAGCCCCTAGTGAAATAGGGTGGAGGAAAGGCTGCGACCGATATTGTCGTCACCGTCCACTGGAATCTCGGCATCCTCGATCCTGGCAAGCGCTGCGTAGCTGATAAAAACGCGGAGCTGGAACACTGGCCGGAGCCCACTCATCAAGCTCGGCCGTCCTCGGAGATATGCAGATCCTCCCCGTTCCTTCAGGAACAGTGAACCAGAAAGACACGGTAGAAATGGAAACGAGAGACCGCTCATCCGAGGAGTCACCATGTCAGAAACTGATGAAAAAAAAAGGGCGGGAAAAGAGGCCGTTATCATTTGACCGGGAGTGGCCCCCTCTTTTCTTCAGTCTTGGGCGGTACAACGGAGAGATGATTTGATCTTGCACGTGACTTCGTTATGGAAAGTCTTCACGCCTTATCTTACGTAAGGGACTCCAGCCAACGTACCGGGAAGTACCGCGACAAACCCCACCCCGGGCCCGACTCCTCGCGATTCCGTTCCCGTCTCAACTCCGACAAGATTCTAGCCCCTTGATTGTTAGCCGGCCCGCCTGCTCTTCCTATTTGCACACCCAACTCATCATTTATCAACTCGATAGGCGGTCCTTTTTGTGACAAAGCGTTCAAAATATAAAAATATTAAACCAACTGTCCCTTAGGGTTTAACGCCAAGATGGTGCTTAACCTGAAATAGCTCGTGGCCGGTCGGAAGCAACGTCGTTAGGGTTTTTGATCCATTTCAATTTTCATCCAAACCTTCCTCACATTCCAAACTCGGTGTCCACCCTGTTCAATCTTTCCCCGGCGGATCTATTGCATTGGTCCCACCTGTGACCGTCGGCTTGTGCCACCCCACCTTCCACCACAACCACAAGCCGGGCCCTTGATCCTTCCATCTGCCTCATCTCCAGAATCCTCCCATTTCCGTGACATGGATGAATGGTTTGTGCTCTCAACTCAGTCACATCCATCGTCAGACCAGTCAGGCTGACTGACCCCTTTCGGGACATGGCCGGCGATGGTTGAAAGGATGCGGCAGCACAACGACTGCGTAACCTCACAATCGTTGCTTTTGTGCCTGCCACTTTCTGCACCCATCTACAAAGGGTGATCACTGTTATTGCGCTCATTGCCCTCGTCCACCCCGACTGGTCCACCGAGCGCTCTGGATGGACGTGCAATAACGTACCGGTCAATACAATTTAACACGATATCAGATCGCTACTTGATCCAACCGTCATCCGCTTCCCCCGCACACAATTATGCTTCGTCTAACAACAAGGTATCACCCCCACAAGAGGGCAATATAACCAAGCCCTGCAGCGACTGAAGAGAACCTTGCCATCAAGTCCACTTCCATCCTCGTTAGCAAGAATGTGTCTGGGTGGCATTTAGGTATAATGGTGATGCATCAGCCATGCACGAGCGCACTCTCTGCCTTGGTACAAGCCGTTTCCTGTTCCAGACCAAACGCCGCCCATCGGAACGAAACGGGCACATCACAATTCCGCAGAACACCAATGCCTCCATATGCGATACCCCATGCTTGTGATATAAAAAATCGCAGTGACATAAGTTTAGCAACAGGGCCTGGGTACGTCTATTCAGTACGAGCATAGCATGACGCACGCACTTTACAGGCCGCACACGCGTTCGGGACACATGCGTGATCTTCCGTTTCGCGAAATGCTCTTCACAAGTGCGTGGATGTGGATGTGGCAACCACAAACGGGATGGATGGATGGATAGATAGACGGGGGGTAATAAAACGGGATTCGCTCTTCAGCGAACATCATCGGACACCACCATCACCACCATTGTTACCAGACTGGTCCATCCATTCAGATGTCACATTGTCTTGTCGTTTCAAACCGCCTCATATCCAAAGGATATGTAACATACGCAGTACCGAGCCGATATTGTTAACTGCATATCAACACTACCGTCAATTCATATCAGCTCATCCCGTTCATCTACACTAAAAGAGCAACTATTCATTTGCTACCGCCTAGACTCGCTCGTCATTTTCCACAAAATGTACCCTACCCTACCCATCTCACCCACGCTTTCTTCCACGCTACTATGTATCTCACCTACCGAGATCATCTTAGCATCCGAGCCAACCATCCGTTATAGGCCTGCCATAGCTGCCAGCAATCAATTTTAATCCTACAATCCGACACGAAGCAACCCAACTGATGAGCCACACACCCACCCATTCTCGCCATCTTATATACCTACCATCCTCGCTTCCATAGTTCGAGAATTAAATGGAAAAACCAAGCTACACCGAATGTGTAGGGACGTCGGTACGTACACACCCACGACGCTCGGCTTTATTGTCTGATATCCCACTCACCCGTCAGCCCAATCTTTTCACAGCCACCCAACCATCCACACATGAACCATCCTTCCACCCATCCATCCACAGTAAGAGAGATACTTAAGGTAGGTACATTGACCCCTCGTCATGAAACAGATTACGGATTGCCTTGTTCGGGTATCTCTTCCATATCATCTTGACATTGTATAATGTGTGGTAAGATATGGTACGTACACTACATATTTGACAAGTTCATGGTCGTTATTGCAACCTTACGGTTCACAGGATCTCTAATTTACCGGATAACCAATGCCATAAAAGATGTCACATATGTAACTATTCCAATGGCATACAGTAGGCACGCAAGACAAGGTGACATTTAAAAACGTGCTGCTCGGCCGTTGTAACTATTACCTACAGACAATCCCCATACTTGTCAAATGGAGAAACACCAAGCATTTCGGAGCTCCATAAGTGTTGGAGCCTACTACACGCACATAATTGCCCACCACATTCTTCCAGCGAGTCGTTTGAGTCACCACAGAATTCTCACCACTGTAAGGACACAACAGTATGATGAAGATGAGGGAGTCCGCCTACGTTTGGGTCGATGGGAAAGGGTTCTTACCTCTCTATGTACAATGCCAGATGGGCAGATGAGATGGAAGACAAAAGACCAGATCGAAACCCAAGGATTTAGAATCTGACGGGTGCTAAAAGGTGCCAGCACGTTAAGCTCACATCAAGCTTTGCAACGGCTTTGATATTTGTCCCAACGTAGTATATCATGGAAACATCAGATCAAAACCCAAGGATCTGAATCTGACGGGTGCTAGAACTAACACGTGTCTAACGTGCCATCACATTAAGCTCACTTGTGAACGGCTTTGACATTTACGCCAACACATGATATCATGCAAACCCCGGAAATCAGGAACCAGGTCAGTTTAGCAAAGACCAGCGAACAACACAATACAAAGAAACAAATGCATTTGGTTTAACCCGCTCCAGGTCTATTTCTTGATGCTCGGTGTGAATTCCGAGTTTCTCAGTCGCTTTCGGCTCTGGACCAGAACCTCGGCCGAAATAGATATTATACTTGAACTTTGTCAAGCCGCGCGTGCTTATCAGACCGGTCACCTGACGGGGACGTCCAAATGTAGAGCTCGCTGTGGATATAGAACTTGTAAAGGCAGGAAGCTGCGAAGGTTTGTGCTCCACAATCGGAAGCGTTTGTAATGCGGGGGCCGGACGGAAGCTACCTTAGCGGACATCGGTTCGGACACGGACCCGGGAAAAGTGCCGGGAGATCTCGGTAAGTACAAAGCTCAGAGATCGCGGGCTGCAAGTCTGGATGTGTGAGGCTTGTAGTGCTCCCTGCCTTCCATGGGATCATTGTGTGTGTGAGGCATGTACATAGCCTCCTCGGCTTTCCATCGTTTTCCTCCATGGTGTTGTTGTAGCAAGTCCGGGCCGACGATGTCACCTTTGAAGAAGAGAACCATGCCTTGCCTGCTGCATTTATACGCTCGAATGCAATGTAGTCGGTATGAGCGCTGCGGATGTATGCCCGAAGCACCGAGCAGTAGACATTCGACTTTAGCACCGGCCGGTCCTTTCAGGCCTTGTATATATGTAGGTACCTGCATGCGAGGAATCATTACGGCACTGAAGTGGGTTCGGTGAATATCTGTAAGGCGTAAGCAGTACTGTGTAGGCGAGCTGCACCTCCGGTAGCTTCAGCAACTTGAGTTACCTGCCGGCATGCTAAATGCATGATGAACTACGCGTCCTCGCTGCGATGATATCAACGGACATCAAATGTCGTGTTGATTTCACGCCACTGCTACGGACTCTCATACACTAACGTATATATTCTGCACGTGAAGTATAGTGGTTGAGGAATTTGGAGTCGGCATCGTGGATTCATTACTCTTCGGCACTCGGGTCGGAGGAGTGTTTGTTTCAAGCCCTGGCGAGTGATGTATTGCGTTCCTTTGGATGTCAGGGTCCTCAATCAAAGGGCAACTTTCCAGCTGAAGTGAAGACAATCATGAGTTCTCGGAAAGGCGATACATCTCCAGATGGAACACCGGGTGCCATACCATCACGGTAGAATCCACAAGGAATACACAAGCGAGGTTGAGAACGTAAATGCGGCACGAGCCTTCGACAAGGAGAGTCGGAAAGGCCCACCAGAAAGATAATCAACGAGAGCAAAGCGACGACGATGATGACATACCTGACGAGTACCAGTAGATGCTTGTCGCTGTCGTTGTCGATCTGGCCATGACAGGGTTCGGCAGGACAGCAATAGCAGGAGCGGTAAAACCCATTTTCCGGATCCATGACGAGATCGTCCAATTTAAGGATTCCAAGACTGAGGAACACAGATCTTTTTCTCGTGTTTCCCGGCCCGGACCTTCCACGGAAACGAGGGCCCTGTGTATGTACACTACGGTGCTGGCTGTCGATTGACAGCGTGCGATTTGTTTGTACGTGCGAGGTCCCTTGTCTTGGCCCCCTTACACCCGCACCTAACCCGCACACCGCACTATCAGAGACCCCCAATGATGGACCTCCACCTCATTTGCACCGATAGGGTTCCGCGTCGTTGCAAACACCCAGGCATTGGTGACGGAGGGCTGGGGTATCTTTCGGTGGAGGCACACGGGCCGAGAGACTTGAAAGCTTGTTGGCTGGCAACGTTTTGGGGGCACCAGGCCTTGGGAGGAAGAATGAAAGATGATGCAGGCAGTGGCAGAATGGTCACGCTTCTTTGGCGGCTGTTCCCAGCTGCTGCAGGATGCATCGGAACTCCTTTTGTCCAACAAACTCAGACCGCAGAACGGCTCGGGCTGACTGGTGTGCGGGAGTGTGTGTTCGATGGTCGTACCGTGTCGACTCGGAGATCTTGAAAAGGAGGGTGACCAGTGGCCGCCAAGGAAGGACAGAAGCCAAATGATTGCCAAGAAGGCTAGCGAAAAAAAGGAAAAATGGCGTTGTTGCATCACTCCGTACCGCTCGCTCCGGAGACGCCCCCTCCATCTCCTCTCCCTTTGTGGGGTGCGGTGCCCGTCGGTTTTGGGGTGTTTTTGTTTCTTTTTCGACCCTGGCGGGTTTTCTTGGGTTGCTGGGGTTGGGGTGTGGGCCGCTGGGGGGAAGATTCCGTACCTGTTCGTACCGAGTACTTCAACGACCGCCCGACCCTGGAGCATGAGGTCCCTGCGAGGAACGTGTCAGCGCGCCCATTCCCCCCTTCCCGCCGCCGTCAGCGTCAGGCACACCACCACAGAGATTGATTGGAGCAACACAGGCCTTCCATTACCGCATCACTGGACGCCCGTCCAAGCCACCATGCCCACCTGCTGTTGTCGTCCAGGTCGACAGCCACACCGGACACCGCCTAAAGGAGATCATCGCTGGGGCGTCGTTTGGTAGGGCGAGCCCTGAAGGAAGGAGTTGGGACGAAGCGTTCTTGAGCCCATGCGAATGGGGCGACTGGAAAGGGCTGAAGCCATAAATTGGATGTCGGTCGGTTTGGGAGTTGTCAAATGAAAAGTCAGTTCACCGCTCTGGTACGGGACCCGATGAAGGTTGAAGAGGCATAGAGGGACTGAAGAGTGCTTGCCTGTTGGTGCTTGCCAACCGCCATGCACCTGGCTGCAAAGCGAAGTGCCCAAGGGAAATGGAAAGTGCGGGGGAGTTGGAAAACCAAACGGCTCCTGCCGCCAAGTGTCGAGCCTCACTGGACGAGTGGAACACAGGGGCAGCTTCCACTTTGATATTCCCGTCGTAACTGTAAGGTACCGGGGAAACGACAGACATGGAATCTGTGACGGCAGAAAGACGCTAATTAAGGATATTCCGAGTTTTGAAGAAAAAGGGTTTTTTTTTTCATTTTTTTTTTTCATATCTCCTATTGATGTCATCCTCAAGGTGCTCTGCTTGCCAACACTCACCCATGCTGTTGCGCCCATCGGATAGGTTTGCTCGGTACGGTGCCGATTCGCGTAACTGTTTTGCGCGGACGACCTAGAGTTTTGGAAGCTTTGTGGGATGCCTAGGCGGAAGAGTATGAGATGATCGCTAATGGAATGGGCTCAAGTTGTTCGATCTACGCGCGGGCGCGTACCACAAACACCAGGCACACGTTGTCAAAAGACCTCGTCGACGCTCTTTTCCCTTTGAATGGGATTGAGGGTGGATTTGCAAAATCACATGCAAAGTGTCTGTTGGTTGGATACCGATGAATTCTAGGCAGTTTTAAATACTCACCTATTGTCATCTCTTCTTTATCAGAGTAGCACGTGTCCGTTTTCCTACATCAAGATGTGAGTAATGCCCGACTACCTACTTGTGGTATAAGGATAATATGTGGACACTCCCAAATGGGATTGCTAAAGATGGAGGATCATCAAAGTTGGGAAAACTTGTTGTTTCTGTTGGGCAAACTGGAGTCCAAGCTAACTGACAATCTCCCTCAAGTTTCCCGTCAAACAAAGAAAGCCATTCAGACGAAGACAATGGGCAAATGCCGTAGTTTCATTGATTCGTCGTGTGGTGCCCATGTGGTTTATTTTCTTCCTCGGAATTCCCTCGGCACCAAGGTAAGTGATGGTGCTTTATTGTTCATGTCATAGCACATACAAGCCTGTGCATCCGATGCTGCGTACGGATATATCAAGAATAATTGTTGCATGGCAGTGAATGCAAGCAAGTGTGGATGTTGGAGATCGGGAATCAAGAGACATCCGACGCAAAAAAAGGGCGAGGCACGCGCATGCAAAGCGCTTGAAATATCTTGTCGTCTCTTGTGAAGAGGTCGAAGTCCAGTCAGTTGCAGAGTACATATCTCCCCGGTATGCCCCTGCGTATACGCCTCTGCTCCTTCCGCTCATCCATCCTGAAACCAGACGGCATAACTTGTGTGCAATGACTCTTTACATACTGCCGTAGATGCTGGTGAGCCAATAGGTAGTATGAGATTTGAAATCCGACTTCTAAGACGGTGGGAGGCGTACGGACTGCAGTCACGGTCTCTGGGGCTTCTTCGTCTCGACGGGATCTGGGAGTTGCTCTCTCGGTCGTGGACCAGGCACCAGGGGCACCTCCCCTTACCCAGACCCCTCACTTAACTTACAGGTAGACGGGACTCTAATGTCAAGAACTCTATCCCATCTTCCTGTACTATCAGAGCTCTATCATGCTTTTGCTGCCCTGGGTGCTATCTCTTAACAGCCTCTAGGCGTGATATTGCCTCACTGCTGCCTCCTCCCCGTCCTCATCCATAGTGGTGTGGCCTCGACCAGCCGCACTACAAGGGTCAAGAGTCCAAAGAGGCCCGTGCTCGCTTCAAGTACCCCGGTACACCACCGCAACATCCCTGTGCCCACCTCGCCCCGCTCCCTCCAATGTACCGCAACCTGCCACGACCTGCCTGTGCCGCCAGGCCCTTGTGCAGCGCGTGTGGGTCAATTCTCTTGGCACGCCGTATGACATGCGGCACCAAGCGGAACCGGGAGCAAATTCCAAACTTACCTAGCCAAAAGTACGTACACTATGCTGTGGGTTAGGGGAGTTTGCAAAAGTGGTCAGAACTCCCCGTCCAGCGAATCGAGCTGCTTCCTGGCCGCCTTCCCCATTGCCTTTAGATCGCCTCTTCCCCAGCCAATTTTCCCCTTCCCCCTTCCCCTTCTTTTTCTCCCGTCTCCTGCCATCGCCTGCATCGCGCACGACGGATTTTGCTGCGAGGCCTGCCCAACGCGCAAACCACGACTTTGGACCTGATTCCATCCCAACTCAACCGGTGTACCGCCAAAACCAGCCAGCCATTGCCGCGAGCAATATTTCCGCATTGCTCGTCTAATCCAAATTTCCATCCGGAAAAGACAGCACGCCGTCGCCATTCCGACCTCGGTAGCTCTGGCGGATCTTGTCCAACTATAAGAAAGCTGCTGCAGGCCATCTCCTCGCATTTTTTCGCAATCATCTATTCTCGGTTTTATATTTTTAACAAGCGCATTCGCCCCACAACATACAAGAACCGGGCAATTCATCATCACCACCATTGCTGACGCCGTCGCTACGTGTCGCTGTGGTCCACCAGCCGCCTAAAGAATAGAAACACCTTTGGCACAGTCATCGCGACTGCGCTTTTTGACGGCCCCTGACACCACCCCGCTACCTAGTACAATATCGTCCCCGTAGCGTCTCCGGGAACAGCTGCATGGGATACCAAGGCCATTGCTAGGTATCGCCTTGTGAAACTTTAAAAATCTACTTGTTGGGTTGGGTCGGTAGCGCTGCACTGGCATCCGTCCCAGCCTCTCCCAATTCCTTAAAGTCCATCGAGGAGCAATACGCCATCCGCGCGCTACAAAGTTCTGCAGCATCGCCAATATGGCAAACCACCATCCCTCCCCTCCGATGCAGATGCAAATGCATCATGGTCCTCCCGGACCCCCAGGCCCGCCGCCGCCGCCTACATGGAATCAACAACGACAGGCCTTCATGAATTTGACCGAGAACGTCTGGATAGGAATTGGTATGTGCTTCCCATGGCCCTGCTGGCCACATCTGTTGTCTTTTTTGCACAATTCTAATAGCAAATCATGGTAGGTTCCGTGTCCGAGCTCATGGGGAACCACAACGAGGCACTAGAGGCTTATGAGAGGGCTCTTGCCGCCAATCCCAACTCTGTGGCTGCCATGAATTCCGCCAGCCTCGTCCTCAGAACGCGCGAGGATTTTCCCAAGGCGTCGGATTATCTGCAGAGAATCCTTAAGATCGAGCCTACAAACGGCGAAGCTTGGGGCAGCCTCGGTAAGTAGCCCGCGCACCACAGCTATCTAGATATACCGAGGGTCTAACATTTGCTGTGTAGGGCATTGCTACCTTATGATGGAAGATCTCCAGCAAGCTTACGCTGCATACCAAGCGGCCTTGGTTAACCTTCCTAACCCGAAGGTGAGTGCTTTCGTACCTGTTTGCATGCCTCTTTTCAGAATTGATAACAGGTGGGCTAACTGTCTGACTGCAGGAACCGAGGCTTTGGTATGGCATCGGTATTCTTTATGATCGCTATGGCTCTTTGGACCATGCCGAAGAGGCATTCTCGCAGGTTATGGCCATGGACCCCAACTTTGATAAGGCTCATGAGATATACTTCCGCCTCGGTATAATCTACAAGCAGCAACACAAATACCAGCAGTCGCTTGATGTAAGTTGACAACATAGGCTTGATCAGATCGGCATGGGGCAGCTAGCTTACTTGTCCACAGTGCTTTAGATACATTGTCAACTCCCCTCCTACTCCTTTGACCGAAGAGGACATCTGGTTCCAAATTGGCCACGTCCACGAACAGCAAAAAGACGTAAGTCAACCATGCATTTCCACTTGGTTTACATCTACTTGATCCTAACGTTGTGACAGTATGATGGTGCCAAGCAAGCCTACGAACGGGTGCTGCAACGTGACCCGAAGCACGCAAAGGTCCTTCAGCAGTTGGGTTGGCTGCATCACCAACAGAGCAATTCAGTCGCCAGCCAGGAAAAGGCCATCGAGTATCTGAATCAGTCCGTTGCGGCGGGTAAGTTTCAGCCCATTCTGCTCCTTCATGCACCTAGGCTAACATATGTATCAGACCAAACCGATGCCCAAAGCTGGTATTTGCTCGGCCGTTGCTACATGCAACTTCAAAAGTACCCCAAGGCTTACGAGGCGTATCAGCAAGCCGTCTACCGCGATGGCAGGAATCCCACCTTCTGGTGCTCGATTGGTGTGCTATACTACCAGATCAATCAGTATCGTGACGCCTTGGATGCCTACTCAAGGGCCATCAGACTCAACCCCTTTATCTCAGAGGTTTGGTATGACCTTGGCACCTTGTATGAGTCTTGCAACAACCAGATCAGCGATGCTCTGGATGCTTATCAACGTGCCGCCGAACTGGATCCCAACAACCCGCACATTAAAACCAGATTGCAGCTGCTCCGAAATGGGCAAGCTAACGGCGGCGCACCCCCGGGAGCAGTCCCGATGCCCACCGATATTCATCCCCAGACGTACAATGCATCCGGTGCTGTTGGTCCTCCAGGCCCTCAGTGGGCGGGCTCGGGCTCAGGCCAGCCTCCTCATCAACCGCCTCAGCCAATGCACAACGGTGGCCCTAGTGGCCCGGGACAAGGGCCTAACTCGTGGAGCGGTAGAATCTCCGACATCAACCCTCCTCCCCAGCCGCCGAACCCATATGCCTCAGGTCAAGACCGGGAGCCCTTTCGTGGTCCCGCTCCGCCGCTTCCCAGACAGCCCAGCCCGCGACAGGAGCAGCAAATGAGGCCTTACCAGGAGGCCAACAGGGCGCCCGAACCGCTCAGACGTGGAGCTACCCCTCCCCAGGCTCATTACGCTCCTCCACCCCCTCCACCTCCTCCGCAACAACCGCACCAGCAGCACCCGCAGCAACAGCACCAGCAAGGGCCTCAACCTCCTAGGGAAGGTGGCAGTGGAACTAGAGTGAGGAATCCGAACTACCCCGGTAATCCCCAGGCCGTGCTCCCTTCCAATTCCGGCCCCGGCCCCAACGGTCCTCCTCCTCCAAACGCAATGATGCATTTTAACAACAGTCCGAGGACGGATGGCCCGGGAAGACCACCCCATATGCACGAGAACCGCATGCCATCTCCCAAGTCAGCCTATCCTCAGCATCAGCCACCTTATCCTCCGCATGGTGAGCAGGGCGGTCCTGGTGGCCCTGAGCAGGGCCCTCCTCACCCCCCTCAGCCAGGCATGGCCGGTGAGCCTCCTCATCAGAGGGAGCATGATCCTCGCCCTTCTTCGGTTGGTCCCAAGAGAATGCGTGAGTGGGAAGATGAACGGGAGGTGAAGAAGCCTGCAACGGAGGAGTCTCGTGCTCGTATGGATGACCATAGGCATCGCCGCCCCTCGATGAGCCCTCCTCGAATGGAGCCACCCTATGCTCGCCGCAACTCGTCGGAGGCTCGTCGCTTCGATGAGCGCCGCATGGAAGATTCCCGTAGGGTTGATGAACAGCGCCGGGTTGAGGAACAGCGTCGCATGGAGGAGATGCGCCGGGCTGAGGAGCAACGGCACCAAAATGAGGGATACCACCCTTCGGAGGCCGCTCACCATCCCCAGTCTCACTCTGCCTCTGCCCATTTGCCACCGATGCAGCAAGGTCCGGCACCGATGCAGAACCTCATCCACGAGCAGGGCCACGGACCCCAGCAGCAAGGCCCCGGACCTCAACAGCAAGGCCCAGGCCCAGCCCATCAGCCCGCCCCCGAAGACCGACGGATGGATCATCCTCCGGCCCAGCACCCCCCTGTCGTCAATGAGCCTGAGCGTGCGGCCCGTAAAATGGATGTTGACGAGGACTATGACGATAGCGGAGAGGAGGATAAGAAGGGCGGTATTCTTCCCGGTCCTTCGTCCGGATCCGGTCCTGCAGCAAACGAGCGGGATTCTAAGAACGGCCCCTCGACGAGCGGTAGCTTCAACGGCATCATGGGGCAAAAGTCGGAAAGCAACTGATTACGTCATTTGTCATGTATTCGGGGCTTCTGCGTGAGAGACAAGACCCGGTCGGAGTATTTGCTTGAGATGCGACAGAGGCAGGAGAAACCAGAAATCTTGTGGATATCATGAGAGTTTTCTTTGTCGGTGGGGATTTACGTTGCCTTGTTTGTTTCAAGTAGTCCAAGACCGTAGACTACCATATCACACATATGGATGACGGAGACAGAAGGGCCTATGAAGCTCAAAACCTCATGGGCACGAACTGCCCGGTCTTACTACGTTCTGACCGACTAGTAAGGGATGAGGAGCGAGAGGAAGGAGGGGAATTCGATGTACATACACTGTTATGACTTGTGTTTGGAATAGAAGCGTGTGTATGTCATTTGTTGGAAAGTCGATAGCGAGAAGGGAGTGGGAATATCCTTCAAGAGGCGGGAGCGAACTCGCTGCGTTGCCATAGAGGCTAGTTAGAGAACATGATTACGACTGTTGTTATACTGTTCAAATCGGAATCGAAAGGTCGTGATGATTGACCGTACGGGACATGGTGTTGTTGAAATGCTTGAAAGGCACATCGGCCTGAAGGGTCAAGGAGATGGAATCCAATGCCTTCCTGGTTGTTCCCTGCAGTCAACACGCCTTTGACCATGCCTGCATACCAGCCTTGTTACGATTGTCACAAGCCAGCCCACGTGTCTCGTGGTTAGGACGCTGTTATCCATGCCTTTGCCCACAACATAGAGTCGTAGAGTGGTCCAACAGATGACAACTTTTACGTTGTCGTCCTGGATCGGAGAAGCACCTGGAAACCCCGAGAAATGGTGATGTCTGATCCCACAATGCTACTCGACCTTCGGAATCACCAGAGCTTGATCTTGTTGACACCGTGGGCGTTGACGACAAACTCAGAGAATCAGCAGTCCTGCGATCAAGACGAACTTATGCGGAGGCACAACGGAGGTTCGGCTCAACACACGGAGGAACGTTTCTGCCAGACTGAATCAATAGGTGGTAAAGTAAATATGAGGAGAAGGGCAAGATGTATTGAATCTTAAATGTTATCAGTGGACTATGTCTTACGAAGACGGCGACCATGACGAACTTATACACAGGAGTCGTCCACGTCACGTTCTACCATATCAACAGGACTTTACCTTGTCATCAGTGTGCGACTAGTGAACGGTACGCGAAGCTGACTAAGTGTACCAGGCTGCTTCTGTGGGGTGGAATGGTCTGGTCTTGGCTGGGCATCACTAATTGGCTGGGCGGCCTCGAGGAGAACAGGAAGGCGGACAGGGCACGCGCAAAAGTTAGGGCTCCGCTACAATTGGGGCCCGTGCACGGTCCAATCCACACCACTCACACAAAATTTTGGGTGGTCCAATTTCCCTGGCGATACTTCTTGATTTTTGTTTTCGCGGTAGTGAACTTTTTCCCACTCGACCATCAACAACCCGGGTACTTGGGATCATCAGCAGTCATGTCTCACCGTAGTAAGTAACGCCTCGTCGTCGTCGTCGTCGTCGCCAACAGAAACAGACATGGTCATTGTCGATTTCGCCCACGCAATCCCGAATTCGAAAGAACGATGGAGCAGCTTTTCCCGAGAGACGGTCGTCGCGATATCGAAAATTTTCGACTTTTTGGCGACTGGATTTTGGGAGCTTGCGTGATCGCGACTTGGACATGGACTTCATGGCAACCTGAACGTCCGTTATGCTGACTCGATGCTTCAGAGTACGAGGCTCCCCGCCACGGTTCGCTGGCCTACCTTCCCCGCAAGCGCGCGGCCCGCCACAGGGGAAAGGTCAAGTCGTAAGTCAAGCTCATCATCTTCTGGTACTATCGACAGCACTATCGCCATCAGTTTGAATCTTGCGATTGGAACTTGGGGGCAATAGCGTTTGCGAACAGACAGGCTGACCAGTTGCTCGTTTACAACAGGTTCCCTAAGGATGATGCCAAGAAGCCCGTCCACCTTACCGCCGCCATGGGCTACAAGGCTGGCATGACCACCATCGTCCGCGACATGGACCGCCCCGGCGCCAAGGCTCACAAGAAGGAGGTCGTTGAGGCTGTGACCATCATTGATACCCCTCCTGTACGTACAACGCAGCCCGCTTGGCTCTTTTTGTGTCAATGGCTAACATCTCTTGCAGATGATCGTTGTGGGTCTGGTCGGCGTAAGTCTTTGATCCTGTCCAGCTGCCGTTTATGGCCTACCGCGACCGTGTGAATCTAACCCCGATATTAGTACATCGAGACTCCCCGCGGTCTCCGCTCCCTCACCACCGTCTGGGCTGAGCACTTGTCCGACGAGGTCAAGCGTCGCTTCTACAAGAACTGGTACAAGTCCAAGAAGAAGGCCTTCACCAAGTACGTCAAGAAGCACTCCGACAACAACGGTGCCGCCATCACCCGCGAGCTCGAGCGCATCAAGAAGTACTGCACCGTCGTCCGTGTTCTTGCCCACACCCAGATCCGCAAGACTCCCCTCAAGCAGAAGAAGGCCCACCTTATGGAGATCCAGATCAACGGTGGCTCCATCGCCGACAAGGTCGAGTTCGGCCACGGCCTCTTCGAGAAGCCCGTCTCCATCGACTCCATCTTCGAGAAGGACGAGGTTATCGACGTCATTGCCGTCACCAAGGGTCACGGTTTCACCGGTGTCACCGCTCGTTGGGGCACCAAGAAGCTTCCTCGCAAGACTCACAAGGGTCTCCGCAAGGTCGCTTGTATCGGTGCTTGGCATCCTTCCCACGTCCAGTGGACTGTTGCCCGCGCTGGTCAGGCCGGTTACCACCACCGTACCTCGGTCAACCACAAGATCTACCGCATTGGCAAGGCCGGTGCTGAGGATTCTGCTGCCACCGAGGTCGATGTCACCAAGAAGAAGATCACCCCGTACGTATTCCCACATGTTGTCAAGGCGAAGAACGCAAAACTAACTCTTATCCAGCATGGGTGGCTTCGTCCGCTACGGCGAGATCAACAACGACTTCGTCATGGTCAAGGGCTCCGTTCCCGGTGTCAAGAAGAGAGTCATGACTCTCCGCAAGTCCATGTTCATCCACACCTCCCGCAAGGCCCTCGAGAAGGTCGAGCTCAAGTGGATCGACACCTCCTCGGAGTTCGGTCATGGTGCTTTCCAGACCCCTGCCGAGAAGAAGCAGTACCAGGGTACCCTCAAGAAGGATCTCGCTGCCAGCTCGTAAATTGGCTGCTGCAGTTGATTTCCTTGTTCCTTGGGTTGCATTGGTGTCAAGGTTTTTTCGTTGCTCTTTCGGGTCAGGTTCGGGAATTGGGACTATACCTAGCATTTACGGCTTAATAAAAAGCTGTTGAAGAACAATGAAACGTTGATCCCATGTACTGTCAAAGAGTATCTTGTTTCGAATTCAAATGTGATATGATGTGGACTCGTGAATATTTCTCGCTTTGGCATGGATTTTGATGGACAGTTCTTAGTGAGATTTGTCTGAGGACGACATGCTCAAGCATTCCTTGTGATATCTGCGTTCGGCTGCTTTGCCTCTGACTAGATGAACAAACGGTCAACTGTACTACATCTACCCAATCTCATCCTTGAATCAAGCCTGCTTTCGATCTTCCCATTGTCAGTTTGGCTGTGATGGAAACTGCTCGTCTTTGTTCTGCCAAGTGTTCATCGACTTCCTACCTCGCGCACTTCGACTGCCTCGGTGCCCTCTATGTTTTTTGGTTGCCTTCTTCAGCACCTTCAAGTGCTCATGCAACCAGTTTAGACCTCCTTCTCTTCCCTCAGTGGTCTCCGAGTTCTCACGGCGTCCACGGATGTTGTTGAGTCTTCAACATCAAAGCCTGATCGACCTCAACCAGCCGGCCGACATCTTATTGGTTGGTTCCACCCCGCTCTTAGCCCAATGTCCGATCCACCATTCCTAATTGGTTTTCAGCTACTGCAGGTTACATCATCGGACCCTTCGTTCGTTGGTTGCGCATCCCACCGGCCACACAGCCTACCTGACCGATCTGATTGTCATCGTCGTCGTCCCTTCCTTCCGCGCATCCCTCCTCCAAACAACACACACAACTATGGTCTGAACTCTTCCCCGAACCTGACCCTTACTCAGTTATTTCTAGTCGCTTCTTCTTGAATCCGACCAAATTCCTCGAAGAACAACAAAAGCTAATACCAGCTCGTTCTCGAACATCACAGACATCCGCTGGATTGTTTATCTCTCGGTCAACATCCGCCTCGGCTTCTGCTTCTACGCTTCTTCGACTACAAAGACCAGCTGCTCAACGACTCCTCGCAGTCCCGATCTTGCGCGCCACCACTGCTACACATATCGCATCATTAACATCTACTCTTCCGACTACTGCCACCAAGCGCACATTAACTACCACGACATCAAAAATGGCCTCAGACGATTCCTACATGGCCTTCCTCAACAAAGCCAACGAGGATCCCAGCGTCGGCTACCCGCGCGACCGTCCGGACCCGGCCACGCAAAAAGTTGGCGGAAACGGGTTCAAGACGCGCGATGAGGACGTTGATCTTCCGAGCCCGATCGCCAAGTTGTTGGATAAGGGGGATAAGTTCTATGTTAGCGATGCGGATGAGCCGTTTGAGGGGGTTGCGCTTAAGTATGGCGGGGGAAGTTTGCCTGATGAAGGTTAGTGATACTCTATTCCTGGAGAGTGATGATGGGTGGTGAAGGGTGTGAACGGTAAAATGAGAAGGGAGGGAAGGTGGGAAGAGGACGACGAGCGGAACGGACAGAAAACGGATGGGGAAACAGATGCTGACCATAATGAAAACACAGAAAAATTCGCTTCCCTAATCAACCACCCCTCCCCCGCCGATGCCGAGATCGAGATCTCCGATCCTATCGACTGGGACCGCAACGGGGATTACACCGACCTGATCGACGCGGTGACGGAAGCGAGCGAGGGAAAGACCGTGATGGTGTACCGCGTTAAGAAGGACAGCGTGAGGGTGGAATACTGGGTTGTTAGCGTAAGCCCTGATGGGAAGCTGCTGGTTGGTGTTAGGGCTTTGGCTGTTGAGAGCTAAATGGATTCTAGAGTAAGGGAAGGAGAGTATGATGGATATTGGGGATATTTGAATGGGAGGATGGAAGTTACGCAGGTCTGACGATGTTGGTAGATGAGGGATGTTACGATGATGATACCACGGTAGCAATGAACCTATTTTCTTTTCCTTACCTTTTTCTCAATGCCTTGTGCTTTACTCGCCCGCTGCCTGCCTTATCCGCCCTCCAAGATTCCGTTCAAGCAAGCCCATGCAGATATCATCGGAGTCTATATTCCTAGGATACCCTCACCGCCGGTGCAGTACAGGCCCCATGTTGACACCCTCAGTCATCGTCATGCCTTGGGCTAGAGAAAAAGCATTGATACGACCCCTACGCCATTATTCCAGCTTAATTCATTCCTGATCTTCCATTCTGATCTTCTATCAAAGGCCTGCATAGCATAAGAGAAGCAGCACCAAAGTGCCAGAACAACATTGAATTTCTCCCTAGATGCCCCATGATGAAGATATATCAAGGATTCTGTCGCGTATGATCAGGTACCTAACTACGATTAAGTAGACGGGGTTGGAAATGGTCATGGCAGTCAGTGTCCCGCTACCTACTCTCTGAAGAGTCTACATTTGTTCACGGCTCAATGTTTCCGTAGTCCGCCAAGATTTCGAGCCTGTGTGGCTTTCTCCTTTAAGCTGAAAGAAGTAAGTGGCACTCTCTACCGTTCATCATGAACATGGACATCGTCCTTTGACTTCATAAAAGTTACTTACATTGCCGTTGATGCTTGCTCACGCGAGAGGTATGGCAGGCAATCCAGCTCGTTATCCAAAACGTCCGACGGCGATAGATAGATGGACACTCGACCGTAATAGCCTAACACATAGACTTGAAGACTGATTGACCATGAATTGACTTGACCACATACCTAGGGATGATCTGTTATTTCTAGAACATATTATCTTCAACATGGAGAGCAAAAAGGAAGCAAAAGAAGATGCGCAGTCCGGGGTTCGAACCCGGGCCCCTCGTTATTCTTCCACTGCAGTTGAGGGAGAACTGGGAAACGAGAGTGCTAAACCACTACACTAACCGCGCTTTTTCTGGTGGCTTGTTTGTTGAATGTCTGGTATGAAAGGGGGGGTTCTAAAGGGCTGGGATGGAAGATACGTAGAGAGTAAGGCAGGTTAGGGAAGGTGCGGCGACGCAAGTGGGAGTGTTGTTTGCTGAGTGTCCGGTGTCGGATGTGATTTGGATGGGTGTGGGCTGCCGATGAGGAAAGAAGGAAGGAAGGATGGAAAGCACGTTGCGTGGAGGAAGGGACGAACGGAGGGTAAAAGGAAGGAACGAACGTTCGGAGGAACGGGTGGGGTTGGAGGAGGGGTACCTTATTTGCCCTTGGTAGGTAGGTAGGGAAGGAGCGATGGAGATGAGAGGGCTTGAGCCGTTGAGCCACTCCGGGTCCGAGTGGAAGCACCTCTGGCTGGATAGTGGCATAAGAAAGCAACCAAGCAAAGTTGATCCTACGTACAAATGACAGTGAGAAGCTGGGAAAGATTACTTCACCTCTAAGAAACTTGCGCATATGACAGCGAGACCCGGTGTTTTACTTATGATTTATCGTGAAGTGTCGTGTCCACAGTTCAATGCTGTTGTACCTGTCGAGTTTTGCGCTGATGGAAGTGGTCTTGTTCCCACGTCGTGAGATTTGAGCGAGGGTCCTACCTATCTACGATGCATGACCCAAAGGTCTAAAGACTAGACTAAGTATTTAGACACAATGGACGGGTTTGAGCGAGGCCGAAAAAGGTATCATGGAAAGTTGGCAATTTTCTCCCGTGTTAGCTAGCCCAAGGTGTCTCAATCGAGACACTCACAAGCCAAACGCTGACAACGGTCGCTGACCAGCAAGAAATCAGGGTAAAGAGGGAATGTACTGCTAGTAGAAACAGAATAAGGAGGAAAGGCAGAAGAAAATAAAGATAAAGGTTAGAGGAGTAGGAGAGATGCTAAGTACCAGAGAACAAGCTTCGTAGGAGGAATCATCTGCATTTAATAAGCCTTCATAACCACTTACTTTAGGTAGAGGGGTTGTCTAAATTTCCGTTCGAAGTAACGATGAGATATTGCGTTTCTTTTTCTTGCAGATGGCTGTAGTGTGATCAAACACGGTCATACAATTACTAACATCCCACACAAGCAAGCAGTTCCTACCAAGAGCAATATAAGCGCAGCAACGTGTCACTCCATTCACTTGTGTTCGGAGTCACCACCAGTTTGGAAACACCACCAGTTTGACTTATTGCTTCTTTATTCATCACTCTTGCCAGAGGCAGCCAGGCTAACCTAAGCTAAGCCGTACCTCTTCGCTATCTTCGTCCAATTACTACATTACTTAATGTCATCCACCTATCCACCTATCCATCCATCATCCCCAGCTCTTTTCTCTCAGCTTTCCACCTCTCAATCTTCTCTTTTCGAATGAAGATCAAAACTAAATACTGCTTCTCATGCTATGTGTGGGTATAGGTAATCAAGTCTCGCTTATAGTTGTTTCCAAACAAACAAGCCAGTCCAAGATATATGTAAAAAGAAGTGAAAAAAAGCCAAAATAAGATAGCAAAAAAAAAACAAAAAAACGCCGTTGTTGCTCGTAAAAAAAATTCCAGAATGATGCTTTTTGTTGCGTACGCACACCTAAGCCAGAAGAAACTTTTTTGTAATTCGTTTCTTCAGGATTTCGTATCATCTCTTGTCTTCATAAGACCGTGTGTGTTCGTGAATGTTGTGTGAACTGTCCTCATAAGACAGCTTTCGTCGGTATGTGTTTTGGTGTCCTCATAAGACCGGTTTTTGGTGACTTTGTAGTGTTGGGTATGGTCCTCATAAGACCATTGTTTTTGTGTTTCTTTTTGTGGTTGACCATCCAACTACCACCGCTTAAACAGCGTTAGTAGCGGCATCGCCACTCTTCCTGGGCACACCCGAAGGCTGCTCCTTCTCGCCGACGGCATGATCAGAGTTGGTCTCATCACCGCTCTCGTCCTCAACAGCAGCCCTGGGCGCGAAAGTGGGAGCGTAGGCGGATTTGGCGCGAATGCGAGCACCGTAGTAGAGGAAGATGATGGGGATGGGAACAAGCGCGGCGGCAACGCAGCCAAGCAGGGTGGAAGCCCACTCAATACCCATGCCCTTGAACATGTAGGTGGAGAAGAGAGGGAAACCGGCACCGGCGAGCGAACGGAGGAAGGTGTTACCGGCGATGGCGGAGGCGGCGAACATGAGGTACGAGTCGACCAGGTAGTTGAGGGCCTGGAGGAAGATGGAGGCCAGACCGAAGCCGGAGAGGATACCGGAGAGGGTGGGCACGATCCAGTGGACCTTGCCGCTGTAGCCAGACCAGCCGAACCAGAAGAGACCGGCGGAGAAGGCGACACCGCCGGCGATGACGCTGGGGAGACGCCACTCGGGGATGGGTACACCGTTGTTGGCGTTGAGCTTGCGCATGTACCACGGCTGCTGCAGAAGGATGGTGACACCGGCGAGGATCTGGCCAGTGATCATGCCGAAGAAGGTGAGGCCGGCAACACCGGGGGTCATGCCGTAGACACCCTGGAAGACCATGGGGTAGGCCGTCAGGAAGAGGTACAGGATACCGTAGATGAAGGACATGTAGATGGAGAGGAGGGCGACAATGGGCTCGCCGAAGAGCAAGCGCATGGGACGCGAGAAGTTCTTCTGGATAAGCTCCTTGAAGTCAATCTCGATTTCCTCCTGCTTGGCGTGGATGCCCCAGTTGAGGGTGCGGCGGCGGAGCTCGGAGGCCTTCTTGACCAGAATCTGGGGAGGGTAGGTCTCGTTCATGAAGAGGAGATCCAGGCCGAAAGCGAGGAAGGCCATGAAGGAGACAATGTACTCAGTCCAGCGCCAGCCAAGGTACGAGGTCGAAATGAAGCCACCAATAAAGGGAGCCATCATGGGACCAGTGAAGACAGTCATGGAGAACAAGGTGATGGCAATACCTCTCGTCCTGTTATCGAACATGTCCGAGAAAACAGCAGCGACGACAGCCAGCGGGCAAGCGCCGAAGAAGCCACCAAAGAAGCGAGTGATGAGGATGGTCTGGAGGTCCTTGGCGGTAGCGGTGGCGATACTGAAGATCGCCATACCGAACATGCCGATAACCAGAGGAAGCTTACGGCCCTTCAACTCGGACAGAGGCGCCCATAGTGTCGGACCAGTAGCGAAACCGAGAACGTAGAAAGAGACACCAAGAATACCGACGGTCTGGTTGACGTGGTAGATCTTGGCGATGGAGCTGGTTGCCGAGGAGAAGATGGACGAACCGAACGCAGCAACGAAGGTAGTATAGCCGAGAATAACGGCAGTGAAGAACCTAAGCGAGTCATGTTAGTCTTCTGATAGAAGGGGAACCGGGAAAGAGCTGTTTCAACCTACTTCTTCTTGATGGGCCAGTTCATGGCGTGCATGGGGTCGTCGGGACCGTCAAACTCGACCACATACTCATCCGGATCGGGCAGCTGGGGTGGGTAGGGTTTTCCGGCGCCGAAAGGGGGAAGAGGCTTCTCGGACCTCCTGCTTCTCGTCCTGCTTCCCCTGGTTCCTGTCCTCCCAACAGTGCCGCTGTGCTGACTCCTCTGGGTCTGGATGCGACTAAGCTCGGTAGGGTGCCTCTCAAGGTCGTGTTGTGTCGAAACACCGCTCATACGTCTCGCCCTCCTCTGCCTTTCCTCGGAAGACGTGGTAGAAACCGACGACGCCGACATGACCCTCTCAACCTCATCGCTACGGCGAGCGAGAAACGCCTGACCGGCAAACTCCTTGGGCGAGGCATCGATCTCGGCGGCCGCAATCTCGCGGTCGGCTTCGGTGAGCGTCATGGTGACTCCTGTGTATAAGCTTTGTGTGTTGTGGATGGTTGTTGATCGGGTTGCTGGGTAGCTGGGGGACCTGGCTGATGCCAATACCTAACCTATATGATAGGCAGGTGGCAAACTGGTTATAAGTTGACTAATGTACTTTTTGTTCTTTGTACACAAGATACACAGCAAGTGAGATAGATCCAAGTGAGATCGAAAACGGAGTAGTGAACTGGGGACCTGATGATGGACCTCGGCTCGGGACGATAGTCGATCAACAAGCCAACAGACTAGACTTGTAGTAACTTTTTATTCCTAAACTGGAACCTGATGGGGGAAGGGGGTACTGTAAGGTGAAGTGAAGAAAAAGGTCAGGTTTCAACTACAGACTAGAAAGGAAACAAAACCAAAAAGTCGTTCATCCGGGGAAGGAGAGGAAGGTAAGAGGGGATCCCTTGCCGTATAAATAATGAATGACGTGCACCACCTGGAGGCACTCGAAAGGGACTTTCTCTGGGACCATCCTGACCATATCGGTACCTTTTTTCTTCTTCTTGGGCCTCCTGGCCAAGGACAGGCAGGGAACAAGGGTTTTTGTCACTACAGATCCACAGCCAGCCCACGGTGCCCACAGTTTCCACAAACTGGAGCCTGGGCTTTCAGAGATTTTCGCAGAGGGATTCGTGACGGGTGGTGGGTGCAGTGTGTGTTATGAAAGGGGCCCGGGACTCGGCACTCGCCTCTGTCCCTATCACCGGTTTCTGTGGCACAAGAACACCCGTGACTGGCGCCCGGGCGGTTCTTCGGTTGGTGCTGCAGTGCTACAGTACAGGGAACCATCAGCAGGAATGATTATGATAGCAGAGATCCCAGCTGCCAGAGAAAGAAGCCGCGGTTGGCCGGCATCCCCGATCCTGCCAACCTCATGTTCAAGAAAAGAAAAATAAGATTTGCTGCAGGAAAATAGGATGAACTGGTGCGAGGCTATGAGGCTCGATTGAAACCCGCCGGCAAGATTGGCGTCAATGCTCAATGCTACCAACGCTACCACTGCATGTTCTTCGACATTGTTCTGTTGCAGATGGGTGGTGACTGGTGGGTGCTGTGAATGGATGATGATGGACCGATGGCAAAAAAGAAACAAAAAAAAAGAGTGTGGCAGTGGCGGGGCATCATCATGGACAAAAAAGACGGGAAGACGGGACTCCGTCACTCCGCATGCCGTGTGCTGCACCCATTATAAATCGCCCAGCCTGCGATCGTCGACTGGAGCACTGGAGCCTCCCTCAGTTCATCTCCGCGATGCGCTGATGGGAGGCTGGAACATGGATTCTTTTTCAACCCTTCGAATGGCGGTGTCAGGCCCCAACTCCCAAATGGAAGGCCCCAACAAGTGCAGCAAAGCAGCAACGAACAAAAAAAAGATCTTCACTGTTTCTCCTCGCCCGAACTCCACAATGGGGCAGCAATTGGGGATTGATGAATGATCACGACAAAGGGAACTGGATGTGCAGCAGCGGCAGAGCTTACAAAAAATAACCCCAACACCAACACAGCTGGTGGAGTCCCCACACACACAAGCTTCGTATCTCGAACCCATGATCCAGCTCGAGTCTAGGTGAAGAAGTACAGGGATTCCAGTCCTCGGAACGGTAAACCTCTACACAGTAGAAACTAGCGGCTTCAAGATAAGCCCACACCCGACCGGTCACCCATCCATCGGGACCGCATCGGGACCACTTTTGGGAAGACCTACCGCCAGACCAGACCGCAGCCTAGGCAGCGTACGTGGAATGGCGGAATGGGACATTACTCATCCAGGGGTTTGTTGTTGGCGTTGTGACGGTCGACGGATATTTTTTTTAAAAAAAAGAAAAAGAAAAGACCAACAACCAATTGCCGGTAATGTTTCGAGGTCGTGCTTGTGCTTGTGCTTGTTAACGAGAAAACTCCGGTTGCAGCTTGAAGGTGTTTTGTTCTGTCATCGGCGGTGATACTGATGCTCGTATTTGGGGCTTTGTTCCATTGTTGCGAATGATATTTCCCCCGTTGTTCCCGTGGGACTGTTGCAAACCGAACCCGCCGCGGACTGCCGGTTGGCTTCCCCAGCTCCAGCGATCACCTAATAAACAAAGAGGACGTCTGGATGTTGTGCTTGCTCCGAAAAGAGTCTATGACCCGCTTTTGGATTTGTCAGTTTTCATGCTGTGCGGTGCGGTGTCTGCTCTGCTAAGACAATCGCCAATCGAATCGGGCCAGTAAGGATTCCCCGTGTGGGCTTTTTTATATCCGGAAGCCGATGGAGGGAGGTGTGATCTTGACACGAAAACCGACACACACAGCGTTGACAGGACGGCTGACATTGACAGTGCTTGGCCTTCTCGAGCTTCTGTCTTGGCTTCTTGGGTTGTTCGTTCTTGACTTCTTGTGCTACAGTGCTACCGAGGCTGCGAAATTACGTCAAAGGGTTTGAGATGTACACTATGCAAAGGCTGTTGAAAGTGGTGACACCCAAGAGTGCGGCTGTGGCTTTTGTTAGGACAGATCCGTGTCCCGTCTTGTCTTGTCTTGTCGCTTGTCTCGATCGCCGTCTGGTATCATGACCACTCTTTCTCCAACAAACTTCCCCAGATAATCCACGCGGTGAATCCATTGCCGGACGCCGGGATGGAAGCCGGTGATGTTGCTGCATGGAGCATGGAGCATGGAGCATGGAGCATCCAAAATCTATCGGTGAGCAATGAGCCGAACTTTTTGTGTGCTTCCGTCTGTCTGAACGCAGGAGCGGAATAGGCCGAGGCTTGGCCGCGCCGGAATTGAACCCACTCGGACCATTTGCATCCACTTCCATCTTGTCCACTTTTCCCGTTCTTCAAAAAATTGAATGCAGGAGAAGGACGGGAGATGCAACGAGATGTGACGAGAAGATGCCAAAATGAAGCGGTGCCACGGCGGCTGAGCGGGTGCCAAGTTGCCAAGGAGAACATGCAGCTCCAACGTCGGGTGGCTCCGTTCTCTGTTTGGACTTCAAATCAACCATTGAGGCTCATGTGAATTTCAAATTCTTATTCGGGACTTTCTTTCTCTCCCTCTCTCTTTTGCGGCTTGGTAACCTGATTCACGCCACTGCATGATGCCATTCCCGACCGACGAACAAAGTTTCAAAATTTTTCCACTACCATGTGCGTCTTGCGTGGCCGGTTGTCCACTTCTTGGCAAGGATTTGGGCACAACCTGGCAGTTTTCAGCTTTCGGCCACGCTTCCGCCAATTGCCGTGAATAGCCGAGCGACACAAATAACAAAAGAACTTTTTCTCGCTGATACCATCGTCGCCATCCCAGTGGATGGGCTGGATGGGAAATTGACAAACAAAAAAATCCATCAGGCTAGCGTGGCACACGACTGGGTTCTAGGAGCGAGAGGCCTCACCGTTAATTCGGCTGTTGTCATTCGCTAGACAATAGCCGCCATGTTCAATCCAGATCTTTGATATTGTTGAAGATAAGATAGTATCTCCAGTTATCTTGCACGGCACGCTTCGCTCAAGTCTTCGTAAAAGTAAACAAAACAAAAAGGGGCAAATCTTGGCCAAGCTTCAACAAGTAACATGGTACACGCTGAATGCAACCCCTACCACCTACCGCACCCCCCAGTCATCTGCTTCTAGAAGGGTCGCCGCCTCTTCCAAGCTCAGCCCTGCGGTTTCAGGGTATACCCTCCAAATCAGGCCATAGCCAACCGCGCAAATTACTGCGTACAGGACAAACGTCCAAGACGGCGACAAGGCCTCCATCAGCGGCAGGAACGTCAGTCCAACCACAAAGTTGGCGCTCCAGTTGGTTGCCGTTGCAACACCACTGCCCACAGATCGCACATTCAATGAGAACAGCTCGCTCTGCATCCACGGCACATTGCCCAGTCCGATGGCGTAGCCAGCCACGTAAAGCATGATGCTCGTCAAAATAATGATAGCCCCGCCCTGGGCTCCCGTTGTCGTGGGCGAACTGGTCTCTGAATCCGGAAGCTCAATGAATGAGAACCCGTAGCCAGCAAGCACCAGGCCTGCCATCATAAAGGGAAGAGACCAGAGAAGGATGCGTCTCCTTCCCACCCGGTCGATCAACACCAGGGCAACCAGGGTGAACGCAAAGTTGGTGACGGCCACGACCAGCGAGGTCAGGGTCGGTTCCGAGAACCCGATCATCGTGAATATCGTGGCCGAGAAGTACATGAGCGAGTTCTAGAGAAGTAATCACATTAGCACAAGTAACCCATCACACAAGGATGCACAGTGTCACGGTCACAGCCCGGGTGTACTCACAAATCCGCACAACTGCTGAAGTCCCTGGAGCAGACAAGCAATCGCCAACGCCCGCTTGTTCCTCCTCACCCTAAACAGTTCCCGCATAGCCTCCATCCACGCATTCACCGCACTGGTAGTCCCAGCCCCAGCCCCAGGCACAGCATGTCTTGTAGCCATAGCCTCCTCCCTGACTTCAATCTCGATATTCTTCAACACAGCATCCACCTCCCTCCTCGTCTCCGGATCCAGCGCATCATGCCCCGCCGCAATCCTCGCAATCACCTCCCTCGCCTCCTCCGACCTTCCTTCCTTGACCAACCACCTCGGGCTCTCCGGCATCCACAACAAGATAACCACCTGGACAACCGCCGGCACCGCGCCCAACCCAACCATCCACCTCCACCCCGTCGTCTCCGGACTGCCATACGTCCCAAAAATCCAGCCCACCACGTACGCCACCACCTGGCCAAGTGTGATAAACACGATGTTCATCGTCACCAACCTTCCGCGGTGCGTCGCAGGCGCCAACTCGGCAATGTACAGCGGCGTGACGAAGCTGGCGGCGCCGATGGCCACGCCGACCACCGAACGGCCGACGACCATCATCTCGACCGTGCGGCTGGCTGCTTGCAAGAGGGCGCCGATGATGAATAGCGTGTCGGCAAAGAGAACGACGCGCTTGCGGCCTCGGTCGTCGGCGAGCGAGGAGGCGAAGGGTAGGACCAGAAGGGCGAAGAGGGAGGTGCACGAGGTGATGACGGATTTGTCGAGCGAGGTTAGCGGGCGGTGCGAGAGGGATGTGCCGATGGAGACGAGGGTGGCGCTTATTACGCCTGTGTCATCTGGGGAAGAGGATGTTGTGTTAGTCTTGTGGTCTTTGTGTGTTATGTTTGACCGGCGAGGGTGCGGGTTGGTAGCACTGGATCGGGGAGTAACGTACAGCCGAATAGTAGACCGCTTATTCCGGCGGAAAATGTAAGTAGCCATATAAACAGGCCTGGTGGTGTTATGTTCTGTTTTCCTCCTCGGGATGCATGCGCGTGCTCGACATCGTGGCTGTCATTATGTTGGTCCCCCTCCGTCGACTGGGAGTTGGCGATCAAGGGCTCTTCTGGGTTGTCTGTCATGATGCCGTGTCGTTGTTGCTGTTCATGTCGTGGAACTGAATGTTACCAGGTGAGATTTGCTAGTCGTAAAACAACAGCGGATGGAGGTCTAGTACGGGGTGCGGTAGGGCTGAAGGATGATGATCTGTTGGCAAGCGATATTGAAGATGATGATGTACAGTAGTCGGAGGTCCGGTACCTTGCACTACCGACGACGTCTGACCCCAGACGTTCGGGAGTTCAATCCACATGTCATGTCTTCAGCAGCCGCAGAGGGGAAAGTCGCTGTTTCGAGCCACTGATTCGTTGCAGCAGGCACGATCTGCAGGGATGTTACAGCGGCTCAGTCGAAACGTGTGCCAGGGGTCCAGCGCTTGGGTCCGTGTGTTTCTAGCGTTTCACAAGCTCTGGGCTGTCTGGGCGCTGGCATGACATAAGAAATTGGAACACCTTGTTGGTCCCTCGGCGATGTCATCCCATCTGTCCTCCACTTCCTCTTCCGTCTCAAAAAGAAGCTCTCTGCATCATGCTCCCCAGATTTCCCCCGTACTGATCTTTAGTCTCGCTTGAACTTTTACCTCATACCAAGCTTAATCGCAACTCAATTGCTGTTTGCGCTCACGATAACGACGACGACGACGACAACAACAACAACAACAACAACAGCAGCAGCAACAGCAATATCACCACGTAGGTACGTCACTGTACCTCGGCATGGCACCAAGCTACTTATCCTCCTACACCTTTGACTAACAACCAACAAGTTTTACAGACCAACACAATCACTTCCTCCCGTCCTCAACACCCGACACTCGAACCAACATAACACCCCAACCAACTCCCGGCGACTCGCCGAAATACCGACAGACAACATGTCGTCGCCATACGCAATGCCGCCCCAGCGCGACTCCTGGTTCGCGCCCCTATCCATCGACCTGCTCGTCAAGGTCCTCAAAACGAGTTTCTTCCACCCATTTATCGCCTGGATCATCCCGCTATGCTTCCGGGCTCAAAACATGTTCTGGGACGCGCCACCAATGCTAGTCTCCATCGCATGGGCTTCCATAATCACCCTCAGCTGGATCTTCATAACCATCAACAACCGGATCGCCTACGGCTTGCCACGCGAAGTAGACCTGAGCGACGAGGTTATTGTCATCACGGGCGGTGCCAGCGGGTTGGGTCTGCTGATTGCCGAGGTGTATGGCATGCGCGGTGCGACCGTGGCCGTGCTGGATGTCAAGGAGATGGACAATGGGGAGGCGAGGGGCGTGACGTTCTACAAGTGCGATGTGTCTGATAAGGCGCAAGTTGCGAAGGTCGCGAAGGAGATTGAGAGAGATGTAAGCCTTTTTCTGTGTCCGGCAACTTTATATTTTTCAATCCTCCGGTGCTAACATCTACCAACAGCTCGGAACCCCCACAATCCTCATCAACAACGCCGCTATCGTCCTCGGCAAGCGCCTCCTCGACCTTAGCTTCGACGAAATCGACCGCTCCCTGACCACCAACCTTCTCTCCCACTTCTACACCATCAAGACCTTTCTGCCTTACATGGCCTCCTCCCAAACAGGCGGCACCATCGTCACCATTTCCTCCGTCATCGGCACCGTCGCCGCCGCCCAACTCTCCGACTACGCGGCCGCCAAGGCCGGCGTCTCAGCCCTGCACCGCTCCCTGACCGTCGAGCTGGCGCAGTCCCACCCCAACATCCGCACCGTCCTGGTCACGCCGGGACAGCTGAGCACGCCGCTGTTCTACGGGGTACAGACGCCCAACAGCTTCTTTGCGCCCGTGGTGGAGCCAGTGGACGTGGCCAAGGAGGTGATTGCGGCTATTGATGGTGGCTTGAGCACCCAGATTAGCATGCCGTTGTATGCAAGGTGGATTGATTGGTATAATGTCTTGCCCGTTGGGCTGCAGAAGATTGCGAGGAGGTTGGCGCAGGTTGATACTTCTATGAAGACGTTTGTGGGGAGAAGTAGGGGGTCAGCGGCGGCGGGTGGTGATGAAAAGAAGGGGCAATGAAGGAAGGAAGGGCGAGGTGTATGAATATCATGAAAGAGTAGGGGGATGTGTACTCGCGCTGGTCGCTTAAAAATGTGCAATGACACGGAGAGGCTTGTAAAAGGTGGCATGTTTGAAAGCGTGTAAAGATGGCATATCTCGCATCTCGCATATAGAAAATGTTCGGGTATGTGAACATACCGAAGAGCTATATAGGCTTAGTGAATGGTTGCATACGCTTTAGAAACCAAAACTCAGTGAGGTTTGGCTAATGTTTTCCCAGATAAGTCTTGTCTCAAGCCCTTGATCTCAAGCCGTTTCACCAAACACAGCAGCAAGAAGACTTGATTCTCACATGCTTGAGCAATCAACATGCATGGGGCCAAGCGAGGAAGGACCTATACATATCAGACAAAGATCCTGCGCATCAAATCACCTACCAGCCCTCAATCGCTGACATACAGACTACTTGACCTTTGTGTCTGGCTGATATTGTTTATGATTCAACACTCACTCATGAGCTCCTTGTCTAATCTAGAATGACCCTCTTTCCTACCCTCCTTCCTTCCTTCCTTCCCTCCTTCCCCCCTTCCTCTTCATCGGCAGCCCACATCCGACACCGGACAGCAAACAACTCCTGCCCGCCCTTACCACCGCGCCTTCCTTCCTAGAGCTCCCGTTACTTGCCCTTTATAGTCCAACCTTCCTTGCCACTCATTCACCAAGCAGAACCAAACAAAAAGCGCGGTTAGTGTAGTGGTTTAGCACTCTCGTTTCCCATTCCTCCTTCAATAGGAAGAATAACGAGGGGCCCGGGTTCGAATCCCGGACTGCGCAGTCTTTTTTGGTTTCTTTTTTGGTTTCTTTTGGTTTCTTTTTGATTCTTTTTGCTTCTTTTTGCTTGTTTTTGCATGTTTTCGATTGAGAGATTCATGAAGCATCCAGTCTGGATTGATAGAATACGGATCAGGGGCTAAACAAGAAAGGATGCTGGTGCTGAGGTCAGTGTTCATGGTCTAGGGGATTGTCATGATGTGATGGTGATGATTGATTGGTAAGTTGCCTGGAATGGAGCAAGACCTCAACTTCAATTTGACTCCTGGGAGGTAAATTAGCTTGGCTTCCATGATGGTACCGGAGCCATGACTTCGAAATGCTGCGGAGGTTGAGGAAGATGAGATCTACTCAGATGGTGGTATTGGACCCAATGATGAGGGTATTTTTGAGATAGGTATTTGAACAGGGACGTCAGTCCAGTCACTCAGCGACAAAGGCATTGGAAATACTTGGGCAGGTATAACATAACACATAGTTGTGTACTGTTGATAATCATCTATGCTACCTCGACATCAACAT
The DNA here is from genome assembly GCF_033870435.1 of Sordaria macrospora. Lineage (NCBI taxonomy): Eukaryota > Fungi > Ascomycota > Sordariomycetes > Sordariales > Sordariaceae > Sordaria > Sordaria macrospora. Next base: position 1,855,110 of record NC_089375.1, on the reverse strand, counting down.
CTTTCAATACGTCAGCACCATTTCCACATTACCCAATGCTCATCCACTTTTCTTCTTCTCTTTCCATCTTCGTTCCCTCACTCACCGGCTCACCCATCACCGACTCACCCACCACAGTAATCTCGCCAATTATTATCACCTGGACCTAACTCCCAGCAGCAGAAACCCCAAACAGCGCCGTCCCCGACCCGCCACTCCCATGTCTCCTCTCCCTCCACGACTTCGTCAAGCTCAAGCTTGTCAGGCTTGTCTGAGAACTAGACCTGCTCATTCTGCGGTAATTAGAGCTAGCACTGACGCCACCGCCGACGCCACGAGGATTAGCCGTGGCTTTGGCCGTGGCCTTTTCCGGTTTTCTCTTCAGCCTCCCCGCTAGTTTCGAGGCCGAGCTCTGATGGACGAGAGCAGCGGCGGGCGCAGGAGTGGTCGCAGGAGTAGCCGCCTCTGGAGGGTGATGATGACTGGAGATACTGCCACTCCTGCTTTCGTTGTTATTATTGTCGCCGTGGCTCCCGCTACTGCTAACGGTGCCATTGCCACTGCCAGCGTAAAGAATCCTCTTCCAGATCGTATGTCCTGCTTCTCCGTCCCCTTGTCCGTGTCCATGTCCATTGCCATTTCCGTCTTGATGGTGATCACCCCTTGTTCTTGAACCACACCGGCTCTGGTTCCGGCTCTGGCTTTGAGCCCGGGTGCTACTCTGACTCCTTGGAGCAGGCATACCTCTCGAAGTAGAAACGCTTGCGCGCGGCTGCGGCTGCTGGTGCTGCTGGTGATGCTGAGTAATAGTAGAAGCGGAACTGGCAGTGGGAGTCGCGGTCCTAGGCCTCGTAGGAAGCGATAGCGTGGCCGAGGACATGGACGATGGCACTGTAAGTAGCTGTTTGGGACCGCTGGCTCGGCTGCTTGTTCTTCTTTGTCTTGGTTGCCCGTTCTTGTACTCATGACTGTTGCCCCTGCTGTGGCTTTGGCCTCCTCCTATGCTGCTGAAAAAGCCATGGGGAAAGCCAAAGGAGGAGGAAGAGGTGGAAGAGCGAGAAGACGTGGAATGCGACCAGCGGGAAGCGGATGCCATGTCAGAGATGGAAAAGGAACGAGATCCTAACCCGGGGACAGGGAAAGAAGTTGACGCTGCTGATGGTGACCCTGATGTCATCGAAATAGCACTGTTGCTCCTCATCCTGCCGCCGTACATACTGGGCGTCGGGGTTGTCTGCTTCGGAGTTCTCGTCGGAGATGGAGTTTTGGTCGTCAACCGGCCTAGAGGGGACGGGCCGTGCCCATGCACACAATGCGGTTCGTCAATCCCACACCCTTCTCTCAAAGCCAAATAAGTGCCTCCTTGCACTTCCAGCGCAGTTTTCCGTTGCGTTGGATCAGGGTTCAGCATCCCTTCCATCACTTTGACCATCATGCCTACACCTTCCAGGGCATCCTTCTTTTCACCGTATCCGTGATCGCTCCCTTCATCGCTGCTGCTGCTTCCACTTGCTCCATGTCCATGTCCATGTCCCAAACCCATATGCAGGCCTAACCCACTAAAATGCAACTTGCTACCTATCCCGCCAAACGTGTGTTTCTTCTTTTTAGAGACGGCAACCTTCTCTTCGGCCGCTCTCACCAACGCCGCCATCCAGCTCTTTACCTGGTCCAGGTTTCGATGGAAACTCGAATCCGGTAACGCACCCCCTCTCCCCGATGTTTTGTGTTTGGGGTTAGCCGCGCGGTGGGCGGCGAAGGCACGGACACCATTTTGCTTTTTGAAGACGAGAAAAGACAGAATGTCGAGGATAATGCAGGACAGGGCGAAAATGTCTGCTTCTTGGAGGGCTTGGAGGTGGTGAGTTTGCGAAGACGTAGGGGAGGAAGGGGAGGGCAGATGGTAGTTCGGCGCCGGGGAGGTATGATGGAATGGCCATGAAGGTGATACGGGGCGCGAGATTGAAGCTGAGGTAGAAGGTCGGGCAGCATGGCTGGTTACCGTGCCCCTCCGACTTTCTGGTGAAATGTTCGCGGCCGTGGATGGTTGTGTAGGTCGGTGATACCGCGCCAGCTCAGGGGCGGCGTAGTCGTATGCTTCCTTGTCGAAGTGTTGTGCTTGGCCCTTGTCTGTTACTGGTCCAGTAGGATTAGTCCTGGTATGAAAGTCGGCCAGAACAGGGAGATTGTTGTGTTCTGCTAGAAAAATGTTGCTCGGCTTTACGGCGCCATGTGCCAATCCCTTACTGTGCAGCCAGCAGACGGTGTCGACTAGACAGTGGATCCAGTTCATTACTAGCCGCCTTTGTTGTCCTTTTTCGAGATGTTTGACGGAGGATGGAAGGGTTCCGCTGCTCAGTATCGACTTGAACGTGTGCTCCGTCGTAGCGGGTGTGAAAAGCATATAGCCGTTTCCGAGATGTGTGTAGGATGCGAAGTAACGGGCCAGGTGCTCGTTGTGTAGGTTGAGACACCTGATAGCCACGACCTCACGGAGGAAGTCCTCCCTCATCATCATCGATGCGTATCCCGCCGTCCCTTCTTGTCCACCCGACTGTTGTTCTTTCGACCCGATCAGTGGCACGCGTCGTCGAGTGAACACCATTCCAGCCGGCTGATCGGCTAGCGTAACCCTATCCTCCACAGCGGTCGGCTTTTCACCAGCACTCCCACCTTGCCCGAGGCCAAATCCAGCAACATGACCCGTAACCACTTGTTGGACATGCTGAAGGCTGCCCTTTCTAACCCCAGTCCTGTAACCCTCTGGGCCGCCGAATGCTGAGACTACCTCGACAGGAACCTCTTCTTCCTCAGCAAACTCCACACAATCCCCTTCATTGATATCTCTTAACAAATACCGCCATTGCCTCTCATAAAACCTCTTTTCCAACTTCTCATCTCGTGCTTCAAGCTCTCCCGTCAATGGCAGCTCGGGCAGCTGTTCCCTTGAAAATGGAAGTTGCAAATCATCCCACCCTTGGTCAAGGAAGCTGAATACTTGTGATGCGACGCCAAGATCGAGCAAAATGAGAAAGATGCGCCGGGCTCGAAGCTTGATGCTTTTCCAGTAGTCGTTGGCGCGGGAATGGTGTTGCGCAGCGAGGTGGGAGATGAGAAGGTCGAGAGTGACGGTGCTGGCGATTGTGCGTTCGGTGTAGAACATTGTTTGGTATTGAAGAGTGTCGTTACTTGGGCGATGCCGAAGGTCGATAAGTTGAACCTAGTATGTGGTTGGTTTTGTGCACATGCTTTCCCGCTCTGGCAGATATGGAAAGCAACGCATGTGCTGTGACGGTCGGGCGAAGAAAGCAGAACCTTGGCTGAATTTGATGTCGTTGAAGAAGACTTGTAATGAAAGACATATATAGGCACGCATCTGTGTACCTTGGTTCTCTTTTAGGCGTCAAAAGATAGATGCCCATCACACAACATCATGCAACCCTTCATCCCTTGACATCCATCCACATGTTTCGACTGGAAAACAGGTGCTTCTTGGATGAATCCCGACCACCAAGAATTTCTTATCATGGCATGGGTAGCTAGGTAGCGGCCAAACCGGCGATCCAGATCCAGCTAAATGGTCAGAGTTGAGCTCAGAAAGTGACAAAGGGACTGTCTTTGGAACGGAAACAAGGGGGCGTAGGGCGGGCAACCGGACGGAAACACCCTGAAGTATAAAAGATGTGACAATTTCTGGTATTGTAGAGGTGCATGCTCAGCCATCTTTGTGAATGAGCCGTCAGGACATGGAATGTTCCCGTTACTCATCCTTGACAGGCGATGACTGTAAACGAAAACAGACAAGGAAGGAAAGAAAGGAGATACCCTGGTAACCGCTTGGTTGGGTCTGTGGCGGTCGTTCTCAAGCAGACGATATCAGTAATCAGTTCCAGAACTATAGAAAAGGATCAGCTGCTGCTCTCTCTTTCTTCAACTAGCTGCCTCTTTTCGTCATGGTGAGACAATGATCATTAGATGGCGGACTGGACGGGACGGGACGGGATGGGATGTCCTGGGAGCCTGGATGAGCCAGCCAGCCGAACGTTGCTTGTTTAATTTCCCGTCGTGAGAAGCTGGAGATACGGTGTTGGATGCATTGCAGTGTTTTTTGAATCCCGATAGATCGGCCACCGCCTTTATTTGCGGCTTCGGCGGTGAAGTGTCCTTACACCAGGCATGCCCGGCCATTTCCGATGCAACAAGCAAGTAGGTTCGAGGTCGGACTTATTTTATAAGTAAATGTATGATATTTCCAGACTGCAAGTGTTTCGATGCGGTGGGACAATATCGAACTCCTGAATTGAAATCGATCGTCGTTGCGGAGGGATGAGAAGAAGAAAGGAAGATGAAGAGGAGGAAGAACGGAAGTCACAAAAGCTGAGTGTCGAACAAACATTCAGCAACGCCAGAAACGCCAAGGAAATGACCACAGCAGGCTTGGCATCACTTGCCATGCCAAGACAGCGCCCAAACCGCTCCTGCCGCTAAAACGTGGGGGATGTGAGACCCACCTCGTGGCTCCACCTGCCTGTTTATGCACGCATTTTGACGTTGTTCCGCTTCATCTTCAACGTCACTTCCTTCTTCTTCTACTTCACTTCAATCATCACATTGTTCTTCCTTTCTTCTTCCAGAATCGTATTCCTTCTTGTTTCAGGCAGTTTCAAGATGGATTCCAATCCGCACAAAGTGGAACCTAAACGCCAGTTGGCGTCCTCGTCGAGACAATCGACGTGATCATGAGAGTTTGTTATCCAACGCTTTACCGGCAAGCGTAAAATCCAACATCTCCCTGTCTATTGAGGATTGAGTGTCTGAAGCAGACCAACCGACCAGGACAGAAGGCTAAAGTTGGGAAGGCTGAACTAGTTCTAACTACCGCTGGTGACATCGCGGCATCGCCCAGCCTACGTCGCTCGCCTACACAGATCAAGATGGACGGCCTTCATCAGCTCCGGCAACTGATTGAGATATTACACCCTAAACCTATGACCCCCCAAAGAAGCATCAGAAACTGCGACCGTGGCGGCTACAGACGTACTCAGCTCTGACTCGTTTGACAATGTCCTAAAGCTACATATCTTAGGTTGGCGTTGCTCACGGATCCATTTCGATACAGATGGATCACAAGGGCATATTCATCCACAGCGAAAATAATCAAACGGTGTTAAGAGCCCACCAAATTCGGTTGCCATCTTTGCGCCATGATCTTGGGTCAAGGTCAAGATCAAGACTCGCTGGCACATCCACTTCCAGAGGCTCAGCAACGCCACTAGGGCCCAGTCTTTGTCATGGTTTATGATGATGGCTATATCGGACATCGAGGCGGGTTTCCGCTTCACCTCTATGTGTTCCTCAGTAGGGAGGTAGTTGATCTGCAAACAATTCAGGCTCATAAGCACAACCATTGCGCTCACTGTTGGGATAAGACAGCCCGCGACTGGGGGACTTGTGGAGGTGAGAAGGTCGAGATTGCCTATATTTCTATATCAATCATTGAAGGTAAGGCTTTAAACCCGGACTTTACTACCGCTTCATGATTGTTAACATGATGGATAATCACAAAGATTCCAGGTTTCACATCCCTCCAACGGCACACAACTCTGAGACCGTCGTCTCTTTATCCCCGAGAAAATAACCCAAGAACTGGGCTACCGCTGCATCTGGATCGACTCCTGTGCATCATCCAAGACGCGCGCAAAGACTGGGAACGAGAAGGCGTCACCATAGCCCAGGTCTACGGCAACTGCGCAGTCGATGTTGCCGCTCTCGCGGGTGCGGAGCGGGCGAGGACGCCGACCGCTACTTCACCGAACAAAATCCGCTGGAGGTGATCCCATGCAAAATTGGCCCCAAGCCGGATGCGACACACACACCATGTACGCCATGCAGTCTTGCCCGTCTCGATCAGAGTTTTACCCGTTTCCAACTCCCTGCTCTGGCGAGGCTGGGTGTTCCAGGAGCACATCCTTTCGTCATGGATCCTATATTTCGGCGATCCGCAACGGTATTGGGAGTGTCGGAGCACGACCATCTCGGAGTCGTACCAGATCAACGATACTTGGCGGTCGCATAATATCACGTGCAAGACGCAGTTTCGTACGTTTTGCGACGGCGGCGGGGACACATTGAAGACATTCGACGACAACAATGATCACAGCAACAGCAATGCCCCTCTCATAACGTTGCTTCCATATCCTCTCACTTCCACTCCCTCCACAACCACAACCACAACCACAACGGGCGGCATTGCCGACAATCTCACTCTGACAAAACTCTGTCGCTACTACCTCACCCTCCTAGACTCTTACACCTCCACATCTTTAACCTACCCCTCCGACCGCCTCATCACCCTGTGAAGGGGTGTGTAAGAAGGGGCCTAGTCAAGGGCAGGGACATCCAATGCGCAAAGCCGGGGCAGAAAGCGGAAGATCTTGGCAGTCTCGCATATTATACCGTTATTGGCAGCGGCGTGCAATCGCCACACAGGACTACTTGGTGTTGGGATGAAGGGGTTGCGGATGGTAACAATATGTTGCTGCACACTTTCGTGGGGTATAGGGATAAGTGGGAGAGATATAATGAGGCGGGGTTGATATTGGTTAGAGATCAGGAGGGTAGATAATCCAACGATATAGGGGCATGGGTGAAGAAGAAGTTCTTCTCTGGAGGCGTGTGGGTATCTGTAATGAGGAGAATGTGCCGAGCCCGGAGCAGCGTGAGGCTTCGGGGATGGTGGATGATGTGGTGGTTTGTATTTGTTGAACAGAGGTAAGGTTGCTATGCTATAGCAAGTGATGACGATACAAGAAAAGCACATGAGCTCAAGGCTTGAATATGGTAAGATGTAGGTACCGCATCCACCTACCCCTCAGTTACCTTCTGTTCAGAAGTACTATGTACCTAGATGGTCGACAGCCATCACTTATCCGACATCTTAATCCTGCTTCCAAATTTCCTCACTCGGTGTCTGATTGATGTCTCCAACTTTTAAGAAAAACCTCATCCTCAAATTCCGTACCAAGATACTACTGGTAGGTTGATCTTATCTCCCAGCCACTCAGCTTTGATACTGATACCCAATCTACAACACTGCAGAATACGCAAGCCACAGCCAGCCTCATCCCCCACGCTTTCTCGTGTCCCATCACTCCATCTGGAGTGATCTTCCGCTCCTGCCAATCAATTACATGTGCTTTCACCCTAGGTATATTCATGAACTGCCAATAGCAAAGCTTACTACATACTGGTATTGAGGCTCTGTACATATCAACATTCATCATCAATCTCGAGTGCCAGAACCAGTTAGTTGTCAGAATATTGTTTCTGGATATCACCAAGTATCAGTCATCGAGGACTGGAGGCTGGTACGACTTGTACGACTGATACGACTAGCATGGTTAGCTGGCTGACTGGCTGCTGGCGGTTAGCAAAACCACTGCCACTGCACTGGCGAGACTGGCAGAGATCTGAGTCCATCGGATAATGTTGCACAACTGCAACTGAGCCGCGAAACGCCTCTCCTATCCTACCATCAAACAAGTACTCCCGTTTGTAATACCACGGCTTATTTCCTCGTTCATCAAGCTGGTAGCGATTAGCTGTCGACATTTCCAATTTCCTATAGGGCACTCTTTTAAAACGAAGGAGGACCAAACGAAGTGACGAACGGACATTCATCCGAGATCGATCCTAGATTGTCATTACGGTGCATTAATCCGAACTTCTTTGCTGCTGTGCGGTAATGCGGTAAGGTATACTGCGCTAAGGTACCGGTATACTGCGGGCAGACTGCAGCAGCTCGGCACCTAGGCAACTTGACTTGACATAATGCAGGTCCAAGTCTGTAACCACACCGCGCAGCGCAGCGCAGTGATGTACTGCACGTGGCGCAAGACCGGGATTGGCATTTTGATGTGGATGCCTGGATGGTATGGGAATGGAAATGGGAACGGATATGGAATGGGAATAGGACTGGGTGTGATAAGGATGTTAGTATAGGGTCGAAGACGACGTCAACGCCGAACCTATCTTCCAAGAATGGAGGTTTTTGTGAGAAAGTCAAAGCTGGTACAAAAAGAGAAGCGGAATCGCTGTATAAAGCTGTATGTGGCGGTGTCGTTTTTGTAGGGACCCTGGAACGCGAGCGGCAAGTAAGCAACAGAAGCGGAATATGTAAAATGACGTTTTGTTCCATTTCGAAATCTTCCAAGAAAGGGATTAATATTCGCAAGTCCGGTTGACGGAAACCGAAAGGAGGTAGGGAGGGTATGGTTGCGTGTGCCGTGTGGGTGGGAGATGTCGTTGCAGCGCTGTTGTTGGCGTTGCATTTTGCGCGCATCTTCACCTTGGTGTTAGGTTCCTGGGTCGGCAAGGTAAAAGAGGTCGAAGAACGTCATCGCATCGCTGCTCGCTCGGTTAAATACAAATCCTGGAAGCCAGTGGTTTCAGCAATGGAAACTAAATCTTTGAGGACACTGAAAAGAAGGCTGGAAGGATCCGCCTTCTAGGCTTCTTCGCTTCCAACTTAAGCATTCCATTTTGAAACCTTTTTAGCTTCGCTTGCGTTTTTAAGATCCTTGGATGTACTGTGTATGGCGACCACGCAAGGGAGAGTTTTGGAATCGAAGAAGCAATGGTCAATGGATGGCCGTTTGAAGTTCAGACCTTCCCGGCGGTAAAGGTGTCCTTGGTTGAGCAAACCATCGAAAAGAGTACCAATGCTGTGTCCAGTGATTTTGATTCTCAATTCGAGAGACGAAACGAAACGTTTCGTTTCTGATGACCTCGAATGCAGTGACCGTTGAATTGCCTTCTCAGCGATGATTGACCAGCAATTGCATCTTGCCATCTTGCCACACCTTCATTCAAGCCTCCAGGCCCAGAGAGAGTCCAGACCCAGGGGCAAAATGTCGTGTAACTTCTTGTGTGTGTGCTGTAGTCAGCGGATGTTTGCATACATACAGTACATGCCCACTGCCGACATTCACATCGCTATGTAGACCACTGTCTCGACGTGCGCAATCACGGATAGGGACTGCGATGTGTCAAAATGAAGCTTCTGTCACGACACACGACATTTCCAGAAGAGGACGACGACGGGAAACGGGAAGCCCGTAATGACCGAGCAAACCGAAGGTCTATGGGGATATGGTGATATGCACGGCAGTCGGTGAGGTGAGTTTGGCGGAGATTCCATGTTGATGGCTTGATGCCAGAAAAAGGAGAAGTCAAAGTTGGAGCCTCGGAGACCAACGACCGGTCACCGGCCACCGGGTGAATTGAATTGAATGGTGAAAGAAAGCTCAGAGCCCAAACCGGAAAAGGCAAGATGGAGACGATGCAAAACGGCCTGCGGTGGCTGGTTGTTGCACTCATGGTGGGGCGGGGAGATGGGAGCTCTTGCAAGAATTCAGGAACGGACGAACCACATCCATCCCACCCTGTGATGTGGATTTGGGGGGCCGTGGTGGGGATTTTGGTTGTGCGTGGGGTTGGTTTTTTCCCGCTTCCCTTTGTTCGAAACAAAGAGGACAAACAGCTCCCGTCTCTCTGCTTACCTGCCCGGTGCGGTCAAGATCATCACCACTCAATGCACCACATCCCCCTTGACCTTGTGCTGATTTCCTTTCCCCCCAGGCGAGCGAGCCAGGTCCCTTTTTTCTTTTTGCAGAAATCGATCGTCGCTGACTTTTGACTTGTCTTGCTTGACTCGGTTGAAAGCTTGGATAGTCTCGTGGGGTTTCTCAATGGGTAGCGCCGGCCGCTGAGTGAGATCAGGGTCGTTTTGCCGTTTCTGTTAGCAAGAAACCGCATGCTCAGATGTCGCATCTACAATGAACCGCCACTCTTTTCCATGTCATCGGATAGCACATTGTATGCAATAATCTAACGGGCGGTCGCTGGCGGGCGTTGGCTCTGGTGTTGGCGTTATTAGACAAGGCGTTTTCTCTCGCTGGCAAAGACTCGGTTGCTGTTTGTACACTATTTCCATCATTCAGCATCACACACAGACACCGCCACGGCTTTTGCCCTCTTCGGTGTCTGCCTCTGCCGTCTCTGCCAATTGGACATGTTTTGGAGGAACCAGGACTCGGGTCGGCCCACAGCTTCTAGCGGCGTGACATTGCATGGTGCCAGTGGGCTTTGCAGCTTGTGCAGCCTGGTGCTGGCTGCAGAGTCGCTGCAGAGTCGCTGCAGAGGTCTCTCACGGAATCAAGGCGTCTGCCTCGTCTGCTCGTCTCTGCCAAGGTTCACCGGCAACTAATACCCATCCTTCCTTTTTTGTTTCTGATACAGGCGAAGGCGGCGAGACTGGGTCACCGGCGCAAAGATAGCCAAGAAATGGGCGGCCGACGACTCGCTCTCTGCCGTGTGGTCGGTCAAACTGGGCCGTCCGCTATCGACCTGGATATGGATTGGACGGGATTGGTTCAAGGGCCTGGTAAGGTATCTCAGATCTCTTGTTCGCGTGGTGATCGCTATGGGAAATGGTGGTAAAGATACTTGGACGTTGACGGGATTTTAGTACTGCTATGTACGTACATAGGGGGTGGGTCCCGCCCGTCCAGCCTTCTCTGTCAACCTTGTTCGCCTTTCCCTGCTTCTTGGTCTTGACTTTTCTCACTCCCATCTCGGACCTTGTCGCATCGTCGTTCCCCATATTTTTCTTTCTCCGTATCTTTAAAACTCACGACCGCTCGCTCGTTTTCCCTCGCTTGGTCTTCTTTTTTCTTCAAGGGCTCGGGTGCATCTCTCCAACAACAGATCGGTCGTTTTATCAGCACAGTCGCAGTTGTCAGTCGTGGCTCGGTATCGTGCGTTACAGTAATACGGAGACGGGAAACGAAACGCATTGGTTTTGGGAGATTGGATCTGGGACGACGACGACAAGGGATCATTGTGTTGTTTCCAGCATTCGTTATCGGAGCGACTCATCGGTCACACATTCACTGTCGCAAATTTCCAATTCGGTTTGGCAAGTGCGAGTCGAGCAAAAGCGCAGAGCTTCCACTTCGGGCAAGAGACGGGACGAACCTTCCTCAGGAACACATCTCATTTTACTCGAAACCATTCACCAAAGCGTTTGCGGCTCTTGTCGTTTGGACCCACCCCCCTCACTCACCGCGAACGGAAAAAGTGAAGAGTAGTATTCTTTTACCTCTTCCTTCTCCCCCAACAATCATCTAGGTCGTCAGTCGATATCTTTTGGACGGGTACCTTTTTTGTGTCATAATATCCATTATGAAGGCATCAATCCTATCCGCCGTGGTCGGCGCTGCCGTCACGCATGCGCTCCCCACTATTGAAGCTGTGGGAAATAAGTTCTTCACCAGCAAGGGCGACCAATTCTTCCTCAAGGGTAATTATTTTTTCTTGTTCCCATACTTGCCCCTCCAATCACCGTGAAACTTGGCTAACAATGACCCAGGAATTGCCTACCAACTCACCCCTGCGGATCCCTTGATCGACACCGAGCAGTGCAAGCGCGATGCCGCCCTCATGGAGAAGCTTGGCGCCAACTCGATCCGTGTCTACCATGTTGATCCCTCGGCAAACCACGATGGCTGCATGGAGGTTTTCGACAAGGCCGGCATCTATCCCTTGATCGATTTGGATACCTTTGACACCTACATCTTGCCCGTATGTTCCAGTCTGATTCTCAAAAAGGAGCCTACGATGCTAATAAATACCTACAGAACGATCCTTGGTGGAACCAGACCCAGCATGATAGGTACGCTGAGGTCATGGATGCCTTTATCAAGTACGACAACGTTCTGGGCTTCTTCGTCGGTAACGAGATCATCATCCAGTCCGATCAGTCTCAGGCGGCCCCCTACATCAAGGCTGCCACTCGCGACATGAAGGCCTACCGCGACAAGAAGAAGTATCGCAAGGTCCCCATCGGTTACTCAGCCGCCGACATCGCCGAATTACGCCCAATGCTGCAAGACTACCTCACCTGCGGCGGCAACTCCTCCGAGAACGTCGACTTCTTCGCCCTTAACTCGTACGAATGGTGCGACCCCACCAAGTATGCCGAGTCCGGCTATGCCAACCTGCAGAGCATGGCCAAGGACTTTCCCGTTCCCATCTTCTTCTCGGAGACGGGCTGCAACGTGCCTGGCCCCCGTCTCTTTGGCGACCAGAACGCCATCTTCGGTCCTGAGATGATCAACGATTGGAGCGGCGCGCTCATCTACGAGTGGATCGAGGAGGAGAACCACTACGGCCTGATCTCGTACGGCCCCAAGCTGGAGCCGACCGCCACCGGCGAGGACATCGAGGGTGGCTTCACCCGCGCCGGCACCCCCACCCCCGTCCTTCCCGACTTCACCAACCTCCAGAGCCAGTGGGCGACTATCACCCCCACCGGCATCAAGAGGTCCGACTACGATGCCAAGCACGTCTCGACCAGAGCCTGCCCCACCTCTGGCGTCCAGGGCTGGTTGATCAACGGCAACGTTGCTTTGCCCACCATCGGCCAGACCTTTACCACCAATGCGCCCAAGCCCACCGTCACCGAGGAAGCCGAGGTTTCCCAGCCTGCTGGAAGCGCCTCGCCTACCTCGACCAAGAACCCTGCCCCTATCAACAAGGAGCTGACGGGTATGAGCGCTGGTCTGGTCGGAGTCATGCTCTTCTTCACCTTCTGGCTATGAGGGAATGGCCAGACCACCTGGGTTGGTGTTTCTGGACCTGAAAGTTTGGCCTGACACCGACACCACTAATTATTCTTTTCTTCGTCAAGCATCCATAATTGCATTACCAGGATAAGCCAGGGCATCATTATCATGCATTGCCTAGCTTGAATCGGGGATTCATTTCGACCCCTCGTTTTCACGGCGTCATCTCTGCCTGGACTACGACGACGAAACGACTCTCGGCTTGGATGACGAAAAACGTGTTTTGTTTTAGCACGATGCCGGAAACGAAGGATTGTTTTTCTTTCATTAGCTGTCGACGGGTTTTTCGACAAGCTACGTTTTAATGGCTCGATGTTGTGCTGGGAGTTTTTATGATACCATGAATGAGTAAAGGGCATACGATCATTCTTTTTTGACGATATGAGCATATATGGAAGGGGCGGAAAAAGACGAAAAGATGGGGATGGACTTCTTCACTCACTGCTTGTTGGTGAAATATTCCCCAAGCATGATGTTTTCGTTATTCCTTTTCATTAATGAACGCCTTCCTTCTTCTTTCACCTCCGACTTCCAGATGAAACGAGGAAAAGGAAGAAGGCGGGTTGAAACGAGTTCATTTTATCTGTACATAATAGGGATTCATGGGTCAAGGATATCTTTCTCTGTCTACGATACGATACCTCAGCTGGGAAGCTTTGTGGCTATAGATATTCGGAGTGTTTATGATTAACATTGGAGAAGGAGGTTAGGATAAGGAAAGCATTCATTCCATGGTTATTCATGATGGATAGCATAGCATGTCAATCACAATCAAAAAAAAAGTTAAAGAAAACCTGTTTTCGTTCTCGGATAGTGGTGTTATGTTGCCATTCACAAAGTGAACTTCGTGCAAGTCACACGGATCAGAACTTGAAGTCCTTCTGGGTACATCAGTCAACATCTCACCAGTTCAGTCCCGGTCCAGGTCAAGCAGTCTCTATTCCTCTTCTTCCTCTTCTTCGTCCTCTATAGGTTATCTCATTTTTTTCCCTTCTCCATAAAGAGGAAGTAGAATCATCAACCAAACAAGACGTACACACAACACACACACAAAACCACCGCCTAGACACCTACCTACCTACCTTCTACAACCTGAAGCTAAACTGCTGTCTGTGTACTTACTTGTATGTTCACTTAACTTGGCTCCGCGGAACGCGGAAAAGAAATGAAACAGAAAGAAAAGAAAAGAAAAGAAGAAAAGGAGATGAAGAAAAAGGAAGAAAAAAGGAAGAAGGCCTTGCACAAGATTCCAACCCCCAAAGGAAACATGCTGATGGAAAAGGACCACAGGGAAACACGAAAAAGATCTCGTTTGAGAGAACACCGCATGAATGATGATTCAAAATTGTAGCTATGTTAAGTTTATGTTTATAACCACTTTTTGGCGTTTAGAGCTCTCGGATGGATGACCCGAGAGCGAACATTGCTATAAGATCTGGGAGTAAAGTAGAGCAAGTAGAGCAAATGAATTTTTAGCTACTAAAGCCTCTCCGCGAGACTTTCCCGTCTCCTTTCGCTGCACGTACACACATACGCCTGCTTCTTTGCGGTTGTACTATGTTATCGTACCATCCGTCATGGACTGTTGGACCTGTATACTGCACTGGACTGAACTGTACTGAACTCAGTTTCTTCTTCTTCTGTCTCTCTCATAACACATATTCACCTTCACACAATGAAGGTTCGTTCGCAATGAAGGCCCTTCCGCTCGGCCCCATGTAATCCATTCCATACGTATCATTGCCATGTCATGCACTCGCTCCTCCAGGCTCCTTTGGCATGTCCATCCACGCTGCTACTCATCCCTCCTCCATTCTCCTTCTTCTTCTTCCGTTTCAGCATCACCTTCTTCCTCATCTCCACAACAATCCCAACCACACCAGTGATCCCACCCCGGCTCTCTGTTACACTCCAGGCACTACCTGTACCCATTCGTCCTCGGCGGCGGTAACCCATGGTGATGCGGCGGAGGCGGCGGCAGCGGTAACCTTAGATCCACCGAGCGCATCGGCGGCGATAGGCCACGACCACCGATGATATGCCCACCAATACCACCACCACCACCCATATCCCTATCCCGCGTCCTAGACCTCTCCCTCTCCCTCTCTCTGTCACGGCCCCTGGCAGATGATCTTCCGTCGTTGTACAGCCTGTCGCGGTCGCGGTCGCGGATCATGTCTTTGACTGGATGGCCGACTCCCCCGCCTCGGATGATGTCTCTGGGATCACGCTCCCTTGGTGGTGGTGGTGGTCGATCCCGTTCGCGGTCGCGGACGCGGTCACGGCTCATATCCCTCACCCTAGCGTCCCTGTCGCGCTCCTTCTCGCGATCACGCTGCGGCTCTCGATGATGTGGCGGTTCCCTGTCCCTGTCCCTGCCCCTATCCCGATCTCGGTCGCGGTCGCGGTCACGTTCTCTCTCCCGGTCCCGGTCCCGATCCCGTTCGCGCTCTCGCTCTCGCTCACGCTCACGCTCCCTATCACGCTGCGGCTGGTGCTCCTTCTCCTTTTCCTTCGGTGGTAAGCTGCTATGATGGTCCTTTTCCTTCTTCAAGTCCTTCCCCAGCTCCTTCTCCTTCTTCGCCTCAGCCGCCATCTCGGGTTTCATGATCGTAGGCGTCCACTTGACCTCCTCGATCTCCGCCCATCTCTTCATGACGCCCATGGCGTTGAGCACCGCCTCCTCGATCTTGGTCCACGGCCCAACCGTCATCTTGACGGGCTTGTCCTCCACGAAATCGGCCACTTGATGAAGCTCATACCAGACCTCGGGTCGCAAGCGCTCCAGCTTCTGCCACCTCGCAAGCAGTGCCGGGGCCGTCGCCTGGTCGGCCTGGCTGAAGGTTGCGGTGATATGCTCGAGCATGATGGCGAAGAGCTGTGTCGTGAGGATCCGGAACGGTCGGACCGAGTAAACGCGCTTCTTCAGTTCCGAGAAGTGCGGCACCAGAGACTCCCACGTGGCGAAATCGGGCGCCCGGCGGTCCATCATCCGGGCGTGGTTGCCGTTGTAAAAGGCGATCATGTACGCCATGACCATTTCGATATGGAGGACCATGGCGCGCTTGGTCTCCAGAGTGACGGCGGCTGATGAAAGGACCTTGAGCTTGGCTGGGTCGCGGAGCTGTGCGTCAACTGCGTCGCGCTGGTGCTTTAGTTTGCTTCCGTATGCGCGATACTCGACGTCTCGTTCGCGGAACTGTGCAGTCTCGGCCGATGGGGGAGGGAGTGGTGGCACAGATGAGCGCTCGCCCATACCGGGAGTGAGGTGTCTCGTCGGGGCCGGTCCGGGTGTTGCGTTCTGAGATTGAGTTGATGGCACCCTGGACATGGTCGGTGCGCTGGGCTTGAGTGGTGTGGACATGCCTGTTGGTCTGGCGATGACTGTGTCGCCAATTGCTGGCCTTGGTCGCTTTGCCGCAACGGATTCTGAGGGTGTATCGTCTGGGGCGCGTGGCCGTTTTCTAGCAGGGGGAGGGGTAGCCTCTGCTCTTGCAGCTGTGCGCTCCTTCCTCATTGCGTCCTTCACAGCTTTGGAAGGCAGGCTAAGGAGATCCTTTGCCCTCTTGGCATTCGCTTTCTTGAGCTTCAACGTGACGATCAAGGAAGGTTCTGGTTCCTCTTCCTCTTCGTCTTCCTCTTCGATAGGCTCGGCCTTCACCTTGGTCTTCCTCGCAATGCTAGGTGAATCTGGTAGCTGGGTCTTGTTGTTGTCTCTAGACTCAGCCTTGGACGGTGTGACTTGAAACTTGCGCGCCAGCTCCTCCTCGACAATCGCAGGCAAAGTAGGAGACAGGAGCGCCGGGATCTCAAACTTCTTCTTCGAGTTGTCAATCTTCAGAGACCTCGGTGGGGCCTTTTCTGCCGGCTTCTTCGATTTTGGCTTATCCGACTCGCCTGCGAGTAGGGAAGGGTGTAGAGGCGACAGTAACGCAGGAACAGGTGCCTTGGACGACGTATCTCGCTTCCTCCGCGGTGAGACAGGGGTACTCTCCTTATAAGATCTCGACCCATTCACTAGTATCGTGGACTTGGGAGAAGCGCTGACATCGCGCTCCCTGTCTGCGGCAGTGCGGGCCTGTCCATTGGTGGTCGGGTGTAAGGATTCCTTTCTGGTATCCTTGTCCTTTTTGTCGCTCAGGCGATTTCGTGGTGCCTCGGGCTTCGGGGGAAGACGCGATGTCTCGTGGTTAGTATCCGGCCTGGACCGCTTGTGTTGTTCGCGTTCGGTATCTGCAGGCCGTTTCCGACTATCAGCCTCAACCTGAGACTGGGTGTGGGAGCTTCGTATGCTGTCTCCGTTGACCGTAATACGGGGCTTTTCTGATTCTCTCTCTGACCTAACGAGCTTCGTCTTCGGCTTGGCATCGTCAGGCTTGATGTTCTCCTTCACGGGCGCACTCTGTTCCACTGCGCCATTGACTTTTGTGTCACCCTTGGCCTCAGGCTTGGCATCCGGCTTTGGTGTAGCAGAAGGGTCCTTCCTCCACCTCTGGTAATCCTTCAACGAAAGTTTCTTCTTGGCCTCCCCGTTAGAGGGAGCCGGTTTTGGAGGCATAGCGCTGTGGGCGCTCGGGGGCTCCTCGCAAATGTCATACGAGGGCCGCGTGATGAGGATGCCTCGATCGCAATCTGAGAGGTATGTGGTGTATTGGAGACGGTGACTCTTCCCGGTATACCAGAAGCCAGCAGGCTCGGGGTACTTGTCCGTCAGGGACAAAGTAAGGTGGTGCGGACGTTGTGGTAATATGCGCTTAGCCAATTTGTCTGCATTCTTTTCCGCTCCTTCCATCGTTCTTTTCATCGTTGGCACATTGGACTCCGGGGAAGCGCAAGTCGGGGGTACGTCGTGTAACTTGTCTCTTTGTGTCGGGTTCGAAGATTAGGCGCGGCAATCGAGAATTGGTAAGATATTGTGTGTTGGATTTCGTAGCTGTCGTTTCGTGGACGAAGTGAAAAAGTTGCAGACTGAGTCGAAGTAGAGCAAGCGTAGGTAAGGTTCGGTCCTCAACCCGGGTTCAGAAAGTCGTCGCAGAGGGTTCGTATTGTGCGGTATTGCGTGGGGTTGTATGAATAGGTATTCAATGCACAAACATGCGACGGAGATGGGATGGAAGGCGGGTCGACGACCTTCACAATAGCCGAAGTTCTGGTTCGCAGTAGGGTCTGGCGATTTGCACAATTAGCATGCGTCATCCTCATGCAAAACAAAGCAAAAGGGGAAAGAAGTAAGTCGTCAGAGCACCTGTCTACATGAAGATATGGCTAACGCGACAAAGTGGGATCGCAGCTTTGCGAGGTACAGTAGAGAGAGGTCCCTTGGGGTCCAACTGATGTCCAAATCCCAACCTCAACTTTTGGGTTTGCGGGGCAATTGAATGGAACACAAAAACAAAGCAGGAGACGCAAAAGACACGCAGCAAACCACCACAATTCGTCACTAAAAAGACAACAAGTCAGGAAGATAGATGGCATACCTAACCAGTATTCAGTGTGTGTTTGCGATTCTCTTTCTCTCTGTTATGTGAGAAACGCGTGCGCGCGTGTGGTGCGGTGGCAGCAACAGCTTAAGTAGATCAAGCGGCGGCGGCGGTTCGGTTCGCTATCGCGGTGTTGTCGTGTGTGGATCGCCAACACCAGCCGGTTTCCTCCTCATTTGCCCGCCCGTCAATGGGGACGACAACGTATGATTGTGGTTTCTAACTTTGCTCTATCCTAGCCTCCTATCGACAACCTTGATATGGGATAGCAGACAAGGGCGCATGTCTCGGTCGGGCAACCGTAGTTATGGGCAGCGCATGCGACGACGAAGCAATCGGTCGGTGAGCGTGCCCGAGCAGGTTCGAAGGGGGGAGGGGCGGGGGGAGCGGCCCGAAGGTGCAGCAGATGGAGTCGTCGTCGTCGTCGTTTGTTGGTCGGTCGTAACGCGTCGTTGGAGATAGCGGATGGGTATGGGACTGCGCGCACAGCGGTGGTGTATCCGACAGCAATAATATACTTGTAGTGATTTAGCTGGCCAGCCAAGGTATTATGGTATCGCGAAAGAAAAGGCCGGAGTTCGGATGGTGTTGCGCAGGGAAGCCGAGGTGGGATTGCTGGGGGCGCGAGCAATGGAATGGAACCTGAATGAAAGTGGAGAGTAGAAAGGTGGAAACGGGGACAAGTGCTTGGAAGGGCAGCAGGGTCAAGGCGTGACGGGTGACGGGTGCATGGTGTGTTGTGGTGTGTGGTGTTGTGGTGGTGCTGTGGTCGGGCGTGCTAGCCGTGGCCGGTACTTACTGCTTTGCTAGAGACCTAGGTGGTGGTGGTGGTGATGGACCTGGGCTGCCCGTCACTTGAGGTGCCGTCGCAATAAGGTAACGTACCTTTACATTTCCAGGATGGATAAATGGGTGTCCGAGTGGTGTCGGATGTCTTGCTTGTGTCCAGTGCCGTGTGCGTGTGGTGGTTGCAGGTCGGGTGTTGAGAGAGATGTGCCGTTGTCGTGGTCTCTGGCTTTCGGGTTGATGGAGATTGGCAGGAATGCCCTAGGTTCCCCTGGGACTTGTAGTGGAAAAGCGTGGGTGGTTAGCGGTCGGTCGGGTCGTATCCGGGCGGAGAGATTATTGCGGAGCGAGATGGATGGAGCGGTAGCGGTAGCGGTAGCGGTAGCGGTAGCGGTTGAGCGGCCACTGTGCGGCATCGCGCTTGACGAGTGGACCACACCCTAACAGCTAAGCGGCGTATATACACTAAAATGAGAAGACTCGGCGGCTTTGTGTTTCGTCACTGAGACACAGGCCACAGGGCCAAGGGAAGAGGGTGGAAAGAGTGTTCAAGGTTGTGCTTCCTGGTCCCTGGAAAATGAAACACAGATGAAGAAAGGAGAATAACTTTGCAGTTGGAACGGGAACCAATATCTGAATGTAAAATGATGCAAGTTAATGTAGAGGTATGATTACTACCTACAGGTATCGACGTCCGTATTGTTTCCATGTCAGGCATCTCAAAGAGCCTCATGTACTTCTGCCTCCGCTTCACGGGCAGGTTTGCTTCCACTTGCCTACCCTAACAAGTAGCTCCGCAGATGAGGAGCTTGCGTGCAGCCAGGGACAGCGAAGTTCTTGTATGTAGCTATGAATCTTTGTGACGGATGGAAGTTACTGTTTTCATTTCTTTCTCGCTTCTCAGGCAATTTCTCTTAACAGGAGGCCAATATTCCCTTTGATCTGGTGTTAGGCAGATCAGATGCGTTTCTGGCTATCTGAATGTTTAGGTAGTTGAGTGCACTAACACGGATAGCTGGAAAAGCTACAGAATTTTGTTTACGACGAGAATGATTCTGGTTGGCGAAACAGCTCCCACTTTAAGTTGGCTGCATGGACAGCTTGAGGTTCCAGAGCACACGTTTCGACCCACGCCCTGTGATAGGTGATACGGGCATGAGGAGCTCGTCCAGCTCTCTTCGACACAGTTTTTATATCAACCTACTTACTGTCTTCTGTTTCCTCGTCTTTGATACAACATTCCTAGCCTCAAATCATCATCATCATCAAGACCTATCGCGATGATGAAGCTGATGTCTGAGTACCTAGCTCTAGGTAGTGCCATCCAGGGCCACAGCAGCGCAAGCGGACGACATGGAACAAGCTCCCGTCAACGGGCAAGGAAAAGCTCCACACCGACCGCTGCTCACTGATGATTGCCCTGTTCGACTCCAAGCCCTGTGATGGACTGCAGGCTCAACCCGGCCGGCGCGGCACTTGGAACCAAAAGGTGTGAGACCCGGGAGATCCTCACCCCCAAACACACTCAGCTCAAGAAGATCCGCGACAAGGGGGGGTCAATTGCACCGTTTACTCATGATGCCAAGACTTCCATGTTTGGAACGACAGCTTCCATGAAGCTTGATGTCGATGTTACGAAATGTGTCGGGATGACAGGGCGCTTTCATAGGAAAAGGGGGAACCAAATCATCGAAGAATAAAGATGATAATCCTTTTCGGTATGTTAGCTTTAAGGTATGTGTTTTTGCT
Organism: Sordaria macrospora; assembly: GCF_033870435.1. Classification (NCBI taxonomy): domain Eukaryota; kingdom Fungi; phylum Ascomycota; class Sordariomycetes; order Sordariales; family Sordariaceae; genus Sordaria; species Sordaria macrospora. The sequence goes on along the minus strand of NC_089375.1, from coordinate 1,834,430 downwards.
CCCTTTCTAAAAATGTATCTCTGCATCCATTGTGACGGCTGGCACCATCTGGGCTGTCACATGCCTGCCATCAAGGCTCCCATTCACATGGGTGCTGTTCAATCGGGTCATCCCATTCACGAGTTTGGCTGTCACTGGTTGTCGCCTGTGGTCTGGGTATAAAACCCAGCTCTGGCATCGAGCGTTCCCTTTTGAGATTTCTTCCCTCTTCAGCTTCTTATTCTTAGTCTAAGTTAATCAAATCGTACACAACGTGCCCTCTGGTTACGCCGTGACATCCATGTCCAATATCTAGAATAGTGTACCACCTCTTATCAACACCAGTGATGTCTGATTCTAATGTATAACGCCCTGCTTACGTAACTTGCATTCCAGTGTGTGTCTTAACATATAGTATTATTGTCAGTCCGCCACTAAGCTGCAGATGCTTTGAGTGTAATTGCACTCTGGAAATTGTTGTTATCTTTTCTTTTTTTCTTTTTTTCTTTTTTTCTTTTTCAGTGATCAGATTGGAAAATGGAATTCTCAACTTCCTTTTGGAAAACCGCAGTTGAAATTCCAAGTAGCTTAAAGCAGCTATTCAGTCTGCCAACTCGCCAACCTTAAGTAATCTTTAACCTAGCCACAAGTGGTGTAGTTACCACTTATATTACTGGATGCTAAGAGCTTCCTGACTTATACAAGCCTACTTTTGACTTCTTAGTCAGACTTTCGTTTTGTCATACAAGTTTCTCTTACAACCAAGAATAATAACGCCGGTCTAGCTATAATGGAACATCATTTGGCTGCTATAATTATTTCCGCAAGTTAGTATCGTAATATTCTTCCTATTAAATCAATAGACGATTCGACTCATAACGTAAACTTACACCAGTAGTTGAAGCGGGACGCTCGAGATTCGTCCCGTCCAGGTCGGTTCGGCGCCGTTTCAATCCTCGCTGAACATCAGCCTCGACACCGAGCCCTGCAGTCTTGACCTCCAAGATACTGACACTGAGTTTGAGCGAGTCAAGTTCTCTATGGAGATCCTCTTGGTCTAGCTTCCACTTTTCCGTTTCCGGAATCAGCTGCTGGAGCAACATGTCCGCCACGTGCTTGGTAGTGATGTTGTTAAAGCGCTGGCTGAGATTGTTGATTGCAAAGTCCAGCGCCGCCGTCTGCTTCTGTATGTCTTCGATCGTTGCTTGCTGCTCAGCCTTGGCTTGTTTGAACTCGGCACGGAGAGGTTCGAGATTTGTTGTGCTGACTCCAGCCTGAGGAGTTGGCGTTCCAGCAGTGGGCCTCAGCTTAAGGTTGTTTACTTCATGTGTGAGCTTGTTTATCCTGATACGCTCAGCATCAACCAGTTGCCCAAAGGTAACAGCGAACTTGTTTTGGAAATCCTCCAGTTTCCTGTTGGACTCCTTTTGGGCCGCTGAAACTTGTATCACTTTCGTCTCCAGATTCGCGACCTGTTGGCTAAGTCCGGAAACATTTGTGTCTTTTGTCCCCAAGTCTGCAACTTGTTTGGTAAGTCCCAAGACGTCCAGAGGTGTCTTGGTCTCCAGATCCGCAACGCGGTCTTTGAGCGCCGGGAATCCAAACGATATAATTTCTGCTGCCTGATCCAACCCCTCGAAATCAATGTTCTCTAGTGTCTCCTCTTGTTTCGCCATCTTTTGCTGGAATTCCGCAACTTGGGTTCGTATCTGGCTGAGTTCTTGGTCTCTGGACTGGAACTCCGCAACTTGGGCTCTGACTTGGTTGAGTTCTTGTTCTCTGGTTCCCAGATGGGTGCGTAGGTCGGCAAGCTCCTGCCGGAGAGACGCCACCTCGGTAGCTGAGTTTTGCTTTGAAGCATCTTGTGCTGTAGCGCGTCGCTGCTCAAGTTGTTGCTCAAGTTGCTTCTCGTACTTCTTTTGTTGTTTGGCTAGCTGTGTCTTAAGTTCCTGCTCTTGGGCTTCCTTCAATTTCTTCAAGTCTGCCTGCGTCTTGTTGATCTGTTCTTCGAGTTTCGTGTTTTGTTTCGGGATTTCTTTGCTTTGCTTCGCAAGTTTCTGCTCAAAGTCTTGCCGCTGCTTAGCCAGCTCTGTGTGGAGTTGCTTCGTGAACTCTTCTTGCTGCTTCGCAATTCTGATTTCATACTCTCGCTGATGTTTGCCAAATTTGTCCTCGAGGTCCTTAAATCGGGATTCCATGTCTTGTTGGTCCAGAAGCCTCTTAGATTTGAGGCCGTCGTAAAGATCTTGCAATGCGTTGATCCTGCTTTGTGCGTCGTTCTTGTGGCTTGATAAGGCTTGCTCTAGTTCAGCAATTTTATCGTCGTACTCCTTCGAGCTTGTAGAAGCCGGAGGCAATAACGCAGGTGGCAAGTAACCAGACTTCACCAGCTGCAGTAAACAGGAGAGAAAGCCATCTCTCGCCTTTTTGATACCATCTTCAGCAGTGCGCACCCTATGCCTGTATTCATCGCGTTCCTTGGTGGCGCCATCCAAGAACTTCTTTTGCAGTTCTGGTACTGAAGGGAAATCTGCTTGCTTAGCCAGGGATTTGTTGTAGTCGGCTTGCCGCTTTGTGAGGCCCTTTTCAGCCTGGGTAAGGTCATATTTGTGCGCAGTAAAACCGATAAGAGAGTCGCACAGTGCCCTGAGACATCTTGCTAGCTCTACGTCTGAGGCACTCCTGGAATTGTTTGTAGGAGATGAGGCAGTGGCCGCTGCAATCGAAGTCAGTATTCGTTTGTTCTTTTGTTGAGAGACTGTGGATAGCTTACGGGTGTTCAGTCCATGGTCTGGTCGAGCACGTTCGCCTGTCGATGCGGTTTGTGTGTTTACTGTCAGGCCTCTTGCAGGTGCATCAGGCAAGCCAGGGTCCCGTTCACGATCCCGTTCACGATCCCGGCTTCTTTCCTGCTGATCCCGTTCCCGATCTCGGTCCCGGTGATGGCTATCATTCCAACTGTTTGGTGGCCTGTTGGCCAGAGAACCTGCATGACTGGAAATAGTCCTTTCGGAATGCCGTTCTTCTCTGCGTTCTTCTCTGAAAGGATTACGATGGTGGCTATCCCGACGCTGATGGGTGTCTACCGATGGTCGGCGGTCGTTTAAAGTGGAGGGCCGCCTCGCGTACGGATCCGGCGGCCTGGAAGACATGGTGACACCAGGCGGATGAATAGTTGCGCAGTGAGACGAGACGCTGCAATCAAGCGTGCGCTTAACAGACAATGTGTGGCGAGGAGGGTACTGGAAGACAGATCAAGGTGGTAATGTATTCGTGGCAGCGGGGAGCGGCCCGTGCCAGCGGTACAGACGTCACTCAATGTCGGAATTGAGCCTGAAATAGGTGTTGATGTTCGATATTGTTGGTTGAAGATTGTAGATGTGTTTCTAACGTGATACCACTGGCACCTGGGAATTGGGATGGATGTATGCGGGTAGACGTGTAGGTAGAGTGAAAGTTTTGGCAAACCCCGCACCTCCAGGCGGGAAGGAGTTATGGAATCAGACTAGGGCTTGCCACGCAAAGGTACAAGTTGAGATGCTCTTTTCCTGGTTTGTATGGACTGTCGAGCGAATAGTCCTGAATGCATGCCGGAACGCCAGCTTTATAATCGCCAAAGATGGCGGAAGGAAAAGATAACATTGAATGTGCTTTTTGCTGTTTTGGTGGGCAAATTTGGTTTAAATATTTTTGGGGGACCGGGCACCCTTGAGGCCGAGGTCCATTGCCAAGTTGCAGAGTTGCAGCTTCCACTCACAGAACTTCTCTTGAAGGAAGGCGCTACGAACCCTTGTCGGTTTGCTCGTTCACTGCTTGTGACTGGCTGAACGTCATTTCTATATCCGAATTATTGCTTTGGGCTTCGTCTTTGACCATCAGGCATTCACTGCATTCCGCTTGCAATGGGACAGACGTCCTTGTACGGAGAGGATGACAGAATGCCTCACATACATATAGGTACTTAAGTCTCCCGTCCTCGTCTAGAGCACGGTCCCAACGAGTACTCGCATGTTTGCCTATCAATGCCGTCAATTCGCATACAAGACATATGCTCCGGCCTATTTCAATTCTGAAAGTTATTGAATGCAAATGAGAGGTCTTGTTTTGCACAAACTAATCGGACTCCCGATGTGGGTCTACGAATTCGGGGTCTTGTGGGTCACAGAAAGGCCGTGCCGGCAACTTCTTCCACCGGCGCAAGTCCCGGGGCGGTCCCGTCCCTTGTTCAGGTCATCGCTGTTTGTGTTCTCAGCCACAGTGGCGTGTAAGTCGGCGTACCAAAAGGTCGTATTGGTACGTAACCACTGGTAACAAACCACTGGATGCCCGGCCTGTCTCTGCAATTGGAGAAGCCGACTCACTGCAAAGTTCCATCACAGCGCGACGCGCACTGCAGCTTTGAACCTTCGTCGTCTTTCTCTTTTCAGCCAACATTCCATCATTCACCACCAAGCATCCCTGCATCCACCTACGAACGATCCATCTCCGACCTTGATACTCAGACCCAAACGGCCCTTCTTGGAGAACTCTGTAACAACAATCGACTTATTCAAACTTCATTCTTTGCGAATCAGTGGGCAATATGGCTGCTGTAAGCTCCCCACCTACCTCCCAGCAGCACAGTACCTCGACGGAACAATAGCTGACAACCCCTTGCGCCCATGACATAGCAGGTCGTCACCGTCGGAGAGAGTAAGGACCTCCGGGGTCTCAACCTCATCGCAGCGCACTCGCACATTCGCGGATTGGGTGTCGATGCCGATACACTCGAGCCTAGAGCTGCCTCCCAAGGCCTTGTCGGCCAGGAGAAGGCGCGCAAGGCGGCTGCTGTCGTTCTGGAGATGATCAAGCAAGGGAAGATTGCCGGCCGTGCTGTACTTATCGCCGGTCCTCCCAGGTTAGCCCGTTTTCTGTTGTTAAAGCTGTGGCGCATACCGTTGTATACTAACCAACGCGAAATCCAGTACCGGAAAGACTGCCCTTGCCATGGGCATGGCCCAGTCCCTCGGCACCGATGTGCCTTTTACCACCCTTGCCGCTTCCGAAATCTACTCGCTAGAGATGTCCAAAACCGAGGCTCTCACCCAAGCATTCCGCAAGTCGATTGGCGTCAGGATCAAGGAGGAGAGCGAGATCATGGAGGGTGAGGTGGTGGAGATTCAGATCGACCGGAGCGTCACCGGGCACGCCAAGCAGGGCAAGCTCACAATCAAGACGACCGACATGGAAGCTATTTACGACATGGGCAGCAAGATGATTGACGCGATGACCAAGGAGCGCGTCATGGCGGGTGACATTATCTCGATAGACAAGTCATCTGGAAAGATTACCAAGCTGGGCCGATCGTATGCTCGGTCGCGCGACTACGACGCTATGGGCGTCGACACCAAGTTCCTGCAGTGCCCTGACGGCGAGCTACAGAAGCGCAAGGAGGTTGTCCACACAGTAACGCTGCACGAGATCGACGTCATCAACTCGCGGACACAAGGCTTCCTGGCTCTCTTCTCGGGCGACACGGGCGAGATCCGCAGCGAGATCCGCGACCAGATCAACACTAAGGTGGCCGAGTGGAAGGAGGAGGGCAAGGCCGAGATCGTGCCCGGTGTCCTGTTCATCGACGAGGTGCACATGCTCGATATCGAGTGCTTCTCTTACATCAACAGGGCGCTCGAGTCTGACCTGGCCCCTATCGTCATCATGGCCAGCAACAGGGGCCACTCCAAGATCCGCGGCACCGACTACAAGAGCCCGCACGGTCTCCCTCTCGACTTCCTCGACCGCATCTCCATCATCAACACCCACTCGTACACGCCCGACGAGCTCAACCAGATTCTGACCATCCGCGCCCAGGAGGAAGAAGTCGACCTCTCCCCCGACGCGCTCGCGCTGCTCACCAAGATCGGCGCCGAGGCCGGCCTGCGGTACGCGAGCAACCTCATCACGACGTCGCAGCTGATCTGCGCCAAGAGGAAGGCCAAGCAGGTCAGCGTTGAGGACGTGCAGCGCAGCTTCAAGCTGTTCTACGATCCTGCCAGGAGCGTCAAGTTCGTACAGGAGTCGGAGCAGAGGCTTATCGGCAACGATGGCGCGGTTGATTTCCGTGTCAATGGCGGTGCTGGTGCTGCGGGAGAGTCCACGGCGCCTGCTGCTGCTACGGCTGGTGGTGATTCCATGGATATCAGCAGCTGAAGGGCTAAAGGGAGGAGATGAAATGGGACATGGAAGCACACATCAAGGATTAATGAATGATCTTGGGGTTTATAATTCGTTTCGTGTAGGCGTTTAATTGGGATATGGCTAAACAAAACATGGCGTCTTTGATATGAATAACAAAGTTTTCTTACTGCTTTTTTGTGTGCTGGCCCCCAGTCAAGGTTTTTTTTGTCAAGTTATTGTGAATGAGATTGTGTGGTGGGTATTGCAAATAGTGTCCAGTTGTATGATACAAAGTAACTGAGCAGGTCCGTCTGAAGTCGAAGCATGGCGTAGCAAAGAGAGAGCGTTTATGGGGACTATGGTTATGATACCAACTGCTGGGAAGTTCTGAAAATAGATATTATTGATGTTTTGATTCTGTCGTCATTTCCAACTAGGGGGTATATATACTATCATCACACACAAAATCGTACAAAAACCATACGGCATCCCACCACACTCACAAACACATCTTTGGTGTTGTGATCATACGAACGTCGCAACCCTAGACCAGTCACCCTCCCCTCCGCCTACCGGCCTAAACTCAACCGCCTCCTTAAAGTATCCAGCATCCTGCCACGCCTTCATAGTCGGCCCATCATACGGCCCCTGACTTCCTCCTCCTCCTTCTCCTCCGCCATCTCTCCCATCCGTCCACCTAAACTCCCACATCCTTGGTTGCCCGTTCCCATTTAATGGCTTTTCCTCCCTTTCTTCTTCCTCCTTGGGCTTAGTAGGCTCCATCCAAGTCTCGCCCGTCTCAGCCCGATACTCTCTCACCAACCACTCCCGCTCCTTGTCGTAAATATCCGGATAATCCCTCCCCAGCAACTTATCCGCCGCCTCGGTGATGGCGTCAATCGCCTCCCTGATCTTCTTCTGTTTGGGGTCCTCTGCTTCTTCTTGTTTCTTTTCGTCAATGTCCATCGAATCAATCCCCTGTTTCCGCTCCTGCTTCTTCATCTTCCACTTGGGCACCTTCTTCGGTCCTTTAGTCTTGTCCTTTCCAAGTCTGGCAAGCGCTTCCAGCGCCGTCTCGCCCTTTTCCAGCGTCAAGATCAGGTTGCGAAGTAAATCGCCCGTGGCAATCTTGTCGTCCTCCCTCTCTTGTTGTCGGCGCTCCGCCTCGCGCTTCTCGTGCGCCGCCGCCGCTTTCTTGATTTCCTTCTTGGACAGGCCCTCGAGCCACTTATCGTGCACGGCGTTGGCGTCGGCTGCGCGCCGGATGAAGTTGCCCGCCTCGTCGAAGGCGCCCTCTTCCTGCTCGGCTCGCATGTTGAAGGCGTCGATCTTGGGCGCGTGTTTCTTGAGGCCGCCGAGGCCGACTTCTTCGTCGATGCCCTCTTCGGCGATGGCGGCTGCTATGGTTTCTTCGTCATCCCCGTCGTCGTCGTCGTCTTCGTCGGATTCTTTAGGCTGGTGCGCGGGGTCGATGGTGACTTTTCCGCCGGCTTTGGAGGACAGGTCTTGGCCTTCGATTTCCGTGTCAGCGAGGAAGTGCACGGATTTACCTTTCTTGGTGCCACCGGCTGTTGTAGGTTCGGCGCCGTCGTCGTCTTCCAGGTCGTTGAACATGTCCACCTCGTCGTCGTCATCATTCCCGCCTTGTGCCCCGTTGGAAGGCTTGTTGTAATTGTCCATTACCTCCGCCAGATCCACGTCCTCGGCATCTTTGCCCTTCTTGCGACCCTTTCCTCGCGCTTCCGCCCGGTCTTCCAGGTTGTCATTGTCCGAGTCGGAGTCGTATCCGTCAATGTTGACGGCGCCGCGCTTGGTGGCCCGTGAGAGACCCCCGATCACGTCGGCGGCGAGAATCTCGTCGTCGGCTTCATCTAGGTCGTCATCGTGCGCCGAGGGCGCAAGCGCGGACGGGTTGCGCACGTCGAATTTGACTTTCTTGTTGGAAGGGCCGGAGTCGGAGTCGCTGGCACGCGATTCGCCGTGGTGGGCGCGGGCGTAGGCTTCGCTGGCGCGTTTGGGGCGCGCGGCGGCGAAGCGAGAGGACATTGTGATTTGTGTGAATATGTCGTGTTGAGGTATTGACGTCAGGATGTGAATTGTTATATTTGTCTTCAAACAAGGACGTATTCCGTCTCCGGATCACAGAGTGTTGTGCGTGTATAGCCCGCAGTAGATTGGTTGTTTTGCCTGAGTCGACGGCCGAATGGTAATTCAAGAGCATGGATGGTGTTTGGAGAGAATTCCGGATGGCAGAATCGTGAATCTGATGAACTCGCATCACTGACATCAAGGTCCAGAGCGTTCTCCAGTGGACAGGCAGCGCTCAAGGTACCCTTGACCTAAGCGTTTAAGATTGGGGGAGCTCGCGCCACAGTACGGTTTCACAGATCTGACGCCACGGCCACACCTTCTCACCCCGCCAATCCCGCCGAGGCAGGTACCCTTGCCAGTGCCCCAGTCATTACCTAACGTGCCTGTAACTTTCAGTGGAGCCGTGGTGCTTGGCCCAGTTATGTCATCTGCGTTGTTGCCTTTTGGAACCTTCCACGCGGTCAAGTTGCTTCAAGTTCAACACCGTCACAACATCCCCTTCACTGCGCTTGTCCTACGTCGTTGGCGCGGGTATTTATCCTGCGGAACTTACCTAGAGATATCCCTTCTTGATACAAATACCTCGTTGTTTTCCTTTTCCAAAGCATCACATTACCGCACCTCCAGCACAGCTCCCTCGCCATCATGGTAAGCTACCCTTGTCCTCCAGCTCGCTTACAAAGAGAGAGAGCTGTTCGAACCCTCCATCTAGCCGGACCTATCTAATGCTCTGGCCATGACAGTACGGAGACATCTACGGAGGCCGCGCCGGCGGTGGCGCTCGGGTCCCGCGACGCTTCGATGAGTACTACCGCTGCTACCCCCTTGTCATGGCGCCCGGTGCCGAACGACCTGAACTCAACTACGGCTCCAAGATCCTGCTTCCGCCTTCCGCCCTCGACAAGGTTTCGCGACTACACGTACAATGGCCTATCATGCTAGAGCTCATCAACGGCTCGCTGGGAGCGCACACACACGCCGGTGTGTTGGAGTTTGTGGCTGAGGAGGGTAGGGCCTACATCCCGCAGTGGATGATGCAGACACTCAAGCTCGAGGTGGGCGACATAATCCAGATCAAGACGACATCTCTCGAGCTCGCCAAGCTTGTAAAGCTTCAGCCGCAATCCGTCAACTTCCTCGATATTAGCGATCCTCGTGCCGTCCTCGAAAAGGCATTCCGGAACTTTGCCGCCCTGACCAAGGGCGATGTTTTCAACTTTGAATATAACGACGAGATTTACGAAATGGCGGTTCTGGACGTCAAGCCGGAGACCGCTAAGATGGGTGTCTGCATGATCGAAACAGACGTCAGCGTCGACTTTGCGCCGCCAGTTGGCTATGTCGAGCCGCCGCGACCTGCACAAGGCAGCGGTACCAGCACACCACGCAGCGGCAGGGCTGTTGGTGGAGGACTTCCGGCGGGTGGTCTCTTGCACAACCAGGGAACCATGGCTCAGGCCATCAACTACGATGCTATCGCACCGGGAGCCACCACCCTGTCGGCGGGCAATTTCCATGGCGAGGGTATGCGGTTGGCGGCGAAGAAGGGCAGCAAGACGGGAACACCGAAGCCGGCGACGCCGGTGGCGGGCACTTCGACCAACGTTAAGGACGTGGTCCTGCCCAGGAGGAAGAACAACAACGGCCCCTTGCCACTCCGTCTGCCGCCCAACAAGCTCTTCCTGGGATACGAGATCAAGCCTGTCAAGACTGCGGCGGATAAGGAGAAGGAGGCAGCCGCGGCGAAACAGCCGCACTTTGCTGGCCAGGGACAGACGCTCCGGGGAGGAGTCCCAAAGAAAAAGGGCGATGACGAGGATAAGGATAAGGCGCAACCTTCGGAGAAGAAGCCGGAGGAGAGCAAGGGAAGGCGACTCGACGGCAGGAATGTCTAGGCGCAACCTTTCATTGAAGAAGCTTGTTACTAGATGGGTGCTTTGCTTTGATGCATCCTCGGCGTTCATGGGAAAACACAGGGTAACTGGGAAAGGGAGGTTCAAGTCAAGGAATGGATCACGGAACGTTTGTAGCGTCATTATGAATACACATGGACAGGCACGGTGCTTTTGCAGATAGACCAAGGCTACAAGTGCCATGTCCAAATATGGGGAGCACGATGTTCATTCAAGCCAGCCAGGAGACTACCTAGAATTATTGAAGGAAATAATACCTGTTTAGGTCCTTACATAAGTACAATACTTGTGATGGTTATTCAACAAGGTCCGCTGGCTCAATGGCAGAGCGTCTGACTACGAATCAGGAGGTTCCAGGTTCGACCCCTGGGTGGATCGAGTTATCTTTTCTTTTGCCCATCTCGTATACTGAGATGCTGCAACGGTTATTTTTTTTCTTGCTCTGTTTTTTGCTCCCTTGCTTGATATGTCGGGAGCTTTAATTAAAATATGGCTGTATGATAGACGCGATGGGCATGAGTGTTTTTTTTTTTCTTTTTTTCTTTCGTAGCATGCATGGTTCCTGAAGTTTCATTGTTGATGGTGCACGAGAACGGCCTGGTCCTTTTTGCCGTCCTTTGTCCAGAGCACTCGCTTTGTAAGTGCTGTGGTGGGAAGATATGTGGTTCTACCTACAGAGCGTTTCGGGATAGTTTCTTCATTGGCAATTAGAGTTATGAACTATCAGAGGTACGCAAAGAACAAAGTTATCAGTTTAAACATGGCATCGAGTTTTGATGCAACGGCTGTTGGCTTCAACATGCAGCTGAGTCCCAAGAACTCGGGTCTAGGCTTGGTCGGTCGTATCGTTTGAAATTGGATTTCTAATGGCTCGTGCATCGTTGATTAGCTAATATGGTTCGTGCCACAAGCTTCGAATTGTCGCTGGCTGAGTCCCGTGATTGGACAGAATGGCTGGACATTGTCCATTTAGCACTTCCGCACAGTGAGCAACCAAAGAGGCGCCTCCCATTTTCCATTGACTGACCACTTCCACTTCCTGTTCCGGAACTGGTCCTTGTGCTCACAAGCGCCCCGTCCATTCATCATCACTTGTCGCAAACTGAACCCATTTTCCCACTCGCAACCATCCGTCTTCCAACAACACGAACAACGGACTTATACATCTGTTGGATGCACCTTGCCACATTAGTTCTTTGCACTCAATCAATTCCACAAACAATCAATCAGTCACAAACAAAGCATTGCCCCCATTCAATGCCGCTTGCTGAACCACATAGGTAGCCATGGCAAAGGTGGAGGCCCGGCGTGCTTCGGCGAGAAGCCGTACTAGATCTACACTATCGGCGACGGAGGCGTTAGCGGCGGTAGTTGGTGGCCGTAGTCTGCGGCCACGCCGAGCCGGGAGCCAGGGTGCTGGGGCAGCCGCTGTTGGTGTTTCAATCGGCGGCGGTGCGACATCAAATCTGGGCCCGGAAAGCCCACTAAGACGAAGCGCTCGCAGCGGGGATTCAGCAGGGGCTGCCCGGAACCGTATCTCCAACTCCAACGGCACCACAAGCAGCAGCACTACCACTAGAGGTCGCCGTGGCAACAAGGCCAACAACACCGGCACTCTCAACCACAATATTCGTCCCCGTAGATCGTCCATCAACTATCGTGAATATTCCTCCGACGATAGTGACAGTGCCTCTACCACTACGCCTGATGAAACCGATAGCCAACAAGAGGATGACGGAGAACAAGATGCACAACCACCGCGCAGGTCCACGATATCAACACGGGGGCGTCCATCTCGGACCCAGACCCAGCTGAGCACCACACATAGTAACACCCGAACAATCACCTCTAGTCGCCAAACACTAGGAAAGCGCCGTCGTCCCCAGTCCGGCTTTTTCCATGAAGACGACAGTGACGGAGCAGATGATCAAGATGACGAGATCGTCAATACCGACCAAGAAACTCTTCCCACTCCTCGCAGGGGCAGAGGGTCTGTAGCCAGAGCCAGGGAATCGTCTGTTCCACGCACGCCAGACCGGAAAAGAAGGAGAGGCACGCCGGCCACTGACACCAAGAGACGCACAACTGCATCGTCCAGGAAATCCAAGCTAGACCTTGTCCACTCTGGTGATGTTGACGAAGACACAGCAGAGAAGGAACCCAAAGTCATCCCCCCGTGGCAAGAGCTCCCTTACGAGATCTGGCGCTTGATTTTCAAGTATGCATCTGCCGAGCGCGATCGGGATGCTGTCAACCTTCTCTTGTCTGCGTGCCATCTCTGTAAAGACCTTGCAGAGCCAGCGCTGACGGCATTGTACTACTCCCCGCCTTTGCTCACGCGGAAAATGGCACATGGACTCGTGGCTTTCTTGTCCTCGGATTCCTCAAAGTGGTTGTACCGCTACAAGTGGAAAGTAAAGAAGTTGCGGATCGATGTGGCGGAGATTGCGTCCAAGACTTATAAAGGGCAACACCTCGACTGGGACGCCCTTTTTGCCAACGTCCCCCAGCTTAAGTCTATCGACTTCTATCATGAAAAGGACAATGCCCCGTTCCGGTCCCTTGAAGCCAGCCTGAGATGGAAATACCCAACTGCATTGTGGAAATTCCTCAACGGCGGCGACCCTCCAGGATCCGAGCACGAGCCGATCCAACTTGAGGCCTGGAGATGGAATGGGAGGTTGATGAACGCCGACATGACTTTGCAGAGCCCAGCCATTATTCACCAAACTCCGGCTTTCTCAAATCTCAAGAAGATTTGTCTTCAGAACTTCCAGGTGCCTTCGATGCCGCTGCATAACTGGCCAACGATTCCCGAAGATGTTCGAGAGAGCGAAGGGTTCGAAAACTTCTTGATCGGCGAATTCGCTCAAGCCATCAACGCTCTTCCAGAACTGGAGTGGCTGTCTATCGAATCTTCCACCATCGCAAACGACCATCTGCTCAGTCTCCTTCCCAACACTCTCAAGACGTTGGAGCTAGTCAACTGCTGGGAGATCACTGCCGATGATTTCTCGGAATACCTTCTGACTCGTGCTCACAATCTTGAGCACCTCTATCTGAGGCACAACCAGTCGCTCAGCATGAGCTTCCTCACTGTTCTGGGCACAGCCTGCCCATGCCTTCAGACACTCAGTGTCGACCTCAAAACCTACAACCACCACGAGTTCTACAACGACTCAGATCCCAGCTACGACGAGGTCCTCAGCGTGGAGGAAGTCCCTGATTGGCCAGTCAGTCTGCGCACCCTCGAGCTTCAGAACATGCGCAAGTGGTCCGCCGACGCAGCCGAGAACCTCTTCCAGTCCCTGATCAAAGCCGCTCCGGACCTTCCTGATCTACGGATCATAAACATCAACGCGAAGCTCAACATCCCCATCCGCCAGCGCTCCGAGATGCGCGACAGATGGGAAGCCCGTCTTAAGGGCGTCTTTCTCCGCAAATGGGAAGACCCCAAGCCACCCTTCACACTACGCCCCCCAAAACCTCCCACGCCCAAGCAGATTATGCCCTCATTCTCAACGAGCAAGATCCCTCCTTCCGCTACGAAGCGCTCCCGGACCGATAAATGGGTAGCGCAGTCCATCGAAGCCGACCAACAAGGCTCAGGCTCCTCGCAGTCTCAGTCTACCCGCCGAAGCGCCCGCATCGCAGCTCTATCTTCCGGCCCATCATCCCACGGTGGCACACCCTCCCTCTCACGCGGAAACAGCTTCCAACGCGGCGAGCGTGAAATGTCAGTGACCTCGTCTCTCTGCCTGTCAGCGGAGGAACTCTCCCTTTCGCCTAGGGAAGCCAACGTCGCGGGCGAGATTCTGTACAGACACGGCTGGTGCGAGAAGGTGGAGCTGCAGCTGGACAACCAGAAGTTGACGGAGCAGACGTTGACGATGGAGGATTTCGTGGACGGCAGCGGCGGGGATGACGATGATGAGGATTCGGAGTGGGATGGGATGGATCGGGATGATGATTACGGTGGTGGGGGGTATGCTTGGTGATGATGAGGATGATTTTCGGCGTCGATTGGTTGGTTAATTGAACCCGCGCACGGACCTGCGGCTTGCTTTTACGCATTACGATGGGCGATACGGGGAGGCAGTTTATATACTTGCTGCTTTCGGGATTGATATATGGCGCTCGGTGGGATTATCTTATTTGCTCTTTTTTTCTTTCGCTTTTCTCATTAACAGAGGTTACCCATCTGGCTTTGACCAGGGCATACAATAGCGCTGTTTGTTTTGTTCTGTTTTGTTTAATTCTTGTACGGCCTTTACGGCCTACAACTTCCCACTTGCACCACGAGCACGGGGAAGACTATGCTGTTCTTTATAGGCATGTACTCTCACGGCCATATTTTCTGTTGTCCTTTCTTCTTCTTCTCTGGCTGGGGTGGCCGGTGGACAAACTCACAGCACCCGGACAAGAAGAATACGTTCGTAACCTGAGGTGGCTGCCGTATATACCTGTCGGTGGTGGTCCTAGTAACAGAAGGTTCACTGCTTTTTGCTTGCTCCTTATAGCCATGTATCCCATGACAGGGGTAATTCTGACTCTCGGGAATCTGATCTCAATCAGTCTCGGCAATCATACGTTCCGAATATTTGCTCTTTTTTGCTCTTCTTTTGTTTATTGCTTTCATGTTTTTGCTGCGCGTTTTACTGGCTCCCAGGTATTGAGGGAAGAACAAGGAATGAAACAGGTATTGGGTTTAGTTCCTGTTTGATCATACCTCTACACATGTACAGTCACAGACTCAAAGTGATAAAGATCACTGGATAGGCACAAGGGACAACGGGTCATTAGGGACATAACGAGACATGACAGAACAATAGGGACACAACGGGACAGCGGAAAACGGGAGAGTAAGATAATGGAACGACAGAGAGCTAACAAGGCAATGCGGCGCCAGTACGTCACGATCATAGCACTGGGACTACTTGTGAATAGCGACCTGAAGCGATAATAGAGTCGATCACATTTAAGATTTGATCCTTGTTCTTGCATTTCCTGCCACGTCTACCATGTCTACCATGTCTGATTTGGGTCACTTGAAAAACTTGGTTCCCTTGTTATGTTTAGACGTAGCTTCTCCAAGGTGATGAGAGAATTTTCCCATCAAGCCAGGCATCATCCTCGGGTTATTCAAAGATGGCGTAGTAATCCTGAGTGAGTAGTCTCAGTCCGTTACTTTAGCTGCCGCGGTAGAGGAAGGAAGATGGATGAGAAAAATTATTATATGAAAACTGGAATAATATGACTAGGTACCTACATGACCATGATCATGGAAAGCAGGCTACCTTGCCCCTGGTTATATTGGAATCGCGCGAGGTAGATGGATGGAAATTTCTCAAGTTACCTAGGAGCCTAGGTAGCTACTGATTGAGCTCCTTCTCGCCGATGCATGTTCATGTACCTCTATCGTATGGTAGAGTCGGTATCTGCAACTGGGAATAGATCTAGAACTAGAACTAGAACTAGAATCACACCCAGAACCAAAACCTGGCTTCTAAGCTCATTACACGTGTAAATAACGGTCCGTGATTGGCTACATCGGAAAAGCTTAATTCTCGTTAAGCTTTATTTCGACGAACCCCTTGTTCAACCTAAATCTGACGGATGACTATCATGCTGATGGTGCTTGTCCCTCGCTTACTATGCAACTATTCGGAACCTAAGGGTGTAAGTGGTCTTCGGCCTTTCTGGATATTGTTCCTTGGCCGAGCCAAACAAACGTAAGGTGCCTACCTAGGGTTGTACTCTACCATGGCCGCGATGATGATACCGACGGGTTGTTTTGAAGGACAAAGTCGTACTTTCAGCTACCGGCACTGGTTGACCTTATGTGGAGGTGTGTATGTCTGTATGTACGCTCTTGCTCCGCGCTATAGGTACTTCTAAGTATATTGCTATGCAGCTCTCCACCTACATGTATGTACTCTTACTCTTCCCTATTGTCCCCCCATATCGTTCTTGGTGTACTATAACCATCGACAGGCTCCTAGTTGTTTCTACTACTAGTTAACCGCTACCTAAATCATGGTTCCTGAATTGTCCAACTAGAATAAATGCAAGCAGTCCCATATAAATTATATCCTCCCAGCATTAGTTACTAGTACTAGTAAAGTATCCCATACTAGAACTGTAGAGCTACTTCCAAATCCCACGAAGCCCCAAGAAACCACCAGTCATACCAAGCATAAAAGCTCAGATTATAGCATCTCTTCGTTCCGCGGCCTCTGGGCATGAATAACACCATTTGCATCCGAAACTGCAAAGCTGAGAAGATCCGTGTCGTTGAGCACACCGTACTACACAATTGGCTCCTTACTCTTAGCTCCCTTCTCGCTATAATTTCCTACTTGAACCCTTCGGCGCATCAGTACAACTACTTAGTTAGCTAACGCGTTGCTACTGTAGCTAGTAATAAGGGAGGCTAATTAATATTATTGGTTGTCTCGTTATTCGGAAACTGGAGTCGACGATAACGACGACGGTCGGAGAAAAAGGGTAGCAACCGAGCCCAGAAGGCTTATTGATACAGCGAGGATGAGCCATGTCGTGTTCTGGGCGTACTCGGTGCGAAGCTTGGTCTTTGTGTAGTTGACCCTCTGGGGCAGGAATCCTCCTGGTTCTGCTGTGCTGCTGTTCGTCGTTCTGCCCCAAGCATCATCGCCTTTTTCCGCTGCTTCACGAATTGACAGGCGTAACGACATTTCTCGGAAGCTGTTCAAAATGTCGTCCGTCGGATCGTCAAGGCTGGACCGCACGTCTCGGGCGACGGCGTGGAACGTTGGTATATGTGTGAGTTGGCTCCGCTTAGTCCAGTGTATTCAACGAAAGTGTCCTGTCTGAGCTCGGGGTCTTTCTCGTCTGTCCATCTGCCAAAACGCCATCCTTTTGGCCCTAGCTACAGGTTCCGTCATATACTGGCGGCTCGCCCACTGGGCGATTCGATTATAAGTGTTGGGCCGCGTTTACGCTATGGGCAACACATGATTTATACTGGCAATAGGCCTCGGTTTGCCCTCGGATTAATGGTTTTGGTGGACAGTTAGGGCATTGCTCTTAATTTTGTATGCTAGACTCACCGGTGCGGCACGTCTCATGCCCTACGGGAGGCGGAAGTAGACGTTAAAAATAACAACAACAACAACAACAACAAGCCATCCTTTTGGCCCGTCTAAGACGGCGTCTCCCCATGCCACAGTGAATTGTGTCTGGCTGCCCCAAAGCAGGTCACCTATTTCCACAAAGGGGCCAAGCTTGTAGCCTCTCTCGGACATGGTCCCGGGTGGGTATGATGTGTTTCTGAAACTAGTTAGTGAATTGGGATCTGACAGCAGGTGTGTATTCTGATTACCAAGAGCCAGGGCTCATTTGGAGGTACTCATACAGCTTTTTGACAACCTTATCACTCTGCCAGGTGTTGTTTAGGAACTTTGCCTTCCCTTCGTTCAGAAACAAGTGATATTTGACCGTGGAGGGATATAGGTGGAATAGTGATTCTTTGACCTCGGCATCTTTACAGCCCTCTGAGGTTTTTCGAATGACGTGGACCCTGATTATGGTATTTCTCTCATGATCAGTGTTGTCGGGTAATATACGAGAAATGTCGGTGACGAGCATGTTGTATTTATTAGGTTGGCGATCGAGAAATTGATACTTGTGTTACGATCCAATCAGAGAATCCTATGTAGGCTAGACTAGATGACCAATCAGATAGGACCCGGGGTCCCGAGTTTACGGGACCACGGGACGGACCCGATGTCCCGGGCTTTCGGGACCACGGGACGGGGTTGAAGACCAGTATATAAGAAGGCCTCCCGGCCTTCGTTATACCTGGTTCTTCAGCAAGCAATAGCTATCACAACCTACCAGTACCTTTTGGCTACTACTCCGTTACTCTATTGTTCTATCCCAGCGATAATACTCCTGTGCTTGTAACGGTTCGTCACACTTCAGCAAGCAATAGCTATCACAACCTACCAGTACCTTTTGGCTACTACTCCGTTACTCTATTGTTCTATCCCAGCGATAATACTCCTGTGCTTGTAACGGTTCGTCACACTTCAGCAAGCAATAGCTATCACAACCTACCAGTACCTTTTGGCTACTACTCCGTTACTCCATTGTTCTATCCCAGCGATAATACTCCTGTGCTTGTAACGGTTCGTCACAACTTGGCGCTTTTCTCCGATTGGAGAACATAATCGAAGCCGAACGCCTTGATAAATACGGAGTATATGGTTTAGCAAATCGTAACTTGAGAGCTTGATTTTGTCCGCGGATCTGAGGTCAATACGTACATCTACTGTAATAGAGCAGTTGTTACACCTTTCGCTTCCCTGAATAATTATGGGAACCCTAGCACGGTAGTCCCTCATAACATCTTTGAAGACTTGTCGATATTTGGTATTGTTGTAAGGGTATTGGGGCTCCCAAAACTCAGTTGCCGACACGACCGAAAGATCGGCAATACCTGAAAGGGAAGACTTTGACGGTCTGAATGTACAGAGCCTTTTGTATGAGAGGGCCACGGATCAAGGGTATTAAGGCGACGAGGATGGATACTTGACAGCCGTCTAGTTAGCTATCTCACCATCCACTAGGCCTTTTTACAGACAAAATAAGTCCGGGAAAACGTTTCTAAACAGAGGTATGGGGTAAGAACATACTTATACTAATGCGAAGAGCTCTTCCCTGACAGGGATTTGAAGGCGCCCACAACAGTCATAGACCCTTCCCAGTAATGATGAATATCAGCCAGAGGTATCCTGCCTTTGATTGCTTGTATCCAAAAGAAAGAGACCCAGCCGTTGACATAGGCGATATTCAGTAAGGAATTCGCTAGGGTAGAAGTCAAAGCCAAAATAGCACCAGGTTGTCGCAGCCCGGACCATTCGCTGACTAGATCGCCATTGCTGAAGCGGATGACAAGGACGGCGAGACCGGTGCCTTGCAATATTGATAGGTAAGGAAGCTGCGTCGAAAGCATCACACCAAGAGTGAAACGGGCTTTGAGGTACTGGGAATACTAACATATAACACTCGTGAACAAATATGTGTAACCGAGATATGGGAAGCGTCTGAAATCACCTGGTCGCCAATAATATGCATTGTTGTCATTATCTAGGTCCTTTAGGGATGAGCCAGTTATGTCTGACTCTGAGTCATCCCGAAAGTTCATGCGTCCTCATTGATTATGGAACGGGACCTTTTCCTCTAGCATATGGTCGCTAAATGGTGACTTGCTGTTGGGAATCATTAACGCGGTTATTCAAGTCTTGGTAATTGCGACCTTCGTAGGAAAATTTTGTTCTGTTTGAGTCCATCGGGCGGAATGATAGTGACCTATAGTGGACGACAGAGAGATAAATTTAAGTATTTGAGAGGGAAAATAACAAGCCAAGTACTGGGGGGAAGTGTGCAGTCCAGACAGGCGACGACACCCCCAGAATGAGATGCTTCGTCCTCCTCTAGATAGAGTGATATACACTCCAACCTAACTTGACATCGCTTAGCACAAGCAGATATATGCACATTTCCATTGCCGGCAGCCTACTTCATGTCAGCTTGTCCGTTGCATATAGTGTGGTCGCGTAATACAACTTTTAGTACCTCTATTGATCCAATGCAGGACCGCAAATAGACGAGGCTCTGCTCAAGGAGGTTCAGCTTCCCACTAGCTTGGACGCCACAAAAGCACGTATCTAATCAGTCGAACGCCTCGCAAGAGCCATAATGGGACCCCGCACATAACCATTGATGCACGATCTAAAGGGCGATGTTGAGGCCCTTTCTGGCCAGGCCTAGGCTCATTAATCTTCCACTCTTTCATGCAGACACCATCCATAACAACAAACCTTTGCGGATCTCCTCATCCGGTCTCCAATCGTCTCCAAATGCAACAACTGAAAGGCTGGGAAAAGAGAGGTATTCCGAGCCCGTGTGAATAGCATCGACCTCGGCCGTAGAGCTACCGAGCCCTTATCCTTGCAACTTCCTGGCAGCCAACCAGCTTGATGGCAAAATAGCTGTCGCTGTTGGGGATGACGGCCGTAGGTGCCGTTGTCAATGTTCACTTCGTACTTGACCGGATGCTCATGCAAAAGTCAAACTCAAGGGTGGAAGTGGGTAGAGCGAGCGAAGCGGCAACATTGTCATCGTCGAAGTGGTGGAGACGGTTGTTGGCCGGATCCTATCCTTCATGGTGGCGTAGTAGCAAGGGTGCTGAAGCAAATGCTCGCGCTGGCGGGACACATTCTTCGTTGGCCTGGAACTTGACAAAGGGGGCATGAACCTCAGTAAGAGGAATCTCGGGCAAGTTGGGATTGGTCTGCTTGGTCTTCCGGCGCTTGGCTGGGGTGTCATGGGCGTTCTGTTGAGGCTCGTAGCTTTCCGGGTAACCTTTGGACAGTCAGTGCTTATAGGTACAGTGCCAAAGGCCAGAAGCCCCAGAAGACGCCGTTTCTGTAGCCCGCCCAGGCAAGCCACAACGGCCGACCTGCACGTTGGAGGGCCTCTCAGCCTGCCCAACGGCTACAGCGAAGGTTGTACTGTTGAGACGCAGATGTTGATTTTTCGGTTCGGAGGTATCTCCGTCCGCGGCCATGGTATTGCTGAGAGACCGAGGTGTCGGGGTGACCCTTGCTAGGGAAGCCCAAGAAGAGTTCGGTGTGCTCCATTTGCTGGAGGTTATCCTTGGTTGAAATTGACAACAATGTTGGCCGTGGAGGTCCTGTTGACATTGGTGGCCCTGTTGGCATCGGCGGCGCTGTTGACCTTGACATTGACGGCCTTGATGATGGCCGATCCGACTTGATTAGGCGTTTCCGGCCGCTCAAGTGCCTCGATGGCCTCCTTCAACCCACACAGGCTGGGCATGGGTGGGAGGTAGTAATGCTGGATGAGCGGATGATGGACGCTGGCAATTGTTGGCAACTTGGCCAATGATAACTCGATTGCAGACAACTCGAACTCCGGCAAGCCCGTCATCAACAACTCAATTTCCGGCAACTCCCCCAATGGCCCACTTCAGCCATAGACACCTCGGCCACAGTGGACTCCGTAGCCGGACCTCCAGAGTGATGCCTAAAGGGAGCGTGTAGTGGTATTCTGCGGCCGGCGGGACAGCATGTGTCAAGTCGTATAACGGCGGAGATCGAAGCTGGACACACAAAGGTTAGCAGAAGTCAGCTGTCCAGTTGTTCGCAATGACTTACAGGGAGTCAGATATGAGGCTGCCACCGTGGGGAAGATTGGAGAAGAACTGAACAGGTTCATGGAAGCTCTTTCCAATCCTGTGGCGTATGATCGCTTCAAACTTCCCTTCTTTCGGAAGGAGTGGCTGTCGGGATCTAGTTCAATGACGTGCTGCGGGGAACTGAACAAACCATGTTGGGTGATGAGAGTTGAGCCAAACCAGGGCACAATGCTCTCTCTGTTTCCAGTTCAAACCTCAGCAGCCCTCATCTTACATTCTATTTCCAAGATCGTATTTTAGCTTCTATTTGCAGCCATTTAACTGACATTCCTTTCTACTTTGCGACCGGAGCGAAAAACCATGCCCCGAAGTTCTTGAGAGAACGTATTCTTGGACAAATTTCTGTTTCCCCCGGAGAGACACTCGAGCTGCTTCGTGTTGTTGCTCGAGCAAAGGGGATCAAACTCACCGTTTGTTGTAGGAAGAAGAGTATCCCCTAGTTGAGGCTAGAACATGAGCCGTTGGCCCGTCGTGAGCACCGTACTGGTGAGTCCTGCTCATTTGAACTTTCAAGTGTCCATGTGCCTTATTGGCCATGTTGACCTGATTTAGTTGTTTCCCTTGATCCAGCGGTAAGCCAACCGATGAGTTTGCGGTCAATGAGCCAGGCTTTTTTCTAAACCCGTTTGGCTGCCTAGTCAAGGAAAGAGGCGAACAAACGGAAGCTGTTATGGCCCCTTCCTAGTCTTTCAGTGTTGTTCTGCCATGCCTCGACTTGTTTGCTTTCCGGTTGGCTGACAGCGGTTGTACCACAGTTAATCCTCGTGCCGCATCGATGATTGCTTTTCCGATGAGCTCATCTTAGCCCTCAAGCACTTTCTCGCTCCAGAACAGCTGCGGGGACACAGTGGCCCTGAATAGGAGTGCGCACATCGTAGCCCGCAAGCTCAACGTTGCGGAGTATGACTGGGCGCCGGCGAGCCGTCCTGAGCGAGTCCATGGGCCCAACACGAGTAGGACCCTCTTGGACAAGCTCGAGCTCAGCAATGGCAGAGACTTCAAACAGCGTTGGTGAGGTTGGCGGTGCTGTTGGCGTTGAGGGCGTTGTTAACGTTTCTTGGGAAAATCCAGCAGCAGGTGGCCCAGTTGCGTGCGGATCACATGCCGCATCGTATGAAGAAGTAGGCTTGCCTCGATCTCCTCAATTCGGTGCCTGGGGCCACGACATCTGTCACGACGGCTACCAACGTCCGCCGCCGTCGTAAAGGACGCAAGGGCGCAGGATAGAGCTATAGCAGAACTTCCTGGCCTCGTTGAAGTCTGAACAGCCGGCTCATGGTGGTGCATCATGGAGCGATAGCAAAAATTCTGGTGTCCTTGAAGATCTGGACAGCCAGCTCATTGTGGCGCATCATGGAGCGATAGCAGAACTCCTGGTGGCCTTGAAGATCTGTACAGCCAGCTCACGGCTGGGCCATTTCCGGGCTGGTGGCTGGATGGGCCGAGTGTCGGGAACCATGAGCCAGAAGTGGCGGAAGATCATGAGTAGGAGCACTTGGTGGAGCTTCATGAAGAAGATCTCATGGGAACTTGGGGTTTGGCTTTGACTTTGACCGGTGTTAGGACGATGGACCGCCACCTTCTTCGCCTTGCCCATCAACTTGTTGATGATGGGGATCAGGTAAGCCCGTTGGCCTATAAAACCAAAGTTATCCCGCTAGAACCACCACCCACCACCGATCGCCGCCACTACTCGCGGTATCAACGTTGGGTGCGCAACGTTTTGCACGTCATCAACTTCAATCTGCCTAATTCCGCCATCTGGGCATGGTGGTAACGCAAGAGGTACTTTGGGGCGTGGGGAGCCTAGGACAGACTCTGTCAAAATGGGAGAAAAGGCCAGTGTATTATTGAGAGACCGTCAAGTAGCCGCTAGGTGCCCGTCATTTCATCCAGCCTTCGTGTCACTCGGTGTACTTCCGTCTCCTTTCCTCAGATCAGGTGTCCGCGCAATCATACTCGGAGAATCGCAGCGATATCTTCAAGGATATTTCGTCTCCCGCAAGATATGGCTTCGCTTTGCCTGCAACTTGGAGAGCGGGTACGGACCACCCGTAACAACAACCGCAGGAACGATCGGCCAGACAGCCAGATTTGGCATCGGTTCTGACCTTGCCTAGCCAATTGCTCGTCGTATAGTAGATGCAGTATACTCTACAAAACATCGTGCTGGCCCAAGTCGTCGGCAGGACCAAACTGGTAGCTCTAACAAAGTGGCTGGTGGCCATGATGTGGATGAGGTATGCAGCTGTCTTGCCGGAGTCTGTCGGGTAGTTAGGACAGGAGATCATCCTCACATGGGCGTAGGAAACTAGACTCACCAATCTGGGTAACTGCACTGACCCTGTTGCCCAACTGGTGGCAGACACACAATAGCGCTGGCTCAGGGTCGGAAAGCTCGAAGCTAGCAAGCTCGTCGTTGCGGAGCATGGCTAGACGCAGGCCTCAAGTTCGGATTGAGCCGATGGGTTCGGCACGAAGCTTGAAGTTGTCGATGGGTTCGGCACGAGGTTCTCAATTGGGAGGAACCAGTTGATTGGCCTCCGGGAAGCCAATGATCGGGACCGTCGGGGATGTGTGGCAGATGGTCGGTAATTCGGGGGAAATTGGTTGACCGGCTGAGCTTCATGATGAGCAACTCCGAGAGCGGATGTTCTCATGTCTTTGCCAAGTCACTGGTTCGAGGCATGGGTTGTCCTAGTGGTGACGGCGAAGGGTAGCCAGGGGGGTTGGGTAGTGGACGCCTCCGGCGACACGCAAGCGTGACTTTGATTGCCTTCCACAGAGGTGGTTGCCTTAGGACTGTGTCGGAATCTGACGTAAACGTCTGTTCCGCTCGAGATTGAGGCACGGGGCTTTGAATAACTGGCGAAGAGGGTGCCTCCACGGTGGTTTGAGTTGGCTCTTGAACGGTGACTTCTAACACTTTTCTGGAGCTTTCGTTGACCTGGTCTAGATGTTCGCCGGCCCCAAGACGCTTGAGTGTCTTGTGAAAGTCCTCCGGGTCTACATACGCTGTGGCCGAAGTGCCCACAGTCGGATGGAGCTGGGAGCGGGGAACCCGGTTGCCGGGGACTGGATTCTCGAAGCCATAGTTGTCCAAGACAATGGAATGGTAGTGATAGCTCGCAATAGGTCATTGGCAGGTGGCCAGATTTGCTTCTAGTAGGACGGACCAGGACCCGGAAGCAATGGAATGGTAGTAATAGCTCGCAATAGGCCATTGGCAGGTGGCCGGATTTGCTACTGGTGGATGATCCAGGACCATTGCGAGAATAAGGGCCAAGGAAGCAGCTGGGTTGGCAGTTGAGACAATCGAAGAGAATGTCGTAGATGTAGCAGGCTCGGTGTAGGAATAGCCTTGAGGATGACCTTATTGTTGACAGTAGCCCGGGGCCAACCCTGAAGGCGAATGGAGGCGGCACTCAGAATCTCTGTACCCTGCTTTGGGTCGTTGTCTTTGGGAGTTGGCTGAGTTCGGCTTCTATAGCTCATCTATCTTCTTCTTCCGCTCGTATTCTTCCTGGTAATACCTGACCTCGCCAACTGATGCTGGTGCTAGGGCTGGGACTTGGAGTTGGGAGTAGTGCGTGTCTTCTTGGCCAAGTGCCGCTGGTTAAGTCGTCCAAAATGTCGTGGTGGGCAGATGCAGCCGGCTCATCCTTATCCGTAGTCATTTGCGGCTCTACGTAGTTTGCCTTTTTGGCTGTTGGCCTTCTCGGCTTGGCTACCGTGGTGGCGGTAATCGTGCTCCTACCGTCGCCGGTGGCGGGAGTTCCAGCACCGCGGCTCTGGTGGTGCTGACACTTGGATCACCGGCCAGGAGGAGTACAGAAGCCTCGCTGCCTGTGTACGCCAATTCAGCCCCAGGATTGCCAGATTTGCGACTCAGGAGGAGAAGGTTGTTGTGAAAAACACGTCCAAAAACCCAGTCCAGTCACAGCTTCAGTTCCGGCACCAGCACCAGCACCAGCTCCAGTCGTCTGGTCGACTTCATGGACCACCTGGGACAGGCTAATTGACTTCATGAGTAGAGACAACGGTCCCACGAGAGAGCAGATGGACGAAATTGCGAAAGGCTGCGACACCTTCGCCGCTTCTCTCGGTCGACTCATCGACTTCACAGGTTGTCCTGCCTTCGCAGCCCTGCGCTGTGTCCGCCACATGGTGATTGACTGTGCGGACGATGACTGGAAAATGTTTAAGCGTCAAGTATAGACCGGCAAGTTTTTGCGTTCGGGATTTGGATACAGCTAAACATTGAGAGCAGAACAGCGAATTTTGTCGCTGGCCATTTGGATATAGCTAATCGTCAAGTGCCCACCGGCAGATTTTGGCGTTCGGGATCAAGATACCGCGAAAAGTTGGTGACCGAAACTTTGGAGAGCCATTTGAAGCTGCGAATTGCTCAATGTATTCGAATTCAGCTTTTCATAGGTCGGGGACTAACTGGTTGATCTTGTGGACGATATATGATAGGACGCGCACTCTCTGCATTGTGTCCACCACATCGTCAATTATGTAGCAGACAAGATGCTCGACGGCGATCGAAAAGATGGCTCTGATCGGATCCAACCGTCCCCGGGTGCCATAACTTAGCATTCCAACACCCGACAGGGACGACGACTGAAAGGATGAGTTCGATCAGATCCACCGGTTGCCGGGTGTCACACCTTAACCCACCAATACCCGCCCGGGACAACGACTGAAAGGACGAATTCGATCAGATCCCACCGTATCCGGGTGTTTAGATTTAACCCACCAACACCTCGACAGGGACCAGGAAGAGGGCAACATCAAGTACATGCTCTTCTCAGCCACATTCCACGCCGTTTGGGCAGCTAGGCGAGCGGTCTTTATGCCTGACGTCTCTGGAAACGACCAACCTGGATCGGTCGCCTTCGGCTCCCGGGGCATGGTCTCCCAGAGATGGGACGGAAGCCATCATCAACCTGGCCCGAGCCTGGTGTTCCAGTGAAGACTTGATGGCAGCGTCAAAGAGTAGAAGCAAAGCTGGTAGGCACTGTGCCGTTAAAGGACATGTTGCCATTGCTGTAGGAGATGGACTCTTGCTTGAAGTTCCCGTTGAAGCCCCAAGACCTGGATTGGATTGGAGACTGAGACTGAGACCAAGAAGTAGTGGGAGGGAACTCAGGCGCAGGCCTCGGGACTGTTGCAAGACAGGCACCAGGTGGTGCATTGGGAGAGATGCTGCTTCTGTGGTTGCGGTGTTCTTCGCGCCAACTCCTGGACCTTCCACTGAGGCCGTAATAGTAGGTGTTTGCGGAGATTTGATATTGAAGTGGTCCTGTAGGTTGTTATGAAATAGAGAGACTAGGTGGCTCAGCTCCGGCCTCAGACAACTGGTGTTGTTGTTGTTGTTGTTGTTGTTGTTGTTGTTGTTGTTGTTGTTGTTGTTGTTGTTGTTGTTGTTGTTGTTGTTGTTGTTGTTGACTATTGTTATTCGGAACGGTGCTTGAAAGGTCAAGCTGCATCGGGGTCTGAGGGGAGTCGTGGTCCTGGTCCCGGCCAGAAATGCGCGATGTCTCGCGAGGCGATCGCACTGATCTCCTGGGGAATCGCGCCGAGCTTGAAGAGATCATGGAGCTGGATGCGCAAGTGCCGGAAGGAGAAGTAGAATGTAACTGTTGCTGGTAAGAAGACTAGCCGGAGGGCCGGGTGTCGGGAGCGGTTTCCAAGACGTAGTGGTAGACCCGTTGTTGTGCAGACGATAAACGTTGCGAAGCCACCAGGCCACCTCCCATTGGAAGGACCACATAGACACGCCGTCAAGTGTACCCACGTCCATCTTTGGAGCTACTCTACGATAACCATTTGCAACTTCCCCACTGGCTCAGTGAGCTCGCTTTCATACCCATATTTTCCTGATGGCAGACCAGACACTGGACTGACATTCCGCGGCCAAGCCACCTATGGTTGACCCTGGTGCTAGGTGGAACAGCACAAGGTGCTGGGTGTGAGGAGGAGCTGGTATAGAAGAATTCCACATCGCCGGTCAGGGTGCTCGCAAACCTGGAACCGGGCAGGCCGTGGTCGGTAAAATCGCTAGAGGTAACCGGGGGCTTTAGTTAAGTGTTCGGTGCGCTGCTAGCACTTAGCTACTGAGTGGGCGCATAATTAACAGGCTGGGTTGTAAGAGGTGCCTGATCCTGTGTAATCGTTCGGTCCGCCAATACGTGAGGTGTTGTCGGTAATAATAGTTGCTTGGTAATTCGACGGTTCGGGGCCGTAGGAGGTCTGTCGTGTTGTAGACAAGATACAGGACGAGAAGTCACTCGCTTGATACTCTAGCGGTAAGGTTCAATGTTGGACAAGCCAGAGCTAGGGCAGGATAAAAGAACTTGTAAACACATACCAGGAGCTGAACATGGAGAAGATTCGGTTCCCGAATAGGGAGGAACATTCTCATTGCCCACATTCCGGAGCTGGTGCCTTGCTAGGCCTTGTGTGGTAAGCGTCGAAGGCTTCCGGGTGCTCGCGGGGTTTTGGCGTGAGCCATTTAGTGCAACAGTTAACCGAGACTGTGCCTGCACCTGGTTGACAGGAAGATGACGGGAGTGCTCGATTAGGAGGAGCTATTCAAGGTCGCTCTGGGAAAGCTAGTGGACGGGGAGGTGCGGGTGGCACTTTTCTTGTGAAGCAATTCCAATTCTGGTCCACGACACTCGAAAGTAGTCGCAAATTAGAGGCCATCCTCGTCTTCAGCGCCCCATCCCTCTGTCGGTGTTCCAACCACCCTCAACCACCAGCCCCTGGACCGTGCCGTCACAAGCAACATCGTCACCTACAATACGGCCTCCATTACAGCAACCCCAGCTCCAGCTCTGACTCCAGCTTCAGCTCCGGCTCCAGCCAAAGCGATACGAGCGCCGATTCCATAAGGGGTGCTGGTGCCGTTTATACGCGCATTTGGGGTAAAGCCCAAGTTGGTGTGTTGGTGAGGGTCAAGTGAAGTAGGCTCGGAATAGACACTAGTCGCCAAAGCCAAAAGCCCCAATCCCCTCACGTCCCATTCTTTCCCACGAGCGATTCCCCTTATGAAGCTCTCGCCAGAGGCTGTAGAGCCTACACCCACAGTCTTTCGTGGGAGCTACACTGGTACTCCCCAGGGCTGCAATGCCAGGGAACGGTGAGACGTACCCCACGATACCACTTGTAAGCAAGGTGTCGGCCGAAAGAGGTCTTGCCATTTCGTTCTATACCGAGCGTGACGAAGATCTCGCCTCTGTTCGTACTCCCACACTCCTGGCGGCTGGCTAGACTATTCGGAACTTTCTCCAGCAGAACGTCTCCGAGAAAACAGAGCATGTAGAGTCGAAAAATATCCTGTCGACACGAAGAAATTGAGCGTCCGGGGCTAATACCGTCCTGTTTCAAGTTGCCAGCCGACCATCCGCAAAATAAATCCGCAAGATATCTGCGGAACCCCCAGACAAGGGACAAATATGCTGAGGGATGGGAGTGTCAGTGCCAGCATCACAAGGAGTGCCAGTGCCATTGACTATAAGGAGCGCCAGTGCCGTTTAATGCGCGCATAGCGCTAAGAGGAGAAGCGAGGGAGGCGCCAGGGTACGGGTCGATGTTCGGGCGAGTCGCATATGTGGGCGAGTGATGGCGCATTTCGGTAGCGGTGTTGTCCTAGACAGTCGCTCGCATTTGCTCGAAGAAGTGATCCAGTTTCGGGAGGTCCATTTGAAGTGAAGCCCAACCAGGTTGGTGTGTTGGTGAGGGTCAAGTGAGGTGAACCATTCTCTTCGCTATCCTACTTATAGATGCGAGCTTGACTATCCCACTCGGTCTCACGGTTGGCGAGCTCGTTAAAGTGGTACAGAGTTGCCTCAACCCAACCAAATTGGTGTGCTGATGAGGGTTAAGTGAGGTCTAGTTCGGGATAGACACTGGTCGCGCCGACATTAGTGGCGGACTGGTGCTGGTTCTAGACCTGGTTGCCGGCGTTTAGGTTGGTGTTGTTACCGTTCCATCGTCCTGATCGGGGCCGTAGCCGTGATTGCCGGAGCCGGAGCCGAAACCTTGAGAAACGCCACGTGGCCACCCGAGTCCTGGGACGGAGCCGGAGCTAGGAACGCGCTGCTGATTGACCTCGTAGCTGAAGCGATACCCTTTAGCTTGGTGGTTCCTGGTTGAGAGACCACGCAGCAGTCGACGGCGGTAAACGCCTTCGCATCTCGGCGAGAGCGCTGTGTTGACCTAGTGGTCTAATTGTTTTCTCGTCGGTCTCTGTTCCTCA
This sequence comes from Sordaria macrospora, assembly GCF_033870435.1. Taxonomy (NCBI): domain Eukaryota; kingdom Fungi; phylum Ascomycota; class Sordariomycetes; order Sordariales; family Sordariaceae; genus Sordaria; species Sordaria macrospora. Next base: position 1,804,759 of record NC_089375.1, on the reverse strand, counting down.
CTAGCGGTATTGCGCCTTTGCTGCTCATTGGGGGAGTCGAAGCGATCAGCGCCGGAGAGGAATAGCAAATGCGCTTGAGCTTGCCGGATCCCTTGTTGTCATCCTGATCGCAATGGTTATCAACCGTTGTCATTCGGGCCTCAGTGGCTATGATGTTGCCAGGCTTGTTGATCATGTGCTGGTAACCGTTCTTATTTGGTGAGTGTTATGGCGACAGAAATATAGCCGCGAGATTGGCCAGCTGGTTAATATTGTAAGTCCTGATCCCGGCCGACACGCAACCGCCACGACTCCGGCCACAACTTCCTCACCAGGAAGAGGAGCAAGAGTCAGCCACGATTCACGCGATACTCAATAATTCCGTATCCGTAGTATCGAGAAATTGCTAGGCTACCCAAGAAGAGACGGTGATTCTGGTGTAGACAACGCACGCTTCGGGTTCGACAACAGTGGCTTCGACTTGGCCAGCATTCGCTCAGACGACGGCGGGCTTATAACGCAGGCTCGACAACACCGGCTTCTACCACGACGACCTGCCAACAGTTAGCCAATGACCATAACCAATGGTACAAACTGCCACCTTGACCACCATCGAAGAATACACACTCACCGCATAAGTCCAACCAACATCGAAGAGTACACCCACCGCATTAGTCGCTTGGTTCGTTTCGGCCACCGACATCTTTCCGATCGTGCAAGACGGGAAGCACCATTCCAGTGAATGTATTTCGGCGCAATCTTCCTCGCGGACCACGCCGTCCCACGAAGAACCACACCTGACGGTAAAGGATTGTCCCGAGAAAACGTGCAAGAACCGACCCTGGAGCAAGGAAGTGCAAGACCTGAGTATTGCCACTCCGGTTCTGTGAATCACAGTTAAATCCATCCGTTTGTCTTACCCACTAGACCGCTAGGCAGTCAGGCAGTCAGGTGGCACCACAATCCAGATGAAAATAGCTCAGCCGGGGTCATCATGTGCAAGAGCACTGGATCGCCAACGGGCCTCGCGGCCTTGGTGACCGGTGTGACCGTGACCAAGCTGCTCCCGAGGTGGTCCCGAGAAAACCTGCAAGAAATATGCCATGTGCAGGAAAACTGTGAAGACTGAGTGGTGTCCTTGGAACTTCCTTATTGAAGAGGAAGTCGTCCAGCTCATCAGCAGCACGCTTGCTGTTGACAAAGATGATGGTGTGACCGGTGCCCAAGAGGCGATGTGTTGAGGAGGTCCAGGCAAGCTTGTTTCTTCGGATGCGGTTCGGCCCAGATGGCGTCCTGCTTGATGTTGCTGTGGGTGCTTCCGGCATGACCGGCGCGGTGGCGCACATGGTTGTCCGCAAGATGGTCCTGGCAAGGCCGCGAGCGGCCATGAGCGGCCTTGGGGAATGTGGCCGAGAAGAACATGTATTTGATGTTGCAGCCTCGAGGCCACTTGCCGGCCAGATGGATCCTGACAACCCCAAGAACGGCATTTGGGAATGTGGCCGAGAAGAGCATGTACCTCTACTTGATGTTGCTATGGGTGCTTCCGGCGTGACCGGCGCGGTGGCGCAAGTGGTTGTCCGCAAGATGGGTCCTGGCAAGGCCATGAGCGGCCTCGAGGGCAGAGTTGGCTAAATGGGTCTTGACAAGCTCACGAGTGGCCTTGGGGAATGTGGCCGAGAAGAGCATATATTTGATGCTGCAGCCTTGGGAGCAGTTGTCGGCTAGATGGGTCATGACAAGCCCACGAGCGGCTATGGGAAATGTGGCGGAGAAGAGCATGTACTTGATGTTGCCCTCTTCCGCCGCTCCGGGTCTGTGGAGGAGATAGTATCAGCATGGGCTTCTGCTGTTGGGTAGAGACCGACGTCTTTGCAAGGTGGCCATACCACCTCGTCAATGACTGCCGCGAGAGGAAACGCCAATAATACCGCCAACATCACCAACGCAGTCAACTCCGCCAATCCCGCTGAGACATGCCCTTCTCATCCACAACCTCACCTCCACCCCCAGCAGTAGCGTCAAGAGGACTCCTGGCACTGGCCGCGGCAAGCTGCTTCTTCTTTTTCTTCCCCTCAGTCTAGAAGTAAGAGAAACATCAGTTGTTCAAAACAGTAGCCAACCAGCCAACTAACCAGTCATTTGTGTGTCTGAGTCGCACCCACAACCCCCCGCGGCTCGGATCTTAACCCTCAATGGATCGAGGGCACCATTCACCCGCAGGTGGTGGAACGATGCGGCATTTACTGGGATCTGTGTAGGATTTACGCATTTTGAAGGAATTTACCGTTAAGCAGACAACAACAATGACATCGGTTGGCTGGCTGGCTGGCTGGCTGGCTGGCTGGCTGACTTAAGGAAAGGGAAGGGCGGACGGGAAACTGCCCGTGTAAAGAAGAAGAGATGTGACTTACAGCTTTAAGACTGTCCTGCCTGTCATCAACTCGGAGGATGCTCCGGAGGATGCTCCGGATGATGTCAAGGAGTCTCCGGAGAAGAAGCTTAGACGGAGACTGCCACGAGAAATTCCAGCAAGGACAGGACGGTCCTGAGATAGCGCGCAAGGAGTAATTGTCCCTGAGGCGAGAAGTCACAGGATCCAAAAAGATCCTGTCCCCCTTGTCGCTGTGAAATACAGAACCATCAAGGTCCTCGCTAAGTCACCGCTCGACTTACACGGCTTACACGGCTGCCACTCAGAACACCAAGGCCCACCATCACCAGGTGATGTCTGTAAGGCGGCTCGGCCCGTATGATCGACCGTCCCGTAGCTATCTTGTCGAGGAGGCCGATTACTGGGAAGCTTGTGATATCGTTCGTCGGGATCGCAAAAGCGAGGCAAGTCGACAGTTGGATCGGAGGGGTCTGCCCAAGAAGAGATGATGGCCATGACCGTCCAACTTCTGTCGGTGGAGTCGATCGATCGGTCGCAGAACGATAAAGTATAGAATTTAATCGTAGCGGCTGTAAGGAAGAATGAGATCAGCAAGGTCGCGAAGGAGAATCGGGCGGTCGAAGTCGGGAAGGAGGAGGGTACGAATGAGGTCGCGAAAGAGAAATCAATCGAGTGTGGGAGGTAAACGAGGCAATCGAGATCTGTCCAGTCAAAGTTAGCAGTGACACACAAACCGAAGGAACATTACCTATGCGCAACTGGAGAAAGTCCTTCACGCCGGTCCCGCCGGCTCACACCCTTTGTGCCCAGCACATCAACCTGTAGCCAATTGCCATGGAGAAGCAGAAGCCCAGCTTGGACTTCCAATATGAACACCAAGACCAACAAGTGACTTTGCATCGTGTATTGGCCATTTCGCACACTTTTGCAAATTTTGCAACCGTCGAATTTTCCTGTCGTGGGGACGAGGAAAATTGCCCGGATGGCTGAGAGGAGAAAATATCTTGTTCCTATTGATGGTGTCCTGCTCTAAATGTCATGTGTACCTTACTTGCGGGAGATCGAATGGGTATCGTCTAATTCTAGTCTGCTGTCTGGTGAGCGAAAAGCAAATGGGTATATAGAAGCAGCCGCTGCCGCGCGCCATATGAGTGCCCCTGCCCATGTTGAAGATTCGAGATCGAAAAAAAGGAAATATCGGTGAAACCGAAAAAGAAAAAAAGTGACAAACCAAAGCCACAGCTTCCCACGGTCTTCCACTTTGTTGCCTCGTCGCACACTCGCTCTGTACCTTGGGTATCTCCAGATCCTAGATCCCCAAACTCCAAGCTCCAAACCGAAAACCTCCAACGCCTGGAAGCAAACCTCCAAACAGAGACGAGATGAAAAGCAAACCGAAAGCCTTGAGAACCAGGAAACCGTAACCGCTTGTTGTAAATCGTGTAAGTCGTGAACCGTAAGCCGTACTCGTTGACCAGAAAGCCGAAACCAGAGAAGTGCCGATAGGAGCACAGCCCATCGTTGTCCTCCTTGCCAACTCCTGCTCCCCTAACGCCGAAGCCGCCCAACGCCAACGCCAACGCCAACGCCATCCCCAACAACGGCAACAACCACAATAAGTGCCCCGGGCAAAAGGTAAAAGACCCTCAGCAACAACCAGCGTGTCCTCTATGAGGCTAAGGCTGCCGTCGATAAGAAGCGTTATGAGGACGAGCTGAAGCCACTGACCAAGATGGCAACGACCACGAGGCTTTGAACCCCAGCAACCGCGTCAGGACCAGCAACAATGCGACCCTGTCTCCTAGAACTGTCTTCAGCGTCGATACCAAAGCGACTATATACTCCGCTTTATCAAAGGCGTTGATCAATGCATGAGTGGGCAGAGCAAGTGTCCGGTGCCCAACTTCCCGACACTATAGATCGGGGAGATCGTGGCCATCTACCTCGGCACTCATTACAGACAAGACCCAGGCATCCCAAAGATCAAGCTCCCCTTACTGAGGTTGCTGCTGCTGCTGCCAAAGCTGTTGGAGGTGTCCCGTGTCACGTGCGGCCAGCCATGGCTCCCTCTGGCCATGGCCCCACCGCACAGGGACCTCCCTTGCCCTAGTTTTAGACCTCCAGACTTTTACACAGTCTGAACTCTACACAATACATCATCATTGATTCGTTCGTGGTTGTTCACCCTGTTCACAGGTTATGAGCCCTCTTGACGCAATCTTCGTCAATCCTTAATCGCATCAGCGATACCTTCACCTTCTCGACGTCGCTAGCGACCGACAGAAACCCAGCATTGCCCTCGACGTTGCATCGCGACCGACAAGGCAACCCCCCAGATAATCAACCTCGACGTTGCATCGCGACCGACAGGCTACCCCTCGAGTGACGTCGTAAGCGACCGACCTCATTCAAGCAATCTCAGCAATCGCTACACGACTGCGATCGAACTCCCCCCCACGTCTCGTCATCGTCGTCGAGTCAACCAAGACGACCGACTTCCTGAGAACCATTCACGGCCCGTCAAGTACACCGGCCAACACCCCTCTACCTTTCCTTCTGTCAATGACTAACAACGACTACACGATGGGCGAGATATCTTCCCTCATCCCCCTCAAGGGCGAATCCAACGTTGCCAACTGGAACCGCGCCTTGCGTTGTGAGCTTGCATGCGCCGACCTTCTTGAGTATGTCACCAAAGACGTCGCTGAGCCAGACAAGGTCAAGAAACCCGATGAGCACAAGATCTGGCGTACCGACAGAGCCAAGGCTATGAAGATCATTCAAGCCACCCTCAAGGATGACAAGGTTACGACTACCCTCAGTATCAATGGCTGGGACCAAGACAGCACTGACCCCAAGTATCTCTACGATCTTATTCGCAAGACCGTTGGCAAGGTTACCAACGAGGCTCGCGCGGATATCCTCGAGGAGTACACCTCCCTTCGTCGTGCCAACTTCGATTCCATGGCCTCTTTCCTTGTTCGCTATGATCTTCTGCGCAAGCGCGTCGCTGAGTGTGGTCTGAAAATCAACGAGAAGGTTGAAGTCCTCAATCTCTACAACATGGTCAAACGCCAGTACACTGTCGATGCCAAGTTCTGGGCGGCAGAGATGGCCAAAGACAAGCTCACTACCCTTCAACTCCTTTCTCATTTGTCAACCCTTGGCAACACAGAGGCTCGCATGACTAACCTTACCGTCCAAGTCAAGAAGACAACCTCCACTGCCAGCACTAACGATAAGAAGGATTCAATCAACAAGAACGACAAGGACCGTAAGATCCACAAGCAGGTTACCTGCTCGGACTGCGGCCAGTCCATGCGTGACGACTTCAAACACTTCCCTTGCGGTCATCATCGCAACCCTCGTACAGCTGATTGTTGGTGGTGTGATCCCGACAAGGCTCCCGCCAACTGGAGCAAGAAGAAGGAGGCTATCGAGAAAAAGGCCAACTTTACTAACACGGGCACTACCGCGGCAATTGGAGCGACCAACACTAGCTTAGCCACCCCTGGAACCACCGGCTCTGCCCTGCTCTTTGGCAACTTTGGCTTTGGAGGCCATACCTTTGCTCACTTCAAGAAGGATTTTCATTAGAGCCCATAGCGAGATCTAATCACGTTGATTCCAGTAACTCAACTGCAAAGTATCAATTACAGCATTCAACGTGTGATGTCGCTGAAGTCCAACAGGCTCCTGAGGCAACAAACCCCATGAAAGAATTGGTAGTCTACGACTCTGGTTGTGGCTCCAATATCTTCAACCATGTTAGATGGTTTACAGACCTTCAACCTTTACCAGAACCAGCCAAGCACACCATTGGTGATGGCACGGTTACCCTATCATACCATATTGGCACAGTCGAGTTAACAATGCCAACCAACAGGAAAGTCAACATTCGAGTCCGTATCAAAGACGTCATCTACTCTCCTTCGACGCCAGCCAACTTACTATCAACCAAGGCACTGCTTGAAAGCGGCTTGATCTGGGACATGAAGACCAACCAGATTCATCTCCAGAACCAGAAGTGCACTATTCGATGTGATTACATCAATGGACTGGTAGTCCTTCCAGTAATTCAACCCTTCAACTTCAACCAGTCTAGAATCGAGACTAAGGACGTCATGCTCGCTTCTATCAACTATTCAACTATGCACAAGAGGATGATGCACGCAGGAAGAGAGCAGGTCATGAAGGCGTGCCAAGAGGCTGCCATTACCCTCAGCAATACCCATGATCACTTTTGTGATGGTTGTATGCGCGCAAAGGCTACTGATACTATACCCAAGCATGCGCATACTGTTACAACGATCACTCCAGTGCAGTTTATCCGTGGAGACGTCATTCAGCACAACCACCCGAACCATCTGGGACAACGATACTGTGTCCACTTCATTTGTGAAGCCTCTGGTCATCACTGGGTTGACTTCTGTACAACCAAGGGCGAGGCATCTACTAAACTGAAGCAGTTCAAGAAATGGATTGAGCTCCAGACAGGTCTTAAAGTCAAAGTCGTTGGACTTGACGGCGGACCAGAATGGGGGCTTCCAACCAAGGAGTTTCAGAACAGTCAACTACACAAATGGGCCAACGAGGAAGGCGTTCAGATCTACAAGACGACTGCTCACACCCCATGGATGAACGGTAAATCAGAAAGAGCTGGAGCAATCATCATGGAGCGCTCCAGAGCCCTTATGATCGACCTCAACATTCCACCCCATCTCTGGTCCTTCGTTGTTCAAAGCGTTGTTACCGTAATGAATCTGATGCCCTCAAAGGCAAATCCAGAAGGCAAAAGCCCACATGAGCTACTCTGCAGAGCCATTCCTGGTTACCCCAAGGACGAGATAAAGCCATGGATCAAGCACCTACGCACCTACTTCTGCACCGCGTACTATTACATCAAACCCCAGAAACGTACTAAAGGCGATAAGTTTGAGGAACGAAGCCGTCCTGGTCGTCTAATCGGATACGATGACGCCTATGGCCGTATCTACTGGATCTGGGACCCTGAAACTGGCCAGATTATTCGAGCCAGTGCCGTGAAATTCGTCGAGACAAATCAACCAGGATCCCCAGAGGAGGAAGCTCTACAACATGCCGTTGTCTTTAGTGATCAAACCATACAGGAGATCAAAGATGTCACTGACAGTGGAATCCAGTACTGGATCAACGTTACTGGAACCCACGCGCCGGTAGATTCCCCAACCCCATCTAAACAGATCACTGACAAGTTCAACCCCACTACAGAGAAGAAGGACATGGTCCTCGAGCTCCCGCCAACTCACTACCTTACTCCAGAAGCCACGAGATCTCCAGAACTCCTTCCCGACTCCCCCAACAAACCGATGCGATCTATGGAGCAAGAGGAGGACTTTGTTGACCTCGACAACCTGGCCGAGGAGGATCCCATACCAGGAGCGTTTTATGAATCATCTGATGGGTTTGAGACTGCAGATGAAGGAGACACTACTCCTGATGAGCACGCTGGTGCCGCAGACACGTCTCGTTCCACCCCTTCCCCTCAAGATCAAGAAGCCCCTGCTCCCCAGACCGTTGTCCCCATCAAGACTAAACAACCCGACTTGTCCCTCGAGATCGCCAGACTCCAGCTCGATACCCCCACACCAGCTCAAAGACAGCGAGCTCAAAGGCCGCTGTCCAAATCTCCAGACCCGCTTTCAATGGAACAATCTCAACACCCAGAGACCACGGCAAATGAACCAGCTGAGCCAGAGCAGGCACAAGGAAGCCAACCCTCTGAGGAACCCGCTCCGGCAGTACCTCCAGAGGTAAGCGAAGGCAGACCTCGCCGCTCAGTGGCCAAGCCACCCGGCTTCAAGTACGACGTTCAGCGAGCCACTGACAGTAACAACAACGTTGTTGATCCCACCCCGGAACTCCCCACCTTCTTCCATGGCATCGCGGAAGCTAGTCGTGTGACTCGCATCCCCGAATACTGCCTGACAGCCATGGAGGTGCTTTATGACCTTGCTTGCGCTAAAATAGACCGTACCATCCCCAAGAACTACAACCAAGCTGTCAAACTGGCCAACTACAGATCATACTGGTTGCCAGCGATGGAAAAGCAAGTCAAGGCCCTGGAGGATGCAGGAGTCTACTATTTGGTGAAGCGAACCCCGGAAATGCACGTTTTACCCGGTAAATGGGTTTATGATGAGAAGTACAATATCGACTTGAAGGAGTATTTGGCTCGAGCGAGATGGGTAGTCTGCGGCAACTTTGAACACAATAAATGGGACCTACAGGATATCTACGCCGCCGTCGCTAACTCGGTCAGTGTGAGACTTTTCCTTTGCATTATGGCCATCAACGATTTCGAGTGCGAACAATACGACTTCAACACCGCCTTCTTGAATGCCCTCATTCCTGAGGATGGCAAGAAGTATTACGTTGAACAACCGACTGGTCTTGAAAAAGAGGATCGCCACACATGGGTATGCCAGCTGGTTCGAGCCCTATATGGACTAAAACGCAGCCCCCTTTTTTGGTTTGAGACCTTACTGCCAGTCCTGAAAGCACTAGGCTTCACACCCATAGGTGCAGATTTGTGCCTCCTGGTGAACAATACCCTGGGTGCGATTATGGTTCTTTACGTTGATGACTTCCTCTTGGCAGCAGCCAACCTCAAGATCATCACCCACATCAAAGGAACCCTGGAAAAGAAGTTCAAACTCAAACATCTGGGCCCAGTTAGGACCTTTTTAGGCTTTGACATCGTCAGAAATCGAACTGAGCGTACCGTCTTTATCTCACAAGAACGATACACCAAGACAATGATTGACAAGTTCACGAAAGGCCTCGCCAAAGGACAAGACCTTCACCCGACAAAGACACCCTGGCCTCCGGACTTCAAAATCCACGGGGGTGGGGAAGTTTCTGGTCAGCAGAAAGCCTACATCAAGAGCACAGGCTCGTTAAACTACTTATCCACTGGTACCCGACCGGACATCACGTTCACCGTCAGCAAATTGTGCGAGGGTAATGCGAAGCCAACCGATCGTCACCTTACCGTGATGAAACACCTTTATCGCTACCTGACTGGCCATTCAGATTTGGGTATTGTTCTGGGAGGACGCTTCTCACCGACTGCTGGCCGCCTTGATCTGCAATTCAGGGCATATGCAGATGCCTCTTTTGCAGACAACATTCCAGACAGAAAGAGTACAGCTGGGCACGTCGTGTTCCTTACCTGCGGTCCCATCCACTGGAAATCTAAGAAGCAGAGCCTTGTCACAACCAGTACGACAGAGGCAGAGTTCGTGAATTTGGTCCCTACAGCGAAGTCGCTGGAATGGATTGGAAGCATGTTGAAAGACCTGGGTCTTGGAGTCAACACCAACCAGATCCTTTACACAGACAGCGAGAATGCCAGGAACCGGGTGCTCAACGTAAACGTGCCGGCTCGTAACCGCTACATCGATATACGATACAAGTGGTTGATTCAGCAGGCGGAAATGAAGGCAATCAACGTGATCCATTTGGCCGGGGAGGATATGCCAGCAGACGGATTGACGAAGGCATTGAAGGCGGATAAGCACGCAAAGTTCGTGAAGTTGATTGGCCTTGTCCAGCAGAAGGTTCCCTGGACTTGAACACAAGGGAACCACCATCATGTAAACAAACACCATGTAAATAGTATCTCGACTCTATTAGAGAATCTTTCGGTCTACGGGGGTGTGTTGGAGGTGTCCCGTGTCACGTGCGGCCAGCCATGGCTCCCTCTGGCCATGGCCCCACCGCACAGGGACCTCCCTTGCCCTAGTTTTAGACCTCCAGACTTTTACACAGTCTGAACTCTACACAATACATCATCATTGATTCGTTCGTGGTTGTTCACCCTGTTCACAAAAGCTCATCCTGCTGGAATTCATCCTCCTGAAGATCGCCCTGTTGGTATTCACCCTGCTGAACCTCGTCCTCTTCATCTTCCTCCTGCTGCTGAAGCTCCTGCAGCTGCTGCATTGCGTCGCCATATGTATCCTCTGCATCCGCGGGTGTAGGGACAGGCGTGGGTAGGCGGCGTGCGGGAGTGGGTTCATCGGCAGGTACAGGCGCACGTGGCTCCTCGATAATAGGCACAGCCACTTCCGGTTGCTGTACTCCATTTGGCTGAACGTTTGTTGCTGCGTTCCCATTTCCGTTTCCGTTCCCATTCTGGCCGATGAAGTTAAAGTTCAAATTGATATCCTGGTGGTTGAGTGCCTGGACGTTTTGGGACAGTTGGAAGACGGGCTGAAAGACAGGCTGGACGGGACGCGAAACCGTAGCGATGGGAACATTTTGCGCGACGCGGTTGGGGTTGCTGCCGGTTAGGTGGCTGGCCGGAGGGTTGGTAAAGCTGTCTTGTAGGCCATATTCCACGGCATGGCCGTTGATGGTGTTGCCAGAAATCCCATTGAAACCGTTGGCAAAGGCATTGTCCATGACACCCCCCAAGCCTCCCCCCACACGCATGTTGTTGTCATAGAAGATCGTGTTGTCAATAAAAGGGCTGTATTTAATGCCGTTAGGCAAAAAAAAGCCCATGACATCGCCGTTCACACCGTTCTTGTTGCCTATGTAGCCGTTGGCCGGGTGGTTGCCAATGCTGGCGCCGTTGATGCCATTGTTCTTGGGAAACCCAAAACCATTTCTGTTATTGCTTTGGTAGGCCCGGGGCGCTGAGCCTGCAACAGAACCAAAGGTAAATCCGTTGCCAACCTGACTGTTGCCGAACGAAAAGGCATCGCCATCCAAGCCGTGCCCAAACCCATTGCCGAGCCACTCTGTGCCAAGCATCTGCGCCCCAGAGAAAGAACCCATGCCGATGCCCATGTCCATGCCCATGTCAGCACCCTGGTTGACAGCATTGTTCGAGTTGATGACCGGAGCAGGGCTCATCACTCTGGTGCCGGTAGTGGCACGGCGCGTATAGGCCAGCGGGGGCCCCTCATTCCTCTGGTTTTGGGCCGGTACCAAAAACTCCTGATGCTGCTGTTGGTACCGAGGCAACTGCTGGGACTGCTGGTGTTGCTGATCCTGTTGCTCCCACGAGGGGCGGTTGGTGATTTGGGCGGACAGAGAAGACAGGTTACCCAGGTTTGTTACGATCCAATCGTTGAGCCTCATGTAAGCTAGATAGATTGACCAATCAGATAGGACCCGGGGTCCCGAGTCTACGGGACCACGGGACGGACCCGATGTCCCGGGCTTTCGGGACCACGGGACGGGGTTGAAGACCAGTATATAAGAAGGCCTCCTGGCCTTCGTTATACCTGGTTCTTCAGCAAGCAATAGCTATCACAACCTACCAGTACCTTTTGGCTACTACTCCGTTACTCTATTGTTCTATCCCAGCGATAATACTCCTGTGCTTGTAACGGTTCGTCACAAGGTTGTGGCGTTTGTTGGCGTTGCCATTGTCGTTAGTATACTCGTTGTCTTCATGGGCGTGCTTTCGCGGGTTGGCCTTCGAACCCCGGACTTGAGCTGCAGCAGCATCCTTAATGGCCTCAACGGTGTTCAGACGCCGTTCCTCGTCGAAATCCTTTGCATCTTGTTGATTCTTCTTGAGAAGCCTCTGAATGCGACCCTGTATTGCAAAGAAAAACTAGCGGAAATTCCAGGAGCACGATTGGGCTGCCAGGCGCCGACTGGGCCAGAAATATATATTTTTTTTTAAAAAGATATTAAAAAAATTGAAAAGGACAAACGTCAGTAAAATTTGGCGGAAGCGCTCTCGCATTCCGTAGAAAAACTTGTGCATAGTAATTGTCGACAAATCCATTTCGTGGGAATATCATAGCAATCTATCGGTATGTTGCCGCCGACAGTAATTCCCATAAGATTGAGAGAAATTTCTGAATCGAGGATATTTCGAAAAGATCGAGGGATATTAGATCGAGGATATCTCAAAGAGACCGAGGAGTATCAGATCGAGGGCTTCGGTGGTATCGAGTTTGTAATTTTTTTCTTTTCGGGTACCGGTAGCTTCGTAAAGTTGTAATACCATATAATGTTTCACACGTCGGATTCGCGAAGGTGAGATTTTGGTGACGACCGCAATCCTGATCCAAGGCGACGGCCAGGTTTGGCACTAACAGAGACAGTAACATCAGTTGATCCGAGTAGGCAAGAAACATTGGAATGCAACTTGGTCAACTGGAATGTGCCCCTGGGCTGAGTGACTGGAATGTTGCAGGTAAGGAAGCCGAGTGACCCCTACGAGAACGCCATGCGTTGGGGGAAAAAAGCAAACAGATGTTGAGCGACAATCACGTAAGCAACACACCTTGGTATATGGTTCACTTTTAGAGCCGAGATATTTGGTCAGACGGGGTATATCGTATTCGGGCTTCGGTCCATTGACGAACATAGCGCACAAGAGCTTATATTCGGCCATGATGACGCCAACTGGGGTTTTGAAGGCTTTAGGTTCCTCTGGCGCCATCGTGGCAGGTGTCTTCATGCTGTTGAGGGTTAGTTGTCGCCAGTTATGGTGTTGTGAAGTTGAAAAGGACTTGAGGCCTGGCTCGGGCAAATTCGAATCAACAAAGCAGCGTGATCGGCTTGTCCACGGTTGAAAATCGAAGGCGACTGAGTTATCTGAGGAGCCAATGAGGATAGCTTTCGGGGCGTCAAGTATAGATTGCTGCTGGCGGTGTCATCAATACCTCGCGTGGGCTGCCTGGCGAAGTATTCTCTTCTGTCGATTCTGTCTTTGTCACTGCGGTCGATGAGGACTCGAGGCCTGATTTGGTCAAGTTGGAATCAAATAGATGATCTAGAAGATTTGTAAATCAGTCAAGAATGGAGCGTCCCGGGTGGTTGAGCGATACATGGTGGAAAACTTGTGAGGTGGTTGATGGTAAATTGCTCCTGTAGGTAATAAGCTTTGCGCCAGTTGCTTGGCTAGCCTATTTGATTTCTTCTTTCCGTTGTCGCTTGTTCTTGTTGACGTTGTTCGTGTCGTCAGGATCGTTGCTGCCGTTTTTGTTGCTGTTGTAGTCGAGGAGAAGGGCATCGAGGAAAATGGGAGTGTAAGGAAGAAGAGGAGGAAGTGGACAGATTGAAAACAGTAGGGGATTCAAGTGCTTCTTGCTGCTTGGCTTACTGCTTTTATTTTTTTCTGCCGCCGTTGTTGTTGCTTGCGGTAGTGTGGTTGCCGCGATGGCTATTTTTGTTGTTGAGAGAAGGATGAGGGCGACGAGGAAGAATTGGAGGGGCTGGAGGGGTTGGAAGAGAGGGAGGAGGAGGAAGTGGACAGAGTGAAGCAGTCAAAACTTCAAGAGCTTTTTCGTTGCTTGGCTTACTGCTTTTAATTTTCCGCTGCCGCCGTTATTGTTCTTTTCGGTGTTGTCGTTGCCGCCGTGAGTATTTTGTTTGGGAGAAGGTTTGGGAGAAGGAAGAGGACGACGAGGAGGAGGGGGAGGAAGTTGGAGGGGTTGGAGGAGAGGGAGGATGAGGAAGTTCCAACGGATGGGGACTGCCAAATCTTTGGTTTCAGGATTTTCCCACAGGACCGCCCGCTTGGTGACGGTTACTTGTCGTACAAAGTCAATCCTACGGCTGCAGTACCTTCACTGGGGCGTTCAAGAGGACGTCAACGAGCCAGAAAACCTCAAGTTGGCGGTACTGGAGTGCCTAAGAGCTGACCAAGAGCCGCTTCGCAATGTTAGGATTGCTGGAATCGACAAAGCTGAGCGTGAACTGGTTGATATTGCGCCTTGGGAGGACTCTCGAGTTGTTGAATGCTAAATCCAGCCTTGGTAGAGCGGTTCTTCGGGCTTGCATCAGGCGTGGGCTGGTCTGGATCACTCTTCCTAGAGCGCTCGCGAGGACTGGTATAGTTGCGTGTATCGTAAGGGCGGCTACGAAGCTACCAGGTCTAAGATCTGACCAGCAGGCTAGCAGTGAACGCCCAAATCCAGCCATGGTAGTGTAGATCTTCCGACTTGCGCTGGGCGTGAGCTGGTCTGGGTCATTCCTCGAGGAGGATTGTCGCGCGTAGGTATGGTTACGTGAACCGAAAGGGCGGCTACGAAGCTACCGGGAGCAAATCTTCGTACTTGCGTTGGGCGTAGGTTGGACTGGTCTGTAGTACTTCTCGAGGAGGATCAACGAAGTTTGGTTATTGTCACGTGTATCAGAAGCGCGAGTAGAAAGCTGGTGGTCCTGGTATCCGGCTAGGAATGAACGTCATGGCGGCCGTATCAGAAGGAAGGTGGCCAAACGCTGTAGGCTGCTGGGCTGTGGGTGTGGCTTGAGGGAGGTAGTGACAGGTGGCTGGCAACGGTAGGTCGGGCCGGGCGGTATCGAGGACTGACGGGCCAAGCCGGCGGGCGAGCAGACGAGCAGTGACCATGATGGCTTGTCATGATCCACTGCCTTGTACCTGTAAGCTATGGTGTACGAGAAGAGCATACATAGAACGCAAGCAAGACACGCAAAAATTGCAAAACAATAGGATACACAGAACAGAGAGCACAGGCCTGGAGGAGTTCGACCTCTCGAGACTGTGTAATGTCAAGTAAATCCGGGCGAGCGACACGGGCGGTATCGAGGAACTGACGGGCCCGGCGGGCGGGCGGGCGAGCAGACGACCAGTGACCATGATGGCTTGTTGTGATCCACCGCCTTGCGCTTGTAAGCATATGGGGAAGTGAACGGGCAGCGCAAGTAAAACACAGGAAGACACGCAATAACTGCAAAGACTGGATAGACATGATTGAGGACAGCAATCATGGATGGGTTTGACGGAGAAGACGTACCGGAGGCGATGCTTCGGAGCAGCGTGGAAAGGCCAATTTCTCCTTGACGTTGTTGAGAGAGAGAACATGCCAAGCCCAAAAAATTTCATCCGAACTCCGAAAAGATCGGAAACACTCGACAGGGTGGCACCTACCTCCCGGCAACTACACCATAGCCTTTCGTGGGCACCATGGAGAGAAACAGGAAGATGCATACCCACGAACTTTTGCGAACTGGAACAAGGAGAAAACATCGAGTGTCTTCGTCAAATGGCCCTATTCCCAGATCTGGAACGTTAGCCAGTCCTTGCCTGCACACAGCGAGATAAGGGAATTATCACCAAACGCATGGGCACGATAGGACGTACCTCCCTAGTAACCATCATTCATTATTTTCGTTGCGCTGTAAGCTATAATAGTACAATGGCACTTGCCAGCAAGGATAAAACAGCCGCTATCCATCAAAGCAGAGGACAAGAGAGGTAGGTAAATACTCAAGCAAAAGACCGACCCGACCGCCCATCATCGTGAAACCAAGAAACCAGACATCCATCCACATTTATCCCAATACTAGAAAGTAGGTTTTGTAGCATCTGTCAAACTGTAGGTACGTATCCAAAGCCCTTGAACCAAGCCATAAAAGGAGATAAATGGTAAAAAAGAGACAGGCAATAGAAACAAAAACAACGAAGGGAAAGCAAGGCCATCCTATATCTGTATCTCATTACGGATTGTGTTCAGTAGTGACCGGCACGCACTGCCTCCGCCATCAACACTGATACTCCTGAGCTTCACAGTCCTCCTGCTTGATCATTCCGGTATGACTTTCGTGTTCCAGCATGGCAGCGTGTACTTGAAGTTGTTCAGCAGCATGCTGTTCATTCTGCTGGGAGTCGCTCACGGCATAAGCAGTCGCGTAGGTATCCAGCTCATATCCCATTCCGTAGCCAGCGTAGGCAGGTAAAGTGGGCTGCCAGGATCCAGTGGTGGTGGTGGCGGCCGAGCCGGTGTAATCAAAAGGAGTGTCGGTATGGCCGAGAAGCATGTCGGTGGGACAAGCCTGGCCTACCGCCGGAGTATAAATGTGTGGTGAAGTCGTCAGAGCATCGGAGTCGCTGCAGGGAGTGAGGTGACGCCATTGCATCCTTGGTTGAATGTCGGGCATAGGCGTAGCCATGGAGGTTGGCGTCGGGTAGATGTTGTCGAGAGATGATGGTTCGGGATGTATGAAATCTTGGTCGTCCTTGAGAGGCGGGGATGGCAGCGAAGTCTGGGAGGATTGGCTCTTGGACTCTTCCCCTCCTTCCTTCCCCTTCTCAACCTTGACTGCCTTCGTCTTTGGCCTTTCTCCATCCTCCTTCTTGGTCTTTGTAACTCGGTTCTTGTCGGGATTCGTACGGTTTCTCGGTCGGGGTTCGGTGCCCAACATGGAGGCTCGGAATCGCGAGTAGCGCATGCGGGCGGCATGGCCGTTCGATATCTTTTGGGAGAGAAATGGGCTGGCGGCTACTTCGTTCCAGTCGATCTGTATAGACATTTCAAGTCAGTCGAGGCGATTCATGCAGCCACCTGGATTATGCTGATGGAAAACGAGAACTGGTAACTTACGTCCTTCAGAGACTTTTGCTGGAGGATAGCGAAAAGGAACCTTGCCATGGCATTCTCGGTGGCAGACATGTTGGCGACGACCGGACTGGCTTTCCCTTCCTGATGTCCTGAGGATGTCGTCCTGTGGTTTCTGGAAGGTGGTTTCAAAGCCAGCCAACGGCGAGAAAGGGGAACTATGGGAAAACGCGAGGAGGGGGCAGCCACAATATGTATTGGCCGCTACAAGTGCTGAGACCTGTCCAACCACTCAGCAGCAAGGCAGCCTTGGCTTCGGTCAGATTTACCCACTGTAGCCGGTGCGCGGGCGTTGCTGTGGTGTAGGGGCGTGAGTCAAGACAATGTAACTCGAGCGATAGCGGACAGGGTGTTGAGGGTGTGGATGAAGCATGATACTGGGAGACAGGGCTGGCTGTGGAGGGGAAGGGGGGGAGACGATAGGTTTATGTGTGTTTCACCAAAAACGGTAGGAAAGTCAACACGGTCGAGGATCGTTGCTTGTCGGAGAGGCAACGTGCGTACAATCGTGTCAACAAGGTATGGAGGCACTATCATCGTAAATCCCGTCATCAATAGCAATGACCGGAACCGTGTATCGGCAGCAATCCGCCACGAATGGCCTCTTCCCAGGCTCCCTTTCCCTGCGAGTAGAGCACAGCCAGTCACTCCACGACCATTGAGATAAAGGAAATATCGGGGGAAGCGGCTGGAATGGGTGCGTGGTGCATGAAAACTTGTTTGCAAAGGGCAGCATTGAGTGGTTCAATGGGTAGCAATCAGAGTTAGAAAAGGGCAGATCCTGACATGGAACGAGGCACCAGCCATCATAGGCCACAGTTCGAGCGAGGTATCAGTATTATTCAGGTAAGGTAAGAAAGATATCGCCATCCACTAGGGAGAGAGGCACTAGCCCACACACACCATCCCTCCCGTTGCCCTGCCAAAGAAGAAAGGTTGTTTGCTTTCAACTATCCCGAATTGGAAAAAGAGGCAATATAGTTACAATAAGAAGGAGAGAGAAACGGGAGGGAGACGCGACATGGTTGCGAATCAAGTACGACATTCAAACAAGTAAGAAACGGGAGACAAGGATTAAATGGGTAAGAGATGGTGTGTATGGAACAAAAAGCACTTTACGCGGGATATGGTGACGCCGCGTCGCCTCGTTTCGATTTTTATTCGTTTTCGCGATTTCCCCATCCAAGGTCGTGTAAAGTGGTGGTGTCACTGGTGTGTGTGTGTGGTGGGGTTGCAGCGGACAGGACGCCATGCGCGTCGGGAATGAGATCCAGGGGACGGCAAGAGGAAAAAAAGGCAGTGATACAGTGAGACTATAATGTGAGTCACTCGACTCCGAGTTGAACGAGAGCAAAACGGAGGCTTGTAACCGGGCAGAGTGAGAGAATCGAACGGAAAAGGGCTGATCAATGGAAGGGGGAAGAATGAAAGCTGAAATGTCAAAAGGTGGGCACTGCAGGATTGACAGAGAGGCAGCTGCCAGAGATGCCTGCAGTGCTGGTTGTTCCTGTCGGTGTGTCGGTACGGGCACCCTCCCTTTGGAAAGATACCAGCGTTGTACTAGATAGAAAACCGGAACTTACAAGCACGCCGAAGACTTGAGAGTCGTCACTCGCCGGCGTCGCCGCTGATTCTTCCTTCTGATCTTGTTGCCTGGACAAAGTTTGCAGTAAACAAAAGAGAAAAGGACCTCGTCAGAATTAGACCCGATGACTGCAGAGTCATAAACTATTTTCTCCCATCTCGCCGGAAACGGACAGACAGGCGTGGATGGTTTCAGAGGGTGGCATCAATCAAGGGGGCGATGGCGGGACACTGAGAAGGTGAAATGGAATGTTGGGGAACTTGGGTCGCGGGACGTCGGAGGTCCTGGAAAATTACGTGGTAACAGCGCGTCACAATCGGCACTGTGGCTGGGCATCCGCGCGATGCTGGCGCCAAGTCACTTGATCAGGCGATCCACTCAAAAAATGTCACAATTTTCCAGCCCCTGTCCTGTGTGTTCTTGCCTTTTTGTCCAATGGTCCAAGCTCTTTCGAGTCTCTCCGCCGTCCTGCCTGTGTTGCCGTCTTGCGTGCGAGTATCCGTGCCACGGCCCAGGCAGAAGAAGTGTCTTGGGCGCCTGAGGCAACAACGCTTCTGCCATCTCGTCCAGTGTTACAGTATGCAGTATGCACGGACCCCCGCAGTTTGCTCCTGTCCCAACCAATCACAAACCAGATACGTGCTACCGTTCCACAAAATGGGAACAATATTGTCCAATCACGTCATTGGATGCCGGGCTCGGTTGAATGTTGTAGCCGTGGCTGATTTGGTTTGGGAACGTGAAGGGGACACACTGAAAACCCCATCCTGCCTTAGCAGACCTTAGCAATTTCGCCGTCCACCCTATCTCGTTCGTTCGACTCTCACCCAAACCAATTCATGTCTGCTGTTCCGCCCAGCCCATCGCAGTTGTTACCACTCGATCGCCTCGCCCGCGCCTCTACCATCGCGTCCCTAACAGACATGAACAAAAACTGGAACGACCGGGCCGACAAGGACCTGTTCTTCACTATTCTTAATGTTAAGAATATTGGGGTCATCAGCGGCTCGGAATGGATTACCATCGGCAACACCATGCGCGCCATGGGCTATGGCTTTACCAACGAGGGATGCCGGTAAGTGCTTTTGTTGTCGTGTTATGAGTGTTATCTCCATAACAACAGCCTCAACCCAAGTCAACAAGGAGCTTGACTCGCGTGCCAAGTTACCTCTATCAATTACAGACTATCACTCTATATCCTGTATCTGTGTCAATGTTGATCACTGGCATTGTTGCTGTCTTCTCTCTCTCTGTTGTCTTGTGTACCTCCACCAACGTGTCGACATCGACATCGATTGTCTTTACCTGTTTTGTTTGCCTCGAGACTGCATACACATATGTCGAGTTCTTGTGTAGACAAACCAGGTTGACAACTGGCCATTGCTACCACACTATGCATTGTTCATCCCTTAACAATCCCCAACATGATCTCCCCATCTTGTTGGGTTGACATCGTGGATCGACACATCCATCATCTATCATGTTCCCTATTGACTACTCACTAACACCGCCATGGCATGCCTTAACCGGTTTCCTTTGCACCCCAATATACATACAAAGAACCATGAGCTAACATGCCCACGGCAGACAACACTTCCAAGGCCTTCGCCGCGCCCAGCACAAGAGCGAGGGCGGCGCTGCAACCGCCTCTCCTGACCCCAACCGGAGGATGGATCCGACCATGAACCCCATCACGAGGAGGCCGGGACCTGGACGTGGTCGTCCCAAGAAGCAGCAGAACACGGCCCAGGGACAGTCTCCCACCAGCACAGCTTCGGTCTCCGAGACGGGTACTACCGGTCCTAGTGTCACCCCGATTCCTCCCCCGGTTGTCCCTGGTGCCCCCAGTCAGAGCACCACCGCCATCCCCGTTCCCGTTGTTCCCGGGATGCCCGCCCCGCCTGCTGGTATGCATTCTGCCGCTGCGGCGCAGGCTCAAGCTCACGCCCAGGCCCAGCAGGCCCACGCACAGCATTTTATCCAGGCTCAGCTTCAGGCTCAGGCTCAGGTTCACGCTCAGCATGCTGCCCGCACCCAGCAAAACGGACGAGGCGGAAATCAGGCTGGCGGTCAAGGCCCGGCCAACCAGCAGGGTGTCCAAGCTCAGTCTGGTGGGCAGCAGTCGGCGAATGACGATGATGTGGCTGTGGACCCTAGCCTCGAGGACGGCGACGACGACCAGCACCAAAGCAAGCGACGCAAGGTGGAACAGGACCCTCTGGACGACGCGGCGGTGATGAATGCCTTGGCTGCTCATAACGACCCAGCATCAAACGCCGCCCACTTTTCGCCAGAGTGAGTTGATCTTTACGTTGCCCCTCCTGTCTCTAACGCCTCACCTAAACCTATGCCGTTGCGGCGCTAAGATTTCCTTCAAGCTTCTACGAAGAGGCTTAAGAAGGTCCCGAGTTCGAATTCAGGGAAGCAGCAGTTAAAGGGAAGGTGGATGATGGGCGTTTCTGGTTGTGTTTAATTGGGATTCTGCGTGTTTCGGCTATAGGTATCATCTGGTCCCGGTCCCGGTCCCCCCTCCAAACATGTTAGGAGGTGGCAGTTATGGTGTGTGTTTTAGTTTTCGAGCAGGTATCGAGTACGTCTTTTGACGTGTTGACGATGGTATTTCGCCGCTCCGACTTTGCTTTTCAGCATGGTTACGAGCATCATACTTACATGGCAATGGTTCACGGATCTTGCTGCGAGTTTCGGGGCCTGAAATATTCATTTCGGTATAAGTTACCTCTTTCTATTATTTTCTCGTTTCCTATTTGTTATCTTTGGTGAAAAGTGATAGCGCTGTTTCATGTCGAGTCCATGTTTCCCTCCACTACCCCCTCTTTTTCGTACAGTCCAATACTGGTTTGCTTGTTGGTTCGAAATCTCTGGTCAACCTTCCTATATATTTAATATCTGATTGATCCGCTTCGGTCCATAACTCAGGTATGGTCTTACTTTTTCTGTGCCATATTGAACTTTGCTAATGCCTTGCCAATCCGTGCCTAGCCATTTTGTTTTATCCTTGTGAGATTTGGGACAGTTTGTGACGTATCTCGTTCTGTGTGTTGGGAGTACTGACTTGGAGCTAACAAACAATCCAGCGTTAAATTGCATTTATTTTGCATAAGTTGCTCTCTCTGTCATGGTCTCACGTTATGTTTTTCACTCGTGGTGAAAAGCGGTACCGGTGTTCGCATCGAATCGAAAGTTTCGTCCCCCTCTTTCGCGTATTAAATGCGACCACAATCTCAAACTCTCCCGTCACCCCTCCTCCCTACACCTTTCACGATTTATCAACTTTATAGGATCAACTTCAACTACCTTGCGTTCTTCAAGCCCTCAAACCAAATCGCAACTTACGCTGAACTCAACAAGCCAGCAGTCGAAAGCACCGCATTCCTCACTCTTCACCCAACAAGACTCGCCAACGCCAACATGTCCACCGCCGACGAGACCTCCAAGGATGGCAAGTGGAACAACGACGCTCACACGGCCCTCTGCACCGCTCTCGCCGAGGCCCTGATTGCTGCTGGAAGCAGTGCCGCGCAGAAGAAAGAGCTCATCATGGCCGTCATGAGAGCGAGTGGCCAAAACGGATTTACCTGGGAGTCAATTCGGTAAGTGGGACTTGTGTGCTTCTATTAGACCTCCGTCCGCACCAGACCGCGTCTTGTTTGTTTGTATTTTACCAGCAGCGCGTCCCGTCCTTTTCTCCCACCACTTAGCCCTAGCACCATCTCTCCGCCTCATCCACAACCACCACAAACACTTCAACATTTTATCCCACCACCACTCAGCACTTCCTTCGGAGAATTCATCGCAAAATGCCGCGTTGGGATGAGCAGACCCATATCGATCTGATGATCGTCCTCTACACGGCCTTGCAGCCCAGCCTGAACAAGGAGGTTCAGGATGCCATCGTGGAGGCCATGCGCAATAAAGGCCATCAAGACGTAGGATGGGATGCGCTCCGGTAAGCTACTCGCGGTGGACCTATTTGGTGCCACTTCACTCGCACAGTTTGATCGTCTTGTCTCGCCTAGTGGCTTGCAGACTCGACACTATATAATCCCTCCTTTGTTGCCTCTGGCTGCCTCCGAGTTCTTTTCCCTTTCCCCCAAACACCACAAGCATCAGCATCACCCACGCCTCAACCACAAAGACCTCTTTCACTCCGGCAACCTCGCCTTGCAACCAAAATGCCCAAGTGGGAGGATATCCGCGACGACCTGTTCCAGGCGTACATGATGGCCACTGGCCCAATTACCCAGGACCAGCAGGCCTCGATCGAGGATTTCATGGTCAGCCGCGGGCACGAAATCAAATGGAACGCGATTAGGTAAGAGGTCATTGAGGCAGGCAGGCATCTTTCACGTTTTCCGCGAACTCGGAGGCACCAGATCCACTTCCACAGTTGGTCTCAAGGCGGCGCTGTCCGTTTGTGCTATAAGTTCTCTTCCCTTCTACTCCCATCCGATTCCTCCTCCTTTGCCCAAACAACCCACACGGCCCATCTTTGTCCGAGTCAACAACTTGATCATCCCACCCTCAGCACTACTAACATCTCCAACTCAACCAAGATGTCCGCGCAGCGCAACTTGACCAGGTGGGATCAAAAGACGCACGAGGACATCATGATGGCCATGTTCATCCATTTCCTCCCGACGGCGTCTGATATGAAGGAGATTGTTGAGCTCCTCAAACCAAAGGGACACGCATTCACTGATTCCGCGCTACTGTACGTTGAGATGAAGGCGAGAGGACCCTCCACCTTTCGCCTCGTTTGCTCTCCCAATGGAGTACAAATATCCCTCGTCTCTCCCTCCTGATTCCCTCCCCGCTCTCTCACCCTTCCACATCATCAGCAACAAGCAGTGCAGCAGAATCACACTGCCATCACCTCAAAGCACTTCGCAAAAGAATCAGCCCAAATTCTCTGTCTTCCAAAATGGAGGACGAGGACGAGATGTACTACGTCCCCAGGGCTTCCCAGAAGCCTACCACCTGGGATCACGACGCCCATCTGACGTTGCTTCAAGCCGTCATGGTGGAGGCTCTTCCTAACAAGACGCAGTGGGACAGGATTCTGAAGCGCGTTTCCAGCAAGGGATATTTTTACACCCAGACCGCGGTTCTGTAAGCTTCTCTGACGCTTTTTCTGCCGTTTTCCGCTCGAGTGGGCGGGGCAGTCACCTTATCCTCACCTTGGCCCCTGCTCTTCTTTTTGATTCCCTATAAATTTCCCCGCCCGATTCGAGCCACTTCTCTCCTCCTTCCCTCTTGCAACTCACTCACCTTCCCACTTCCACCCCACCATCATCCTACAACAAGCACCACCACCACCAACAAGTCTTCCCTCCACATATCATTCATCATCATCATGGGAGACTCCGATACCGAAAAGGTCTCCTCCGAGACCGGCCGCATGTCATGGACACATAATGTGGACAAGCACCTAATCGGCTGCATCGTCGAGGAGATTCTTCCCGGCGAGGAGGCTTACAGGAACCTTGCCGCGCGCATGGCAAGCCTGGGATACACATGCACGCCCAAGTCTGTGAAGTACGCTTGCTAACCTACCAACCACCTTTCGTTCGCGTCTGCATAGCTTCATTCGCTCGTCCATTTCCTTCGCTTCATTCTTCATTCACCTCAGTCACTTCCTAACCAAACAGTCCACTAACCATTCTTCGCGCATCACAGGCAGCACCTCCAAAAGCTTCGCCGCAAGGAGGGTGTTTCCGCGGCCGCCGGCGGCTCAGACAGCGGCGCCGCCAATACCCCGTCCAAGCGCAAGCGTGGTGCCGCCCCCGGCAGCGGCGTCAAGAAGACCCCCGGTTCCGCTCGCGGCAAAAAGGCTGCTGCTGCCAAGGCCGCCGCACCCTTGGTCATCGACTCCGATGACGAGGATGTCAAGGATGAATCTCCCTCGAAGAAGCTCAAGACCGAGGAGGCGGCCGAGAGCAAGGTCAAGGAGGAGTACGATGATGGGTGAGTGTTTTCTAACCGAAGACAAGTCTTGGATGTTCCCGTTGGGTGGGATCATGGAAGTTGTACATGTACCTGTACTGACTGGTAGTGTTCGCGATAGTCTCGAGGACTACATGTACCCCAACGAGATCTAATCTCTCGTCGTCTGGGTCAAGTCGTCTCCGTCCCGGCCTGGTCTGGTCTGGTCTGGCTGCGGTGGTTCGTTGTTACCTCGAGCACATGAACTATCCGCTGCCTGCCCCTGCTCTTTATCTCAAGTTTTCAACCCTCGACAACATCAGAACCGTTCTTTTTCCCAACAGTTCAAACTTCGACTTGGACAATCGACAAATGGATCTAAAAACTTGGACATGAGCATGGGTCTGGGCATACCTGCGGACGGAACTTTGTCGCATCCAATCTTCTTCTTCACTCAGCAATAGATCTGCAGTGCACACGACCTGAACTCACGGAACACACGGAACACACGGAACACATCATCGATATCGACATGGACATGGACATTGGTGGACACGACATACCTCAATCACATGCAATACCATTTAATCACTCACTACCTTACCTTAGCTACTTGGCTTTCAATCGGCATACATCATACTCGATATCTTCTCCAGCACTTTTACTTTCGCTTTTTGTTTCAATACCATGGAGTTGGAGAGGAAAAAAGGGCTTGCTTGGTTTGTTTGCTTGGTTTGCTTGGTCTGGTACTTGAGCCGGTATTTGGGGCATTTGGTATTAGCATGCGTCGGTCGGTGTTTTGCTGGCTCTTTATGGAAATGGAAGCCGAAATGGAAATACAAATGGTTTCATGAATGGCACTTCTTTCTCAAACTACATACCTACCTTGGAGCGACTTGTATGTGATTGTGTGATTGTGCCGTTCTGACTTGCTTCAACCCTCCACTTGTTGCCGTGTATTTTATCAGTGTTCAATACAGTGACAGGTACCGTGATAGGTACCGTGATATTCAAGCGTGCAGTGCACGTTGTTGTTGTTGTTGTTGTTGTTATTTTTAACGTCTACTTCCGCCTCCCGTAGGGCATGAGACGTGCCGCACCGGTGAGTCTAGCATACAAAATTAAGAGCAATGCCCTAACTGTCCACCAAAACCATTAATCCGAGGGCAAACCGAGGCCTATTGCCAGTGTAAATCATGTGTTGCCCATAGCGTAAACGCGGCCCAACACCTATAATCGAATCGCCTAGTGGGCGAATTGTGCAGTGCACGTACAGGTAGCGACGAAGTGGAAGTCCAAGTGGTGTTGGCCCCGCTTTTCCATGTTCCGCAGCGCTGCAAGTTCCTGCCGGAACGGAACAGGAGATGCGCCGCACTTGGACCACGGCAGCATTACATCCTGCACAAGCACTTTCTGCACCCCAAAATACCACCTGAAAGGAACGTTATCCATTTGACTTCACTGAAATTGAGCTATTTTGCATTCAATTTTTGCGTTGGCCAAATTAAAGACGAGTGTCCACCAGGTGTCTGTCGGCTTTGCCTGCGCCTGCAAGTTGCAAGCTAAAAGAAAAAAAGTGGGTCGTTTCAGGGGCTACAAAACAGTCGGATGGAAGTGGAAAAGTGCACCCGCGCCCGGCATATGCACCAAAGGAAAATTTCCTCCACACCTGCAAGATATAGCAGGGCCTAATTCACTCCATGGTTGATTAACATCACGATAGCTTGCAAAGGCAGGGGCAGTTATGACCATAGGTAACCTTTGTTTGCTGGCAACGGGCGGCGTTGATCTTCCATTCGGTTGTCTTTCATTTCTGTTCGTTGTATCAAATCACCAATGTCTTCCAGTTCCTTTCTTTGTATATCTCATCCACCACCAGCATTTCCATTGCCAAACAGACAGACATGCCTAGGGCAAGCAACAAAGATGATGCCTGCAAACCATGACGCGTGTCAACCAACGATCTTGCTATACGAGAGAGCAAAAGAAATCCATCTCCTCCATAAAAAAAAGAAGAAAGGACCTTCCAACGCCGAGCATGCTGAATTCGATGACGAAGGAAAACGGCAAGCCAAGCCACAATGTCCGATGTACCTAAGGTATGCAACCGTGAACCGACCAAAAACCGACAATCCCCAACTCCGCGCTTGTTGCATGAAGCCAATATGGAAATGGAAAAAACATCCGCCTTTATGAACGCCTGAGTGACCAAGCAACTACAAGAACAGTCTAGTTTAGTCTAGCATGAACTCCAACCAGAAAGTGTCCTGTCCGGTCACCAGAGCTGAGCTCCAAAAGTCCAGAAAAGAGAAAACACCAAAGGAAATCCGATCGATCGACCATCTATCATGGGGAGACATGACCTTGAGGGTTGTTATCGCGAGGTAGTCGTGTACGTCAGGCATGTGTTTGGTTGTTGTGGTTGAAGGCGAATCTGGTAACACAGACATCAGCAACCACTCCAAGCTTAGACAGGACACGGAAATTGTGAAGGTAACCCACCTAAACCTCGCCAGGATCAATGCCGCCAACCAGATCAGCAGCCTCAGTCGCATCAGAGGCCAAGATGTCACCGATGGCTTGCTCAACGTGAGAGCTTCCATCCATAGCAACCAAGATGCTATCGCCATCATGGCCGTTGGCACCGTCGACAGGAGAGGAAGCAGGCTCCAAACCAGGAGTGGCAGGGTCGTTGACGGGCTCGTCAATGGCAGCAGCAGCAAGGGCGCTAGCAGCAGCCACCTCCTCAGCCGTTTGGGCAGCAGCCATCTCGGCTTTGTTCGCCGCCAGCTCAGCCTTTTGCTTGACAGTCAAATGCTTGCTGGGAGCAGGCTTCTTCTTGGCGGGAGTTTCGTCAAAAAGGATCGCATCGGGGTCGGCCTCCTCGGCGCTGCGCTTGATGCCTGAGCCAATCTTCGAGGGTGTCTCAGGCGTCATGTCGCCAAAAGAGAGGTTAGCCATGGCCGTGCCGGGAGTGGAAATGGCGTCTCCTCCCTCATTGACGGTGGTGCTGGGGGTGAGCATCATTGTCTTCTTGGGGGGTCTGCCACGGCCGCGCTTGACGGGGGTGACTCCAACTCCGGCGTCAGAGCCATCGGTGCCAGCAGCAGCAGCGGAAACAACCGCCTTCTTTGCGCTGCTAACGGTGGCAAGGACAGCGCCAGCGCCAGCAGCGCCATCGGAAAGACCATCAGGATTGAGGTTACACTTCTTGCGCAAGACGCGCCAGGCCTCTTTGGCGCTTTTGGCATTCTGCATGCCCAGCGACTTGGCGACCAGCTCCCAGTTGGCGTCGATCCTAGTGGTCAAGTTCTCCAGGATGGCGCAGACGGCCTGGAGTTCCTTCAGAGTGAGAGGCTGGCCATTGATGACGGGGCCGGAAGCGGCGCCCTCAAAAAAAGCAGCGGCGGCGGCGGCCTTGGGAGGCATCTTGACTGAGTTTGTTGTTGTTGATGGGATTCTGGTGGCTGTGGGGAAGGGTTAGCCAGTCTCTTGTGTGTGCAGGAATCGAAGAATGGCAAGGAGATGATGATGCCATTGGGATCCCATTCAAATTCATTGAGCAAGGAAGACTTACGCTTGAGTGGCAGAGGTGATAATGTTCTTGCGATTCTGGTTCGCGATCGTGGGTCGGAGTGGCGACAATCCTGATCTTGACGTGGTTCTGTGAGTCGCGGAGGAGGCGCGGTCAGTCATTGCCTGGAGACAGAATCAAGGCGTCAATACATACCGAGATTGCAAGGGAGTATGCGCGAGGGAGAGACGAAGGCAAGCAATGCCAATTAAGGAGGATGCTAGAGACTAACGGAGGAAGAAGAGAGTGTTGGCAACGTGTGATGCTCAAAGCAAAGCTGGCTGGAGGCAGAGAGTGGTGACTGTTGATGAAGCTGCTCACGAATTGTTGCTTGGAGGAAGAAGAGTTACCCTGACAAGGAGAAAGACAAAAGAAGGGACGCCCAAGTGGTGGAAGCTCAAAACCGGGAGTGGGACCGTTGTCAGTGGCAGGACGGAGACCGGGTCACGCCCAAACAAACCTCGTCTGCGAGTATCTTATCCTCTCCTCGACCAACACCTGTGTGACGACTGAGTCACCTACCCCAAAAGGTCCTCAAGATAACCGTCATCTCCTCGGCCAATGGGGAAGCTTATGCCACGAATCGTGAGAGATAGGAGGATAAGGTACTCGCACGGTACTTTGCAGCTTAGAGGCATCCACCTCCTGCGGAATTGGTCTTCGATCGATTTGGTAGTCGATATCAGACGGCAAACTTTCCCAAAGTGCCCTGCCCGCCCCCTCATGACCATCCGTTCATGCCCCCTCCCGCCGCCGCTGCCGCCGGGGCTAAGAACTTTGGCACCGGCCCGAGGATGGCCTGGCCAACTCCACGGGCAGATTGAAACTCTCGCACCCCACTACCTCGGTACCGTACCTTTGTGCACTTCCACTTCGTATTGTGGCTTGTTACTCTGTGGGCGGATTCTGGGCCGGGCGTTCGTTGCCGAGCAGTCCTGACCGCTTGTCCTTTTGTGCAGTAGGATAGGCCTTTGCTTGCAACGCTCTCTTTAATAGCTAGGTGTTCTGGCATGTCCTAAAATCCCGGCCCATTCTTTATAGACCTTAGCTTCCTTCATCGCTGAATCTACATAACTAGCTAATCTCGCCAGCTTCTAGTAGTTGGATTTCTCTCTTTTGAGATAGGGAGAAGTAACAAATATTTTTTCGTTCTCAAGTACGGAGAAATAGTGTGATGGCAGCCTTGCAGTTGTGCCTCTCGACTGCCATCGCAACTATATAAGACCACTTGAGCGACCGAATTGCCAGCTTCGGTTACTTGTATCCTTTTGGAACATAGCCTAGTGATGTAGTGGTCCGCCAGTGCCGTGACAAATAGCGTATAATTCAGCGCTAGTTTGCTTCTTCGTCTAGTTCTTCGGGTTTAAGTTGAGTAATGGGGACTTTTAACTTCTATTAACTTCGGAAAAAGAAATAGTTTTCCTTGAGAGTGTTGTAGAATGATGATAGAGAGTTGTTACGTTATAAGGACTCTTTTATGTTTCACTACGTGTTTTTTTACCGCTTCTCGTCCCCTTTAAAGCTTGTGAAACTAGAGAATATAAGATAGTAACTTCTTTCAACAGCAACCGTCCGCTCGAAGCCTAAATGTTCTTCCTTTTTAGTATAAAAACGCGTACGGTATCCTGAATTAAAAAGAACACTAAAGTTAAGTTAAGTAACTTCGGTAGCTTCTAATCTTAGAATAGTGAATATACTTTTATTTTAACGTACTTTGTGGTTTACGCTTTGGGAGATTTAACACTTCCACAGATCGGCCTTATATTCCAAAATAAAAGAGAACTCAAACACATTTCTCTCACAGAGTTTATTTCTCTTTCATTATTTTCTTCCTAACTTCGTATTCTAACTCTTCCGAAATAAAACCTTAACTTTCAAAGGTTCCTCCTCTCCAAGTTTTTTAAGTAGGAACGTAGTTAGTTAAAGACTTCAAAATCCCAACTATCTATATCTAATGGTGCTTTCTTCCTTCTCGTTCCTTAAAACTAAAGTAGGAAACTTCCAGTTTCTTTTCAAACCTCAAAGAATAATTTAACTTATTCTTAGAAGTTTAATTCTTATAATTAGAATAACAGTCTTCGAACCTTTATTCCTCGCCCAGCGCCTTCCTAGTATCTCAACTAAGCATCGCTGAACTTTCTAAGCCCTCTTTTCTTCTTTTCATTATCTTTCTGTTACGAACTTAAGCGAAGGACACGGGACAACCAAGCCACCGGTACACTGCAGTCACAAGAAGGCTGGGCAGTGTAACTATGATGGGAATGCAAGGCAGGCTCACGCGTAGAGCCAGGCTCACCAGTCGAGCCGGACTCTCGGATTGAGTCAACAGTAGATAGACTTATGGGGCTTGAAGCTACTGAGCAGCCGGAGACAGATATCTCGCAGAGGGCGAGCAGGTATAAAGGGACTGCTGGAGAACTCAGATTGTTAGATAGTTTGACAGTAGTCAATTGATCACTATCACTGAGACTAGTATAACGCTACTATACTTGTTGTGAACCTTTTGGCTTCACCGAACGACTTCTGGTAGTTATTATCCTTCAGCTATCTCATTTAGGCAGATCAGACTGTCGTTCGTCACACTTTCCTAACTTAAGTACTTTAACACAAGGCTTTCTAACGAAATTCCGCCTTCGGCTCTTAGTCTCCGTGTTGGAAAACGAGTTTTCATTTTCAAAAAGAGCTTTCAAGTCTTGTAGTCCGGATTTAGCTAATTAATAGCTAAATGAGAAGAGAAAGCCTTCTGGGATCCTGAAGTGACCTTCTAGAGGCTTGAAATGAGGTTTTGGGAGTTCGGGAAGGCCTTTTGGAGAGCAGATATGGGCTTCTGGGCAAGCAGAGACTGGATGAAAAAGTAGGAGAATATCACAGGGGTAGCCTGTGATGTGGTTGCACTGCACTGACTGCACATGTGCCATACCAGAGCTGGTGTCTTTTCCTTTGTTCTACAGGTCCCGCCATATACTGGCAGCACGCTTACTGGGCGATTCGATTATAAGTGTTGGGCCGCGTTTACGCTATGGGAAACACGTGATTTACACTGGCAATAGGCATCGGTTTGCCCTCGGATTAAAAGGGTTTGGTGGACAGCTAGGACACTGCTCCTATTTTTATATGCTAGACTCACCGATGCGGCACGTCTCATGCCCTACGGGAGACGGAAGTAGACGTTAAAAATAACAACAACAACAACTGTGACGATATGGATCCCGCAACTCTCACACATTATGAGATTAGATAAGGAAGGCGGTAGAGACTGGAAGAATCTAGGCTCCTCTCATGTGAGGATGCACTTTAGAGCCCAGCTCTCAATCTCTCCCTCTTCTCTTCTTTAGCTTTAGTTATTTATTCATTTGTACCCAACTACGCGATACGAAACTACGTGAGCTGGTGCATCGTAACACAGCATAGTTGACACAGATGCTGGCCAAAAAGAATTGATAAGGTTCTACGAAGAGAGAAGGGGAGAAAAGGACGCCCTCTGAGCAGTCTGGCCGGCTGTCCTAAAGAAGAGACGTGCACGCGCACAGGGCAACGTTGCCTGCCGTGAGAGTGGAGCACTCGCTTGGCAAGATTGCCAGGCATTTCAGCCACGGGCACTAGCCCCATAACAATTAAAATACTTAGGTAAGGGAAATTAATATGCAGTACTATTGTAAATGTATAATAGTATTCCACAAAATATATTTAGGAGGTAAAAATATATAGTTGTTAAAAGATTTTTATAATTAGAAAATAATTATACAATACTATTATACAACTAAAACGTTTTTATTAATGCCATTCTATTCCATATAGTGATTTTGCGCGCTAAATAATATATTCCGCTACTTAAATTATTGCTGCTAAACGAATATTTAATTGGCAACGTATTTAATAATGCAACAGTCGTACACAGTGCCTTTCCAGCGCCAAACTCATACAGCAGCATTTGCATCACGCAATACCCCTTTCCGGGTATTTTCTACAACCCCCCTTTCCCTGCAGGGGACCTATATAGGACTTCACTATAGTGGCACCCGGAATTTCATCCCATCCATAGTTCCATACCGGCAACAGCATCATACAGTTTTCTCCACCGTCTGCCTTCAGCTGTTTCCGCCTGCCATCGTCGCCACCATGGTAGGAATCAGTCCAAGACTTCGAAGGTGTATACGGAGATGCTGGGGCAGCAGGGTGATGATTTCATTTTTGCCAAAATAGGCCTGTTTCAGGTGCAAACGGTTTGATAAAATAAACCCAGCAGGGTGAAGCCAGTGCTCGTACCGTAGGTTCCTGCCCGGTCCTGGCTTTCTTAGTCGGAGTGCCTAGAATAGGTAGAAAGCAGTCATCATCAGAATCATGTTGAATATGTGAGAGCCCCAAGTCTTCTTTTGCCTGGAGGGGGCATTACGGTTACAGAAGAATTGGACTCCCATCCGGGGGCTGATCCAAGACCCCACGGGAGGCTGAGATGGAAATCAAAATCTCATCCTCCCCGTGCCGTTCCTTCTGCCCCGGCGTTATTGATATCTCCCGTGCGACGGTCTGGCAAGGAAGGGGACCGATACATGTAAATACATTGAGGCTGCCAAACTCAAAAGGAGACTGGTCCCCTTGGCATCTGCTGCCTGGTAGGTTATTCGACAGGCTGCTGAACCATGAACAAGCGTTGCCTCCGTATTGGAACCAAGGCATATTCCATATCTCATAGCCACGATGAGGTCTGGCCTCCTCGCAAAATTACCGTCCAAATCGAAGAATTCCCTGTAGAATCTGACACAAGCTACCGTGCGAGTATCCATCCTCCTTATCTCTTCTTACCAGAGGCAGAAGGCCTAGGCCTTTCCACTGGTCAACAAGGGGGCCCGGGTCTTTTTCCTTGAGGACCTTTAGGGGTAGGTACCTCTAGGCAGCCGGAGGTGGTCACGCCTCGAATCGTTCGTTTGTTGGTGGAGATTCTCGGTCTCGCAAGCAAGATTTTTTCGAGGGTGACGTCTTGTCTTTTTTTTTTTTGTTTTCCCTTCCCTCCCCTTGTATTGAAAGGGCGCGGGGCACTTCTTCTGAGCTGACACGTCTTTTTGTTCCTTTTGTTTTCCTTCTGGCCAGGAGCAATTTTTCTTTTCTCCCTCTTCCTATCGAAGAAATAACAACAACCAGCTTCTTCGTTCGCAAGTTCACAACGTCGTATCTGCCTCGTCCGTCTGCTCGGTCTTGCTTGCTTGCCCTTTCTGCGTCTAGTAAGACATCACCACCAGCTTCTTGTCTTCTTGTAAGTAAATTACCTCTTCGTCCAGTCCATCAGTCGTGCCCACCAGGCTCCTTGCTTCATATTTTGCGCTTCTGGTGGCGGCACTTGTGGCTTTTATCCTGCTGTCATGCCTGTTTTCCTGACAACCTGTGTTCCCACGTCGCAGACAGGAGCTCACCGCGCCCTCAAGATTCTCTCGTTGCCCACGATCGTCCTCGTGGTCGTCACTGAAATCTCACCTTCGTTGCTTGACGGTAAGTTGATCCATCTGAGTTGTTCCTCATGGACAATACCCCCAACTGTTCACGCTCATGTCCATCCATGATCTCACGACTCCCCCACGTGGAATCTCGTTCTTCGTTGCGCGAGATAGATCTTGTCTCCCTGTCTTATTATTCTCTTTGAGTCGGTTGTTATTTTCCCAACCGTTGCCTTATCTCACGTTGACAGAATGCGTCACCCATCGGCAAAAAGCTAATCCTTTCCCACCATCAGCCACTCCAATCCATCAAGATGCCTCCCAAGCCCGCTGCCGCCGATACGACGGTCTACATAATCAACGGCGTCCCCGTAACCGCTAGCGACCTGAAGCTCCTCTGCGGCATTATGTCCAGCCTCACCGCGCCCATCCAGGCCGACCTTGAGGCCGCCGCCGCTGCCTCGGGCTACACCGTCGGGTCCTTCAAAAAGATGTGGCCTGCTTTTAAAAAGAAGGTCAACATTGAAAGTGTTAGTGGCAACAAGTCTGCTGCCACTGTTGCCGTTGCTGCAGCTGTGGACGACAACGGCGAGCCCGTTGCCACTCCCCAGAAGACCCCCGGTGGCGTTCGCGGTGGCGGCCGCGGCCGCTCCGCCAAGAAATACGATGCCATCGCCATGGTTGTCGACAGCGGTGGCCCGTCTCCCTTGACTCCTGGCGTTCCTGACGGAATGGATGCTCTCTCTGTTATCGACGCTGGCACTGGCTTCGAGACTCCCGACACTCCATCCAAGTCCACCTTCGGTGGCATGAGCACCACCGTTTCGTCCAAGAAGCGCATCGCTGCTGAGCAGACTGATGCTGATGCGGATGCCATCGCCATGGAGGAGGAAACTCCCGCCAAGAAGAAGAAGCCGGTTGCTCGCAAGCCTCGCGTCACGGCCAAGATGAAGAGGGAGGCGGCTGCGGCTGCTGAAGCCGCTCTTCTTGCCGAGTCTCTCTCGTTTTATGATCATGAGGAGTATGAGCTTGAGCATCAGAAGCATGACCCTGACCCCGCCGCCGATGGTGATCCCACTGACGATAAGATCGACACTATCCTGGCCGGTGAAGATGGTTTTGGCTCTCACTCCCAGGCTGAGGGTGATGATGTCTTCACTGATGCTTGCGAGATTTAAGCAAGGTAAGTTTTCCTCTTCCTTCGTCTTCTTCGTTCCATTTGTTTGACGTAGAAAGAGACCACTGACACTCTTGCCAACACAGACACCGCATCACGCCTATCTCATGTCATCCACGCGGCTGACATTCACTGCCGGATCCACAACATCGATTTCAACGATATCGTTTCCCATAGCTTCGACACGGTGTCTTGGTGTCCTACGTTCTCGACCAGGACTTTTGGACTTGGATTAATAACACCATGGTGTTTTGGCAGGGATTCGTGCTTTAGTTCAGGAGTTCATGGAGTTAGGTGATTAGGTGCTTTATGGAATAAGGCGGATGTTGCTTTCACTTACGGATCTTTGCTTGAAAGTACACAGGCGTTCATTTGGAAGGAAATTGCATTTTCGATATCAGCGATTGCATAAGGTGGCGGCATAGCGGCATTTGTTTGGCGCTTTCGGCTTGGTTTTTGATTTTCTTGTGGTCACTGCCTGGAGGTTGGTCACGATGGAAAAGCACCTTTGGCGTCGTTGGTACCAAGTAGACATACAGTCTTTCGTCCGAACTTAGTTAAGCTCGTCAAAGGCTTTTGGCAGAAACCAAATCGTCCAAGTGCCCGAATGGAGATTATTCAAAATTACCTCTACGTTGCCGAATCTTCCTGTGTGACATGTTGGGCATCAGTGATTGGTGAAAATACTTGGTGAGCCGCTTGAGGCAGCTCGAGGACCTGGGGGAAAAGAAGACAAAAAAAAAGTGGCGTACCGGCACCAGGGCACTAGGCAGGCCCTATTCAACGCTCTGCAAATAGAATTTCGAAAATACCTAAAACGTACCTCCCAATCCTCAGACATCTGCTGCTCGTTGCCTTTTCAGAGAGCGTTTCCCATTGGCTAGCGAGGGTGCCATGTATCTTGAGGACCTTTTCGGGCAGGTAGACGACCAAGGTACCTAAGGTAGGTACCTAAGTGGTCACGCCAAATTCCTTGACGAGATATCCGCAGGCAAGTGACGTTTTTCCGAGCGTGACGTGTTTGTTTTTCCTGCCCTCCATTGGCAACGGTTTCACCCCCGGCAGCCTGGCCTCTCCCAGGTACTCGTTTGTCTGTTCCACTTGTTGTGCCCCTCCTCAGGACACTCTTCCTTTTCTTGTTTTCCTTTCCAGGACACTCTTCTTTTTCTCCCAGCAACAACTTGGAAAGCTTCGCCGTGGACCGCCGTGGACTACCAGGCTATTTTCTGTGAGCTTCCCTTCCACATCACAGCAGCTTTGTTCTCGTTTTATCCTAGGGCACTGGCTGACATCTTCTTTCTCGTCGCTGGCAGGATTGCTTCAGACCAAGATCAAGGTGCTTCATTGCCTCAACCTTTGATCACCACAAAGCTTCCAAACTTAACAGTCGCCTCACCTAAGCGTAAGTCCACCCCTCCTACCTTATGCATCACTTAGGTAGAGGCGGTAACCACAACCAGACTTTCAACTTTCAAGTTCCCGCAAAGCCAAAATGCCTCCCAAGTTCGTCGCCAGCTCTGAGTCCCCCTGCGTCCTCCGCGGCCAGACCCTCACCAACAGCGAGTGCAACGTGCTCTTCTCCGCGCTCTCCAATCTCCTGGCGCCTCTTGAGATCAACATGGAGGCTGCTGCCTTGTCTGCCGGTCTCAAGCCGAACTCCTATAAGGAAATGTTGCGCCAGCTCAAGAAAAAGTACGACCTTGGTAACCCCAACGCCGCTGCCGCTGCTGGCGATTCGGGAGAGGGAGATTGCGGCTTCACCCCGGTGAAGAAACGGACTGCTGCCGAAGCTGACCCCAACGGCGAGGTCATGGAGGATAGCCCGGCTAAGAAGAAGACTGCTACCCCCCGTAAGCCGCGCATTACCGCGAAGATGAAGAGGGAGGCTGAGGCGGCGGCGGCGGCTGCTGCTGCTGCTGCGCAGACTGCTGCGGTTGATGATGGTTATGCTACTGCTACTGAGGGTGGCGCCGACAACGGCGAGATCTAGTCTAGTCTGAGTGAGTTTGATTGTCCCGTTTTCTTTCCTTCGTCAGTTCCTATCTTGAGAGGGGGGCATGAGCAGTTGAATGATTTCTGACGTTGCCTGTATGTGCCGTTATAGGATCTAGAGGATACCTATATAGGCATACCTACCTTAAGGTACCGTATATGGGCATTCGCAAAGGGATACTGGCTTTTTCAATGAACTGCATATCCGTTTGGCGTTGTCGGCTTCATCTTGGACTCTTGGTCAGGTAGATGGAGATTGGTATTCATGGCGTCATTGGTGGACAAAGAGGTATCTTCGAATTTCGAATGGTGGAAAGCGTATACCCAGATAGAAGATAGCATCAGCGTCTCTTTATTGCCGCGCTTGGAATGCCAGGAATTAGGTCCCGGCTGATACCCAAGGGATTCTCGATGGACTTTTCCGTAGAATGCTCTGAAAGTTCCAGTTTGTCTGGAACAGATCAGCCCAAGACTTTCTGCAGCAACTAAATTTTACCATGGAACCAAATGTGTGCAGTG
Organism: Sordaria macrospora; assembly: GCF_033870435.1. Classification (NCBI taxonomy): domain Eukaryota; kingdom Fungi; phylum Ascomycota; class Sordariomycetes; order Sordariales; family Sordariaceae; genus Sordaria; species Sordaria macrospora. The sequence continues at coordinate 1,767,791 of NC_089375.1, read as the reverse complement.
CCCTTGGCAAGTGCTCCTGTATCCCTGTGAATTTTGTACGAGGCCTTCACATTAGCCCACAAAGGGCCCTATGCCTTGAGGACCTCCATGGGTAGAGTGGTCACGCTGAGCCAGTCTCGGAGCTTCTTGCGAGCGTGACGCGGTTTGATCGGAGTGACGTGCTGAGGTGGCTTTCCCGCTCCCGCTGACAGCCTGGCACCGGTTCCACTCCGAGCTTGGTTCCAATACAGTGCCTGCCCGTTCTTTCGTTTTTTCCCCCCGCCAGGACACTCTTCTTTTTCCCAAGCAGCAACTCGACCAGCTCCTTCACACACTGCCCACTGCGTAAGACTGCTTTCAGTTTATCATCTTGCGCCAACCCACAAGTTCTTCTTCGTCGTTGACAGGAGCGCTTCCAAGTTCAGATTGAACTCGCCCCAAAGATCACAAACTCGTTACTCAACGCCACTCGTACCAACCAAAGGTAAGTCCCGCTGATGACCCAAGCTGACTTGTAGCTCACCATCACCTCGTGGTTGTCCTAGCCAACAACAAGCTGACCACTCCCCCTCCTCCTCTCCCTCCCACAGATCCATACTCAGTCCATCAATCTCCATCATGCCTTCCAAAGCAATCGCCGCGTCCGAGGGCGCCTCCTCGAGCATGATCCTGAACGGCGTCCAGCTCACTCCCGCCGAGTCCCGCATTGGCGCTGCGATCTTAGAGATCCATGCCGGCAACGTCGACATCGACTGGAACGCGGTGGCTGAGAAGACAGGTCATAAGACCCCGAAGGCTTGCAGAGATGCCTGGCGCCTCGCCAAGGTCAAGACCGGCATCGCTTCCGTCAACGGCGCTGCCGCTGGTGCCCCTACCGCTGCCGCTGGTGTCACTACCGCTGGCGGCACTGACACCGCTGGTGGTGTCACTCCCGTGAAGAAACGCCGCGGTCGCCCGCCCAAGAAGGCCGCCGCCGCCGCCGCCGCTTTGTCAACTCCTGGCAGCTCTACTGCCATGAGCAACCTCTCTTTTGAGGATGGCGTGGGTCCGGAGACTCCCTCCAAGTCCACCTCGGCTTTGGGTATCAAGCGCGAGGCCGACTCCGATGCTGAAGACACTCCCGCAAAGAAGAAGCCTGCTTCTGCTCGTAAGCCCCGTCTGACCAGCGCGAGACAGAAGACTGCGGCCACCGCTGCTGCTGCCCAGGCCGATACGGGTGATTCCAAGCGCGACAGTGTTGATGTTGCCATGGAGAGAGTCTCTGATGCCATCGCTGACATGCGTGCTGCTGCTGCTGCCGACTATGCTGCTGCCGACTATGCTGCTGCCGACTATGCTACTGCCGACTATGCTGCTGTCGACTATGCTGCTGTCGCCGACGCTGGTTACGCCACAGCTAGTGAGAGTGGTGGTGCCGACATTGGCGAGATCTAGGTGAGTGGGATGTTGTGTATTCCAGTCCTTCATTAAGGCCTCTCGGCACTCTCCCAGGTTGGAGTTGGAACTTGGAACTTGGAATGGTTGCTGACAATAAGGTACCTGTATGTGCTGTAACAGAATCTCAACGCGAACCATGACAACCGACAACGGGAACCTTCCGCATACGAAGGATGACGACTGCCTACCTCAACAATAACGTTGCCTCTCTCTCCTCTGCAATGAAAATTTCTGGCTGGCTCTTTTGGAGTTTCGGTTGTCTTGGACTTTGGGCCGCCTGGTGGCACTTCTCTGCTTTCTGGTCCTTTCGGTTTAGGAGGAGTTGGGACACGAGCTGGACATTTTCTTTCCCGGTCGTTGGTGGGCAGTTGCATAGCCTTAGTACAAAGGTGGCTTTTGTTTCCATTTCTTTGCTTTGTTGAAGCTCGGAGTTGGGAGTGTCCTCCTTGGTGGATAGGTTGCATACACTAGATTTTGGCTTGGCGATAGGACCACGCTTGGAGTTTAGAGGTTCTTTGGCGATGATAGAGTCCTTTGCTTGGTCGTTAGTAGAATGGATCTTCTTTTTGTCGTCAATCTTGATCTTGTTGCCGCTCCCTTGTTTTGCTATCATTGTTGATATCGCTGACGGTAGGTATAGAGGTCACCGCAGAAAGAGCGAAGACACTCGCGGACGCAAAGGAGACACTCGCATATGCAGACGCAGCTGCACATCCTCCTGCTTCCGTTGCTTATTCCCCTTTACGCGTTTGACTTCTTCCATACCCCCATTCTCACATTCTGCCTCCTTTCTTCCCGTTCTCTTCCCCTTTTCTGCCCTCGCCTCCTCCCCTCCTTACCACAGCTACACCAGCACCACCTACATCATGACAGCAACCCTCAACCACAAAACCCTCAACAGCACTCTCGCCGCAGCCACCGCATTCTCGCACGCAGACAGAGAAACACCGCCACCGCCCTGGTCCAGAAGTAACCAACCCGGCCACTGGCCCAGTCTCTCATCGTGCTCGTACTCGGCCTTGGCCGATAGGGACCACATGTATCTGGCGGCTGCCAGGAGGGTTTTTGCTTTCTTGGTGGTCGGGGAGAAGGGGTTGTCGGTTAGCCCAGTTCCAATGGTGGAAGTGCGAGAAGGGAGTGGGGACGGTGTTGTCGTGGCGGTAGTCGTAGAAGACTTGGAAGACTTGGAGAACAGGGAGTTGGACCTGAAGCTGGAGGAGGAGAAGACAGAGGAGGAGGATGACGAGGTGCAGGCAGCCTGTTCGGATTCTGCTTTTGGTTCCAGCTGGGCTAGAGGCCAACCAGATTCACTCTCTTCCTCAGTGTGGTTGGCAGGGGCGTCGAGGATGACAAACATGTACACGAGCGCCACTCTAAAGCCAAAGTCGGTCATGCGACAACATGGGTCTTCTGTTTGAGTACCCGTGTATGTGACCCTACCTCTAGTGCTCTTGCTGGTAGAGGTAGTTGTTGGTGTGCAAGTGGCTTTGGGCATGTTGGTTCGCAGGTTGTCAGGCTCGTTATTCTCTCCTGTGAGAGTGTCATATGACCAAGCCGGAGAGTAACTGGCACGGCCATGGATAGAGAGCCCAAGCAATCTCTCCTGTCGTTCCTTCTCAGCCTCTCCCTCGACCAGGATAGATTTCCAAAGCAAATTGCTGGCAAAATGACCCTAAAACCGAAAGCATTCGATGAACAGCATTTAGCGTCGGTCTGCGTACCTATGCTGGCGTAGTTGGCGGGCTGCTTGTTAACGGAGTGACTGATGTTGATTTGAGCACCGGAAAAATGAGGTTGGGGATTGTCAATGGTTTGACGTCCGGTAACAGCCTGTATTTCGACAGGAGAAGACGCGAGAGCTGGGGAGGGAGCGGTGAATGGGGTGTTGGTAGATGGAACATCCGGGACTGTGGGACTAATAGGGGTACAAGCAGATGGGGGAGTTTGTTGAGCCTTGAGGACAGAAATAGACCCAGCCACAGAGATAAAAGCAGGCTAGACTTTGTTGGCAACGACAACCCGAGGGGGTCGAGGATATAGATCGTTGGTGGTCTCCCGAGCCGTATCCTCTTCGTTAAAAAGCTGATACTCAGCACATAGATTGCCCCACGCCTGTAGGGCCTCGTCCTCACTCTTCAAGCCAGCCCGCTCCGCGACTTTGGCCCAGTCGGCTGTGACTTTCTCCTTGAGGTTTTCTAGGATACTGAGTATGATATTGAGCGCGCTGGCGGTGGTTTTCTCGCCACGGAGTTGGGGTTCGACTGACGACATTTGGGCCTTACTTGGGTTGATTGGAAGATTGTCGTTGAGTCCGAATTTCTGCCGGACTATGCTCCATCTGTTGCCAAGCACCGCTTCTGAAGAAATATTGACTCTTTCGGCGGCCTTAGCCCCATAGAACTTGAGAAGCACTTTGTTTGACGCGTTGCTGATGGCGATATTCTTGAGTACGTTGAATATGAGGTTTTTGTCCTCCTTGGAGGCTTCTCTACCCCGGAGTTTGGGGGTGAGGCAGGCGATTTTACCCGCGGGCATTGTGAGTTTCTGTGAGATGTAGACGTGATATTTTAGTTAGCAAATAGTAGTCTGAGCAGAGGTTACTTACGTGGACAACGTACAAATTTGGTGCTCTAATCCCTTAATAGTACTGTGGCTGGCAGCAAGAGAGGGCCCAAGGCCAGGTTGAAGAGGAAGGGTGGACAATGGCGGACGGTACCTTAGGATGCTACTCTCTGGTAGCAGAAGAAATAGAAGAAGAAAAGTACAGGAGTTGAAGGACTCGAAGCGGACTTTATACCCCGTGACTTCTCTGATGAAGGTTTACTGGGCAATATTGCACATTCACAAGGGCTTGAAGGTTTAAGGTTCCGGCCCTCTTCCACCTGTCACTTGCCAAACATCCAGGTCGGTAACGAAACAATGCGTGGACAGGTTCATAACACGAGAACCTACACAGTAGGCGACCTCTGGTCAGGTTCTTGTGGCAAAGAGGTACCTTGGAGCAGGGTGCGAGGTGATATTCACCAAGCCAAACTAACAACCACGGCTGCACGTGAAGGTTATGTCTATGACCTAGCTCTTTTTCGGAGCAGACACTCTAGGATCACTGACTTGAAGCCTTTCGTCATCTTGTGGAGATTGGGGGGATTTAATGCAACACCCATACATGCTCGACAGAAACAGCTTTGCTAACTCGTGCCCTAGCGTAGAGAGGAGCATGCTCCGAAGCGCAGTACTGAGTCTGCTCGTAGGACTTGACCTCAATCACGAAGTAACCGAACTCAAAAGGGATAGGCAGCCCAAATCAATAACTCTATTATTTGCTGTCTATGGCCACTGGGCCTTGGGTGCTGTCAGACCAACTTTGGCTTTTAATCCTTTGGTCCAAGACTTCTAGGTCGTCTGCCCGCTGGTCGACCAGCTTGGTGCAAGGTCCGGCAGCGACGGGCGACGGGCGACAAACACTCCCTCTTTTAGACGGACATTGCCAACTGTCAACCCCAAACACGTGCCGGAAAGGGGCCTTGACGGATAGGTGATGGATTCCAGGGACAGCCGAGAACACTGGGCTATGACACTGGACAGGTGAAGCGGCTCCTGCGGTCCTTACCGCCTCGTTGTCTGATAATGCATGGTCCATGGACGTCTTGCTATACCTAACCCAGAAAGAGATGAAACATTGAATGCACAAGAACAATAGGATCTGAGAGTTTAAGCAGCTTTTCATGCCATGTGCGTACATCGTCTCCACCAAAACTTGGAAGGAAAGCTCTCATGAAGGACGAATAAGCCTTGTGGGTGTATCCGATGAAGTGCCTTAATGGAAGCGGGGGCTGGACGACACTCTCTGGTATTCCAATCCTTTCTGGCGGAACAGGCATCCCACTTGGACGAACGGACTAGGCTATAGGGCTTCCAGCATTGCAGTGAGGTTGCCTGGACGATGAATGAAAAGGATGAAATTTGCGAGCGAATGCGGCCGCTACAGCCAGCCCAGTATGGCCACTCGCAGTTTGATGGCCCCCTGTCCAGGACAGTGGCCTCGGACGACAAACTTGTCCTGGAGGTCCTGCGGCCTGCCACGATAGAGACGGTGTTCGGACAGGCGCTGTCGCTGGGTGGGGTCCTTGCCGTCCTGGCCGTCCATAAAATCCCCCATCCGTCGGCGTCTCGGACACTCTTCCTCCTTGCAACAACCACAACCTGCCTACCAAAGCATTTTGCTTGGAAGCACTCGCTGAACTCGTTTTCTGACAACTTTGTCTACAAAAGTAAGTCCAAGTCCCTCGGGCGTGTTTGGCTGCAAGAAAAAGCGTCATCTTCTCGCGTCTTGCAAGTGCACTCGCACCTTCCACTTTCCTGTCATTCGATTGCAGTCCAGCCACTCAATACACACATCAGTCACCTGACAGTCACTCGACAGTCACTCGACAGTAATTAGCACAAGCTATCAGTCAACTGACCTGACAGCAGTTCTTCGCAACAAATCTCATCGCACTCAATCGTCAAGATGCCTCCCAAACCCAACCAGGACGTTGCCGGTCAGATGAACTTCCTCTTGACCTGCATCAAGCACTCCAGCCAAGGCAAAATCAACTGGACCGAGGTCGCCGAGGAGCTCAGCATCGTATCCAAGGCCGCTGCGTAAGTCACTCACTCACTCGATCACTCCTTTCTCACCTCGCCTATTGTCGTCAAACAGTGATCAGTCCAGCTAACACACCCTCCCCATCGAAAGTGCCAAGCGCTACGAGCGCCTCCTGAAAGCGCACGACATCCAGCCACCCAGGAACTCCAGCTCCTTGGCCGATGAGGCGGGCCCCAGCGGCGCGAGCAGCCCGGCGAAGGTCAAGACTCCTCGTGCTGCCCGCACCACTAAGCGCAAGAGGGCCACTGCGACCGTCAGCTACAACGAGGATTCCGGCAATGAAGGGTCCGCTGGCGAGCAGCGTGAGCCCTTTACGTACAAGGCTGAGCCTGAGGACTCGGATGAGGAGCAGCGCCCGCTGAAGAAGGAGAAGTCTACTCCTGAGGTGCAAACCAAGCAGGAGGAGGGTGAGGATGGTGAGTCCGACTCCGATTACTTTTCGTGTTACTCTGACGATGTCGATCTTCTGGTTGTTGAAAGACATCAAGGCAGAGTACACTCGATACAGGTGTGGGGGAAAAGGATACGATGTGCTAATGGATGTTGTGGAGAGGATAGAGGGCAAGGACAACTACAAGTATGAGGGTGAGATCTGAGCATCTCCATCTTATCTGGTTGGGCACTGGGCAGATACCGATGACACTAAGATGCGGAGGCAGTTCATGTTGACATAGCGCGATGAAGGATCTGGATGGTATTTGAGCATGGAGTTGGGGCCTTTTTAATGTGCTTTTGCTCTCTGCTCTGTTCCTGTTCATAGGAATGGTTGCTCGGTCGGCGTATGGAGGATGATGGGCCGAATCAAGGAGGACAACAAAAAACAACAGGTACTTGAAAGACAAGCGGGAAATAAAGTGCCTTGACTTACAGAATGTCTCATTGCTTTGATTCGTCGGTTTTGTTGGTTCATTGTCTATCCGTTCACATTCGGTTCATGTTGGGAAAAGGGGCAGGCAATGATATAACAAGACTGGCGGCGTGAATATCGGGCCATGTGGTGGACCTGAAAGCGAGCAATGAACTGGAACAGTCAGTCTCCTGGAACAAAGGCGTGATTCTCTTCCAGGTTGTATGATTCCAGATTGGCTTGATCTTCATTTCGTTGCTTCTCCGGGCTGAGGACTGGAGGCGCCCTGATGTTGTGTCGTTTTGGTAAGGGTTAGGGTTGGGGAGCTGCAGGAGGAAGTTGCCTCTCATCTGGCGGGACCACTCGGACAACGTTGTGTTGGAACATTTGCTTGATGGCCGATGAGTAAAATCACGTCTTAATTTTCCTGATTGAAACATGAGTCCTTCGTATGCCCGTTGAAAAGTCATGTGTTCCCACAGCTTGTGTCAGCCGGCAATTAGGCAGAGGCCGAGGCTGCAATGATGAAAGACGGGTACATACCACACTGCCGCGTCCATCTCCCAATAAAGCTCCGAGACACGGCAAATAATGATGGCTTCGTCTGATCGCTGAAGGTAGTGACAATGACGGTCTCAATACTCGTGAGCTTGGCGCCGGCAACCGTCTGGTTGTGTGGCCACACCAAGGAGCATCAGCCACATCCGTCTAGATGGGATGGAAGCCGACCATGGACAATAACGAATAATGGTATTGTACGATGCAACAGCAATGTATTTAAATAAGAGGTGTGTCGTTGGATAGCCACTGCGATAAAGACCAAGCCGATGGGTTTGGTGCAAGAGTCAAGTGGGAGATGGTGGAGGGAAAATCAAACGAAGAAAAATCAAAATTCGAAAAGTTATTCAAGTCGGCAGGCGCAAGGTGTAACATACACGTAAGAAACGCACCTGCCCTATTGTCGCTCGGATTCGTGTATTGTACCTGTAATGCCACAAGGGCAAGTTGGGAAGTTGCAAAGGCCATCCCGCATTCACTGACGCCCGATGGGCATCTGAGTGCTTGTCGCTGTCAGCCTCTGCCCATTGAGTAGGTACCTACCATTCACCTATAATGCCAAACTTACACCGGGAATTTTGCCATATCAAAATATTTCTCTCCATCACCAACTCCGGTCGCATCGCTGCCATTCTCAACTTTGAATATCCGTCAGGTAAACGCACCTTGCCTGCCCCGCACCAATTGACGTGCGCCCTTTCCCCCAGTCAAAAGTAAATAAACACTGACGACCTTGCGCAGACGCTCATTCTTTTTCGCTTTCTCTTGCATCAACCATCATTCAGTCAATACGCATCTCTTCGGCCAGGTATCATTGATATCACAGCACATCCGGTCATCACCGGATTCCGAAATCAGTTCGCTCAAAGGGGAAGCGGCAAGCGCCTGTGTTGTTGCGACATTCCCACCAATCGATATCCAGCGACTCCCCTGTCGCTCGGCGGTCTCATGGGTGTTAGTGCGACACCCGATTTCACGGCAATTCTCGCAGCAACATTGATAACCGGCTATCAAGTTTTATGCGCTACATTTTTCAGCACAGTGCACAATTGGCATCTCGGATCCACGATTGACTGGGGCCGAGAACACAAGATGGGCTCCGTGCATCACAGAGTGAGACGTGACGGGCGTCGCGACCAACATGGCACCTCTCATGTTTCTGTGCCAGTTTCTGGTAACGGTACGCGTCTTTTTCTTTTTTCCTCCTCCTTTTTCTTTCCCCAATCCCTATCCTTCCACATTTCCACACAATTGGCTTTCACCGGAGACATCATGTGTTTATGGGTCTGATGCAACGAAGGCATCTCAACAGAGATTTCTTTATCGGATTTCAGCGTACGGGGATTGTCTTAGTGAAAGACTTCGGGATCTCGGGTTTGTTCCGTGGCGTTGGCGTCTTTGCATATTGCTGTGTCTGCCTAGGCAGTCCAAAAAGACAAGTTGTTGCCGTTGTTGGACGCGGAAAACCGGGTCCCCTTTTCAATGCATAGAGGACCTCCTTAATGTTTTGATATAGGGCTTGGTTGGCATCACGCCTTCTGCTTCACAATGCCCAAAATCCGCTGTCAGGGTTACCGTGGCGGCCGCCTAGCTCTCATCGCCTGTCTTTGCCGCTACCCTTATCCTTGAGCCCATCTACTCTTTCACTTTGAACAAAACCCTTCTCACAATCAACCATCCCTTTGGATGCTTGGTCATTCATATCCTCACGCTCATTTCTTTTCCAATCACGCTTTCATGTACCTGCTGAGGCTGTCATATCCCAACCAGACACAGAGCTGTCTTTTTGGATATACAGCTTCCCTACTTCAGACATATACAGCGGTTATTGTACAGAGCCTTCATGTTTCCTGTCACAGACTCCCTACACTCAGAAGCATCTCGCTCTTCCACATATTTTTATTTATTTATGATTCTAATTTTTCTTCGCAGCTATGACATCGAGGTGTCGGCGACTCCGCCAGCTACCCTTTTTGCATCGGACGTGGATTCGCGCTACCAACTACTGGGAAGATAGAATGGGCAACAAGCCCTCCACCCAGTCTCGGGTGCCTGCTCATGAGTCCGACGTCAGATTTTCCGACCACAGTCACCACCTTGACCAAGACTTTGACGACACATGTCAACATCCAGCAAAACGTCGACGCCTCAACGACAATGATGGTTTTCCCTTGTACGCGGATCCCTACGGCGACAAACCCCGATGCCTGCGGATAGAGGTCCTCAAGATCATCCACAAAGACTCACCCCGCATCAAAAATGGCGTGTCTAACAGCATTGTGGCACCTGACGTGAGGGATACCGCGACTATGGGGGCACGTTGCAAGCTGAGCATTTATGGTCATAACGGGGATGAAAAGGTTCTCCTGCACGTCGACAGCCAGCTATGCGAGCTCAAGGTCTACAAAAACCCTGCCGCCGCATCTACGCACATGGCTCGACTGTATGCTATCAAGGCTTTCGATATACCCGAGGACAAAATATACTTGGAGCGGGATGGCAGTGATCCCGCCTTTGGCTTTGCCGATTTCTACAGTGTCCTGATCGAAATCAAATCAGCCGGAGATCCAAACTGGCCACCCAGCAGCCTAATTCCGACCAAGGTGGAAGATGATTCCTCAGCCCGTAATCTGCCACCGCGACATTGGGCTCTGTCCGCCCAACTTCCTGATATTTTCCATACTCGCAACAGGAAGACGGCGAGGTTAAAAGCGAGGATACAGCAGAACCGAGAGACTCCTACGGATTTCGTCATGGACATTGACGTGCGTTGGCAAACAAGCATATCAAGCCAACTAACAGGGAACCAGAAGCCCAAGGAGATCATGCACTCTATTACAGTAATTGACCCTTCGGCCCCTAAGAAGCCCCTGTTAGAACTGCCAGTGAATGGCTCAAACGGAGTCAATGGGATAAATGGGCATCATCATGACCCAGCATTCAACGACGAGGCCACGAAGATGGGAAGCTGGGGAGTCAACGGTGCTTCCACAGCTGATGCCGGAGAAGACCTTCTTGAGGGTGACCTGACGCCCAACCGATCTAAGCGCCAAAGGGCAGAAGTTAACTACAACGTGAGGCAACTATGGAACACGGCCGTGGGCAAGTCGCCGAGGAAACGGAAAAGAGACGACGATGAACAACATCCCCAACTAGACGAGCACTCCGTCACCTACGTTCTGCCGCCCGGAGAAGGGGGCGAGTCGAAGGTGTTCCCTTCCAACAATCTCTCCTGCCTCATATGCGCGGCCGAGCACGAGCGCATCAGCCAGCTCCGCGCTCACTTCTCATGCCACCCTGAACTTGAGTTCAAGTTTGAGCAGAAGAAGGGCATGTACATGGTTGAAGTCCAGAAAGCCCCTGGAAAGACCTCAGCCACCGCGGGATCCCCCTTAAAACCCGCGGCCGGCAAGATCATATACTCGCTGGGTCTTCCCGTAAAACCCCTCGATCTCTTCAAATTCGTCGACGGCGACGATTCCTGGGTTAGATCCCGTCTCTTGCCCGATCATGGCGGGTACAAGATTCCTCCTCTCCCAGCCAGCAGCCGAAGTCCAACCAAGGGACCACATCCTCAGCAACAACAACAACAACAACAACAACAACAACAAAAGGAAAAGGAAAAGGAAAAGGAAAAGGAAAAGGAAAAATCTCTCTCCGCCATATCCACCTCCACCTCCACCCGCAGCCGCGGCGCCGTCCCCAAAGAGAAACCCCAAAAGAAACCCGTCTACGTCCCCCTAAACATCAACCGCCCCATCTACGACCCCTTATCCAAAGTCGAGCTCGCCCCGGGCTCCCTGATCCAGCCCCCGCCCTTGGACGAAGGCTGGCTGATCACCAAGCACGCCGACGCCCTGGCGGAGTTTTCCGACGTCGAGCCGCAAGAAAAAGAATACATGATGCAGTGGGACGCCTACATCCTGCAGAAACACATGGGCTCGGAGCTGTACCTGCCGCGAGAGTTCCGCAGGTTCGTCCAGGAAAAGGCCAAGTGGCTGCTAGAGAAGAGGTGCAGAACGGAGGAGCTGGGGAAACATATGGCGACGCTGTTGGCGAGGCGGTATCTTGATGATGCGACGGTTGTGGCGGTGACGAAGGAGTTGAATGAGGTTAGGAGGAGTATGGCTGCTGAGGGTGGTGGTGGTGGTGGTGCTGCTGCTGGTGCCAGTGGCGATGCACAGAAGAAGAGTGGGCTTGAAGTACAACAACAGCAGCAGCAGCAGCAGCAGCCTAGTAGTGGTGGGAAGAAGAGTGCCGCGGGCGGGTGTGCGAAGTGCGGAGAGGTGGTGCCGCAGCCTGAGATGATGATTTGTTGTAATAAGGTGAGTTCTTTTCCATTTTCCCTTTCCCCCCTTTCAATCCCCGGTTCAGAACCAAGTCACTAACATGAGACAAAAATCAGCATTGCAAACAACGCATCTATCACAGCCGATGCGTGCCGAATCCAGAGGAGGCTCTGGAATTAGGCAGGAAGAGGATGTGGAAGTGCTCTCAATGCGAGGCAGTGGACCATTAGAAGTGGCCAGCAGCCCGATGATGAAGCCGAAGCTGAAGCCAAAGTCGAAGTCAAGGTGGAAAGCAGCTTGCCACACGAGACTTTCATAGGGGACCGCAAAGTTGATGGTGAATACCCAGAAGTAGGAGGATGTTCAAAGGAGAGAGGAGAGGTTTTATATATAGGTATTGCCTGCTTGTTAACCTTCTTGCACACAGCTTGGAATACGGTGCGCTTGGAGACGTAGAAAATATTAGGAGTAGCAACGTATTAGCTGAAGACCTATCTTTATACACGGGTTATGTGCTGAGCGTCGTTGGAATTATATATCAAGTAAGCTTCATATATAGGTACCCACCATATATGCTTGCCATTACTGCCTGGGGGAGATTCACCTATCTATCTATCTATCTATCTATCTCTAGGATCTTAACCAAGTTCCATACAGCTGAAACACGAAGTTTTATAATTGAAGCTCGTCCTACAAAGTTCCAGCCCATTGTGCAACCTTCCTTGTCTTTCACCACATCTACTTGTAGCCCTATTTGTACAGCTCAGATCATCAGATCAGCATCCTGCGTTGTCCATACAGTTATGGTATGGTATGGCTTTAGACCACCCGACGTTAAGAAGGTCTTGAACATTGCCCTTGCCAGCGTATTATGTCAGCAACAAACAGCCTGCAATGGCAAGTTGACAAAGAACAAGCGAACCACCCAAAAAATTTTAATAAAAATTAAAAATTAAATTTTTATTTTTTTTGCCAACCAACCACGCCCGTTGGGTGATAATCCACGCATGAAGTCAAGTGGTGATGGATCTCTATCACTTCTCGACTTTAGTAAATACACATCACCATGTTATATGCTGTACATTGGTTCTTGCACATATCGTTGTGTGTTGACCATCATCACTACGTGGCAGGGAGCAGGTAGACGGTCATCACCCATGTATATAGGTATCACACGCTTAAGACGCAGAGCAGAAGCACTTTTGATCCATATCCATTCCCATACCCATTTATACCAATGCCAATCCCAACCTCGAACTGAATACAGTCATTTCAGAGTAAGGTAACTTAACCCTACTATGAACAAATGCCAAAAAAGGGAGAGAAAAAGAAAAACCCCATTACGTACCGTTCAGTATACATTAACTTTCCTTTATAAACCATCCATTCTATCCATGTATGAGACATGCAACTCGTGCCATTTCTTTTGCATGGAACAACTAAATAGTATACTACACGTATATAACAATCAACCTGAACTCCTCCCCCTAAGATACCTAACCACACCATGACAATACTATACTATACAATCCATCACAATGCCTCCCAGCCTAGCACATCCCATTCCCTCAATCAACTTATCTCTACACCGCGATCTTCCCCCGTCCATCCTCATCAACAACAACCTTCCTAACCCTCGCCTCCTCCGTCCCTCCCTTACCCATCCCTGCCACCTCGAACCCCATGCCCCTCCTCCCTTTTTTGCGGGCTGCCTTCCCTCCAGCATCCCCATACTGCTCATCAAACTTCCTAATAGCCTTCAAGCTCTCCATATCCTCACTAATACTGGCACTAATCTCCCGCATGCCCTTTTCAAAGTGTTTCCTGGTTAGGACTCTCTTCTCCGGGAATTCGTACGGTGGACCACCATCACCATCGGGGTTTGCAGCATCATGCGCCTCTTTCGCTCTGCATTCCTCACGCACGGCCTCCATGGCTGCGCTGACGCATAGGTTTTTCAGGTCAGAGCCTGAGTAGAGATCTGTTTCCTTGGCTAAAGCATCGAGGTCGACGTCAGGAGATAATTGCTCCTCGCGCAACATGACGCGCAAGATTTTGGCGCGCTCGGCTACCAAAGGCAGGTCGACGAGGATTTTCCGGGGTAAGCGGCGGAGCACGGCCTCGTCTAGGTCAAAGGGGCGGTTGGTGGCGACCATGATGAAGGCGCGCATGTCGGAGAGGCCGTCCCACTCGCGCAGGAACTGCGTGATGGTTTCGCGGTGGGCGGTGCGGCCGGGGTTATTATGTCTGGCGCCCAGCAGGGCGTCGGCTTCGTCGAGGAAGATCACCATTGGTGACAGCTTGCGGGCTAAGGAAAAAAGGGCGCGCACGTTCTTCTCGGATTGGCCGAGCCACATATCGTTGATGGAGGCCGCGGATACTTCGAGCATGTTGGCGCCGGACTCCTTGGCCACGGCCTTGGCGAGGAGGGTCTTGCCTGTTCCGGGCGGGCCATACAGTAGACAGCCGGGGATGCGCTCGGTTTTGAGCACGCCGTAGGCGAAGGCGTCGGGCCGTTGGAGGGAGAGGGAGGTCAGCCCGATGAGAGACTCTTTGGTCTCGGCGGGGACGATGATGTCGTCGAAGGTGGTGTGGATGTCCTTGGCGTTCACGAGGCCGGCTAGAAGCTTCTTCTCGTGCTGGTCGTAGTCCTTGTTGTCGCCGTTGTTCTGGCTTTGGTTGGACCATGACGAAGCAAAGCCCGAAGTGGGTGAGTCGCCGCCGTCTGGCGTGGGCTGGTCAAACATGTTGCTGCTTGAACCACCACCCTTTTGACGGAAGAGGGGGGAGAAGTAAGGAGGACGGATGCCCGAGTAGATGCCCTTCCAGTGGTTGTCGCGGTCGCTCATGAAGGCCAGGGCGTATTTGAGGTGGCCGAGGCCGTACTTCTTGGGAGGCGGCGACCGGCTGCCCAGCAAGAGGGAGGTCAACCGGTACACCCATTGGACGTCAAACACATGCTTTGACAAAGTCTGGAACAAGTCGGTGTATCTTTCGTCTACAAGGACCTGGTCATCTTGGAACTTGATCTGGGCATCAAAGTCAATAGCAGCTGGAGTGAGCAGCCTTGCCTCCAGCATGCTCTTGATGTTGTTGATGTTGTCGTAGAGGTTATCCTTCCGGTCCATCCACTCGGTAGACGGGGAGGCGTGGAAGGGGATGATATGATGGCCCTCACGGCCGAGCTCGACCAGATGATTGCGCCAATGCTGCGACTTCTCCATGTCACTAGATGAAGAGCCAACTAGCACAATCTTCTTTCCGTCCTGCGCGGCCTCCTCGAAGTGCCAGTCATCGACAATGTCCCGTAGCCTGGTCATCAAGCTTTCTTGCAGTTCACTGATTTCTACATAGTCGTGCAGATGAATGATCAGGTCACGCTTCTCATAACTGCCCGTCTGCGCAAACCGCTTAGCGTCAGCCGCCCTCACGATCGCCTTGAGCGTGTTCTGTATCTTCAGTCCTTCCCAGCGTGGGTCGACAGAGCGCGAGGTTCCAAAGTCCTTGCCGGAGCTGAGGAAGGACCGCAACTTGGACGGCATGGACACGTGCAGAACACCCACGTCGCCATCCGAGTCAGCATCGTCCCTGTTGGCAAGTCTTCCGTTGATCTCCGAAGCGGCATATCCCAGCATGGAAACCGAGCCCCGGACATTGTGGATGTTCTGCTGCAGCTGCGTCCCAAGCAGCCTGGCCAAGCTAAACGCATCCAGGTGTATTACGTCCGCCTTGAGGTCGGTGGCAATGTCATCAATGACATGGTTGGCAACACTACGACCCCTGCGGTTCACCACCGAGAGCACCGTCGTGAGCCGGTGGTAGTCAGGTGGCTTGCTCCCATGCGTCACATCCGCCACCAGCTCGGCGCGTACAGCAGCCAGAAGCTCCATCATGACAGGATACTCGGGATCCGGCCTGCTGGCCAGGGGACTACCGTGTAGCGCGCCAGAGCCAGGCTGGGCCTCGCATCGCAGGTTGGCCAGCCAGCGCTGCGCCTCGCCAGACAGCGGCTTATCCGACCACCACAGCAACCGAACAATATCGTCCTCCCTAGAAGAATGATGCTTGCGCAACAGCTCGATATGCTCCGGGTTCGCGCCCGTCTGGTGGACGATAGCCAGGGTCTGGAGAAACGCCGTGTTGTGCGCCGCATGCGCCTTCTTGAGCAGCTGGCTGGCGGACTCGGGTAGTTGCTCGAAGGCGGCGTCGCGCTCCTCCTCGGGCAGCCGGACTAGCTCGTCCAGCATGCTTGTCCACGAGTTGACGTCCTCCTCTGTCACCTGGACCTTGTCGAACTTCTTCTCCAGCAGCTCCAGCACGGCCTCGCGGTCGACGTCTTCGAGCGGGAACAGCAGGGTTTGCGGTGCGCCGATGGGTCGCGCCTCGTAGAGAGACACGTTTTGTTCGATGAACCAGGGGTCGAGCTTCACCCAGGGCGTGCTTGGGGTGCTGCTGTTGCTGCTGCTGCTGCCGTTGGCTTGTGGGTGGACGGTGTTCTCGATGCCGTTGAGGCCGCTCATCCTGCCGGGCCGTTGGCGTCCACGGGTTCCCTTGAGACTAAGGGCTTCCTTGTAGGCATCTTCGGCGGCTTTTGACTCTGCTGCAGCATTCTTCTTGTCGGCGTCCTCTTGAGAGGTGGTGGTGGTGGTAGTGGTGGTAGAAGATGCGGGCTTGTCTCGTTGTGTCTTGTGGTCGTCTTCGGTCGCGGTACTACTGCTCGGCTTCTTATCGTCGACTGAGTTCGAGTTCGAGTCGGGGTCGTTTTTGAGGGAGGCCGCAGAGGTGCGGAAGCCTCTTACGGAAGAGGCATGCTGGCGACGGGATAGGGAACCGGAGGAGTTATTCGTGGCGGAGCTGGAACCGGTAACGGCGACGGCAGCAGCGGAGACGGCGCGGGGCAGTCGGCGACAACAGGAGGATTGCGCCGACAGCAGGGCTCGGGCCCCGGCAACAGGCATTGGGAGGTATCAATTGGGGTGATTGGCAACTCTCATAGGTTGTATTAAGTATGTGAGGTGTGTCGAGATGCGTACTGAATATGTTGCAGTTAACCGGCAGCCGTTCGCTATGTGTGCTCGGGGGATAATAGTACATGTGATTGCGTCAGTGGAAGGGTGAGGTTGATGTTAGGTCGTGGATGGTGGGATGGAATGATTGCGGTTACGCGATGCAATGGAGCTTCTACTGGACCTGGAGCTTCCCGTCCGCGCCCTATGACGGGACCGCGATGTCCAATGGAGGATTTCCACGCCTTAACTGTCATCAGTTGCCGGCCGGCAATTGGGCCCGCTAAAACTCACTGAAGCATCCCTGGCAGCCCGCCTGTCATCCGTGCTTGAGGTTGTTGATAGCAGTAACCTAACAACACAGGCATATAGAAATATCACGACGTTGGACAGCAACGTTTTCAGAATCGGAGCTTGAACCATCTTATTTCAATGATCCATCTATTATCATTCCACTATCCAAGAGCCGCTCCAACGCTGACATACCCGTTTTGACCGGTTTTCAACACATCGTCCAAAACTCCATGCGGATAATCTCTAGAACCATCATGACAACCTCAACACCCTTTGCCCTGCCCAGCCCAGCCCAGCCCAGCCTAGAGGTAGCCTAAACTAAACCAAGCCATAAAACATCTCATCATCCCACAACCTCTTCCTCCTTTCCCTCCTCTTCTGGCAATCGAGTGCTGTTGTATCACCACTCATCCACTCACCCAACCTCCACTCTCCAAGCCGGGCATATAGATCCCGCAGCAGCTCCTCTCTATCCCTAACCGTGTAGCCTGTCCCTTGGCTTCTAGCCGGAGCGGCGACGGCACCAGCACCAGTAGCAGTAGCAGTAGCAGTAGTAGTAGACTGCGTGCTTGACGGTAACTGTTGTTGCTGCTGCTGTCCCTGTCCAGGGTACGGTACTCTCGCGGAGCCGGAGCCACCGCCGGCACCAGCAGCAGGAGCAGCAGTAATCCGTGTAGTAACCCGACCCTCGGATACGATCCAGTTATTCGACATATCCCTGGCGATCGAAGTGACATGCCCTTGCACACGCGGGTTAACCACCCTCGCCTGGCCCTGCTGCTGATGGTGGGAGGAAGACGTGGAAGATGACCGTAGACCTCTGAGAAGGGACTCGACCCGAATGAATCCGTTGTTGTCTTGATTTTCCACTTGCACTTCCACAACGTCGTCGGGGCGTTCTTCTTCCAGATCCAGATCTAGATCTAGACCCAGACCAGCAGCCGCTCTTCTTCGCCGGCCTTGGCCCTCTGGCTTTGGCTTTGGCTCTGGGAAGATATACTGTCGGATACACTCCCTCGCCGCACCAAACAGCTTCGAGACCACCTGAACCATGTCCGCCAGTGCCTTCACCTCCCCCTTCTGTTTCTTTCCATGGCTAAACACTATCGGAATAATGCTCGGCTGCAGCGCAAGACACAACGCCACCAGTTGATTCAACACCGCCAAATCCCTCCTCTTTACCTCCTGCCCCCTTCCAGTTCCTATCCTCCCTCGCTTCTTCCATAACTCCTCACACCACCACACTACACTCCTCAAAACTTCAACAACATGCACCTCCACATCCTCCCCGCTCAACTCCCTCGGCACACAACTCCTCGTCAACACGCCCACCACCGCACCCGCATAACACTCCAACAACACCTCTTCGGATCCAAACTCACCCTCTTCTATTCCCTCTCCTCGATCCTGATCCTGACCCACCCTATGCCCCGCAACCCTCACAACAACAGGCACCATAATCTCCAACATAAACGTCATGAACTCCCTGGCGCCCGTCATCTTGACATCCCCCAGTGCCCTCTCCAGAATCCCCCTCTCCTCAGAAAGGCCATCATTAGCCAACGCCACCTTAAAGTTATTAAACAAATACCAAAACAGCTGACTAGAAGTAGCAGCCGGCGCCTCCCTCTCGGACAAGCGCACGCCGTAGGCCATTATCCCCGCCGTGTGCAGCTGCGGGTCCTGCAAAGGCGGGGAGTACGAGTCGGAGGGCGTGAGGAAGAAGGAGTCGACGACGACGATGCCGACGCCGTGCGATTTGATGAGGGAGATGATGGCGTGGGTGAAGAGCATGTAGTTTTGGTGTTCTTCTTCTGTGGAGATTTTGGGGTCGGAGCAGCGGAGGAGGGAAAAGTCTTCCTTGATTTTGGTCATGGCTAGTTGCAGGGTTTGGGAGAATTCTTCTCTTTGGCGGCGGATGGATTGGGCGGATGATGATGATGATGATCCGACGACGGAGGCTGATGGGGTTGCACCTGGCGCTGGCGTGGACGCGCCTCCTCCTCCGCGGAGAGCCTTGCGCATGTAGTGGATCGCGCGCGAGAAGAGGTCTAGATGGATGTTGTAGTCTGGCGTCATGCCGGCTGAGACGTCGGCCCCTATGAGAAAGGGGAGGCCGCGCTGTTGGAGGACTTCGGCGAAGTAGGTCTCGTAGCCGAGGAAGCGCATGGGCTTGATGATGGACTGAACCCAGAGGGAGAGGATATTGGTCTCGATGTCCTTGAAGTCGAAGACGTTCTTCTTGACGAGAGTGGCGATGAAGAGCGGGAGCCATCTCCTCTCCGGGCCGGTCATGTTCTCGGGGATGTCGGGGAAGAGTCCGTACTTGCCGGGCTGGAAATACGGCAGCACCTGGGTCACTCGCTCCTGGATGAACCGGGCGGCTAGTTTGGCAGCCAGCGTCACCGTCTTCTCCGTACAGGCGACCTGCTCGGTTTGCTTGCCAAAGGTTGTGAGTGCCTTCACTGGTAAGGCGAGCAACTCCCTGGCCATCCAGAAGAACTCCTTGGTGAGCTTCTCGCGAAGCAGCAGAATCGCGTCCTCCAACTGGGCAGGGTCGATATCCGCACTAGACTCATTGCTAGAGTACTGCTCCTCGGAAGACCTTTCGATCCAGCCCAGGAAGTGCTCGTGGGTATCAAGTGCCACATTGAGGATACCCCAGTCAAAGCCCGGAGAGCCAAAGTGCAGGGTAGTACACAACTTTTGCAACTGAGTGACGTTCAACGTGTAGATGGTTGCCTCGAGGGTTTTTGCGTGCTTGAGCACATCGAGAGACGCTCTGGCTGAAGCGTGAAGAATGTCCAGGGCCGTTGCTTTGTTTTTCGTGATCAACTCATCCCGCCACGCCGCATCAATGCTCCGCATACTTTCTGCAGAGAGCGCCCTGAACTGCTGCTCGATATCGGACTCCGCAGACATGTACTGGTCGAGGATCTGGTTGAAAACGTTGTTCCTCCATGTGGAAAACGGTCTGAATGCAGCGCTACCCTCACAATTAGACACAACGAGGCGGGCGAGCTGACTCCATGCTCGGATATTAATCAGGCAAGCCTCCTTGTGAGCATTGCTAGGCGTGATCAGTCGCTCTATCAAGTCAACGCGCGGCCTGAGATCCGGTGGGGCAGCCCAGAACAGGGTGCATAAGAGATCATGATGGTTCCTTAAGGCTGCAAGGTCTCGTTCATGTATTGTGTCCTCCTTGAGATACTGCCGGTCATGGTTGGGAAGCGTCCTTGCTACCAAGTTTCGGATATCCTTTGTCCGGCCCAGTTGCTTGAGATGCTGAATGGTCAGAGCCAACAGCTTGATGAAGATGTGAAAGCACCGATCTTCCGGCTCAATGGCCAGAGAAGGGCCATCAGCTAGCTCTTCCAGGAAGCGAGGGGACTTGTAGACCTGCTCATTCCTGAGGTGGCAGAGATTTTGCGAGCCGAAGAAGTCGAAAATAGTGCCAATGACTCCAGTGCATCTGCGCCAGCCCCATTGTTGAACGAGGAAGTAGCAGCGGCCGATCAAAGCCCGACAGTACTCGTTGAAGCTAGGGGACTGACGCTGGTTGGACTTGTACAGCTCGAACACGCGCTTCATAAGCTTCTGAGGGAGTGTCCAGCCCTCCAAAGGAACGGTGTTTCGCAGCCCTGGAAGCAGAATACCCATGTTGTCAATCTCGCCCAGAGGCAACAGGGTGAACATGTCCTGCCAAAGTTGCTCAAACACCTGGGCATCTGACCCGGACAAAACCTCAGGCGTGAGCATTACTGAATGAACAACATCCCAAAATGTACTCCGCGGAATACCGGCGCTTTCTAGCGTATGCATGAGAACTACCCATGATACAGCGAGCACCTGGTTCGGCCGGATACCGCGTTCTCTGAACGAAGGACGCTGTAGATCGCCATATAGAGTCCTGACATCCTCAAGCTCACAGCTCAGCGCTCCAGTGATGGCAATTTTAGAAAGCTTGGTGAGAAGTCCTTCAAGCTTCATGTTTTGTAAGAGGTCATCGCCAGATGACTGTGCCATCAGGTATACTGGGAGCATTGCCAAGCACACGCGGGTAGCTATATCCAGGGAGGTCTTTTTGGTCTGCTCGGGCAACGGCCCCCAGTCAAGCGCCTCGAACCGACCGACGAAGCTCGCCATGACTTCCGACCATCTGGACACAAATGCCTTTTGGCCGATGTCATCCTGAACCCGAAGTGCATCAAGGACATACTCCATGACAAAGTTAGCTGCATCGATAGCTTGGC
The DNA here is from genome assembly GCF_033870435.1 of Sordaria macrospora. Classification (NCBI taxonomy): domain Eukaryota; kingdom Fungi; phylum Ascomycota; class Sordariomycetes; order Sordariales; family Sordariaceae; genus Sordaria; species Sordaria macrospora. The sequence continues at coordinate 1,746,480 of NC_089375.1, read as the reverse complement.
GACCTGCGAATTCCGTATCATCCTTACTTCCGGCTTCGAGCTGCTCCGCCACCCAGTCGACAAGTATACCAAGCTCTGATGAAACTTGATCATCCCACATGCCCCAGTTAAGTGACTGTCCTTGGAAGAGAAAAGACGCAGCTGGCCTTGGTCGACGAATCCTCTCCCTGAACCTGGCCTCGGTTGCCTTTTTGACATAGCCGCGCCCGATGATGGTGCTCTCATGGAAGAACGTGCCATGATCAAGCGGGAAGATTTCAAAGTGGTGAGTATATTGTGTACCATACTGCCCCAACCCACTGAGTTTGTCGATGTCTTTTGTCTTGGCCTGTTCCTCAACCATGGCGAAGCCAGCCGGCAAAGGATCATCTGCCCGGGTGTACTGCGGCGCTTCAACGTCGACTTGCTGAGGCGCTCGTCTCTTGCGGTACCGGGATTTGTCGTTTGCGGCCTTGGGCTTTGGAACGACTGGTGCAACCTCAGTGACAGAATCGTCCTGTCCTTCCAAAACGAATGATTCTGGCGACGTAGCTCTGCCCTCATCAAGAACACGCTCCAAGAGATCAAGACTCGGTGGGCGCTGTGCTTTTCGGTCTTGCCTGAACAGAGCATCAAGCGATCGTTTCTTGTTCTTAAGCCGTTTCTGCGTATCCTCGTATATGCTCATTTCTAGCTGCGCCTGTCGCATGGCCGGGCCGCGTTCAGAAATCGTAGTTCGTGACGGCTGCCTCGACATTGACCTTAACCCATCCGAATTGTTCGTCGTGGGTTTCCTTACGCTGGCTTTTTTGACAACCAGCTTTCGCGGGACCAGTGAGGAAGGTAGTGGTTGAGTTGATGAAGGTTGGCGTTCCACATTGTTGGATACTTCCCTAAGTACTGCTCTACTAGTCTTTGGCTCAGGTCTCTTCCTTGGTGGCGCTGCAACTCGTGGCCGTGTCTTGCCGGACTTCCAGTCCCGAAGAGTAGAGAGTGCATCAATATTATCCTGTCGGTTAGCGAACCTGATAGCCTTTCTGGTGGGACTGCTCTTCCCCAAATCCGTCCTTTTCTTGACAGAACGAGCTGCGATCTTGAGGAACTTTGGAGCATTGGGCTCAATGACATCCAAAATACTGAGAAGCGGCGGTATTGCTGCTCTCTTTCTGGACCTAGGTTTTGCGGTTATACCACCTCTTGGCTTGCGGGAAGATTTTGCCGTGCCCTTAGCCGACGGTAAGGCGCCAGATGCACTCTTTGACCTAGAGAACGACTGGGTTATCCTGGGTTGCCGGGTGGCTTTACTGATCTTTGGCTTCTTTGCGCCCCGTGACAGACTGGGAGAGCCAGCCCTCTTCCTTCGCCCAGTTAGCATAGCATCGATGGAGTCTTCCTCGATCATGAAGCCATCGTCATCATCATCTAGAGTTATGATCTGACGAGTAGGCCGTGTTGGACTAGATCGACTAACAGCCGGCGCCCTGGCTTGAGGTTGAGTTGCCTCTTCTTCGGATTCATCACCAAAGTCGAACGGGAACTGGGTCGCAGATAGCCTTTTCGGGGAAGTCTGTTTTGGAAGAGCAACGCCTTTTCGATTGAGTCGATCTATCGGGGGTTCATGATCCTTTTTGGCATTGTGACGAGCAGCGGGTCCATCTTTCTTCTGGTCCAGTCGTAGCCATGATGCCGGCAGCACACCACGAATTTTCCGGCCAGTCTCGCGAACGACATCAGACTCACTGTCGGAGTGACGTAGCGCAGACAAAGATTCCAAGTCACTATCTTCGCTAGCAGGACTGTCGCTATCGTCTCTGGTGAATATGGGGGGTCCCACTGGTTCTTGAAGTGATCCGACGGGCTGTACGGGTCCTGTACGAGAGGCCGAAGGGGATTTTGCCAGTCTCCGGTGGTCTGGTGGTTGCGTAAGACCTAGATCCTGTGATGACTCGACAGGCGCCCGTGGGATAGTTGGAGACGGTGAAAGGTCCCATATTGACACTGGCGGTAGCCTCAAACCTCCAATTGGAGACACGGTTACTGGAGAATTAGAAACAGTCTTTTGTTTTTTGCGCTTCGCTGACAGAAGATTCGAGCTTTGTCGCTTTAGAAGTCTCTTGTGTGCCTCGGATCTAGGTTGGAGTTGGTCCAAATCAGGGAACTCGTCCTCATCGGATAGGGCCGTATTATCCGTCTGGTTACCACTGTTTAACCCGCTACTAGCACGTAAATGGCGAGCCGGTGACGACGTCTTTAACGGCGAAGGCGATAGAGCTAACTCATCATCGTCATCCCAAAGGATTGGCCCGCTTTCTTCTGTGACCTGTGAGGGTTCACCCCGAGTTGTCTCTTGGCTCTCTTCCTCAAAAAAATCCTGCTCTTGCGAGTCCTCCTCGTGAGTCTTCTTTTTACGCTGAGAATCTTCCAAGACCACCTTGATAGGTTTGATGCCATGAGACTTCATGACTTTTGCGTACCGAACGTTTTCCAGGAGATATGGATGCTGTTGGATAGGCTTCCGCGGGCGGAGAGCACGTCGTCCGGTCGTGTGTTTGCCATCTTCCTGATCACCAAGTGCAGATCCATCGCTCCGGGGCTGATCGGATACAGCTTGCGATACTTGGCGTGGCCTAGGTATAATCGTTCCGTTCAAGGAGGGTGACGAAGGGATTGTAGTAGGTTCCTCCCTAGTTGGGCTCTTCGGTACGTCATCCTTCAAGTATGCTTCCCTCCCAGGTATCGTCTGTGGTATCCTAACCTTCAGAACCGGCAAATCCGAGTTTTTCGCATCTTGGGGTTGAGATAGAGAGGGTAATGACCAGATGTCGCTTTTTGCAGGAGACAACGGGGAGTCTTCTTCGTCATCGGGCTTTTCGCTTGGTACGGGGCTCACTTTGCGTGGAGGTTCGGTCACGGCCTGAGGAGATGGAGGTTGTATGGGCGAGTTTTGTATTATTGGAGAGCTTGGAATATGCCAAATGTCCTCCACAACCGTCTTTGGCTTCCCCGAAAGCTGAGGCTCGCCCTGGGGCGCTTTCACGATGCCGACGTCTTCCGGCGCAGCGCTCTTTCGTCCTTCGACTGGTGGAGCATCTTGTTCCTTTTCATCCTTCCCAACGGAACTGATAACCGGGGTTTCGGGAAGCTTGACAGTTCGCGTCTCGGGCTCGCTAATGATCAGGTCCAAGTTGTCGATATCGATATCATCATCGTCGAAGCTGCTGTCGTCGTCCTCGTCCGAACCCGGCACTTCGCCCAATTCCCTCCAGTTTTTCATGACTTTTGCTGTTCATGTCGTCGGGGACATTCTTTCGTCGTTCGGGTCTCGTTCGCAGGGCAACTCGATGGATGGGAGGCGAATGGCTGGTCGTCTAGGCAGGCAACAAGGTATGCTTTCAAAGCTGAGACGCGTCTAACAAACACTGAGAGACGCGCCGTGGAAGAGCAAGTGGTCTGTGCGCTGGCTGTGTTTAATGATTTTCAATTGCCCACGCGTCATTGCTTGCATGCACCGAGCCGGGGTTAAACAGACAGTGCACCGGCGGGATGGAGCTGCCGTGTGCTACCGTTGTTGCCGTTGCAGGGACGGACCCGACGAAACGCTGGAAGCTTTGCAAGGGGCTCGGCGTTCTCGAACTGCGGAAGGTCCAGATCGAATTTAGAGTTTGATATTCAATCCGGTCAACTGAGTGACAGTCATCAACCAAAAGACATAAAAGTCAACAACCAAAACAAGTCAAGATGCTCAATGGCAAGAAAATCATCACCATTGGTTTGGTAACAACCATTGGCATCGTAAATGGTTCGACCTCCTTGATTTAGATATATAAGAAGAATGAGACCTGACATCTCTGCAGGATACTACACATTTGCCCCCAGTCTCCAGGCGGAGAAGGAAAAGCGTGAAGGTCTAAACCTTGGGTGAGAAGATGAGCTTTAGAATATTGAAATTTGTCAAGATTGAGTAACTGACATGGCAACAGTCCCGCGGCCAAGCCCTCCCCGTATGAAACCAAGAAGCAAGAGACCGAGAGGAAGGAATGAGATAGAATATTAGCATGAAGATGAGAAAGCATATACCATAACCTCATGGGCCAAGGCATAAGGCATCTCTGAGAGAGAAATGTTGACGCAACGCTGGTCCAATTCCTCGGTTACTCAAAAATGATGAAAGATTGAGAGAAGGGGTTTGAGAAGCAGTATCACGGCTTCACTTCCGTTCTGCCGAATAACAACGCTTGGTCGATCTCAACTGTTCTCACGGCGAATAGCTCGACATCTCTCTAGGGTCTCGATGGGTTTAAAGACCCTGTCGTGTATCCCACTCTGGGAAAGCAAACAATGATCTTTGTGAGACCTTGAAGATGTCGGGTTGAGTTAAAGTGCAGCATCACATCTGGCATGTGAGTTCCGTTTCTTAGTTGCGCTTCAGTTAGCCACGAATCGTCATCATCCAAAAGTCAACAACACCTCAAAAGGACAAAACGTCCATGGTGTGGAAACCGAGCGGTCCGTTGCCAGCTGTCAAAGGTATGGGATTGCAGGTGCGGGGCTCCGTTTCTGAGCGCCAGACTCGCAAAAGACACTTGCCAGGCAGCCCTGGACAGCCTGCCGTGAATTGGCTCCGGGAAGATACGGGGCCCCAAGCTTGCTGTGACAGTCTGATAGCGCTCTGGTTTGGGGGTGTTTTCCCACTGGCGGGCACTGCATTTCACAATGGAAAGTGGGCATCAGGCCATCCCCATTCCTCGAGTTCCGAGCTGAGGCCGCAAGCCCGTTTCGCCTACGAATCCCGTTCGCCCAAAAAAAAGCTCGTCCTTGCATGACTTCACTCCTCGCACAAAATCACCGTCGACGAACGAGCTCCAGACTCCGACCACGCACGCGGGCGACTCAATTGGACCCATCTCCACTCCCGACTTCCATCCTCCCCGACTATCTCTGACCTGACAAACCGCCGTCACCATGCTTCGCACTCCTACCGTCTCGGCCCTCGTGCGCAACGTCGCCGTTCGCGCCGCTAAGCCCACCGTCGCCGTCCGCGCCGCTTCCACCACCGCCATCTCCAACCCCACCCTCGCCAACATTGAGAAGAGATGGGAGCAGATGCCCATGCAGGAGCAGGCTGAGCTCTGGATGGCTCTCCGCGACCGCATGAAGGAGAACTGGGCCGAGCTTACCCTCCAGGAGAAGAAGGCTGGTAAGTGAGAAAGCTGAGGTTGAAGAGAAAGGTTGGCGAAATGCCGGGTGGAGCTCGATCCGTCCAAGCTCCGAGCTAGTTGCATCACCAACGCCCCAAACGCCCCCGAAGCTCCCCCCGTCACCCGCACTCTGCGACAACCCCGAGCTTCAAACAAGCTTCACGAGCTCCAGAACAGCTTTGGGATCGTTGGTCGGAAATGGATTTTGCCAGTTTGGAGGTTATCGGTTGATTGCTGTGATGGGTGTGGCGGGGAAGCTGGGATGAGGCCGAGGAAATTCATGGTTGCGCTACATTTGGAGAAGGAGAAGAGGAGGGAAAGCTCCGACGACAAGCAACACCATGATGATCACCATCGAGGTCGTCTCAAGAGACATACGCAGTGTCCAGACCACAGAAAGACTGACATGCACTTCTCTCCCAACGCAGCCTACTACATCGCCTTCGGTCCCCACGGCCCCCGCGCTCTCCCCCCTCCCGGTGAGCAGAAGAAGGTCTTCGCCTACACTGCCGCTGGTGTCCTCCTCTCTTTCGTCATCTTCGCTACCATGCGCTCCTTCGCCAAGCCCGCTCCTTCCACCATGACCAAGGAGTGGCAGGAGGCTACCAACGAGTTCCTCAAGGTGCGTTTATCAGCAGCTGTTTGTGAGAAAACAGATCAACTAACAACACATAAACAAAACAGGCCCAGAAGTCCGACCCCCTCACCGGTCTCACCTCCGAGGGCTACAACGGCAAGGGCCACGTTCAGTCTCCCTCTGCCAACGCATAAATTTCCCACATTTCCATTTGTGCTTAGGGGTAGAATCTTCCCCCGGTCTCTCGGATATCGACCATGTTAAACGAGTCTGGGAGGATCGGGGGAGAGGACAGTGGTGGTGGCATTGGAATGCTTTGGGGCGCTTAACACTTGGGTGGTGTGTAAATACTGTACAGCTGACAATGCATTATCATTTCCTATAGCCGGAAGCTTCGTTTTGATTCCCGATGTGAAAGGCGGGCTATGGAAATTGAGAAGACACAACGGGGTGATAGGAATAGCTGGATTTGCTCAGTGAAAGTATGCTCCTGGATATCGAGGTGGATGAGCGGTTAGAACGAGGTGGTTCGAGGTGGCTCGGTGTAGTTCGAGAGTTATAGAGATGACAGGCAATTTTACGTGAGAGTCTGCGAGATTTGAGATTCCAGCAGCTCTAGAGACGGCGCTTCTTACCCCCTACTAGGAGCCCCCTTCGAATTGGCACTGTTTGTTTGTTTGTTTACTTGACATGGGAAGAAAAAGGGGTAAGCTACCCTACCTCCTGCTCCCAGCACCCACCCGTATCTCTGTAGTCCCTACTCCTGATAAGAGTCACGATGAGTTCCGTCCACAGAGGCTCAACATCAGCCTTCGAATGGGCACGTCATGGTCCTTCGTCCATATGCTCATGCTTGCTGTGGTAGACGTGGTCAATCCTCCTCTATTTCACTAGACTACCCAAGTTGCTGTATTCAATCCAGATCGCTGCACTGCATCTCTCACCCGAACTATTCTTCCCGGCAAGCATCTCATTCAAGCAATCTTCTCAATGCTTTGTTAGCTGACTTCTGTCCCTCGTTTTCTGTCATATACTCATCTTCCGCTTGCCTCGATTACATCCGTCTGATGCGTTGCACAACCGCTGGTCTCAAAGCCAGAACAACTGTCCGTATGCGGGATCCATATCTCAAAATATGTCCATACCTCTAGTTCTACTCATCTGTTCCGACCATAACCGCGCTCATCTTGCAGCCCTCGTCAAGACCCTCGACGCCCGTTCCCGCGAGCAATCTCAGACCGGTGCTAAGTCCATCGTGCTGGTCCTTCAGATCGCCGAGGACATTGGCGGCGTCTACCCCGGCTGAGTTGCCCACGAATACCATAAGCTAAGACATCACCTCGATCAGTTGTCATCTATTAAAGACACAAAGATAGGTTTAGCCCATATCAAGCTCCTACCTATATGGAGCGAAAAATCTTGCTCCTTCCACACGTTGAGAGAAGTTAGGACTCCAAACCAGCTCCCGCGATGCCTGCACTATACTTTATATGGCCATCTCGATGGAATCAACCTCACGATCGTCGATCCGAACAAAACACATGATCAAAAGCATGATGGAACCCATCACCGTCTGAAGGGCCGTCATCGTCGTGGGGTTGAGTTCTCGAGGCCAACCCTGAAGTCCAAACAACCTCCGAATGTCCTCCGCGGCCCCGTCCTCCGTTCGTTCACCTTGCCCGGTTTCGCGTGGTGGGTTTCCCCCACAATTTCGATGCAACGGGACCCGCAACATCATTGTGCGCTGAATGGTGTTCAATGTTATGCATGATTCACTCACATGAACCGAAGCCAGCCATGGACAAGAATGGAATTTTCTTCGCAATCAGCTGAACGTCAACAACTTCTTTTTATTGTTCATAGTAAAACTCCATCAACGGCCAATATTTGAAAGCCCAATCCGAACCCAAGATGGGTACCGATATGGGGCAAAAGACTCAAGGAGGCTCATATGATGGAAAATCATAATTTGAGGAGCAGTTCTAGAATTCAATCTTCAGTTGGTCATATGGAATCCAACTGAACAGGAAGAGGAAGATACTCCGAGAAACACTTTAAAGCGCGTAAGGACGTCCTTGGAAAGGCCGGGAGGAGCCGCATAATTTATAGAGGTGGGGCCCCAAACACTACAGTAAATGTCATTCTAAGCGAGCTCCCGTCGGGCAGCAGCAGCGGATGATAATGACAGGAGGGATGAAGAACTTTCAGTTCTGTTGAGCTTCTTTCTTTTCTGTCCTCTTCACTGCCCGTCGTTTTAACATCAAATCGAAAGAAACCTATCAGCTGCCCCCTCATTGGCGGAAAATCAAGGCTGACTGTATGAATTTCGCCGATGGTATCATTCGACATTAAAGAGCAGAAGAGGAGAAGACGCGGGATACGGGATTAGGAAAAGCGCCGAAAAAGCTGACACGGGAAGCTCCTTTTTTCTACACTAGGCTAAGAGTCGCTTCCCCGGCTTTGCCTCTCACAGCCTAGCAGCAGTCTGGAATTCTTCAAGAGAAAGGAGAGGGGGCGTGGTGCAGTTGGAAGCTCTGAATGGAAGGGGGGGGGCCGAAACTCGGGAGGGTGTGCCAGACCGGCGGGGCCATGAACACAAGCGGGCGGGAAGGTCAAAGACAGGGAGGTGTAGCTCTAGCTTCAGGGGATAAAATAAATTTTACGAGGGAGTCGCGTGGGGGGTTGGTTGGCTGGACGCACTTGCCTTCCATGGTCACACAGCGTTGAGTGACAGGCGTACACCACTGTTAATGCAGTCATGGCATTTGGGTGTTGTCTCAGTGACTGTTTCGCGGGGCAGCTAACAAAATTTCCCGGCGGGGGGTAGATGAGGGGGCCAGCTCGAACATGGAAGAATGTGAATTGCATCCCGAACGGGCTACTCTCCGGTCACATTTCTTATTTTTTTTTTTTTTCTACACCACACCTCCTCGACGTTTTTTCAGACATGGGTGTTCATGCTCATTACCTCTCATTCGCGAATTTGGAGAACAGCAGCCGCGTCAATCGTCAATTTGAAAGATGACAAGACAAAAAAAAAAAAAAAAAAAAAAAGGAAGTGGCTTGGCTGTCTGTCAAAGGTACAGCATTCATCCGAAGCCCGAGGAGAGAATAAAAGAGAAATACCAGAATGTCCGCCGCCGCTCTCTTGAACAGGTCCGACCTTTCGTCGGTTTCTTCAGATTCCACAATTTCTTTTCGGCATCATCCCATTTTGTCTCTCTTCAATAGTTCATCCAGTCTTACACAGGCCCTCCCTACCTCCAAGAATCAACCACCAAAAGAAGATTCCGAATATCCGTACTTCCTCCTGCGGTTACTTGGAGACAGACACGACACTATTAGAAGCTTGACAAAGCAACCAAGCCAGTTCTCGGACCATAACATAACAAGGCTCTTCGCTGTCAAGACAGACCTCGCTCTTTGGGGTCAACGCGAGTTTCTCAAAGTCTATGACAACACTTCCCGTCTTTAACAGGTTGGTAATCTCTCTCTTTCTCTTGGAGCAAGACTCTTTGGCAACACATGTTCCATGCGGAGGGACTGGACTGCCCAACAAGAAACAGGAAGTGCACATCGCCAGCGGTGTAATCGTCGGTATGTCTCCACGCCCCCGCGTGTACCTGACCTGGCTGTCTGTCCGCTGACCCTGTCAGTCCTGTCCAGTGGCCAGACGAGCAGCTCGGGCTCACTAAACAGAGTAGAGATCTCCGACTCATCTCCAGCAACATTGGGCCTAATTGCGTAGTTCCCATCGCGATCGGCCAGGGCCAAGACAAAACACGTTCAAACCAGGAGAGCCGGATCAATGTCCTGCCCCTCGATTCATTGTTGGTTTTCTTGTTTTGGAAAAATAAAAAATAAAAAGAGTCAAATAAATACCAAGGCTAACCTCTGTGTCTTTTTTTTCCTCACTCAGCTCTGCAAAGAAAGGAAGCCTCGACTCTTTTTCGTGACAACTTCAACCCGAACCGCCAATCCTCCTGGTTGCGTCATTGGTGGATCCCCCTGTCTCGACAACACCACCGTTGCATTCTACAACCTCCCACTAGACATAGTCTGCCGCCTACCCGTTCGACTACTTTGCGCCCCTCGATATAAACTTTTTTTCTCTCTCTTTGACTCTTCTTCGGAGAAGTTGAAACACCTACACACCTCATCCTTTATACTATATTCTTTAATTTACCGCTGGCAAAATGTCAAGGTTATTGCGAGCAAAGAAGCTGGTGGCCCCGGCTCTCGTGGCCGGTGTCGCTGGTGGCTCCCTCTACTACATGTATAAGCCCCGAAACATCCCCGGTTACGAAGGCCCCGTTGTCCCTCCCCCTATCTTCGGCGCCGACGGCACCTTCAAGCTCCCTCGCTTCCCCCAGGTCAAGTCCCGCGACGAGCAGATTGCCGACCTAAAAAAGAGCAACTCTGGCAACAAGGAGGACGAATATGATGTGCTTGTTATCGGAGCTGGCGCAACCGGTGCCGGCGTGGCTCTCGACGCCGCAACCCGCGGTCTCAAGGTCGCCATTGTCGAGCGAGATGACTTCAGTTCCGGCACGAGCAGCAAGAGCACCAAGCTGGTACACGGTGGCGTGCGCTATCTCGAAAAGGCTGTTTGGAACCTGGACTACGCCCAGTATGAGCTTGTCAAGGAGGCCCTCAAGGAGCGCAAGTACTTCTTGACGACGGCTCCCCATCTGAGCTCGTGGCTACCAATCATGCTGCCGCTCGACAAGTGGTGGAAGGTTCCTTACTACTGGGCGGGCACCAAGTTCTACGATTTCCTGGCTGGTTCCGAGGGCATCGAGAGCTCGTACTTTTTGACCAAGAGCAAGGCCATCGATGCCTTCCCCATGCTCAAGCAGACCGATCTCGTTGGCGCCCTTGTCTACTACGATGGTGCCCACAACGACTCCCGCATGAACGTCTCGATCGGTATGACTGCTGCCCTCTACGGTGCTACTGTTGTGAACCACATGGAGGTCACCAGCCTCCAGAAGGGCGAGAACGGAAAGCTCTGCGGCGCTACCCTCAAGGATGTCATCTCCGAGAGAGACGGCAACGAGGCCACTCCCTTCCCCATCAAGGCCAAGTGCATCATCAACTGCACCGGTCCCTTCACAGACAGCATCCGCAAGATGGACGATCAGGACTGCAAGGAGATTGTCGCTCCTGCCTCCGGTGTCCATGTTATCCTCCCCGGTTACTACAGCCCCGGCAAGATGGGTCTGATCGACCCGTCCACCTCCGACGGCAGAGTCATCTTCTTCCTTCCCTGGCAAGGCAACACCATTGCCGGCACCACCGACGAGCCCGCGACTGTTACCAAGAACCCTCTTCCCGATGAGAAGTCCATCCAGTGGATTCTCAACGAGATCAGCCACTACCTCTCTCCTGACATCAACGTCCGCCGCGGTGACGTCCTGGCTGCCTGGTCCGGCCTCCGCCCTCTCGTCCGCGATCCCAAGGCCAAGAACACCGAGTCTCTCGTCCGCAACCACCTGATCGACATCTCACCCTCCGGCCTCATCACCTGCGCCGGCGGCAAGTGGACCACCTACCGTCAGATGGCTGAGGAGTGCGTCGACGCCGCCGTCAAGGAGTTCAACCTGCCCGTCAAGCCCATCGCCAACCCTCCCCTTGTCAGCGGCACCGAGCACGTCGAAGACGAGGCCGTCCTCGACGGCTCCTGCCAGACGCACTGCGTCCGCCTGATCGGCGCCCACGGCTTCAGCCGCACCCTGTTCATCCACCTGATCCAGCACTTTGGCGTCGAGACCGAGGTCGCCAAGCACTTGACCGAGAGCTACGGCGACCGCGCCTGGACCGTCGCTTCGCTCTGCAAGGCCACCGACAAGCGCTTCCCTGCCAAGGGCGAGCGCATCGCCCAGCTTTACCCCTTTGTCGACGGCGAGATCCGGTACGCCGTCCGCCACGAGTATGCCCAGACGGCCGTGGACGTGCTCGCTCGTCGCACGAGATTGGCGTTCTTGAACGCCCAGGCGGCGCTCGAGGCCCTGCCCAAGGTTATTGATATCATGGCTGATGAGCTCAAGTGGGATGCCAACAGGAAGGAGGTTGAGTGGAAGGAGAGTAAGTTATTACCGTCCCGTCTTTTGTCCCCACCCCCATTGCACATACCCACCCCATTCTCAGTTCATCCCATGTCTTCCCCTACTTCCACTTGTTTGTCCGGATAGAAGCTAACAAATACCTCCCGACAACAGCCGTCGCCTTCCTCGAATCAATGGGCCTCCCTCAACCCATGCTCACCACCACCCGCCAACAAGTCGAGAAGGGCAAGCTGGACTGGTCCAACTCGCTCGAGTGGAAGATGTACTCGCGACACGACAAGCCTCGCGACGAGAAGGAGCGCAACGAGCAGGCTGAGATTGCTGAAGTGGCCGGCACTCATCGTTAATGATGTCGCCCCTCTGCAACTAAGGCAAAGGAAAAAGATGGGATTATAAAAGGAACAGTTGACAGTTGACAATTGGCATACCAGATGCCGGAGAAGATGGATAGAACAGTGACAGAAAGAACCTATATTGCATTGGCGATGGAATGGGTTTTGGCTCAGGCAAGCAGGCAGGCAGGCAGGCACAGTACAGGCGTTTTTTTTTTTTGTTCTAGACTGGACTGGACTTAGCTGGGCTTGGTTTTGCATGAGGTCGTTACGGATGGATGTAGCGATGGTTCTTGTTGTATATATAGACTTCTTTTTCTTGCATTATTTTTTTGAGTATATGTTTGGATAAATGGCTTTCTCTTTCTCACTGTTGTTTCCAATCAGTGATTTTTGTTGTCTTGATGATCCATCAATGTGTAGCCTTGACGAGTATTGGATACCGTCACAACCAGTACCAATGAGTAGGCAGAAGTAACAATATTCACGACATTCACGATAGCAAATCTATTCATGGTTCGGGGTATCCAAGTCGAGGTTTGATATCATTCCGGAACTTGGCACTTCGCTTTTTGTTCTTCCTTTTCCCCGTTCGCTTTGAAAGAAACACCATTTGCTTCTTTTCTTTCTTGAAAGAATAAATAAATGAATAAAACACCTCTTCTATACAAAAACAACCGAAGCAATCAAAGCTACAACAAAAGTCAAGTAGCCAAGTCTAGGTAGCCAAAACCCTTCCTAAGGTTCCTAAGACATAACAGCAACCCCCGCCGGCCCTACTGCTTCCGTCCTATTCTTATTCCCATCCCCCATCCTCCACGTATGTTCCTGCCTCGTCCCCGGCGGCAGCCATCCCCCGTTTTGGGGCCTGGCCATGCTCGCGCCTCTTTGTCTCCCTCCTGTCGAGGCTGAAGGGTTGGGTCCATCATCTTTCTTGTTGGAGCCGATGTCGGCATTACTGGATGACTGGACTAGTGACGGCATATATCCATACCCGCCTATTTGCGTGTTGAGGGTTGAGGGTTGGTAGATGGAAGAATTAGTTTCGGAGGTGGTTGTTGACTTGGTATTGAGCGGGAGGATGGACTCGTCCATCTTGGAGCGGGAAAGCGAACGCGCGCGCTGATCGGCTTTGTTCTTCTCTTGGCTGCGGTCGTATAGGTACAGTCCCAGAAAGGTGAGGGCGATGCCGACGGCTTGCACGTTAGTCGTCGGCGAGCGGAACCAGATGATGGCGATGCTGATGACGAAGACGCGCTTGAGTAAGGAGGCGACGCTGTAGGTTACTGGGGAAACCATGGAGAGCAAAACGAAGGCGAGGATGTTTTGCCCGAAATGGAAGGTGCCGTTAAAAATGAATTCGACCGTTAACCGGCCATGGTCGAACGAGTTGGGTGTTTTGGTGAGGTCGACAGAGCCGTCCCAGAGGAAGTCGCCTATGATCGAAAAGCCTTCGGACCAGAGCCAGATCGGGCAAGTCAGGATGAAGGCCATGCCCGAGGAGTAGCAGAGCAGGTTGAGCTTGTCGAGCTTCTTGGACCGGTGGCCGTTACTGTGTCCGTCTTCTTGCTCGACTTTGGCGGCTTCATTGAAGAGACGCTTGGAGAAGATGTTTTGGGTGACGAAGATGATGGTGGCTATGAGGGCATAAAGGATGCCAAGGAATTGGCCCTCGCCGAACGAGTGTTTGCCGGAACAGGCGAGCATGACGCCGATTGTCAAGGGTACGAGGGAGTAGTAGGTTGCGCGCGGGTAGCGGATGTCGAAGATCAACCGGTAGGCGAGCACGGTGAATAAGGGGGATAGACCCTTGATTGTGTGGACGAGCGAGACGGGGATCTTGGAGGTCGCGGACGAAGAGAGGAGGTGGCCGAAGATTTGGAAGGCCGCCAGAGGAAGTGTAGTGACGATGACATCGCGCGAGGGCTTGCGGATTGGGTGTTTGAGTGCGGGCACGGCAGTGCGCAGCTTGGGAAACGTCGAGGCCAGCGAGGAGGCTATGAGGCAGTAGGAGCAGACAAAGGCGAACTGGATTAGCGTGAGGGTCGCGGGTTTGTCGAAGGTCGTGAGGATCGATTTCGAAGATGTGTTGGTCAGCGCCGAGGACCAGTACCACATCATACAGAGCCCCTATGGAGAAGAGGTGAGGTTAGCTTGGGACCGAACTATGACAAGAAGTAAAGATAGATGTCCATACTATTAGCTTGTAGGATACTGGCGCGCGAAGTGCCTCCGCAATCTCGTGGGCATTCTGGCTCATACTCCCCGAGCGCATCCTATGTATCGCATTGCTAATGCTCCTTTGCCTAGAATGACCATGGCCATGCGAGTAGGCGTTTGCGGGCCCTGGGGGGTCTCTTGGAGCCCACGTCACCTTGCTTTCCCTTCTCGGCCGCCATTGATCCGAGGGCGCAGTAGCACCTGCATTTATATACCGGCCGTTACCGTTAGGGTAGCCGTTTATTGTTTGTGATGTATCGAATTCGGGGAACTTTTCTGTGGTATCTGGGGCCGCGCTGGTGTCGACATGGTGTTGTCGGAGGTTTGGGGAAGCTCTCAAGGACGAGCCAGTCGAAGCTGTGTATTGCGCCATGGCAATCGTTCAATTGCGCGTTGGCGATGTCTGAAGAGACAGAGAAGGTGGTAAATGTGGTGGTTCGTCCCGATGTTCGAAGGGGGGTTTGCGATGATGGAAAGCCGCCGGCGGGGAGTTGAGTTCCGTTCCTGACTTAGATGTTTCGCGCTGCTGGAGTCTAGCACAGGATGACGCTGATCATGGCCAATTCGGATCTGCCTCGAAGAATTGTTGGGAATGGCGAGTACCTAGAGTACGAGTAGTGTAGGTAGGGTATGGACAGCTAGTATGGTGTACAGAGATTATCGTGTAACCTGGAAAGCACAAAAGAAAAGTATTATGATTATGGCAGATGGTGTTGCAAGAGTCCCCAGACCCAAACCGCACTTTCTGTAACATTTCCCCTTGGTCAGATGCGATCCAGGCGCTCACTGATAAGAACCGTCCTCGTTCCTTGGCGCTCCAATCCCGGCTTGGAATGCTTCCACGGGCAAGGAGAACCCCTACGAGCCGCTAGTGTCAGGGGAGAGGTCAGGGGTCGAGCAACTGGTGGGCACTTGGCGGCACTTGCATCATCAACGGTGCAAAGCTGGCTGCGCCACCTCTGGTGTCTGTTCAGCCTCAAAGTCTGGGCATTGAAGTCACCACTAGCAAGCCACACTGTTCCAGGCCGCCGCTGCGTTGCAGCGCTGGAGCTCGAAACTTTTGGAGCAACGCGCATTCGCGCCGCCTTGCAGCGAGTGTACTTCGAGAACCGGTCCACTTCTTGCTATCGTCCACTTGCTACTATCACCATATCCTCGTCACTATCATTTGTCAAATCGAATACGACCAAGACAACGGCCTCCGTACATTAACAACCTTAATTCCAGTTTTGGATTCATCGGAAAAACAACACACCACTTAGACACACACGAGAGCATCCAGCTCTCAACCGCCGGTCAAGATGGCGGCCACCAAGATGACCAAGAACCAAATGCGCCGGGCCAAGAAGAAGGAACAGAAGAAGGCCCAGGCTGAGGTACGTGTTGGTATCTATTACCTATTATGCCCACTTGCTAACATGATACAGGATGGCACCAAGGCTCCCGAAACCGAAACCACGAACGGCGAGGCGACAACAGACGTCAAGGACAAGACTGCCAACGAAGACACATCCGCGAAGAACGAGACCACAACAGCAGATTCCGAGGTCAAGAAGGAAGATTCACCCCAGAAGGTTGAGGTCGATGGTTCTGTCGATGATAAAGTCGATGTCGAACTTTCCGCTTTCGACGAGGACCCCGCTTTCGCCGCCTACAAGAACATCTTCGATAAGTTTGGTATGAGCCTGGACGAGGACGATGTGGCAAGGGAAGCAAATGCGGGCAACAAAGGTGAAGTCTTTTTCGACCAAGACGATGAAATTCCCAGCGAGGAGGAGGATGCAGGAAAACTGTCCAAGAAGAAGCGCAAGAAGCTGAACAAGCTTTCCATTGCGGAGCTGAAGGCGTTGGTCAAGAACCCAGAGGTTGTCGAATGGCAAGATGTTTCATCACCAGATCCCCGCTTGCTTGTTCAGATCAAAGCCCAGAGGAACATCGTTCCCGTGCCCAGCCATTGGTCACTCAAGCGAGAGTATCTTTCCAGCAAACGTGGTGTCGAAAAGCCGCCCTTCAAGCTACCAAAGTTCATCGCCGAGACCGGCATTACAGAGATGCGCGATGCCGTCCTCGAGAAGCAAGCGGAGCAGACTCTCAAGCAGAAGCAGCGCGAGCGTGTGCAACCGAAGATGGGCAAGCTCGACATCGACTACCAAAAGCTCTACGATGCCTTCTTCCGCCACCAAACAAAACCAGACCTCACCCGTTTTGGCGACGTCTATTATGAAGGCAAGGAGTGGGAGGCGGATTACAAGGTATTTCGAGCCGGCGAGGTTAGCGATGCGTTAAGGGAAGCACTAGGCATGCAGCCCGGCTTCCCTCCCCCATGGCTTCTCCAGCAACAGCGTGTCGGTCCTCCCCCATCCTACCCCACCCTCAAGATTCCCGGCCTCAACGCCCCGCTACCGCCGGGCGCCTCATGGGGCTTCCAACCCGGACAGTGGGGCAAGCCGCCTCTGGACGAGTACAACCGTCCTCTATACGGCGGTGACATCTTCGGCATCATGGCCCCCGGTCAACAAGGCGCTGCCGCCCCCTTCCAACAACCCCAGTTCCAAGCACCCGCGGCCACTGCTGTCGGTGGCGAGCCCGTCGAGCGCACACTTTGGGGCGAGCTCCAGCCTCCCGCCGAGGAATCAGAAGAAGAAGAGTCCGACGAGGAGGACGAAGACGAGGAAGAGGAAGAGGACGGCGACATTCCGCCCGGCGGCACTGAGACCTCCATCAGCCAGTTCGACGCCGGACATCCCTCCGGCTACGCCAGCAGCATGCACCCTGGTGGCGAGCCCGTCGAGAGCAGCATGGCGGGCGAGTTCGACCTGCGCAAGACACGGCGTGGCTACGAGACGGAGGAGTCCGCTGCGCCGAGGTCTGCGTACCAGGTTATTCCCGAAAGGCAGAGACGCGCCGAAGGTTTCTTCGGTTCCGACAAGACGTACGAATTGGCGTCTGGCAGGCCGGGTGGTGGACCTGGACCTGCTGTGCCCGTACTTGGGAGAGATGATGACGATAGTCGCAAGAGGAAGAAGCCCGGTGATGTCGAGGTAGCACTCGATCCAGATCTCCTGGCGGCACAGGCCGGGCTGAGTAAGGAGGAGTTGAGAAAGAGGTATGAGGCTGGCAGGAAAGAGGAGGGACCGGGTGCTCAGTGGGCGAGCAATTATGATGAGGATTTGAGCGACATGATTGCGCAGGAGAGTAGGAAGAGACAGAAGAGAGAGGAGGAGAGGAGAGAGGAGAGAAAGGGCGGCAGGAGGTAAAGGCCTCTTAGGTGTTGAAAGAGAAGGTTGTAATTTGCAAACAAATTGTTCAAAGTTGGGCGTTGGAAGGTGAAGGGTCTTCATAATGAACTGCATAACATAACATAGGGGATAAAAGTAGTGTGATAGTTTCAAAGACTACGTGCATCCTAGACTGAAAAAGATCATGTCCATTAAGATTCAAATTCCTCGTTACGTTCTATGACAGCTTCTGGTCCGTGAAGGTTGACGCTTGTGATACTAGGCTTCCACGAACAGAACCACATCCAAGACACTCGACCACAGCTGGGCAAAGCACTCCTCAATCATTTACAGATTTTCAAGACCGCTACAGCTAAATCACCTTATCTTTTCGGGTCCTACCTGAAACCCCGCCCAATACGATACAATCGAGAGGCGCGTTGGCCTGCTAACGTCCGCTCGCCTGCTGTGCTGGTTGGAAGATACTTTAGCATTCTGTGCTAGGTATGAGGCATGCATCTCCTGAGAACAACAGTCTTCCTCATTTCACATTCCCTGCAAGGTGGTCATAAACTACCAGTGGGAAGGGGAACTAGAACTAGAACTGGCCAACAAGACACGCCCGAGGGGCAATATGTTATGCATGTAAACCCGTTTAGAAGACTAATTTCAGCCGTTACAACAGCGTCCAAATGAGGACGAAAACATATATGACAACACTGCATAACCCTTAATTTCTTTGAAGTGTTTTATAAATGCTTAGCAGGGGGATTACCGATATTCCTCGTATGAACCACGAGTGAAAAACAAACCGACGACGGGATGTGACCACTCTTGTTATCCAGGGAAGAGAAAACTAATGTAGATATCGCCGAGTGTCATGTCATGCCCAATCAAGTCCTCTATCTCATCTCATTTGGCAGGCAAAGCAGACCATCGATAGAATTGTGTTTATCCCGAAGCTCTGCCAGGCCAACATATCGGTGTAAGGAGATGCCGGGCAATTCTATGGGACTTCATTGTTTTTTTTTTCCCTGAGTTGCCATGCAGGTGTTTTTTCGTCTTTCCATGGTTCAATATACGGACAACCTAATCTTCAAGCACCGGACGGACCTATGAAGCGGCAACGAGGTAGCGATTATCCAAGCTTCTACCTAATCGCAAGACGAACTCCCTTTTATCGCTATTCCTGTGATGTCTTGTCCATCGTGATATTTCCTTCACTTCCGGTCGGTGGTCGCCCTATCCTTCCTTCCTCCCCTCAGATTCCATGCGCCCACTCGCACGTAGAGGTATGTTGTAGCACTTCCCACACCTTCCTTCCCCTTCCCCTTCGCCTTCACCTCAGCTCTTCACCAGCAGTACCTTAGGTTTATAAGCCCTTCTTCCAGCCCCTCCTTCCACCACCAAAGACAAGCCCCCGTGCCCAGCACCAGCTGCCAGCTGTCAGGATAGCGCAGCGGTCTCAACCACCACTGCGAAACCTAAGCAACACTCGCTCAGTTCGAAACAAACTCGAAGCACGGATTTTTCAGACATTTCTGAACAGACATCGCTCAGCGAGGCGATGCCCTTATAGGGGAACGTCCCGAGCACAAGACGTAACGAGCTTCACCAATATGGTAGTTCGAACAAATACATATGAGGGTATGAGGGTTCACAACCAAAAGATCTCACTTTCAAAATCTTTGTGGGAAACGCGATATTCTTCGACCTTTTCAGATAGAAGCTGGCTGGCATCTGGGATCGAGGCAGAGCAGCAGCTAGTGAAAGCTGGAAGGGGATAATATTGGAGGTGGGATCGTTTGATGGGAGGGTAGAGGGGACTTGGGGGGAAGAATAGGGGTCGCGTTCCCCCCGGCGCTGGGCTATGGGGTTTGTCTTTCCTGTGTGCCGGCTGTCGTCGGTACACCAAAAAAAAAAAATTTAAATTTTTTTTGATCTGTTTGTTGATATTGTATGAACTTGGGAAATCCAAAACTGAGGGTTCGGTTCGGCAACGCAAGGGTTGGAAAATCTGCCATTTGCGTTTGGCTGTATGTACCGGTACGCGGTTGTCGAACGCAACTGGCATACCTTTAACCCTGCATGTTGATTCCGGATTTCACGAGATTGTACGGTACCGGTAATCCCTATGACTCTTCAGTACGCATTTATACCCTAGACGTGTCTGTTCCACGTGGTTGTACGCACCAGAAGTCTTGGTTTTAAACACCTTGAGCCGTTGCTTACCTTTACCCCAAACAAACACATCAACGGATACACCAACGGGTACATATCCCGTCTGGTCATTTGATGGGAAGGCCCATGTCGTCAAGTCGGATACTGCACCCGATGCTATTCCCCAATTTGTCCTCTCCGCATATAGATACCGTTGTTGAAAACTTCTATCGGAACCGATCCCGGCTCCGGGGCCGATTTGAAAAGCTCGATGCCGACCATGGGCATTTAAACCCTGACGTCCGGTCCGAAGGGTTACTCGAACCTACCGTGCCCTAGTATAGGAACAACTTAAATTGCTATACTTAATCGCGGTGCTATTTATGGTCGCCTTAATAGTGAGCCCACGTAAGCCGCTCATTGATTGTCTGCCCTTTTCCATCTCTTTTTCGGGCGAACAAACACGTTGCCAAACATTCTTTGTTTCGTCCTTGTCGTTTATCCTTGACTTGCCTTCTTCCTTGTCTTGGTCATTATCCGTGTTCCCTCCTGGTTTTCTATTCTTCTTCGCGTCTCGGCTCCTTGCCTTTCCCTGTCCTCCCTTTCTCCCGATGGAAGTGTCAGGGTTATGGTCATGGTCATGGGCAGAGGAAGCAGTACCCGAGTTTGCTCATCCGTTGCTCACCCGTTGCTCACCCGACCCTTGACCCCCCTTGACAACCTACCCTTTGCGGACAAACCTGGGCCAACCCATGAACGGAACCGCCGACATGGGACGATGCCGCTGAAGTTGTTAATGTACCTCACACATGATGTCGCCGATGCCCGAATGTTTGTTTGTCTTTGATTGGGACCCTGGCGAATACCGTCAGCACGGAGCCGCGCTGACATGGGCGTTAACATGGGCGTTAACAAGAGGGCCAGTTTTCTCAGGTTGAAGGAAGCAGTACCCGATCCTGGACCAGACCAGGACACGTGTTGTCGGACTCTGCGCCGGAGACTTTTACCGGACCCGATCGGTTATGGTGTCACCTCGATATTTTTGCTTGCTTGCCTTGCTTGCTTGGGTCCGATGATGATGGCAGAACCTCTGTCACGGGATATGTATGGGATTAATTGTTGGAATTGATTCTGTGCGGAAGTGAGTGCTGATGAGTTTTGGATTGGGAAGGAGCATGTTGAGGGAAATGAAATTTTCTGCTCGAAATTGGAAAGCGTCAATAACTTGGTCATAGTGAGGAAGGAGCGATGCATACCTTGATGTTTCACTCCTGCAAGTGTCCGCGAGGACTCGTCCACCAATTGCGATGCCAAGTTTCCAGGAAGAACAGACAATCACGACAATCAAGAGCTTGGAAAGATGTAATGAGGTGGCGTAAAATGTATGTTGAATCTTGATGCTCAACTACTTCATTGTGATCTTCAGCCATTGTATGAATGACTTCCCCTGTAAAAAACGCCTGCCAACCGACCTAACCGCCCACCGGTTTTAACCACCTCCCATTCTTTCGTATCAAAGAGTACAGTTACACTTTCAAAAAAAAAAAAAAAAAAGAGTCAAGACATAAGGACATGAACGAAAGTTATGTATGATGATGAAGCCGCCTGCCTAAACCCCGCCACCATGAATGACCACCGATCCGATCCGAATCCGATCCATCCCGCCGAAAATGCTTTGCTTTGCTCCCCTTTAACACCCCTTTCCCCCTATTAACCGTTTGTGCTATAATAGAGTGTAAAAAAAGTTTGTAAAACAGAAAAGACAAAAAGCCGTTGACGTATATTGAGTGTATAAGTCATGTGCATCGTCATCCCGTTTGCGGCATCTCCCATGAATGTGCTTTCATTTCCGAAATCCTTTGCGTGAGCAAAGTTCCTCCACACACCAAGTCTATTGTATGTTGTAAAGACGCTAGGAAAAAAGAAAAACGCAAAAGCCAAACGATAGATGGGTATATTGTTGAAAAACGCAGACCGAAAACAGACAAGTAGGAAATATGGTTTTAAAGCGAGAGGTGCTTTTTTAGGCCTTGGACGTAAGAGTGGTGGTTGCCGTGGCAGCACCCTCTGCCCTCGGAGCATGAGCGAACATGCGGTGGAAGAGATTGCGACGCTCTCCGCCAGCACGACGGTAGGTCAGCTTGGCAAGGGTAGCTTCGTCGAATCCAAAGTTCTCCAGGCAGATCTGCTCATCATCGGCTTCCAACTTCTCGCCGCCGTAGGCAGCTTCCCAGCCGTAAGGATCCACGGTGGGAGGCTTAAGATACTGACCTTGAGAGCGATCGATGGCGAGGAACTTGGAGTGTAGGTTTGAGGCCGAGACAGTGCGGAGCGGGCTGCTGGTAGCGGGCTTGTTGACAGCCGACTTGTCACTGGTGACTCTGGGGTTGCTCGAAGCTGTCCTTCTAACTCTGGGGCGAGTAAATCGCCTTGCGACGCCTTCGGGCGTCGTCTTGATGTATGGCGCATGGCCTTTTGCGGCCATGCCATCCTTGTGAAGCCTCCCCTCATGGCCAGCATCTTGAACTGCGTTGTTATTACCGGCCATTGGCGACGGAATATGCTCAATATGCTGACCGGGGGTGGACTCTTCCCATTGGCCCAGAAGTGGGAATTCCAACTTGACATCTGCTACATCCTCCATCGACTCGTCCGTGTCGGTGGACTCACCCGAGGCGGTAGGATAGAGGCAGGGGGAAGAGGGGGCTCCATCAAGAGCTGGCATGACCTGTGACCCCTATAAGGGGTTGCTGGTGCTCTGTCTGGCATCAGGCAAACCAATTTCGTACCCATATCCAGGGGAAGGGACGCTAGTGGTCTGAGAGCGCTTACTACGGCTCTTCTTTCCCAAACCAAGCTTAGCGCCCATCTTCTTCCAACCGCTGGCGTGCATGGCCCTGGAGATACCATTGGGGGAAGTGCCAAAGGTCCAGTCGGAGCTGGGTGGTGTGGTGGGCGGGGTCATGGGCTCGTTGCCTGAAGGATATCCAGAGCTGCTGTCATCAATGAAGCTGTCGATAGGGGAGTCGGCCACAGTTGATGAGGAGGCCGATCGGCCGGAGGACTCGCTCTGCCACCCGAAAGTGTGCAGGGGAAGAAGGCCGCTGGCCTTTGATGACCGGTTCGAGTGCGGGCCATCATGGTGAGGCGGAGGTGAGGCTCCACCGTGTGTGCGTCTGGGGTCGTGTACCAGGTTGTTCCAGTACGAGCGGGAATGGGAGTGAGAATGGGAGTGAGAGTGAGAATGTGAGTGTGAGTGAGAATGAGTAGGCTGAGTAGGCGCAGGAGAAGGCGAAGGGGTAGGTGCTAGTGACTCCAAGAAAGGTCCGAGTACTGAACCGTCCATGAGATCATAAGTGTAAGCCACTGCTTGGTCAAGCTCCGAGGGGCACGGCGGTTGCTCAGCGCAAGAGAGCTGCATAAGCCGGTCGCGGACGTGAGCCGGAAGGTTGACCTCGTGGCTGCTGTTGGGCCGGATATAAGCATTCATGAGCTTCTCCCACAGGTTTCGGAGGTGATGGAGGCCGTCATGTGTAGGACGGCATCTCGCGAGCATGATCTCATCATACGCCTTGCGATACTGGTCAGCGCCGAGGGTGAACTCGAGCGTCTCGAGACAGTGGTTGTGAGACAGGAAGGCGAGGAAGGCGCCAAAGGTATATGGTGGGGGCGCGATGTTGGACAGAATGTCTCGCAATGAGGGTGGCGGAATCGCCATGGAGGTAGGTCTGGATTGGGCCATGGTGGAATCAGAGTCGGAGTCGTCGTAGTCGGAGGAGGCACGGGAGGGAGTGAATCGCGCTGATTTCCTGCGCGATGGACTGAGGCTCGAAGTTCGTAGCCGGGCTTGTGGCATCCTTCCCAACACGGAGCGCCGAGGAATCTATAAGACTTTGTGGATGGTTGGACTTGCAGAGCAGATTGGAGCTCTTGTGCAGCCAGAAAAGGACCAGATATCGGGAAGCGTCCTCACTCCATTCGGTCGGAAGTGACTTGACGACCGAAGAAGACCGTTATATACAGGCCGTTTGCCTAGGTGCAGGGAATGGCAGAAGGACAATGTTTTGGAGTGCGCGGTTGCCCGACACCGTACAATGCACGTAACCTTTTGGCTCCGTTGCCGGCCTAGTAAGCCAATTGCGGCAGGACAGATCGGGAAGCGGCAGGTCTCGAAGTCGTCGACTCGTTCTGAAGACAAGGCGTGCCGCCGTAGGACGTGAGAGTGGCCGGACTACTGGGATCTTGCTGGGACACTGGCACCGCTGTGGGCTAGATGTCACGTAGAAAGCTGCGGGTAACCGGGTACCGGACCAGATCGTAAGCCCAGGAGCACGATTAATCTGCGACTGGGTCTAGAGGTTGAGTGCGGAGGCAGCAGGATCGTAAACCTGTCTGTCTCTTTACGTCTGTATGTTTAAGCCAACAACACGAGATGCTAGGCAACACAGCAGACGCCCAATAAACTGAGATCCCACACTCGATGATGACCCTGTCCTTGTCGATTGGCGGTAGTAGTGGAAGTCGGCGCGGTAGTGGTGATGTGACAATTGTCGTCGATGAAATTCGTCGTCCAAATGAATCCTCCAACAAAGTTGATGATGAAGTGAAATCCAACTGATTTCACCCAAATGACGTCTAGAATCGGAAGCACGGGTGTCGCAAACGGAAAAAGGTCTGGGCGATTATCGAAAGATAGTGGATCGAATCGAACGACTAATAAATGAGTGCGAGGATGAGGCGGCGACCAAAGGAAGGTGTCGATTGTTGTTGATGTTGTGGTGTGGTAGTGCGGTGGTGGTTGGTCAAGTCAGGCTGTAGTTGCTAGTGGACAGCAGCAGACAGGCGGTATGTACTGTAGCAGTCGCAGCAGAAGCAAGGTGCAGTTGCAGGTGCAGATTGCAGAAGACTGGAAGGTGCAACAGAAGGGCGACAGGAGGTGGAATGCAGTGGTCGAAGAGGTGACTCGGATTGCGGTTCGGTGAGTGGTCAGTGGAGTCGATCCAGTGAGGTTGACTGAGACGGATGTTGACGATGATGCGGCTTTGCGAGACAAGAGCCAAGGTTTCGGTTCGCCGGTAAGGTGGTTGCGCGCGAAAGGATTGAAGACTGTTTTTAAAAAGGGAGGGTGGGATGTGTCCTGTACAAAAAGGGAAAGCGAAGAAAGCTGGGCCAGGAACCGTGGTTTGGCAAGGGACGAATGACGACCGAGTCTCGTGTTGGTGTGGGAGGTGCCCCCAGTGGGTGGTGGACTGGTGGTCCCAGAAGAATGGAAGCTGGAAGCCGCAAGACCCAAAAGTTCCCGCGATGGCAAAAACGGGGCGCTGGGCGCTTCCCACACCACAGGCTGTGTGCAAGCAAAGAGCCACCCGAGAAGCGGCGGTCCCAGGGCTTGCCAGGTCCCAGCGCTTTGGTGCGAGGCAGCGGGATGACCGTTCGGCGTCGGGCGGTTCCTCCTCTTGAGCGCTAGACTGTGGGCTGTTGCTGTTAGCTGTTCAGCGGCTCCTCCACAGTAGCAGGCTGCTGTCAGTGCACGGAAAGTGGAGGGCGGGCTGCTGGCAATCAACAAAGAGCGCTCTTTCCCTTTTACAACACAAAAGATAAATCCGAGATTGGATCAGGCAAGATTCGCAGATCGGGCTTCGACATCTCAGGAAGTTTTAGGTCAATGAGATTGGATTGAAAGGATGGACTGAATGAAAGGGACAAGACCATTCATGAATAACCAGACCATGTCCTCCAGGGTGCCTTCCAGGGTGCCTCTTTCCCTCTTGTGCCTCTTTCCCTCTTGTGCCTCTTTGGCCGGCAAGCCAAGAGCCACTAGCAGATGGCCATGGAGCTAGAGGAGCGCAGCAAGTGGCAGCAACAACAACACGGTCCCAAGCAAGTGACCAGTGAAGCGACCAGCACCCTGGACGTGCTTTTTGTCGATGTGGGTGCGGCACGACGAGACGACAGGGGCCGTGACAGCATGCAATTCGCTGCAATTCGCTGCTTGGGGAAATGTCTGCCCAGCCAAACCAGCTTCCTCGCACCATTCCCTGTGGGTTCAGACGGCTTCAGACTGGTGCAAAGTCCATCCTTCGGCCACCTTTTGACCACGCCCTTGCCAGTCTGCAACCCCCTGCGAAAACCCTGCAAAGCCCTGCCACCTCCCGTCAAGGGATTCGACCAGTTAAAAGCAGAGAATCAGGCGGCTCGAGGGTTACGGATTAAAGAGGCGTCAATGGGCGTCATGGTGGGCGACTTTGGAACAGTCAAAAGCCTACAGGAGGCCGCGGGACATTGGAGACATGGAGACATCTGTGAATTGAATGACACTGCAGAATCGCTTCTCTCTGAAAGTCTGGGTCTGGGGTCCTCGTGGAATGGAAGTGGTCATGGTCACTGATAAGGACGGCTCCTCCTCTCCACCGTCTACCCCGTCTTCGGCCGTCACGCAATTCCCCATTTTTTTAGTGTGAATTCGCTTGAGTGATTGACTGATTGACCCTTTGGAGACCAACAAAGTCCCCAAGTTGCTGACCACGAGGCAACCGTTTGTCGCTCTTTTGTCACTCTGACTAATCGCTAGCCAGCGTCGTATTAAAACTCAATCTAGTGGAGCGGGGACTGGATCATTAGCATTGGATTGGCGAAGATTGGCGAGACTGGGGGACCGGACACATCTCACCGTTGGAGGGTGTGAGGGATCGTGAAGTGAGAACAGTGAAAAGCATCAAGCCATCAATCAACCACCAGGCTGGCAGGCTGGCTGCACGCGGTCAAGTGTGAACGGAGGGAAGGTGGGGCGGATGCATTGCGGCCTAGAAGCCTTCTAGAAGCCTTCTGCTTTCGGGCTGACCTCTGAAGAAGCGGACAACATCGAGCCAACCAGAGAACGTTAACAAGCTCCACTGGTCCCACTGGCGTATTGGTGGGGTCCTTCGCACATGCTCCACTTGCGATGAGACGACGCTGATTGGTTTAGCGTCACACTGGCACTCTGTCGTTCTTGCACTCACCGCAGTGTTCCGACCGTCGCTCCCTTTTGTCAAAATTGACTGTCACTCTGTCAATCTCCAAGACGCGCCAACCAGAGCCAAGCGACGCCGTCTGCCAGTCCGTCTCCAGACCATTGCGCTACCAAGACGCTACAAGACCACCTTCGTCACCACCTGTCAAGCCGTGTTCCGGTTGCTACTTTGGTGCTGCTGCAAGGTAAATGCAGAGGCCGTGATGCTCCTCGGTCCTCCCACTGGACGACCACTGGCCAATGCTCCCTTGGATACAACGCAACCACGGCAAGCGAGAGAACACCAACAACTGGTGCGCGGGATGGTAGGATGGAAGGCCCTTGGAAGCACTTTGGAAACATCCGAGTTACGTCGCTACCAAATGCCACTTGCCACGCTTGTTGCCTCGTCTCTGTCCGTCTCCCCATTCGCCAGCCACCATGTACAAGACTTGTACCGTGTCCGGAGCCGAAGACTGCCACCTGGTCTTACACACATTCGACACACAGCAGATATGCGATATGCACATGTACCTCAGGTTGTTAAGTTATTGAAACCAGGTGTCACAAGTCCGATCGTGTGCTGCCTCTTGTAGCACGAGGTTGGCGAGGATAATTCCCCGTCCCAGCAGCGAATACATTGCCAACCCTCACAAACTGTAAATGTTGTCCATTTTCTGCTTGCTCATGTCCACAACATAAACGCCATTCCCAAGTTCATGGCTTTTGGTCGCCGTTCAATAATGGCTGTGAAATCCCTATCTCCGATGCCCGGTCTTTCGTCTCCGTCGCCATCCCCCAAACGGCTCCAGAAGGCTCCAGTCATATCCGCCCCATGAACAGCTGACGACGCCGAATCGCCGGGCTGAACAAGACAAGGCAACGGCTACGGCGAGGGGTAGCCATAAACAAGAAGAGGAAAACTGTGCGAAGATCGGGGATTTTGCTCTTTCACTGGAGTCAAACGTGTCCACTGGCCATCTCCATGTTGATGGGTTTTGTGGTGCCTCAG
Source organism: Sordaria macrospora (assembly GCF_033870435.1). Classification (NCBI taxonomy): domain Eukaryota; kingdom Fungi; phylum Ascomycota; class Sordariomycetes; order Sordariales; family Sordariaceae; genus Sordaria; species Sordaria macrospora. The sequence continues at coordinate 1,718,725 of NC_089375.1, read as the reverse complement.
CCTCGACTCGGCAGGTCTTGGCACCTCCATAACGGACTTCAATATCAGACCGAAACGACCCCATCCATTCTTCGGTTCGAGGCCGGTAGAATGGTAATGATAGAGCATTTCTCGTGTTTTTGCCCCGTGATGATTACCTAACAACCGAGGGATATGTGACTGGAGTCTTCGTGTTTCGTCACAGATCCAAATGTCAACAAGTCGATATCCGGTCCAGGATACGGAGGATACTCACCGTTGAGACGCATTGACGAATGGTCAAAGCGAATGATGCGGCCCGCGTTCGACGATCTGAGTTCACGAGCCAGATGAGAGGAGAACCCTGATGAACTCCTGCCCGAACTGGCCGAGATCTCAGGGTTTTGCCCGGTTCGTCTGTCGCGGGAACGATGATCGCTCCAGGGCTTCGACGAGGAAAGGGACCACATCAGCCAACTTTCTTGCACCTCATGCCAACATTCGAAACCTCATGATATCCTCCGGTCTTCATTCTTTTTCGGCGCTAGGCCAGGCGGACGCCAAAACTCTATTCTCCACAAAGCCCACACCCCCTCCTGGGAGGGACATGTTCCATGAACCACATGGACCGACCGACATCAGACGAGAGTTTTGGTTTCGTCACGGTTTTCTGCTCCCTCCTCCTGTGATCTTCTCCTCCCAGCGAACCAAAGCCAAGGGACTGAACTCCACGGCCATGGGTCGATAAACATGAATCGTGCCCTCGGCGGACGGCTCATGCTGGCTGGCTTGTCAGTCGTCGCTTTTACAAGGCTTATCACGGCAACAGGACCACGCGGTGCTATTCGACACAACCGCACAAGCCAAGTTTTCTTGGTTTCCGCGCGCGGCGGCAATGTAGAAAAGGCGGAAACTGGCATCCCATCAGATATCGGATATCGGCTATTCAGCCCAGCCTTGCCCAGCCTGACGAAACCTGACAAGCCTCAACGAAATTGTCCGGTTCTCACCGAGAGTCTGGAGCCTGACCTGGAACTGAACAGTCTCTCCTTTTTTGTTTGCCCTGTAGCCTGTCCATGCTGCCCGTTGTTCTACGCTATTAGCCGCTACACAAAATTCATACCGTACGGCAGGTAGGAGGCTAGAACTAGGTTTCCTTTCCTGTGGTAACCGCGCGCTCCTACCGAGGCAGCTTAACTCCCTTTCCTCCCCAAATCTGACCGCCAATAGGAGTCGCCTTCAGCCGAAGGACCTCAGTCTTTCTTCGGAGGGCCTTGCTTGAAAGAGGCAATCAACTCCTCACCGTCCTCCGGTAGCCTTTTTCCACGTTCCCCCTCCGCTGAGCCGTCAGCCGAGAGAGTGGTTACATCACGGTCGGAGTTACTTGTGCCCTCTCTGTGCTGCCCGCTGCCCGCTCAGTAATATCTCTTCCTAATCACATAGTCACACCGCTTGCTGAAACTCAGTTGAGCTAAAACGCATAGTCACACCGCACCGTCTTCAAGCGTCTTGCTTCTAAAACCATAGAGCAGAGCAATCCCATAGTGGACATAACGGACACAAGTTACAAGTTGGGAATGGCATCAAATCCACACCAATAACGGAAATCAAGAAAAAAGACACAAGTTCCTCGCTCCGCCCTTGGCGTCTAATGTCCCCTAGCCAACTTTGTTGGTAAAGGGGTAGCATAACCGGATGTAACCGTCCCGGCGAGATCACCAACATGGTTCATGTTGAAAGAAAAAGAAGAAAAGAAAAAAAAGAGAGTCGAAGCAGAGAAAATTTTCATCAAAGGAAAACCACACAGTCCGTCACCCCTCGAACTTGCTTGCGAGCCGCGGCAGCGGGCTTCGCGACTTCGCTATAGAGGCATGCAAGCATGGAGATAGCGCTGTAAAGGTCGAGTGCCCTTCTAGAAGCACCGCCGGCGCCAACTGTGCGTCTAGTGCCAAGCGCTCACGGGACTCAGCTGAAATGTTCGCAGTTCGCTACAGTCCGAGGAAAAATCAAGCCACATTCTGTCAAGAAAACTGGCAACAAGTCTTTTTTTTTTTTTTTTTTTTTTCCCTTGTTGGCGCTTACAGCCGAAGAAAACTTTTTCATAGCCGCATTTGGGCGTCGTGACTGGCACGATGCAGGAAATTGGGAGGCGAATTTTACGTCTTACGTTAACGTTAAAGAAGAGATTGTGCTTCCGAGCGACTCCCGAAGCCCGTTGTCCCGTCCGCTGGTGTAAGCCAGTGTAAGCGCCGCCCGTTGTCCCATGGCATGGACCATGGACTAAAACAATACATGCACACGTACGGGCGGATTGACAAGACACGACAAGACAAAACAGGACAAGACATGTTTGTGTCAAGATCAGGCACGACACACATTAATCAAGCTGGGGAGAGACTGGCTTACTGACTGGTTACTGAAAAGAAGAAAACGAATGGTTGGGAAACCAGACGTCTAAACTGGATGTTGTGCAACACCAACTTGTCATGAAATGGATGTCAATGCCAATGGGACAGGATCAATCAGGATCATTGCCGTGACGCGATACGGTGGGTGGGTGGTGAGAAAAGATGAGATCTGTCCAACCCAGGTCTAGGATTCAGTCGGCCAGTGAGCATGGCTCGGTGTCAGTATGATGTTGCCTTGATGTTGTCGGCTTGTGAGATTTCGTTGTGTAATTTTTGGTCCCTGCCCTGCAAGCCTCACCGTGGCCCATGATCATAGCAATTAAGAGGCATGCCTGTCTGTTATTGCTCCGCCTAATCTTCAAGGTATCAGGGTGTGTACACTAACAGCGGGATACTAGCACTACATCATAACGCTTTCCGGCTGGCACCCGACTTATCGCCTAACACCCAAACAGTATAGGACCCATCAATAACAACAAATCACTTATAAGGCAAGGCAAGGCAAGAAATCCAACGTCAATCATAATTGCCTTGCTTTTCCCAATCGTTCCAATCGTTCCAATCTTCAAATCGTACAACTATATCTAAATCGGCCAATGACCATTGATGTTACGACGGCAAGCGACAGTCTTCTAGAACTTTTTCCGCACACCATCCAACCAACATCTTACGTTGTTCCCCCTCCCTTCTACTTCCCGTCGTGTCATCATCGGACAGCTATCCATCCATCCACTCAACATCCCATCCAACGGGAAAGGAGACATAAGACAGGAGAAAAAGGGGAGGGGCAAAGTAAAAGAGAGAGGAGGGGTTACGCAGCGGGAGATCCGCAACAATGCTTGAAAGCAAAAAGAAGCTGTTGTCACTCGCTACACGACGAGGCACACAGACGCACGGACACACAGACAGGCAAAAATTGTACACCACAACCTAGTTGGGCGTGATACCAGGGGTGCTGTGTGCGACGATACGACTGGTGGTTGTTGCTCGCTTGAGTTGCTTGTCTCCTTGTCTGTAAGTTGTGGTACTGTATCACTGTGATACACCAGGCGGTTTGAGTGGAAGGTTCAAGAGAGTGTGTGTGTCACTGCAGCGATGCACGCATGTACACTACACTTTACACTATAGTACTGCAGCAAGGTAAGGCGAGGTGAAGTGAGGTGATTCCTGGGCGAAAAGGAGGTGGAGGTGACCGGTAGGTAGCAAGGCAAGTGCTCTGTGGCTGTAAGTATCATACGAGATGGAAGCAATATGGAAGGGTTTAACGGGTGATTTTTGTTTTCTTTGTTCTCTTTTCTTCTTCTTGTCAGTTTCTTGTCAGCCTCAACTCTTCATCTCAGGTGAAGTGTGTGTGTTTTTTCCGGTTCTGCCCGTCCAGCTGAACAGGAATTATTTGCATTTATCACCGTGTCCATAAAAGTGATATTTTTTCAACATGCAGCGGATGAATGGAAGAAGTCGAAACTTGGATTCTGACTTGGAAAATCAACACATGTGAGCTGACCGGCTGACTGACTCCCAAGCTGTAAACGTACCCGAAGGGAACAAAAGCCAATCTGCCACGAGGCAGACATGCCACATGCAATTTTTAGACAGTTTTACCAGATGAATAGTAAGATCTGAAATCTAGGACCAAAACAGGGACGAACGGCGTGGCATTCAATATTGTTGGTAGCGTGGCCTTGCACCGCTCGCCAGCCAGCCGTCCGAACTCCGAACCAATGTTCACTTCAATGTCAATCTGTGGGATGCCCGCTTATGTTATCAGGTTCAGGTCAGAAAAAAAATGGAAATAATTCCCGGACATTGTCAGACGGAACAAAAGGTCCAGTGACTGTGCCTTCATCTACACTAGATTCTAGACCCGAGATGGGGCGACGGCCGACGACGCCTTTTTTTTTGTTCTTTTCATGTTTGACTGCGGCAAGGCGCTTGTGTCTGTTACAACACTTTGTTGTTCCACCACTTACCTGCCTCAAGGAACAAGTAAAGCGACTGGTAAATAGAGGTACATGCGCAATATGTTCGGATGCCCGATGTCGCTGCTGCGGCGGTTCGGGGATGAAAGGAGAAATACTCTCCCGGATGCGACCTGAAATTGCTTACTTCGGCGTAGAGGTACCTTGGCGAATTGTTGTGCTGAGGTTTGATATTGGTGTTTTGAGGCTCAGAAGACGGCAGCTGAATATGGAAGATAACTGCGTCGTCTGCCATTGATGGTGTTCAATGCCGATTGAGTGATCAGCATTCGAATTGACATCCTTTTTTTTCCTTCCAATTTGTCAAGTTCGCAACTTCTTTGGTCAACATCATCCTTCGTCCACCGTCAGCTGTTCCCACTCCAGAACCCTCCGAACTTAAGATGATGATGGCTGGAATCATGGGAGTTCCCGACAACCAAACCTCCACAAAATCGAAACATCGGATGACATATGATCGCACGCAGAGCATACGTGCTTGGCATCAAATTAATGCATGGAAGCCTTGTCCGTATTCTTTTTTCACCTTCCATCCATCCCATCTTTTTCCAATCAACATCTTCCCATCGTTCCCGCATTGATGCGCAATCCAGAAGACGCCCATGGATGAGCCAAGCAGTTGGTAACAAGGACGACCTTCCGGTCTGTTCGTTCCTTATTTCATCAACTCTTTTCCTTCACAGCCTTTCGGAAAAAAGTCCCCGCACTTGACTTGGTGGTGTGGCAGTGTTGTCGGTGACAGACAGGAGGAGGCAAATGGCAACATGAAGGGCGGCCAAGAGATCTGCCCGCTCAAACTATCCAGCCACTGTTCGTCGAGAATTGCTTCCAATACTTCCAAGGTTGTTAGGGTTCTAGCAGGTTTCTAGAAGCCTTCCTCCTTGGGATCAAACCTGGCGGTGGAGGAGCAGTTTGTCGATCTTGTGACATGGCACCCCGCAGTATTGTGATTGACCCCAGTTGTTTTTCTTCCCTTCGTCACTTTCGTTCACAAAAAAGTGAGGTGACGTTCGGATAGTGACGGTGACCCGACCAGCCATCCATCCAACAACAACAACCCCCAGACCAGGAATCGGACATCGTAACGGACATCGGGTCCTTCACCCGTCCTGGACATTGGAGCACAGCAACAGAGCTGTAGTTGAGCCTCCTAGGTAGTACCGACCCTTCTCCTTCTTGTCAGTTGTCACGTCATTAAAACCATGATCAATTGCAATCAATCAATCCAACGATGTGATCTAATTAAGTGCCGTGAAGATACACTGTCACCTTCCAAATCCATCAGGAATCTATCACAGGCATGCATAAAAACCCATGTGATGACCATGATGAGAGACGGAACTTGCCTACCAGTCATATCAACAAGTCCAGTCACAATACCTAGAGATATCTCCAGGACCTCCCTCTTAACTCCAGACCCCACTGCTGCTGTCAAAATGAATTGGATTAATCGATATTGGAAAGGATCATGGAATTCTCCGTGAAACAAAGAGATAGCTGCAAGAGAGAGAGACAGATCATTGCTTTGTCACTTTCTTCGTCGGACGCGGCGCGGAACCAAGCAGCAAGCCACGCTGCACGCCAAGAGAGAGAGATTGAGAGTCTGAGATTCCTCTCCCTTGACGGATAAATTCCCGTCTCCCTCCGCCGTCCCGTCGACGGCTGTTGGTTTCCGTCCGTCTGTCACGGGCCGTCGTCTTGTCTTTCTAGCCCGGGATGGCCGTCCATCGTCGTCGTCGTCGTCGTTGTTGGTATCCGTTTGTCTCACTCAGCTGTCAGTCAGTCAGCCGTCCAGGCCTCTTTCTTTCCGCTGTCATCGGATGCGGTCTCTCTTGCGTGTAATCGATTGGCGATCACATTCATATCTGGGCTATCAACGGAGCCCCGGCGCTCCGGGGCCCGGGGTGTGTGTTAGTCAGACTATTCCGTCACCGCCCTTACCATTCATCATCACCATCGGACGACGAGGAGGAGGCCTCAGCTTCCACTTCTTTGAACCCAATCCGACTATGCCCGTCTTAATCAACTGATTGGATTACCAAGGGAAACAGCTGTTTCCCCGTCTGTGCTTCGTGTCGAAGCTCCAACAAACATCAGACGGCGGTCCTCAGACTCAGACACAGCCTGCCCTTGCTGCCCTTACACGAAACATTCGAGACAGGTAGGTACGGAAATTGCCGTGGAGATATTGCTCCGTTTGATCTTCGCGCGGATTGTTAACTGATGACTGATAACCTGAAACCCCTGATCACCAATCCATCCATACCTTACGTTATCAAAGCGCAGACAGGCGGGAAGGGCCTCCATCCTCTGGAGCTCTGGAGGGATGATGCATACGACATCTCGATGGGAAGTGCCGTTCGATTTTACCCCGCACGTGTAATATTGTGATATGACTGTGAAGTGAAGTTGTGAACGGACTCCCGCTTCGGAGTTTTGTTGCGCAGTCCCCTCCCCTGCCGCTCGCTTGAATGTCGGGTTGTAGTGTAGTGTAGGGAAGTTCCGTGCCTGTCTGAGAGTCGTTAATTCCCGTCTTTTGTCCGGTTTCATCCAGATGGACGATTTCATGGCTTTTGGTTCGTGACGGGTGCACGGCCTGCACGGTTAGAGATTGATCGGCGTTGGTTGGTCAAAGACCGTTGAAAGACGATAAGATGAATGTGCGGAGGTGAATTTCATGACTGAACCGAACTCGTATCCCGGTCGTTGTGTTGCTGTGACAGCACCGGGTGATCGTGATGTTGAAGCTGCCCCAAGAGCGTCGACGTCACCGGTTGTACCGTTATTGTTAGTGTAAGGACCTGGGTGCTTTTACGCTTGTTGGTGGTTCTTGCTCTAGGGTAATATGCGCTGACGTGCAGTTCCCCAAAAGTTCCCCTCACGGAAGGCTCAATCCATTATCAATGTCGTGCCAACGTCATGTTGTTGTTGTTGTTGTTGTTGTTGTTGTTGTTGTTGTTGTTGTTGTTGTTGTTGTTGTTGTTGTTGTTGTTGTTGTTGTTGTTGTTGTTGTTGTTGTTGTTGTTGTTGTTGTTGTTGTTGTTGTTGTTGTTGTTGTTGTTGTTGTTATTATTATTATTTTTAACGTCTACTTTCGCCTCCCGTAGGGCATGAGACGCTAGCATACAAAATCAAGAGCAATGCCCTAACTGTCCACCAAAACCATTAATCCGAGGGCAAACCGAGGCCTATTGCTAGTGTAAATCATGTGTTGCCCAAAGTGCCAACGTCATGTTACGATCCCCAGCGAACTGTACTCAAGGTCGGTGAGATGTGAAGCCTCGAGTCGTCGTCGTCGCCGAAAATGTCAACTGCCACGAGATAACACCAATCCGGCCGATCATGCCTTGGCTCGATGTGGCTGAACAGAACCCTTGGGCATCTTCTGAAGATGAGGGTGATTCCACGTCTTCAGAATCACCAGTGCTTGCTTCTTCCGGGCCAGTGGTCGTAAATACGGCGCCAACGATCAAGAAAGAGCCTCATAGCGTTGTCGTCCTAGAAATCCCCTCTTCTTCGCCCTCGCCTATTCTTGAAGGAGAGGACAATGACGGTCAAGATGCTATTCCCGAGTTGCTCGGTACACACCTCCCAGCTCCCATCGCCGTGCCTGATAGCCGGGCTACTTCATGTAGACCTACAGCTCTTGCTGGCCCTTTTGTTGTGAATGGTGAAAAAGGTCCATTTAAAGAAGAAAGTCATCATGGAATTCCTTCCACTGCACCTACACCCGTCGACAACCGTTCGGAGTCTGTTGTCGTTGTTCCCAAAACCAAGAGACACTCGTCAAGCGAGAGTCTCTCGCCAGCTTTAACAGAGGACGATTGTATTGACGATGAAGACGATGAAGACGATGAAGATGGTGTAAGTCTATTATGACCACTTGTATGTCCTCTTCAACCACATCACAGCTAACTTACCTGACTACAGACCGAACCAAAGGGGCGTCTTCACGATCCACCTTGCTTTGCATGTTTCAGTAGGGGACCTTTGCGTGGTAAGGCTGACAGTTTATGTTATCACCCTGCTATTTTCAGAGCTAATCGGACCGCATGCGTGGGTTGCCATGGCGATGGGAAACGTTGCAAATCTGCTCCCAAATTGGTCGTCCAAGCTTGGAAGGCATGGAGGGCTGAGCGCACGGCAACGGTTGCGGCTGAGAGGGCATTGAAAGTTTTGAGGACGACGTGCAACGCATGTCGCAATCTTCGACAGCTTGTTAAGATGGGAATGGTGCCCTAGTAAGGTCGCCGGCCTCCTTCATCCTGATATCTTGGGTACATTCAATTGACGTAACCTATCGATAAAAAGTTCTACAGTGGAAACACTCCTGGCTGCAGGTGATCCCTACCCCCGAAATTGAAGAAGAAGACACGCCTCTGCCAGAGGTGCCGTCGCGAGCTGAGTTCACGGCGTTGATAAAATGGATGAGATCCCTGGAGGCCAGCCTGCAACGTCGAAGCGTTCTTCGCGGACAGTCAGGAGCAAGGAAGAGAAGATCCAAACGCCACAAGCCTGTAGAAGATTTCAAAGCGAACGAAGAGGACCCAGAATTACCCGACTACAATGAAGATGAGGAAAGCTAAGACGAAGGAGGAGGGTCTGATGGAAAGGGCGAATGGTTACCGTAGCCGGTCACTCTGGTGGAATCTGCAAGCAACTTCATCTCAGCACACTTTAATCACGGTAGCATTTTCTCTTTCATCACGTACGTCCCTCTCTCACGAGTTTATCTACCTTTCTATCTCCGCCAAAGGCTCGTGGGGGAAAGAAAAAAAGGTCAAACATTCCATCTTCGTCCTAGCACCAAGAAGAAATGTCACTTGGGGTCTTTGGCTGTGTCAGTGTGGAGGATCAACAACCCGGCCGAGCCCATATGATATCCACCAGACTATATTTTAGCTTCAACGCCAAAATTCCCCTTCAGGCCCTTCCAACTCCACGCCAAAATCAGATCATGAGCAACATGAAAAAGTCTCCTTTGGGCTAGGGTTGCCGAAAGATGCTCCATTATCAGTTGGACGGAACGAGATGAAGAAGAAAGGACAAGGCTGTCAAATGGAACCCTCTTTTGATGATGATGCCCCCCCAGACGGACGTTGAAGACCCTTCGTTCGGTGAAGCTACGGTGAAGCTAGTGTACGGAGACGTAACTGCCGTTTAGCCTTTTTTCCACTTTGATATCAGAGGATGAAGCCAAAACCCCCACAAACCCTCCCAACTTCATCGACAACCCTCGGAGAGCACGATGTCAGGGCACGGACGGCCTGGAACCAGCAGAGAGGTTATCTCGAAGGATGTCACTGTCACTGTCACTGTCAGGGTTTCCAAGGAATAAGAGGAAACGGACGATTTCCTACGTGTAACGTTAACATAACCAGGTCCATCAAAGCTACCCTGGCTGGGGAGCTGGGTCAGGGGGCCTTCGAGCTTCCAGGGCCCCACGAATTTTTGTGATGAGATTTGAAGGCATTCACACTCTCCGCAAACCACCCGCCCACACACTCTCTCCCTCTTGGCATCACTGGCGTTGACTTGGCGAAATCATGCAGTCTTTGCCCAAATTTCCTTCGGCCCAAGTGCTGCCGAACAAGCCATCTGATTTGCCCCACGCACTCTCTGGGTCTCTTTCTTGGCTTTCTCTCTTTCCTACCTTCCCCTTTCCCTTCCTGCCTTCCTCCACCACGCCCTTCCCGTTTTTGTCATGTAACCCAAGAATTTTGCTAACCTCTCTTCACTCTAGCCTCTTTTCCTCCCCTTCACCAACTTCGTCTTGGTAAAGGGTCCCTTGATGTCCCCCATGTCCTCCCTTCCCGAGATGAGTGAAGGTTGCGATTGGTTCATCAGCACGATGGAGCAGCAGCACCCTGACGAACCCTGACGACGTGGAGCGAGACGAGCCGAGAGCTACCCTTTTAACGAATGTAACTGACTGACTGACTGACTGACTGACTAGCTGGCTGGCTGGCTGGCTGATACCCTGATATCGGCAAAACGTGGAGACTCCAGAGCAAGCGAAAGGGTTCAACCGATATTGAAAGCGTGTGTAAGATAAATCCGGATTCTGCATGTGTGTATCTCCGTAGCGAGCGGTAGGGGACACTTCACATAATTGCCCAAATGAGGATAACGGCAGGAGTAGGGGACCAAGGGACCAACAAGGGATTTCTAGAAGACCCTGGATTGCGAGCCGCCTAAATCGACTGTGTGCCATTCTAAATCGACTGTGTCACCAACCTGCCCCGAAGGTTAGGGTTAGTTAGGTTAGAGTTAGTTCCGGGGGTGCAGGGGGCCGGTGAGAGGCCCCCGCGTGAGAATGGGAGCTCAGCGCATTGTGAAAGATGTTTGAGATTTCGTTGTCGTCGTTTAAAACAATGACTTTCGGCGAGGACTTGGTGGTTGCGGGCAACGCGAAGTTGATACCAAGCTTAGGATCTTGGCAGCAAATTTGTATAGGAGCCACACAGTCAATTTAGAATGGCACACGGTCGATTTAGGCGAGCCGCCAAGTTGACTTGGGAGTTGATTCAGGTAAGGCTAGCTCGGCTTGCCTCGGTTATTGCCTGCTTTGGTTTGGTTTGGCTTGGTTCAGTTCATCTCAGTTCAGTGGCAGTCTGTTCTCTGTTGTCTTGCCTTGCTTTCGGTTCAAGGGTTCAGGTCCAATTGAGCACTCAAATTCATTCGAGTGTCGCGTATGTAGCGGCTGGGGGTGCGCAATCGAGAAATGACTATTTCATACTGAAGAAGAAAGAGGAAGAACTGGTGGCATCTCGAAGATGGGCACGGCTAAGAGACGGGACAAATGAGGGTGAGCTGTCACTTGAACGCGGAAAGTGAATCTTTTGGAAAGATGCAGCCAATAGAACAACACCAACACTAATCGGAAGACATTGTCCAACTATCACGCATATAATAATATGATATGATTTAGACTACAAGACTACATGTGAATTACTTAAAACGGATATATCTTCAAAGTATTATAATCAAAGCTTGGCTGTGTAGAGAAATTGTGTTATGTTCAGGAGAATCTTTAAAAATATTAAATTTATTTTAAAAAGCTTTTAAATATTGTTTAAGTCGATTCCGAATTAATATCGAACTGATTTAAAACTGATTCTTATCTATCATAGTTGTAAGGTAACTAATAAGATTCTTTTCCTATCAGATTTGAGGTGTTTTTACTTAGCGCTAGCTATATAAACTGAAGTTATTCCTTATTACTGTTTACTTAATTAATATCTCACCCAACATTTATACTCCGTATTTAAAACATTTACAACTCAACTGCTTAGCATAGCGCCTACGTACGAGAAATCTAAAGCGTTTCAACGCTATTTACGTGGAAGTGATGGTCAAAGATGGAAGGATCTTCACGCCTTTGAAAAGAACAAGGTACGTACGCTCTATATATCACGACGTAACCAAAGAGCACATTGTGTACGATTTGATTATCTTGGACTAAGAATAAAAGGCTGAAGAAGGAAGGAATCCCAAAAGGGAAGGCTCAATGCCAGAGCTGGGTTTTATACTCAGACCACAGGCGACAACTAGTGACAGCCAAACCCGTGAATGGAATGACCTGATTGAACAGCACCCATGTGAATGGGAGCCTTAATGGCAAGCATATGACAGCCCAGATGATGCCAGCTGTCATACTATACTAAGTACCTTATTGCTTGAATTGATCCAACTACTTAAGATTGTACCTAGGATGAAAAACTGATCGTTGAGTTTAGCGAATGGTATTGCCGCGTTGTAAAGGACGGGAGCTGTTACAGCACCACTTATCTTATCTATAATACTTCAGCGCATCGGCACCGTTGTCCCAGCGTTTTAACTATGTCTCTACCTACATTCATGTACATGATTCGAAAGTAGAATTTTTGTTACTCTCTTTTAATCTTACTTCCTCCATACAATATTACGTCTTTTTCAAATCCTTCTTAATTAGTATTATATTAATATATTATACACTTTTTATAATTAATAGTCCAATGACTTTTTTTTAATTATTTTACCCTGGCTAATTTTAAAATTAGTATTAATAGATCCTAATTCGTACCTTACTTAATTATATTTAAAATTTAATTTTTGATACCCTATGACGAAAACCTTCAATTATGACAAGCTAGGATACATATGCTCAGACGGCCAAACCTACAAAAGATAAGGCAATGTTCTACTTGCAAGGCAGAACTCGGAATGCACATTATATAGCTAATGCCAACCTGTGACAACGTTTAGTAATATTAATAGTATTGTTACTACCTGTATTTACTACCTCAAATTACCCATATTCAACAGTACTAATATATTTGTATTTTAATAATAGCAAGAATATACGAATTAGTAATTCGTCGCCTCTTTCTAGTAAAAAGCATACTATTTCTTAAGTATTTTGTAAAAGCTTTCTTCTTCTGTTTACTCCAAAATGAATAACTAAATTAAAATTATAAATATATATACTGAATAGTACTTTCGCGCCCTTTATTCTTGTTATTAGGATAATTAGTTTTATTAATTCCACTTTGCTAAATTTGTCATTAATAATTATGTATTTAAAATTACTTAGCTTTCTCCGTTCTTTACTAATAATAGTTAATATTGTAAAATGGGTATAAGATTCTTTCTTAGTATCGTAGCCTTATATTAGCTGTTTAGTAATAGAAGCTTTTTAATATAAGTGTAATGGCAGCCTTGCAGTTGTGCCTCTTGACTGTCATTGCAACTATATAAGACTACTTGAGCGACCGAATTGCCAGATTCAGTTACTTGTATTCTTTTAGAACATAGCCTAGTGATGTAGTAGTTTGCCAGTGCTGTAACAATAAGTAGTATTAAAAAAGGAATTAATTAGGTTATAGTCTGAGTATCTTTATTTATAAAGGAAGTTTAAGAGCGTTATTACCCTTATATTAACGCTTATACATTTAATATTCTGTCACAGGTTGGCATTGGCTATATAGTGTGCATTCCGAGTTCTGCCTTGCAAGCAGAACATGGTCTTATCTTTTATAAGTTTGGCCGTCTGGGCATATGCACCCTATCCTGTCATATATTCTACTATATATTATTAGTAATAGAGTTTAAATTAATACCAAATATTAAAAGTAAAGAGAATTAATCTTTAAACTATTCAACAAATAAGTAAGCTCTTTTATTATTAAAAATGTATATGAATGGATGATTACTATTACTATAAACGTATTATTCAACCTTTTCCCGTTTTTTTATTTTTCTTTCATTTATTTATATTAAGAGAGCTTCTTAAGCTAAAGTGCTATAAATATTGAATTTGACTAGTAGGCACGGAATATAATTGCTTCTTTTATTTACCTGAGTAAATGGAAATAGTACTTCGAATATATTTTAAATTTTATATAAAACGTTAATAGTAATTTATTTTGTATAATCTAATAGCTAAAACTCTACCAGTTCAATTAGCGCTTTGTAGCTAATTACTAGGAAAGTATTAGCGGTATTGAGGATTTTTATGTAAAGAACCTAGAAAAACCGGGCTTATAATTCTATTAAAATACCAGCGTTAAAATATAATCTGATAAGTAAAGCGGCCTTAACTTAAGCGCAATATAACATTTACTATCCGTAAGCGAATATAAACAGGCTACTTATATACTTACTTATTAAAAATCAATTTTGAGATATAATATATTTTATAAATCTTTTTTTACGCATCCAATTTTTAAAATTTCAATAAAATAAAATAAATTTTTTTTTTCAAAATTCTTACTATAGCGAAGTATTATAGTTATATTAATATATTAAAACTTTTAAGCTAATGCTATACCACCCAATATTTAATTTACTAAAATAATTATTATTACGGGGTTGAAACAATAATAACTCAATCTAATTCGGATGTTAAAAAAATGGTTGTCACAGGTTGACATTGGCTATATAGTATGCATTCCGAGTTCTGCCTTGCAAGCAGAACATCGTCCTATCTTTTGTAGATTTGGCCGTCTGGGCATGTGCACCCCAGCCTGTCATAATGGTATTATATAAAAATATATTTGGAAAAGAAGAACATTGTATAGCGAATATACAATTTGGCCTTCTTTTAATCAATACTTTCGGCAGCGCTATAAAAGTATACTACTTCATTTTTAACGGCTAATTAGAAATTATATTTAATTATCGATCAAATAGTAACCTCGTTAAACATGTGCAGAAGCATGGTTGCGAAGTCGCTTCCCGGCAGAGTGCCATGGGCAGCGTGGATGAGGACGGGAAAGTGAAAAAGGCCTATGGTGTGAGCGTGCAGGCCGCCGATGCCACCCATTGTATGTGATTTTCCCCAACGTATTCATCCCCGACACGTTGTTTTTAGAGACTAAAACTAAAATATCTACTTACCTACCTTACCTATCCAGCATTCTACCTCCATCTTGAGAAGTGCCATGATCCATTCGTTGCAGGGTACACCTACAACTCGCCAACCCGCAATACGCAGCAACATTAGGTCTGAAGGGGTGAGGGGGGGTATCTAGCCCAGATCGATGAGTATGAGTCCGTGGGAAATGAAACAGATGGATAGATAACAGGACATGTTTTTCTTTCAAACCGCAATCAACGACTCGTACATTGTCGCTCCAGTAACAACATGTACCCACATGTATGTTGTTAGTCAGGGCATTTGGTGCGCAAGGAGGCGAGGCAATGATCAATGAAATGATTTCGGAACTTTCCAGTCCACTTCCCCACGGGGGACATGGACTCCTCACGTCTTGACACGGAAGTGACAACTGGACACAACCCCTAGACTCCTCGGCTCCTTCCCTTGTTGAATGACAAGCCATTCCCGCTCCAGTCATTGATTGTGACCGACAGCAACTCTCCAGAATAACCTAACGGTCTCTTTTTTGATTGAGTGTTCACCGTCGTAGTCCTCATTTTGTCCCCTGCTTCCTTCCCGTCCCCCAACTTCCAACTACGACCCCAACCAAACCCCCACGACCCACGTTCGTTCCTACCTGGATGAACTGTAACCTGATATTGCTACGTACTGCTTGCTGGGGTGGCACTTTTGTTGGCCACGCCGATTCTTGCCGACGCTTCAGGGTGTAGTGTAGTGTACTCAGTGGAAAGCAGCGGTGGGAATGGAATCATTGAAATCCGGATACGGAACTTCATGAACTTGGAGGCATGGATGGAAACTCGGCGATGCCGTCGTCCGGTTCTACGCGGCAAATAGTGCCTACCACCCTGCTACGCATGCACGGAAGGGAAAAGAACAAGCAAACATTGCCGTCCTGTATCAAGATCAGAAAAGAAAAGGTCTTCTAGAACATCCAAGGCACATCCGACGGGCGTCGGGGAGAGCCGTAGCGCTAACAGTCCAACACCAACACAGGTCCATGTCCGATGCATCTGCATGTTGACATATGCCCCTTTTCTTTTCTTCTTCCTTCCCTGGTTTCCCGTCTTTACTGCGCGGTGTTTCCTTTGTCTCTTTGCTTCTTTCTTCCCTTGTTTTCGGATTTGCAACGCAAAGGGGTTAGTTAGTACATACGTCAAGGACTTGCCGCCGCCGCCGCCACCAACGCACATGTGCATAACGAGCGGGATAGTCCGTTCGTTGGCGGGTTGGCGGCACATGCCGCGGAAGAGCCTCATCTTGAGACTTGTGACTTCTAACAATGTGTCCGTCCGCCCGTTCTAACATTGGACCATGTGTGAGATTTGTGCCTGGACTATATTACATGGACTGTGTAAGACACTAGGGACACCCGATCTTGCAATATTTTGCTATATTTGGCGCGCGGTAGATGGACGTGGAAGAGACGGTATGTGCCTTTATACTAGGGAGTGTTTAAGATATCTATCCAATGGTCGTTGGATGAGTGCCCGACTACGGGGGTTTCGAGAATCAAAGGTAAAGGTGCCCCTGTGCTTTGACAGCCAATGGAGTTTCATGTATCAACTTCCTAAACACTCCTTCTCAACACCGTTGGATCTGAACTCGGCACTGTTATCATCCGCGTTCAAAAGGGTATGTACATGCATCGTTGGATGTTCCAGTTGTCAAGTCTGTCTGTCTTGGTTATAGTACATTACGCATGAAAATTGGTGGTTGGTCTCCATGTCCATAGCAGACGCAAGTTACCGCTTCCTCTTGCCGTCGCTCTGTTTGACTACTGGCATCACGATCAGATGTCTGTCTGCCCCGGCCGCTTGCTGTCGTGTTACTGGAGATCATCCTGCTTTTTGAAACCTGTGACTTCAATTCTGCAAGTCATCGGAAATACGAGACATTTGAACTTTGAGACCTGTATCCTTCCGAATTCATGAAGATGTCACCAGCTCGAGTGACTGACGTCTTGATAAACCAAAAAGACTTCCGGCTGCAGGACAGGACATGGCCATGGACATGGACATGGCCGAAGTTGTATCCATCAAGGTCCTCTCCGTGCCTGGCGGTGGCACCTGTGGCAATGAGGAATCTCGTCTTGCATGGATCCTTCCAATCCAGCTTCGTGGAGTCGTCGAGCCGGTTTTAGGGACCCTCTTGCGAACATTCATGACATTGACCTCAGCCAAGAACCCCACCGAGATCCAGAGCAGATCCAGCGAGGATAACACCTTCCTTGAAGAGATAAAAGTAACATGAAAACATGCAGGACGGCACGGGGGTCGCGAGGTCGGGGCCGGACCCTTCCAGTTTCAACTCAACATGACAGAAAGACCGGGAAGGCACGTCCAGACGTCCATCTGTCCGTCCCCGTCCCCGTCCCGTCCCATTCGGCTCTCCATGCATGCCCCCGGCCGTCACGTCCGTCATGTCCGTCATCGGCGATTTCATGCTTGGTTGGTTGATATGTTGTGTTGACATATGGAGATGCAGTGCAGTGTTGCACTAGAGGATTTCATTTGAGATGGAGATTGTTTGTCATAAATAGTAAGTAGGTTCCAGTAGGAATACTACACGGAGGGAATGCTTGTTGGCTTGGTCCATGTTCCTTAGGTTTCATCGGTTACTAGATCTTGGGCAGTTGCGAGGTGTTGCGCTGCTACGGTACCCTTTGCTCTTGCTACGCCACACTGACGAATTGGACGGTTCATGGTTCGACAGAAGCAGCTTCCTAAAAGGGATTTGTAGCTGAATGCTGGTGCTTTTAGGAACTTCTTGGCGGAGGAACGTCGAGTCGTCGACGAAGAGATACAACACCAGATCATCTTCATGCTAGATGATGATGCAAATGGGGAAAAGGGAAGACGTTAGCTGCGTTTTCAGACTCAAACTTCCTCGGCATTCAGTGTAGCAAAGACGTCAAGTTTACCGGGCTTCTAGAGGGCCTCGTCCCCGTCCATCCCTGTCTGGAGAATACGAGTTAGCACGTATCAACAAGCATGTTGAAGATAATCGCACGACAAATGGCACGAGAAACAAGAAAAAAGGCGGTCGATCGCCGTTGAAATCTTGCTGTACATGCATTATCGTGTCTTTTATCCGCCGCCCTTCTACCGTGGACGATGCCGTTACTGTACCTAACCCATGTGACCTCGGCTTCACGACTTGATATGTCGTGACATGTTATGAGACGTGGAAGGAAGGGACAGGTGACGTTCGTGTTCATTTCTTGATTCCAAGTTTTGAGCTTAGATGATACCAGAGCCATTACGGCGCCGGCAGTATGAACTTGAGTACTTCGAAACGATGCCGCCCTTGGTCGCAAGGTTTGACACGATACCCATCTCCTATGATGGCTGCTCGATGTCAAGGACTGGAGTTCAGAATTAGTAGTACTCTCCACACATGGAAAAACACAGAGCAGAGTTTTAATTGCAATTTAGAGATACGTTGATGCTAGATAATGTAGTAGAGAGGCGGGATAGATGGCACGGCGGATACGTCGGGCAAACTTACCTTGCCAAAGAGCAAAAAATATACGGTTTGCAACAAGTCGTATATTCGCAAGGGCGGAAGATGAGGATATACTATAGTAGGCTCAGTTAATATCGGAACGTCGGCGTCCAACGGGATTGCCGTACTTGCATTCGGAGACGGCAGCAATGGCAGCAAGTACAGCAGCTCTGTTTTACTTCTCTATCTCGAATGCCGAGCCGGATCCTGTGACGGCGCGGCTCAACCGCTGGTTAGCATTGCTCCTATGGCTGCATGGTTCTTGGCAGTGCACAGTATATCCTTTGCGCCGCAGCCATCCTTTGTATTCTAGTTCCTCGTCTTTCGATCTTCATTCAATAGTAGGGTCATTGTCGCTTTGTCGCATTCCTTCCCTCTATTCGCCGTGACAGATCCGGCCATCCGGATATGCTCAGAGCGGAAGCCTGGCGGACACTCGCATCTCTCGGTCGTGATCTCCGGACGACAACGCACGCAAAAGGATAAACCGCTCTTTCCAACCCCAAGAACACCTTCGCCGCTCGCAAATAGGAAAGGTAATACAACCAAGTCTCCGAAAAGAGAAAAGAAGAAAAGAGGCCAAAAAAATATGTGTACCGAAGTACACTGAGACAACCCCCGTAACCCAGCTGGAAACGCGACCCCTATTCTTCCCCCCAAGTACCCTCAAACGATCCCACTATCCCCTCCAGCTTCGCCGGTCTGGTTACTCGACCGAGGCCAGCTCCATCTGAAGGGTCGAAGAATATCGCGTTTCCCAAAGAAGTGAGATCTTTTTGGCCAATCCAATGGATCGATGGTGCGCTTTGCGACTTTGCTTCTGCCGTAGCAGGTGGTTTTTTTCTTTGTTCTCTTCTGTCTTAGCGGAGCGTCGCATTCCAGTTATCTTCTTTGCGCTCTATTTGCAGCGGAGGCTGACGCTGTAGCTTTGCTCTCTATTCTGTGCGGAGGCGGACGCTCGTTCTTTTCTCTTTTGGGAGTTTGCCTTTTGTTCGTTTCGAACCGGCGCTTTCTCGAGGTTTGGTATGGGCATAGCAGTGGTTGAGACCACTGCGCCATTCTGCTTTTCGGCTGATTGCTGGGCACGGGGATTGTCTTTGGTGATGGAAGGAGGGGCTGGAAGATGGGCTTATATACTGCACGTGAAGGTTGATTTGAGGGGGAAGGTACGTGGGAGGGTGAAGCACGGGGCGGGAGTGCTGCAGCCTGCGGGCAGATAAAATGATAAGGTGGGTGGATGGGACATTCGGAGGGAAGGTGCGACCGCAGACCGAAGGCTAGACGAAACACCACGGATGAGATCTATACGACATTAGAGAAGAACCTTCGCAAAATGTGAAAATTATTGCTGCTTTGCGGACAGTCTGTTCAGGGAGGTTAATGGGCGTATGTATAGGTAAAGAAGAGACGGATAGTAAGACACTCGGTGATATCTTCTTCTTTCTCTCTTGAATACCAACAGGAGCGACTGCTTCGGTTTAATCTATCACTCGATGTTCATTCGGAGCTGTGGCACCGCGGTGCTGGACCACGAACCAGAATAATAAGGGCACACTGAGCCGGAAAGAGAAGTTGGGATATGTTATGGAAGACATGTTCGTCTGATTTGTTGGGAAGCAGAAGACCACTGATACAACTCATAGTAGTACTAGAAACTAGTGTAAATCCGACTTTGATATCCTCGATATTCGCCCAAAGGAAACGGCAGAAGCCCTGAGACAGATATGTATTTGCCTCGCGTTAGAGGCTCCGAGGTTGGGCCTGGTGTGTACCCGAAACATTGTCGACGTAGACCTTCAAGCTTCCTCGCCATCCACAACTTGTCGATGCTCTCTCATCTACTCAACTAACCACTCCTCAACCTCCACTCCCATACTCCTCCCTAACCCCCTCACCACCTCCCATCCAACATTACACCTCCACTTGCCTCCCCTATCCATCTGATCACCCGCCACGCCTCCCGCTGCCGCACCGCCGACTCTGATCAACAACCTCAAGCTCGCCAACGTGGCAATAGCCATCTCAATATCCGCATCCATCTCCCTGTTGCTAACATCCTTGTCCAGCCACTTAGGATCCCACTCGCCCCTCACAGCCGTAAAGATAGCCAGCATGCGCTCCAACACAAACGCGTGAGCACCGAGCAACTTGCGAGCAATCTTGCGGTGCTTGCTCTGCGCGCCGCGATGTCCACCTCTTCCCATGCCAACCGAAAGCCCACCGCGCCGCTTGCGCCGGCCGTGGTGGAAGGTGGAGAAGAGGACCAGGTCATGGCGGGTGGGATTGTGCGAGGCGAGGTAGGAGGCCAGGAGCAGGAGGCGAGCAGTGGGCGGGAGGAGGGTGGAAAGGTCGGTTGTAGTTGCTGAGACGAAGGGATTGGCTGTGGATTTGGGTTTGGAGGGAGTTGTGGTGGTGGATTGGACCTTTCGGGGTGTGTTGGCTTGGGATGGTGGTGCTGATGGCAAGGCGGCAGTGTTGTCTTTTGCCTGAGCCTGGGTCGTTGTTGACGACGAAGAGTAGGACTGTATGGCTACGATGCCGGGGTCCAAGAGGGATTCATCTTGGAAGTGGACGCGGGCGGCTACCATCAGCTTGGAGAACTCTCGGGGAGCGTGTGTGCCGGCGAGGATGGGCGCCGTGAAGCGCGGCCAAAGGGATGTGCAGGCATGTTGGAGCGAGGGAAGAGTTCGAGAGGCGGCACGAGCCAGAGCATCGTGAACGGCTCCTGTGAAACGATTCCATAGCTCTGTTGTCTCTTGTATGGTCGTTGTGGGAAGTGGTGCCGTAGGTAACGAGGTCGTGTTCAGAATGGTGACGAACTCATTCTTGGTGTAGTTCGGGAACTCTATACAAGGGACGAAGGATGTTCGAAGAAAGCTTGCCGGGGGCGATGTGGCAATGAAGACGCTCGTTATACGAGGGATCTGAAGAGAGAGATGTTAGCTAGACTACTTTGAGGAAGTGTGCTAGAAGACTCACAATCTCGGAAAGCCTAGCCAGTGCTGGGAGGAGCGTAATGGGCGCCTCTCGTGGGCGATCGATGCCGTCGAAGACAAGTACGAAGCGGAAGTTATCAGGATATGAAGGGTATTTGAGCATCTTGGACAGCTCGACAACCATTTGCGAGACCGAGTCGCATCTTGTAGCAGCTCCTTGCCACTGTAGGGCTTCTGCGACCTTGGCGATGGTTGACTCGTAAAGATGGCGGGCAGTTATGCATTCGATCGAGTTGATGATGACATATCTCAGAAGGGGTTGATCTTTCTCGGTATCATCTTGAAGGGCTTGTAAAAGAGTAGCTATTATGGCACTCTTCCCGGTGGCTTCGGTGCCGTGTATCACGAGGTTTTGACATGGTGCTGCGAGAGGCTATCGAGATATTAGCATTGGGAAGTTAGGGTTGAAGAAGCTGCGCTTTAGTTATTACATGCAGGAGAGTTGCTACAGCTCGTATTTGGGCGTCACGGCAGGGAAATGTCTGAGAGAGCGTGGTGAACAGCAGCTCATCGGGGAGCTGGAAGAGAGAATCGCCCATGGTGGGAAATCTCGAGATAAATCGTTGCTTGTTGTTTATCCTCGGAGCCGAATGTTTCTGTTTTGGATCTGCTGGTGGCTAGAATTCGCAGAGTGGATGTATTGATTCCACGTCTGTGGTTTTCTGGGTCCAGCGAGACCGTTTGGGATTATTCGTTATAAGTCGTTTCGTGATGCAACTGATGGAGGTTGCCCTGGCATTGGGATGCAGACGCGTTACGCGTTGGGTCTTACTCTTTACACCCCTGTAAAGCGACAGGGGTGCCGCTATAATGACAGCCAAAGGACCCAAAAGCACGGAGCAACCTCCCCTGGGATGTCCCGTCATTACAGCGCCTGCCATTGTCGCTCTTTTGAACTGGCCCACCATTCCCGTTTTCCACCATCCGATTTCCTGATCGTCACATGCAGGAGGGCAACTCTTATCACAACTCTACTATTCCTTTCTTAACTTGACTTTCAATGACACTTGAGCTATGGTGATCTTCCGGCCATCGGCTCTTCAACATAGAGGGAATCATCATGGCTTCGGCAGTGCTCTTCCCCTTCGGGGTTGCCAAGCGTCCAGTGCATGCCAGACCCGATGCTCATGAATCCGAGAATGGCATAAACCGCCTGAACTTATCGATGAAGACCAACGAAAGTCCCTACTATAAAACAGTCTAGTGCCGCCCAATATTAGTTATAACCATCACCATATCTGGAAGAGAAGCTCCGGGCTTACCGACCCCACGGGGTTCGAGCGGCAACGGACCAGCTTGGCAGATTAGGAATGGCGTCCGGCTTTCACCACTCCAACATATGCAAATTAGAAGTCAGGCCAATCCATTTCCCATCTGCCTATATCCGACGAACATCCGAAGAATCATCAATCACAAGCACTCTGCTGTCTTTCTCTCCTCACGCTGATACAACTTGACTGCTAACTCCCGAGGTTGTTAAGTGTATATGTATGTGGTGTTGGCTTATTATGGACAGTGGCTCATCGGGGATCGACAACAGCCTCTCACTTACAAGAACAACCTTGCTCCGACAACGACTTACTGACGCCTCGGCTATCACCCCACCTGCATACCCTCAATAACATCAAAAGAAGCGAAGGATTCCATGGCATTATACGAGGCCGTAGCCACTCCGGGGTCCTCAGCGGGATTCCACGCCGACAAGCCATATCACTCTAAGCGACCGCACCGCAAATCCAGAAAGGGGTGTCGTACATGCAAAGCTCGCAAGGTACGTCTTCCTTGAACATTACAGAATCGATTGATTGTCCGTAAGAGAAAATGTTACCTGTCCTGTGCCATTCATCATACTGCAGACTAACACTATGCTCAGGTCAAATGTGACGAGATCCGCCCATCATGTACAGCATGTTCTCTACGCAGGGAGACATGTGTCTATCCCACGACAACCCAACTCATAACTGGCTTGTCATCGTCCAAGAACCAAACAAGCTCGCCCATCACACCAACTGACTCTTTCGGGCTTCAAGTCATTCACGAAACCTCATCCCCGGGTTCCGACGGCTCATCATCGGGCGTGATCGTCAGAGAGCCGTTATTCATCCCCAAGGACCGCACCGAAGCGGAACTCAAACTCCTATGGTTCTACAGCCAATCAACCTTCAAGTCCTTCGCCGCTGACTCCGGGCCCGTCGACACTGTGAACCATGTCCTGAAGGTGAAGCTAGTCGAACATGCCTACGCCAACCCGTTCCTGATGAACACCGTTCTAAGCTTAACCTCCCTACACCTCCAACACGTCGGCATCGACGACCTCAACGTGCCCCGCGCACAAGCTCTCGTCTACCGCGCCCGAGCTTTTGAGACCTACCGCAAAGCCATCGAAGAAGCCGACCCGTCCACCTTCCCGGCATTAGTTGCCTGCGCCTTGTTTCTCTGCGGTCTCACTTCCCAAGTCTTCCGGGACGAGGAGGACTACAAGCCGCTCTACATCATCGACTGGATAAACGTTTGGCAGGGCGTCGGGTTGATCATCCAGATGACCAGCGCCGAGATGGTCCACAACTCCGGGCTGCAAACCATCTTTTATCGGCCCTTGATCGACCTCAACGCGGCCGCCGCGCACATCCCCAACAGCCTGATCTTCATGGTCGCCTCGGTAAAAGAGGGAGACCCCGACTATCGCGACAACCCAGTTTACTACAACATCCTGCGCTACCTGGGCTCCTTGTATCAGGAACTCAAGAATGGATTTTCCGATGTCCTGTTCATGCGCATCCTTACTTTCTTCTCCTACATGCCCAAATCCTTCATCCTCCTCGCACGAAAGCGCAGGCCGCGCGCGCTCGTCATCATAGCTTACTACCTCGTCTGGTCCAAGATGGTTCCCGTGTGGTGGTTCCGCGGCGTCGATCGAGATCTTCCGCATATCATAGAAATGCTGGGACCGGAATGGGACCCCTTGCTAAGAGTGCCCAAGCAGGCCGTGGGCATCGAGGGGGGCCCGTGGACATGGATGCAAACTGCCCAGCTGTTGCTCGGTGACAAGACCTGGAGACCGCCGCAGACGATAAAATGCGAGTGGGGAGCAGGAGGGGTAGGACCAGCAGGAGCAAAAGGAGGACCGGGAGCAGTACCGCGAGGGCCACCATCACAGGCTCCAATCTTCCCGCTGGCTTGGGTGGATAATACGGGGAAACCGATGCCGAATTATTTGTTTCTGGAGGAGTATGATCCGAGGGCTGTTGTGGTGGGTGCAAGCGCAGGTCCTACGCCTTCGCCGACGCCGTCGCCTGCTCCATCTGGTGAAATTAAGGAGGAAGAGAAGGTGGTAGTTAGTCGAGCTGTGGACAGTCCTTCGGTTTTGTGCTTGAATTAGCCAAGTGTCGGTGTTTATTGAAGATAATGGTTTGGAAATTGTGTTTGGAGTTGGACCGATACCCATTTGTTTAAGCAATCGCTGTCTTTACAGTTTTTTTGAGCCTGTCTCTACGAATAGCAATAGAACATGGTTACATTTGATATATTAGTCGAAAAGTTGCGACGTCTGCATTTGATCCCCTGAACTGGCC
Organism: Sordaria macrospora; assembly: GCF_033870435.1. Classification (NCBI taxonomy): domain Eukaryota; kingdom Fungi; phylum Ascomycota; class Sordariomycetes; order Sordariales; family Sordariaceae; genus Sordaria; species Sordaria macrospora. Next base: position 1,693,924 of record NC_089375.1, on the reverse strand, counting down.
TTCGAGAGTGTTGCAGCATCAGCCTGGTTGGCGACAAAGTGAAGTTGTAAATCCAACACAAGTCTTGGCTGTTCTATTCGTGTCGACAACAAAGCACGAAAAACAGATATCAACCTACTGGTCTGTTCAACCTCACGTCATAGTCACCACCTGGAACCCAGAAGAACGGCGGTCTTTTACAGCAAAGTTCAAGCCCTCGGTTTAGACAGAAACATCTGGAACACACATCGCAACCCGGAGTCGCACCTTCCTTCCCAGCTAAATCCCGTCTCCCGCCCAAGGCACCTAATTTCCCTAGACACGTTACTCCTTCCTTCCCAACCCTGTTAATCATCGGTACATAAGGTACTTTTTCCACTCGCCCTTCCGCCCAAAGAGGCACACAAAAAAAAAAAGCACAGCCAAAAAATGGCAGACTAGCATAGCGGTCAAGCCCGCCGGGCACACAACGTGTCGAAGGACAAACGCAGGAGAATATGCGTTCAATTCCTGCAACGACCGAAGAGATTTTCGGATTACCCAAAGACACGCTGTTATCAAAATGATAGCACGATACGGTCGTCCTCGAGAGACGAAAAGAACGACACACGAAGTCGCAGCGAAAGGCAGAAGCGCAAAGCACGCTGCCAACAAAGACCATCACGATGATCACGAAAGATCCGGAGCTCAAAAAAGAGTTCTGAAGACCACCCGAAGATGGGAAAAGCGAGCTCTCAAGCAGAGTGAAGGAAAGCAAATCTCAGACAAAATCTGAGAAGTTATAAGCCCTTATTTTTTGCCGCTTTTTTTTTTTTTGGTTATTTGCTTTTCTCATCTTTTGGGCTGTTCCTATCAGTCATCTCCGCCATCATCTCCTCCGCCATCATCTCCTCCGCCATCATCTCCTCCGCCATCATCTCCTCCGCCATCATCTCCTCCGCCATCATCTCCTCCGCCATCATCTCCTCCGCCCTTCAAAATCCTAACATTCCCGTCCGTCACCACCACTATCGCCATCACAACCCAAACCAAGCCTCACTAGCCGACAGATTCGCCGGCACACTATGTCCCACTCCCTGCGCCCAAATCCCCTCCACCCACACCACTCCCTCCTTATCCGTATACTCACTAGCCGTATACCCCTTAGCCGGATAATCCTTCCTCTCAACATTCCCCTTCGGCGCCCCATTCACCATCCCGCCCCCCTCAACCCCAGGAACTCCCAAAACATTAGTCCACTGCTTAACCTGTTCCCCGTAATTATTCGGACTAACAGTCCCGTCACTACTTCCATGCCAAATCTGCATCCTCGGTCTCGGTCTTCTTTTTCCTTCTTCATCATCTTGATAGTCATACTCAGGAAACATCTCCCTAGTCACATCCCCCCACCTCTGCGCCGTCGCCCTCGAGTTACCCCCAGAACAACTATTATTCCAGTTCGCCACCCCTCCCGAACTACTCATAAAACACCCGGCCGGAACACCAGAATACACGCTCACCGCCGAAATAAGCTGGGGGTAAGTAGCAGCCAAAACATTCGCCATCATGGCACCTGAACTTCCTCCGGTAACAAAAACTTTTTCCGTAGGGGTTCGGTATTTCTCCATAGCGTATAAAATCATGTTCGAGATGGCTTGCGAATCGCCGCCCCCTAGGTGGGTTAGGGAACTGTGGGAGGATACGTCCCAGCAGGTTCCACTGTGAGGAGAGGAGGGCCAGATAGTGATGTAACCTTTTTTGTCGGAGCCGGATGCCCAGGGGATTTTGGCGTTGCGGAAGTAGGATTGGGCGGTTGATTGGCAGGAGTGGAGGACTATAATTAGGGGTGGAGGGATGGTTTGAGTGGGAGAGTAGGCATCTGGGACGTAGATGTACCTATGTTGTGGTAACAACGGTGTTAGTTTGTAATAGTGATGATAAGGTAGCCTTAGTGGTTTATAGGCTAGGAGGTTTGGAGGCTTAGAGATGGGGAATACCTAGCTCGGGTAAGAGGGAGGGAGGTGAGATAAGGTAAGTGGACGCGAGTTGAAAAGGGGGAAAGAAAAAAGCGGAGAATAATGAGCAGGAGGAGTAGGAGGTGGGACAAGAGGAGGAGAAGGAAGAGGAGGAGGATGAGGGGGAGACAGCAAATAAAACAGGAGTTGAAGAGTCCAAGAAAAGTAGGAGAAGAACACGAAGAAGAGTCGCAGGAGTAAAGCTTCCCATCCACGTCTCCGAGTCTCTCAATCCTCACTTGTATAGATTTATAGAAGATGACTCCTCGAAGCCACCCAACCCCATAACCACCATCATCTCGTTGAAAGCCGTAGAAAGTGACAACGAAAATGGAAAACTCACATATCAACCTTGCTCGTAGCATTATTCGGATAATTAACCTTAGTCAACTGAGCTCCTAAGACCACCGAAGTAGGAAGGAGTGTCACCACCGCGGCGACGACCAACACCGTTAAGTAGTTCAGGAGATACATCTCATGATTTGTCAGAACTGCGAGTCCCCAATCGTAACACGGTTAAAAGACAGGGAAATAGGGGGAACAGGAGTCGTAGGCTCGCTCCTCTTCCACAAGTCGAGGAAGAAAAGGAGACAATGGGTTGGTCTTTATACCTACCTACCTACCTACCCTTCCTACATCGACTTCATAACAAAAGCTCAATATCCATCATGAACCACGTCTAGTTCAGCAGTCGCAAATAATCCACCAATCCACGGACAATCATGGCCACCACAGACAAATCAAGTTTTCCTAATACCGGCAGCAGTAGATTAATCTGGGGTAATGGGTGGCTCTAAATATCAGGCACTTGAACTGGATGCCGAGCACTATACATAAGAGAGCTGAGCAGACGTAGGGAGGGTGGTGAATGTCTGATCGTGGAAAGGTCCACGGAACGGCTAAAGACGAGAAGCAAATCAGCCAAGGAACGGGAATAAGAGCAAGTATAATATAAGCTCACCCAAGGACATCTCACTCGTGCTTAACATGTCACATCACATTCGCGGAACACATCAGTTGAGTTCATTCACATAATATTCGTAACAAGACCAGGAGCTTTTTATCGCGCACAAAAACAGGCAAGGTATATAGAGGAAAAAAGGAACTTCATTTGATACACAGCTCATAGGAGGAACGTCCCGAAAAACCTTTCTTTACTCTATACACAGGCCATCGTTTCCGTCCCGATTTTGAACTCCCGCATTAGACGCTTAAGCAGAGCCCTCAAGCTCAGCAAGGATCTTCTCACCCTTGGCGCGAGCAGAGGCGAAGTCACCAACCATGTAGAAGGCACCCTCGGGGAGGTCATCACCCTCACCGGCAAGAATGGCCTTGAAGGAGGCAATGGTGTCCTTAAGGTCAACGAGCTTACCCTCGATACCAGTGAAGACCTGAGCGACAGTGAAAGGCTGGCTGAGGAAACGCTGGATCTTACGGGCACGCTCGACGGTGAGCTTATCGGCCTCGGAAAGTTCGTCCATACCAAGAATGGCAATGATATCCTGGAGAGACTTGTACTCCTGGAGAATCTGCTGGACGCGGGTGGCGGTCTCGTAGTGCTCCTGACCGACGATACGGGGGTCGAGCATACGGGACTTGGAGTCGAGGGGATCGACAGCGGGGTAGATACCCAACTCGGAGATACCACGGGACAAGACAGTGGTGGCGTCCAAATGGGCGAAGGTGGTGGCGGGGGCAGGATCAGTCAAATCATCAGCAGGGACGTAGACGGCCTGGACGGAGGTAATGGAACCCTTGGTGGTGGTGGTAATGCGCTCCTGCATCTGACCCATGTCGACGGCGAGGGTGGGCTGGTAACCGACGGCAGAGGGAATACGACCGAGAAGAGCGGACACCTCGGAACCGGCCTGGGTGAAGCGGAAAATGTTGTCAATGAAGAGCAACACTATAGGTTTTGTTAGCAACGTTTTTCCCTTCAAGCGGCAAATTTTTTCCAGAGCAACATACCATCCTGACCCTCCTCATCACGGAAGTACTCGGCGATGGTGAGACCAGTAAGGGCGACACGGGCACGAGCTCCGGGGGGCTCGTTCATCTGACCGAAGACAAGAGCGACCTTGGAGTCACCATCGAGCTGAATGACGGAAGTCTCCTGCATTTCGTGGTACAGATCGTTACCCTCACGGGTACGCTCACCGACACCAGTGAAGACGGAGTAACCACCGTGGGCCTTGGCGATGTTGTTGATAAGCTCCTGAATGAAGACGGTCTTGCCGACACCGGCACCACCGAAGAGACCAATCTTTCCACCACGAGCGTAGGGGGCGAGGAGATCGACGACCTTGATACCAGTGACGAGAATCTCGGCGGTGGTAGACTGCTCAACGAACTCGGGGGCATCGGCGTGGATAGAGCGGAACTTGTCGGTCTTGATGGGACCGCGCTCGTCGATGGGGTCACCAGTGACGTTGATGATACGGCCAAGGGTGGCAGGGCCGACACTACACTTTTGCGTCAGTAAAAACAGCTCCATTCGCGATTGCTTGCCCGTCGTTTCAAGGCAAAGCTCGGAGATTTGAGGGAAACGCACGGGATGGTGATGGGAGCACCAGCTATAATATCATGTCAGCGAATCCGTGCAAAATGCCTGATATCGGGATATCAAAGAGGAAGCTTACTGTCGGAGGCCTTGGCACCACGAACGAGACCCTCAGTACCGTCCATGGCAATGCATCTCACGACGTTCTCGCCGAGATGTTGCTGCGGGGCTGGTTAGCGCATTCGCTCGGCTAAACTAATCCCGCTGATCGTGGTCCCCGGGGTTGATGAGGCCATTTTTTTGCTTCCACGTACCGAGACCTCGAGGACGAGCTTCTGGCCATTGTTCTGAGTCTCAAGGGCGTTGAGAATGGGAGGAAGCTTGTCGGTATCGAACTTGACTGTTGGGCGGGAGAGCGGGGTCAGTATACAGAGCGGGCGTCGTGACCGGACGGGCAACTGAGGCCACGGCGCGGGCGTAGTTGGATGTTGTGTTGATAATTACTGACCATCGACGACGGCACCTGTGGTGAGAAAGTAGCGCGGTTAGCAAAGCAAAGTTTTCATGAAGCCGGTATATCCCGGAGATATGTATGTTGTCGTCGACAGGTAGGGTAGGGTTGGATCCCGGCCCATGTGTGGTCGAGTCGAGGTTAGGCAACGAGGACATCGTGTCGTCGTGCCCGAGGAGGTGGGAGATGGTATGCTTACCAATGACCTGGTAGATCTTGCCATCACCAACACCGGCGGAGCTGGCGAAGCGGCTGAGGGCAGGAGCACGGAGGTTGAGGGCAGCCGGGCGGACGGCGCGACGAGACGCCGCCGCAAAGGAGGGACGGGCAGTCCGGGCGAAGGCGGAAATGCCGCTATATTGCAACAAGAGGAAGGCCAACTATCAGCTTTCCGGACGTCGAGGCTTCGGGCATCTCCAATTCGGCGTGATCCATGTCGAGAGAGAGGTGACGCGGCACACGGACTCACTCACCTCTTGAACATCTTGACGATGATTAAGCGCGACGGGATGGTGGATGTGCAGAGGAAAAGATGGCTGCTTTGAAAAGGAAAGAAACGGGTTCGAAAATCTCTCGACGAGCTTCGGTTAGAAGCTGCGGAGCTCCCAGCAAGACCACGTGATTTGCTCGGGGCCAAAAAGTGAGGGAAAAGTCGAGCAAAGTCGTCGAAAAGTGGGGAAGCTGCTCCCTCTCGGCCAATCGAGTGCTGGCAACACTCCCGTCCTTGGCCTTGCCTCACTTCCAGTTGTCGTCCACTTTTCAGGTCTTGCTCTGGAGGTTGGTTGCCATCCAATCTGGACTTCTTTGGTGGTTCAGTTGCTGCTGCAACGAACTTGCCATTCACCATCCAGACAGACCAGCCATTTCCACACTTCCGCCTTGTCTCTTGTCACTGGTTGCACATTCTCCCGGCTTTCCACTTTCAAAGTTCCTCAAGGACACCTTCGTCACTTTCCAAGACCATCTCAGTTCTGGAGCTGCCACGCCTCCAATGGGTCAGCGGAAATGGAGTTTTATGGAACTGCACTGCTGCTCCCCAGACAAACGCACGGTTTCCATTGCGGTTTTTCCCGCTCCTCCCAGCTTCGTTACTAGTTCGACAAGGACTCCCGTCGCCGCACGTCACTGGCCCATCTTCTGCAGCAAATCGAAACATCCGCCGCCCGCACTTTCGTCCCGCACTACACAAACCGCCAATTTTGATCTTTTTTTCCCCAATTGCCAGCTTGGTCGGAGTGCGCCAATCACCGTAATGTTCCGAACATCGACGTCGTCACCAACCAGAATTATCACGACCACCACTCTAACAGCAGCTAGCTTCCACACAACATGCAAATCATCACCACAATAACAACCATAACAGCAGAAGCATTTCGATGTCTTGAACTTGATGCAATTGACATTTCTCTTAGATGTCTTTCTTTAACCTTTGGATAACGACTTTTAAAACACGAAGCTTGCCGACCGATACATATAAATAAAACAAAAACAGCACTATTCGTGCCGACCGGTTTTCCCTGTCCAAATCTTCTATGGCGCACGACAATACGTACGATGCTTTCCTACGCTTGTGGCCGCCAACCCGGCCGCTGTAATTCTCGTCATCCGCATGGAACAACGGATGGAATGTCTGGTTATTCAAACCCTACTCTGAAAGGGTGGACTCGAGCGCAAGGACCTGGAAACAGCAAATTAGTCAACCATCCGGAACCAAAATGCAATGGCATGCAGCATGACGAGGGAAACTTACAATGGCTGTCCTGGTCGGGATGTACACATGGGTGCTGTTCTTGCGGTTGTTCCACGGGAGGTCGGAAGTGAAGAAGCGAGTCTGGGGATCGAGACGGTTGAAGCCACCGTGATCCTGGGTATCCGAGTCGAGAACGATGCGGTAGGTGCCCGCCTGCTCGATGCCGATGCGGTAATCGGTGTAGCTGTTGGTGTGGTGGAAGTTGAAGATGAAGACCAAGCCGGCGCGCTCAAAGACGATGACCTTGTCACCCTCGTGCTTGAGAGAGATGTAGGCCTGAGGGGCGTGCAACCAGCCGTACTTGTTCTCGCACAGGTTCATCGACCTGTCAAAGTTGTTGAGGAACTGGTAACGCAAAAGACCATCTTCCGTAAGGTTGAGCTGACGCCTGGCGTACCAGAACGAGTTCTGGTTGCCCTCACGGGGGAAGTCAAGCCACTCAGGGTGGCCGAACTCATTGCCCTCGAAGTTGAGGTAACCCTCACCTCCCAGGGAGTGGGTAAGGAGACGGATCAACTTGTGCAGGGCCATGCCGCGGTCAATGACCGGGGTCAGAGGCGTGAGGACAGACATGTTGGTGTACAACTCGGCATCGCAGAGATGCATCATGAGGGTCTTGTCACCGACGAGTCTGTTTGAGCGTTAGCACAAGTCCGAATATGTTGCCACGGGGTAGGTCACTTACGCTTGATCGTGACTCTCAGCATAAGCAATGGTCTTCTCGCCGTGACGCCGGTTTGTCAGGGTCCAGGTGATGGCACCAATGTCCCACTCCTCGTCCTTCTTCTCCTTCAAGATCTTGATCCACATGTCGGGAATGGCCATGGCGAGTCTGTAGTCGAAGCCAACACCTCCTAGGGAAAGTGGCAGGCACAGAGCCGGCATTCCTGATACATCCTCGGCAACGGTGATGACCTCGGGGTATAGTCCGTGGAGCATCTCGTTGGCGACCATAAGGTAAACAACCGCTTCCTCATCAACGTCAGGGCCGTAGTACTCGTGGTAGCCACCGGAGAAACCGCTGGGTACGGTTAGCAAATGTCACATTCATTTTTCGGGAAATGTTAACTTACGTTCCGATACCGTGATGGGTGTAGAGCATGCTCGTCACACCATCGAATCTGAAGCCATCAAAGGCGTACTCGTCCATCCAGAACCTCAGGTTGCTGAGCAAGAACCTCATAACCTCGTGATGACCGTAGTTGAAAAGCCTGCTGTCCCAGAGCTCGTGCTTGCCCTTGGCGCCACCATGGAAGTACTGGTGATCGGTACCGTCAAACTCATTCAAGCCATCAAGGACGTTCTTGGAGGCGTGACTGTGGACGACGTCGAGCAGCACAACAATGCCCAAGGCGTGGGCAGTATCCACCAACTCCTTGAGATCCTCGGGCGGGCCGTATCTGCTGCTGGCAGCGAAGAAGCTGTTCACCTGATAACCGAAACTGGCATAGTAGGCGTGCTCCATGATGGCCATGAGCTGAATGGCGTTGTATCCCAGGTTCTTGATGCGGGGAAGCATGTTCTTTGTGAACTCCTTATAAGTAGCCACCTTGCACTCCGGGGAGGAAATGCCGACGTGGGCCTCGTAGATCCTAAGGCTCTGGGGCTTCGAGGGCCGCTTGTGCTTGAATGTGTATCTTTCGGCCTGGGGAGGGTTCCAGAACCTCGCCTCGTATGCGGGCGAGACTGAGAGGTCCTGGGTGACATATTTGATCCATGCCGGCAGTCTGTCGACCCATTGGCCGTCGGGGAGTTCGAGGGTGATCTGTCAGGAGATGAAGGTTAGTACATTATGATCCAATTGGTGTGGCAGAGGTCCATCAGTTGCATACCTTGATCTTGGAGTGGTGGGGGATAGCTGGTGTCCCGGGGGCAGTGGGAGGAATTGTGATCTCGAAGACGCCGTACTCGTTCTTCTTCATGCGGTGAGCGTTCCTATCCCAGTTGTCTGATAAGTGTCAGTTACAGCTCCTGGATTCTCAACATCTTGTTCTTGGGCTATGCCACTTACTGAATTCGCCAATAAGGGATGCTTGTTTGGCGTTGGGAGCCCATTCTCTGTATGTGATGCTGCTGTCCTTGTTGACGTTCAAACCAAAGAGCTCGGTACCCTGCAGTCGTACATGTGTGTTAGCGTTTTGATAACTTCCACAGAAATTGGGACGAGGGCAGGTTTGTGACTAACCCTGCTGAACTTCTCCAAACCACCTTCTGTCTTGTTGATGGTATCGATCCAAGACTGGGCCTTGGAATAGCGTCTCTTGAGAGCATCCTGGAACGGCTCGAGCCAGGGGTCAATGCTCAAGACACCTGCATCTCTGTATCAGCTTCTGGCACCAAATTGGCAGGCACCTGGATCCCCACGAGGAATTGGGGATAGAGGAGAGACATACCGGTGCCATCCTTGGGAATGCTGGTGTTGGCAACGGTGCCGCCGCCGTTAGCCAGCGAGTTGGAGGAGTTGTCTGAGATGTCGTTCATGTTGACAGCTTTCTGTGAAGCTCTGGTTTGGTGTTAGGTGCAGAAGAGAACAGAAGCACGTCCAGAAACAAGTCTAGAAGAGTGGAGGTGAAGCGATGGGTTTTAAGCGCTTGGAAGATGGGGTGATATCAGGTACCACTCTTGTTCGCCCGTTTCTCGGAGCTTCTTTAGTAAGTGGAAAGCGGCCCAATGGATACACACTTTTGACGTTTAAGTTGAATGGGATGTCGTAGAGGAGGGGACGGGAAGGGAGAGAGCAAGTAGGTAGTAGTCAGGTAAGAGTTGGGTTGGAAGGTGCAAGCAACAGAGACTGCTCGCTTATTATAACGAGAACCCAACCACTAACTCTTAGAAGACAGTAGTGTAGCCTAAGATAAGAAAGATTGTCTCGAAGGCAAAAAAGAGATGGATGCAATGAAGACGTTGGAGGACGAAATACTACCTTGGCTTTGCTTGGGTTACGGGCAGGGGACACAACGGAAGAACCCTCTTTGTGTACTAGATCCACGATGATGACTCCAGGTCTCTTTTCTCTTTGGACGAGTCCAGCAATTCAATCAGTTGTTGGTGGTGTAGAGTTGCAGTGTTTATGCTCCTTGACGTCTAAAATATCACCGAGTGGCGGCGTGGACAAAGGAAACGAATTGATGACCGGAGGAGGGGGAGCTTCAACAGATTTGGACATTGATGAAGGAACTGTTGACTGTTTGATGAAGCACCACCCCTGGGGGAAGCTATGCTTGATTACATCATGGGCTCCTGCTGCAGGTTCAAAACCCAACTAACAAAAACCTAACCCAATCTTATTGCCTAGAGCCACCTATTTTTTTCACCTCGCCTTGTTAGCTTTTCAGTTACTGAAAAGTGCCATCCTTTCTAGCTTGCACTTTTACCCCTGATCGGGTCTCTTGTTGAGATGCTGAATGCACCATATCTGCCTTTCCAGACGCAGGGCATGTCGCAGTCAGGTCGCTTTCTGTACGCCGTCGCATGTATGTCATTTCCATTCTCTCAAAGTGGTTGGCAGTTAACCAGAAGGCGGAAGCATGGTTGGGCTTCTGGGCGTTTGTCCAGGCGTCCAAGGTCTTATCAAAATGCTGGCGAACTGGAGCTCTTCAGGTGGAGCTTCCCTTCGCTTCATGGAGGGGCCGGAGGGGCAACTGGAGGCAACTGGCGGGGCTCAGAGGTTGGCCTGAGGAGGGGAAGCTCTCCCCTTTCCGAATTTCGGGTGCTTGCTGCCAGTCAACGGCCTGACAGCAGTCGGACATTGCAAGGCAAGACCCGGTCGGCACAGGGTGCAGTTGATCCAGGCTCAAGCCATTTGCCGGCCCAGCTGTGCAGTGGCAGCAGCTGCTTCCACTTGCCAGTTGCAGGCGGACGTCCCGCCCGGGGCATGTCTCCCCCGCATCTCCAAGGAACCTCCGCATTCCGCATCATCAGAGTGCTCTCATTGAGGTGCCTGCCCGTGCGCTCCTGGACTCTGGAGGTGAGCACCCTTGCGGCCAGCCGAGCCCGGACCGTAGTCATCTCTCTTCCTACACCTCAACACACTGCACCCGACGTACACGTTAACCTCCCTTTGCTTGGACGTGATTGGCGTCGCGACGACTCTTCGTCTTCATTTCTCTGCTCTTATTGGATCGCAAACATCATCACCAGACCTTTTTGATGATGCATTGTCTGTAACTCATTGAAAGCGTCCCCTTGTTCACTTCGTTCCCATTGTCGCATCTTCGTCGCAACCTCTTTACAACGAACCGTGCCTCTACGGCAGATCGATTCCGATTCTTCCGATCCCGCTCCTCGATCCTATACCACGTCCCCGAACTGCCACCTCCCGTTGATACCTCCCGTTTCCTCAATCTGCCCTCGGCCGTGAAGAACCTGGGCATGCCTGCCACTTCGTCGTTATAATGCTGGTCCTACCAAGGGCCGTTCGCCGTGCCTCGTCCGACGTTGTGCCAATGTTCACCGCAAGAACCCTCGCATCGCAGCATCTCGCCCGACTGCGATACATATCCTATTCTTCCCGCCTTTCACTCTCTCCCCGCCGCACCCAGTCCCTCAACAACCAGGGCTTTACATCGAGCTATGATCCTAATGAGAATGGCCGAGGCCCGATATTCTCAAACAAGTCCAGCTTTGGCGTCCCCCATTTCTACCCGCGCGATCTGAAGCGGCGCGTAGATGATTACGTGGTCGGCCAGGATCGCGCAAAGAAGACAATATGCTCCGTCATCTTCAACCATTACCAGAATATTCGTCGACGCCAACATCACGAGGTCCAGGACCAGCGCCTGCGTGAAAAGTTGCAGCGACAAAGATATTCTCGAGATAATAGAGACAGAGATCTGCAGGATCGCGAAGGCTACAGTGGTAGCAGCAGCAGCAACAGGGACATACATCCTGTCGAAGGTGGGCGACGGTCACCTCTTGAACCCTGGCTTGACCCTCCCCCGAAGCCGCGGCGGCAGTGGGCTGATAAGCGCATACTTGAAGACGAGTTTCCGGGCCATCACGAGTCCGTCATGGGGACACACCGTGACCGAGACCGAGACCGCGATCGTGACCATGATATGGTTGAGGACCACCTTGAGACGACGTCTGTTGATGACTTTTACATCCCTGAGGATACCAATGCTCCTCAGCGCGTAAAGATCGACAAGAGTAACCTCTTGCTGATAGGACCAACTGGTGTGGGCAAGACGTATATCCTAGAGTGAGCGGGACTCTCCCTTCCCTTGTGCTTATGCCCCCGTGTCGCATGCTTATCTGCCATGTACTAGAACTCTGAGCAAGAAGCTCAACGTGCCCTTCACGATAAGCGACTGTAACTCCTTCACCCAGGCCGGCTATATCGGACAAGATGTGGAAGCATGTATCGAGCGCCTCCTCATCGAAGCGAACTACGACGTCAAGGCTGCCGAACACGGAATAGTTGTGCTAGATGAATTTGACAAGATTGCAAGACGGGAAACTGTCAACGGGAGGGATGTTGGCGGTGAGGGCGTCCAGCAGGCTCTCTTGAAGCTTGTCGAGGGTACTAAGGTTACCGTCAATGTTAAGGATCACCGGTCGTCAAAGCCGCCCCCGCCTCCCAACCTCAACATCTCGACACCTGGATACGGACCTGCTAGCACCACGCCGTCTATCACTCCTGGCAAAGTCGAACAATATATCGTGGACACCAGCAACATACTCTTTGTGTTTTGTGGTGCCTTTGTCGGGCTCGACAAGACTGTCCTTCGGCGGGTCGCAAAGCCATCGATAGGCTTCGGCGCTGAGGTCAGAAACCATCGCGTCTCTTCCATGTCAGGTAGTCAAGATATTCTTCCTCCCGAGCTGTACAGCCATCTACCGCACCAACCTCCGACGATGCCGGTAGACCTCTCGGGTGGAAGCCTGGCTTCATCTGGTGGCAGTGGCTTTACTCCGCTTGATCTAGCCTCGCCGGCCGATCTCCAGGCCTTTGGGTTTATCCCTGAGCTTATTGGCCGTCTACACAACATCTGCGCTCTGAGTCCTCTCTCCCTTGACGAGCTCTACCGCATCCTTACGGAACCGCGTAACAGCCTGGTAGCGCAGTACACAGCGCTCTTCGAGACCTACCCTAGCAAGCTGTACTTCACTCGCAAGGCGCTGTATGCCATTGCCGAAAAAGCGGCCAAGAACGAGACGGGCGCCAGAGGGTTAAAAATGGAGATGGAGCGTGTGCTGGCAGAGCCCATGTATGATGCGCCCATGCCATATGTGCTCATCACAGAGGGCTGTGTCAAGGGAACAGAGAAGGCCGGCTACTGGGGTAAGGACGGTAGGCTGGAGCTTGAGAGGATGATGGCGGAGGAGGATCAGAAGGGGCTTGGACAAGGACCGGTGGAAGGGGGGATGGAAAGGTTGAGGGAGGCGGGACAGAGTAGTGCATGATTTCCTGACTGGTCTCAGGGTCTTGTTATAAGTCTGACGAGGAGCCGGTATGGGCTTGTGGGTTGTCTTGTTTCTTTCACTGTCCCTTTGCTTGGAGGCGTTGGTTTGGAAGGGGTTACGGTCCACGGTACCGTCTCGCGACGGGGTGACAGAGGCACTGGACGGCATGATGTCGGGAGTACAGAACGGTTGGGACACAGTACATACGCATTCGATGGATATAGTTTAACAATGGCATAGTATAACACTTCTATTTGAGGCATAAGAGCCTTACGATATTCCATGGAGTAGTTGTTGTCGTCGTGATAACCTCCGCGGTCCGTCGTCTTCCCCGGATTACATCATACACCTTATCGGGGGACTGATAAGCGCGTATCGGCCGAAGGAGGGGAAGAAAAGTTGAGACTCGAATGGCAGAGTGGAGACTTCAACCTCGAGCAGTCAATCAGAGCTCCGCTATCGTGACCCTCTTGTCCCTGCTCTGTCATCCGAGACGGCGCTCTGGCTGAACAAACAGTCACAATCGCAAAGGTGTCGACATACCATTCACTCTCAATTGACGAGCCAGCTATTTCTCAAGCTCTTCCTGACCCCACAGCGACCGAGCATTTCCTACAGCTACCTCGCTGGACCATTCTTTCTCCAACCTCGAGATTTCCAACGCCAACCCTCGAGTCGTCGTCGAGCGCCGCTCTCCTACAAACCTACAAGCCCAAGAGTCACGAGCCTACGAGCCTACCTACTATCATCATCACCTAAACAAAACAAAACCAAGCCGCTCGACTCTACTACAAGCCCTAACCTTACAATGGCGACCGAATCCTCAACCCCGGCCACCGTCGCGACAACCGCCGAAGTCACTCCTCTCCCACCCTTCTCTCCCGACCTCTACCAACGCGCCTGGGCCTCCATCCCGCACCCTACCCTCCCTCTAATCGCCACCTGCCACCACCACTCCGTCACCGTCTTCTCGCTCTCCACGCTCTCCAAACACTCCGTCCTGACGGGCGGCCACACCCGCTCCGTGCGCACGGCTGCCTGGCAACCTCCTCGCGGCAAGGTTTCTTCTTCCAGCAAGGAAACAAAGAGGCTGAGGCTGGTCACGGGCAGCTTCGATACCACGGCTGGAGTATGGACTTGGGACCAGGGACGGAGGGAAGAGAGGCTGGAACAGGAGGTGCGACTACAGAATAAGTCTGGGGATGACAAGGATAAGGACGAGGAGGAAGAAGAAGAAGAAGAAGAAGACGAGTGGGAACTAACGCTCGTCCTAGAGGGTCACGAGAATGAAGTCAAAAGCGTCAATTACTCCCCCTCGGGCCAATACCTCGCTACATGCTCTAGAGACAAAAGCGTGTGGATCTGGGAAGATGTTGGAAATCCCAACCCATCTTCTGAAGAAGAAGGGGAGGATGAGGACGAGGACGAAGATGAATGGGAAACAGTAGCCGTACTACAAGAACACGACGGCGACGTCAAAGCCGTAGCTTGGTGTCCTGACGTTCCCGGCCGCAAGAGCAAGCACGCGCCCGCGAGAAGATACGGCGATGATGTCCTGGCGAGCGCGAGCTACGATAACACGGTGCGGCTGTGGAGGGAGGATGGCGATGGCGAGTGGGTGTGCGTTGCGGTGTTGGAGGGGCACGAGGGGACGGTGTGGGGAGTTGCGTGGGAGGGGAAGCCTAGGGAGAACGATAAGTTCCCGAGACTGTTGAGCTGGGGAGCGGATGAAGTGATTCGGGTTTGGAGTCTTAAGGAGCCGGAAGAGGAGGAGCCTGTTACAGAAGGAAGCGGTGGAAGTGGCAACAGTACCTGGGGATTCGGCGTACCAAACACCATGCGCCGATCCCTCAAGGAGGAATGGGAGTGCACGGCTGTTTTGCCAAAGGTGCATAAGGGTGATATTTACTCGGTGGCGTGGAGCACGGAGACGGGATTGTTGGCGAGTGTGGGAAGTGATGGTGTTTTGGCGCTGTATCAGGAGGCTACTACCAACACCACTACACCAGAGAAAACCGAGGACGTGGAGATGACGAACGGTGACAACGCCCCAACAACTACTGCTCCTAATGGTGGCTGGAAGGTTCTTACCACCGTCAAGAGTGCCCATGGACCCTACGAGATCAACCATATCACTTGGTGCAAGAGGTATGATGCTGGTTCGGAACGCAAGGGCGAGGAGGAGATGTTGGTCACAACGGGTGATGATGGTGTTGTTAGGCCTTGGCAGGTTAGGATACAATGAGTGACTGAGTGGTAAGGGGGGTTAGGTATTGAGGATCACAATGCGTTGAGTTAATACTGGAAGGACAGTCCCGTCAGTCTACGGACAAATGAGGTGGACATCTGAGAGAGTTGCTTAGGATAGAGGTAGAGAAGGGCAAAGTCAGCCAGAGTTGGTGTTATGATACCCCTATATAAAAATGGTATAGGACTTTTCACGCCGCCTTTCCAGACGAGGTCGTCAACGTGGAAGTGACAAGATACATGTCCATAAGTCCACCTTGCTGAGCACACCCTACCCATAACCGGGACATGACGTTCACATGCCCGTCTTTCCCTTTCCTCTTCACAATGTCCCCTGTATCCATCCAGCCGGGATCATAAACACCGACGTACAGTACACGGAAGAAAAAGTATCAGCCACACTGTTGATACAATACAGTTTCCAAATACAATATATTACTGCGTACAAAGATCTCGGTTTTGGATCGTCAGGGAAGCACGACTCAAACATGCCAAAAAGTTCCAAAGTTTCCATGTTGCTATTTCTGAAAGAGAGACAGACTCCATTCTATTCCGGGCTACCGAGAACAACTTGACTCCCTGGCAACTCCGTTCGTTTGAGTGCACTGTGAAGGTACTTCACGTTTTTTTCCTGGATTAATGAAGTTATCAGGCTGCGAAGTGCGAATACACATGCTCTGGTGTTATCGAAGGTAGCCATGAAGTTTCTCGTTGTCCTTGGTCATGACCTCTTATACAGATTTAGCAAAATAGACTAATGTCACAAGGTTATGGCGACATCAATCCTTAAGAATAGCGGTTGTATGTATATCAGTCATTCTCGATATAATAAAGCGAGATTCCATAAAATCCGGACATGGTATCATCCAAATGTTGACGGTATTCACGGAGTGATGCCATTCCCAGTTTCAATGTTGATGCCGTTCTTCCAAAGTTCCAACCCTCCCAAGTCCCGGAGGTCCAAAGCTCCAAAGCCCCAAAAGCCCCACTAGAAGCCCAGTGGATGCGAGATGTTCGCCGAAGATTCCAAGGCTTCCAAGCTTCGATGTGGCTTGACTTCTTCGGAAACTTGACTTTTTAAGAGAGCAGACCGTATTTGAATACGGTGTACATGCCATGTTCTTGACCTTGACTCTTGAGGCTATTCTCAGGTGCGTTCCTAGTTATCATACCTCTAGTACTTTACCTCTGCTGCTCACTGTATTGACCAT
The DNA here is from genome assembly GCF_033870435.1 of Sordaria macrospora. NCBI lineage: Eukaryota > Fungi > Ascomycota > Sordariomycetes > Sordariales > Sordariaceae > Sordaria > Sordaria macrospora. Next base: position 1,677,327 of record NC_089375.1, on the reverse strand, counting down.
TGTCCAATCGCCGTTCTTCCCTCTTGCATGCCCATTCGTCTGTTTTGGTCTCTGTTTTGGTCTTTGTTTTGAGTACTACATAGTATGATAGTACAGCGCTTCGTTACCGTCGACACTACCCGCTACGCTGCCCATTATCCGGCTACGTTGGCGTTGACACTACCCATTATCCGGGTGCGTTGGCGTTGGCGTTGGCTGCATTGGCGGCTTTCCGTCGATGCTGGTGCGCTCGGGCGCCCGGATCAAACTCACAAGCGTCGAACGGACTTGGCGGAGTACCGAGCGGAGTAAACAAGACAATCCCCGACATCACCGAGAAGCCGGGAGTCTGCCAAAGTGGGTGGGAGGTGGGTTCTCGGAACCACCGGGTAATCCTCGCTTCGGCCTTCCCTCGCTCGACGGAGTCGACGGTGTCAGTGTGAGCTTTCTTTCTCCACAAGATGGGGGTTTGAACCCCTCCTCCTTCTCTTGATTCTGCCACTTTTGCCTTTGTGCCAAAATTCGCAGCGAGGGAGAATGCTGGAGGTTCGTTATTGTGTTGGGAATGTGGAATTGATTGACGATACTTGGTGATACGGTACGGATGTTTGTAAGGTACGTATTGTAAGTTACACCAGCCTTCGTCGAAGCTTTCGAAGTGCAGGGGAAGAAGGGCAGGGCAATGCCAAGGGATTGAGCTTTCCTCCCGCCCTACGGGCTACCACTGCTACCCCGTTAGCGGGTATCAGTGCAGTGCAACTTCAATATAGCTGCCTTATCAGTGGCATTGGGTTGTTGAGATACGGCAACTGTATATGGAGGTAGCAGTTGGGCAGGAAGCTATGTGAACTATCTCGAGATCTCGTGTCCTTGCCAGGTCCGATCGGCGGATGGAAGGAGAGCATGGTCTCCGGGGCTACCGAACTGTGCAGTTGCTGCTCGCCCCCTCGTTGACCCCTATCCAAACCCAAACAAAACAACGGAAAGTAAATAAAGCAGGACACTTGAGATCGAATCATGGAAACTGAGATAAAGTATGAACAATCATCGAATGAATGTATTGTTTGTGCAAGGAGAGTAAATATTTGGTATCACATCCATTCATTATTTCCAAAAACCCAACAACCCAGGTATGCAGTGAACAGGAACCGAATACAGATACAATTATGAACAAGAGAAAAACACCGTGTAGTATTCGTCAGAAAAGGGAAGAGGAAGAAGGAAAAAGAATAACACCTTCCCATCCCAAAACCAATGAACACTTTCTATCCGCCCCGAAATCCCGTCCTCATGCACGCGCATACATAATACACAGACCTAGGTCTCCGCCGTGTTGGTAGTTGTTTGACTTTTGCTGCTTCCTTTTTGCTTGGCTTTCTTCATCATCGACATCCCTTGTCGCACATCCTTTACTCGCCCTTGAGCTTGCTCTGGGTAACAGAGAAAGCCATCTCGACAAGCGCCTTCTCCTCCTTGAGGTGAGAAGACTTCTTGCCAGTAGCGACAGAAGCGGAAGGAGCACGGCCAGCGTACATGACGTGCTTGCGGTCGTGGTTCTTGGTGTGGTTAAGGAGAGTCTCGAGGCGAGGCTGAGTGTAAGACCAGGGGCCGGCGTTGAGGGGCTCCTCCTGGGCCCAAACGATGGTCTTGGCGTTAGGGTACTGGTCGAGGTTCTCACGGAGCTGCTCCCAAGGGAAGGGATGGAGCTGCTCGATACGGGTGAAAGCGACGTTGTCGATCTTGTTGTCCTGGCGGTGCTTGAGGAGAGCGGCATAGACCTGACCGGTGCAGAGAATGACACGCTCAATCTCCTCAGGGGCCTTGATCTCACCAGTCTTGTGAGCAGAGTCCTCAAGGATCCAGCGGAAGTGAGCGTCGTCAGTAAACTCCCCGATGTCGGAACGAGCGACGGGGTGGCGGAGGAGGGACTTGGAGAAGAAGATGACGAGGGCTAAGTGACAAAGTTAGCATCTTGATGAGATACAGGGCGTTTTAGGCACATGAACTTACGCTTGCGGAACTGTCTCTTCATCTGGCGACGGAGGATGTGGAAGAGGTTAGCAGGAGAGGTCATGTAGGCAACCTGCATGTTGCAGTCCTGGTGCTGACGCTCAAGCTTCTCGGGAGAGGGGTAGATGCGAGGATCCTCGTTGCAAAGCTGGAGGAAACGCTCGATACGAGCGGAAGAGTGCTCGGGACCCTGGCCGTCATAACCGTGGGGGAGAGACATGACAAGGCCGGTACGCTGCATCCACTTGCTCTCGCCAGAGGCAAGGAACTGATCAATGATGACCTGAGCAGTGTTGGCGAAATCACCGAACTGGGCCTCCCACATGTTGAAGCCGTTGGGGTCCTGGAGAGAGTAACCATACTCGAAGCCGAGGATACCATACTCGGAGAGGGAAGAGTTCGAGATGACGAACTTGCCCTGGTCCTTGCTGATGTGCTGGAGAGGAGTGTAGGTGTCCTCAGTCTCCTGGTCGTGGAAGACGGCGTGGCGCTGAGAGAAGGTACCACGCTCAACATCCTGACCGGAGATACGGACGTGGTGGCCCTCGTTGACGAGCGAACCAAAGGCAAGAGCCTCAGCGGTAGCCCAGTCAATGCCCTTACCCTCAACAACAGACTTGGTGCGGTTGGTAAGGATACGCTTCAGGTTGCGATGGGGCTGGAAGCCCTCGGGAGTGCTGCCAATGACGGTACCAATGTGCTCAAGAGTCTGCTTGTTAACAGCAGTAGGGTTGTGGGGCAGAACCTCGGTAGCAAGCTCCTTGGGGCTCTTGAAGCCGTTCCAGGCGCTGGTGGTCCACTCCTTGGAGGTGGGCTGGTAGTCCTTGGACTTGGAGAAGCTCTCCTCGAGCATGCCCCAGACCCACTGCTTGTGCTCCTCGATGTCCTCCTTGGTGAAGGTACCCTCCTTGAGAAGCTGGTCAACGTAGGTGTCGATCTGAGGGTTCTTGGCGTTGATGCGCTTGTACATGAGGGGCTGAGTGAAGGAAGGCTGGTCGGTCTCGTTGTGGCCGTGCTTGCGGTAGCAGACAAGATCGATGATAACGTCCTGCTTGAACTCGGCACGCCAATCAGCAGCGAGCTGGCAGACAAAGTTGACAGCCTCGACATCGTCAGCGTTGACGTGGAAGACGGGGGCGTCGATGGCCTTGGCGATATCCGTGCAGTAGGCAGTGGAGCGGGCAAAGCGGGGGTCAGTGGTGAAACCGATCTGGTTGTTGACAACCAAGTGGATGGTACCACCGGTAGAGAAGGCGGGGAGAGAGTGGAAGCCCAAGCACTCGTAGACGATACCCTGGCCAGCGACGGCGGCATCACCGTGGAGGAGCACACCCATGGCGCTCTTGTGGTCCTTCTCGTCGTTGTTGTAGTGCTGGATGGCGCGGACCTTGCCGAGGACGACGGGGTCCTCAGCCTCGAGATGCGAGGGGTTGGCAACGAGAGAGAGCTGGACGCGCTTGCCGGAGGGGGTAGGGCGCTCGAAGTTCATGCCCAAGTGGTACTTGACGTCACCGGAACCCTCCTCATCGGCACCGGCCATACCGGCGAACTCGGAGAAGATGGCCTCGTTGGGCTTGCGGACGACGTTGGAGAGGACGTTGAGACGGCCACGATGGGGCATACCAATGACGATATCCTTGACGCCGTAGTCAACGGAGCGATCGATAAGAGCCTTCATACCGGGAACAAGGGTCTCGCAACCCTCAAGACCGAAACGCTTGTCGTTAGGGTACTTGGTGGCGAGGAAAGACTCGAAGCTGGACGACCAGATGAGGCGGTCGAGGATGCGGCGCTTCTCATCGATGGAGTACTTGAAGGGCTGGGGGATCTCGAGACGCTCACGGAGCCAGTCGCACTTCTCCCTGTCGGGAATGTGGATGAACTCAACACCGTAGGAGCCGCAGTAGATGTTCTCGCAGGCGTCGACGATCTCGCGGAGGGTCATCTTTTCACGGCCATCGCGGGCGAAACGGGGGAGAATACCGGGGCCGAGGCTGTACTCGGTGTCGAGGTCCTTCTCGGTGAAACCGTAGTATTCGGGGGTGAGCTCCTTGGGCTTGATGTTGCCGAAGCCCTTGGAGGCATCGGTGTTGCGGATGCCCAGAGGGTCGATCTTGGCCTTGTGGTGGCCACGAGCCTGGTAGGCGCGGACGAGGAGCTGGACCTTCAAGTGGTTGGTGACGTTGGCACCCTCGCCAATGCCGACGCCGGCGCCAGCAGCGATGTTGGGCACCACGTTGGCGGCACCGGGAACCAGGGTGGGAGGAGGCTGGAAGGCCTGGGAGATGGGCATGTTGCCGTTCTCCATGTTCTTGAAGTAGACCTGCCACGAGACGTGGACGCTCTTGGGGTCCTCCTTCCACTGCATGTACATCTCGTCGATATAGTTGGCGGCGCTGCCCGAGAGGAAGTTGTCGTTGGGGTCGGGAGGGCTGTGGAGAGCGCTCTCATTGCGCCTCTGCTGGGAGACGGCCATGGGACGGCGGCCGACGGCGGGCTTGAGGGTGGCCCTGGTGGTCTGGGAGACCTGGGAGAAGCATCGTTTTGAGGCACCTGCGGTCTGCAGGGCCCGGATAGAACCGCGCAACATGATGGGTGGACTGTTGTGAGAGGTGAGGGTATTAGGACGCAGAAACCGAAAGCAGACTTCAAACAGCGGGGTTTGTCTTGTACAATCTGGTAGAGGGGAGATGGGTATGCGCAAAAAGGCAAAAGGAGCGGCGGAGTAAGTCTGGGTTCTCGGTCGTCGTCGACTCGGAGAGGGGAATGGGGGAGAGAAGACGAGAGGATCGGGATTTGGGGGGAGGGGGAGGACAGACGCTGGTGTTTTTGATGTTGGTTGTCGGGAAGAAGGGGCGGGAAGGAGAAGACGGAGCGAGGCCGACAAAAGCTTGGCCGGTTAGTTTGGACGTGGAGGCGGTTTCGTGAAAAAAAAGGGCCTCACTGCGTGTCGAGTTGCTCCGTCCACTTGCCCACTGGAGTCGGTCGACCTGCGTTGAGTGCAAGAGCGAGTGCTGTGCTGTGCATCCGCTCCCCGGGCTGTCTCTGTGGAAGTGACAGAAGTAGCTCGTACAGTGGGCACCAGGGGAGATGCACGGTCCTGCGGAGGACGATGACGGCACCTGCTGAGGCTCCCCCTTGGCTCCCGCTGTTGCACCGCTACAAGTCCCCGTGGATGCTTCTCTTGGCCCATCGCTTTAACATTGTGGAGCCGGCGAACGGGGCGAGCTTGTCGATTTCTCGCACTGGGAACTTGTTCAAGACTCGAGGAACAACAGCAAAGTCTCTCAAGTGTAGCCGCAAATTTATCCCTGCTACATACACGAACAAGTCACGAAAGAGGTTGTTACTTGTTGCAAGTGGCTGGAGAGTGTCTGAAAGCATCATACATGCACAAGTCTCCATCTACTAGAATCCTCTATAGAGTATAGGCTATTATGCACATCTGTACAGGAATTCCCTCCCTCTGTCTTCCAAAGTCAAGACGGAATTCACGGTTCGAGCGGTGACCACGTAAACAGCAAAAGCAACCGGAAGTCATGGAGTTTTTGCGGTTCAAGGGAGGAGCACTGGCAGAAATGGCTCCATGACAAGTCATCAACAAGCTGGAAACTGTGGAAGAGCTGGAAGTTACGGTCTGGAGAGTCGTTGTCAGTGCTGCTAATTATTTCATTACGCATTGGCTCCCGCACTTCCCGCTGACTTTGACTGGAGGCTCCCTTTTCCCCGGAGATCACGGTTCCCGTCTTTTTTGGAGCAACAAGGAGCAACGCCACTGCATCCAAAGTGAGTAATCTTACCAATTCAAGGTGGGGCAAAACTGGGACGTGGAAATGTACGGTAACGTTTTCGGTTCCATCCTTCGAACGAACTTTTCGAAGCTTTGCATCGAACTGATGGAACTGCGCTAGTCAAGACATGGTCGATGTGTTTTGAGTTTTGGGGTTCGCTACACTACCGAGACTACACTACCACTGACCGCCTTGTGACTTTTTTGAAGTCATATCCAAGCCCATTTTGTCTGAAGCGAATAGAGTCTGGATCTCTTCCATCTCGTCTCGAGGGTTGTCGAAATGACAGTTGAAGGCTGGTTTCGATTGTGTAATTGACCACATATAAAATCCTGCATCGTCAGCTGCCACCGTCTTTTTTATTATCCGATCTCATGAACCAGTTGCGGCATCGATCGCACGTCCCAGTGTCAAACCTGCCCTTCCCCATTGGCTGGCCGTGACAGGTTCGCCTGTTGTCCAAGCTCTGCGCTGGTTTCAGTTGCTTGGCATTTCCCAGCAGTTCGTTGCCCAGAGCTCGCCAGAGATCTAGCCTGGCAGCTGCCCTGCCAGTGTCAGGCCAGTCGGTTCAAAATCTCCCGAGCTGAACGAACCGCTTCGAGTCTTTGACAGGGCGACCATGGGAATTGTTAGTGCTCCACTGTAGCCTAGCCTCAGGCCCTCAGCTGCCGCCTGCCTGCTGCGCATAAACTCACCACTCACATCCAGCAACAACATCCGCAACGGCCAACGCCTCTTTCAAGACTGACGGACGGGACCTGGATTGGGCTTGCTTGGCATTACATACTACTACACTGCATCACCACGTTCCTCGTCTAAAACAAAAGGCATCCCGCCGTGTACCTTGACGACTCTCTCTCTCTCCGATATCAGTAAGGCGTAGTACACGAGCACGCTGTAACATTGGATACCGCATTGATACATCCTTGTCAAGGAAGATCGCGAGGCTGATCCATCTTTATAAGACACCGGACTCGGATTTATCCTACAAGAGACAAGTATAAAGAACTACGGACTGGGAACTGGGCGTGGACTTTGGAGATCCGAAGGGCGGATAGGGAGGACTGTCAGTCCGTACCTCCACAGCCTAGGCGTCGTCAGCCTCCTCTAGGCAGCCAACATGGCCCCGATTGAGATTCCCCGGGGACGGGCCTCTTTCAAGAAGAGAGAGGGCATCATCACATTGTCCGAAGACAAGACAGCCCTGATATGGAGTCCCTTACCGGGCACTGGCCCGCCCGTCATCTCACTTTCCGTATCCAACATCATAAACCTCCAACAGACTCCCAAGACTAATCCCAAGGTCGTCTTAAGGGTCGTCGAGAAGCCCAAGGCCCCTGGCGCCGATCCGGCTGCCTACCCCTTCCAGTTCACACACGGCACCGAAGCCAGGAATGAGGCCGATGCTATCAAAGATATTCTCTCTCAGATCATTGCTGAGCTTCGTGGTGACGACCCTTCGCTACCCAAGCCGGCAAAGGCTGGCCCTAACGGCGCCGGCGCCTCTGCCGCCATGGCCATGGCCAGTGCCGTGAACTCGAAGCATTTGCCGTTCCGCTGGTTCGAAGACGACATGCTAAAGGCCGATGTAGAACTTCAGCAGTCTCTCATGAAGAAGGATAAGGCGTTGGCTCAGATATACAACGACGCAAAGTCGTCCAAACCAGACTCGTTATCGGATACCTCCTTCAACAATCAGTTCTGGGCCACCCGCATCACCCTGCTACGTGCATATGCCATCGAGTTGAACCAGAAGAAGGGCTCATATAACGTCTTATCAACAATCAAGCCACGAACCGAGAATGGCGAGCTCAAGTTGAACATCAACCATGAGCAAGTTCAGCTCATCTTCCAACAGCATCCTCTCGTCAAGCGGATCTACAACGAGAACGTCCCCAAGCTCACAGAATCTGAGTTCTGGTCCCGCTTCTTCCTCAGTCGCCTATCCAAGAAGCTCCGGGGCGAGCGCATCACGGACAACGACAACACCGACCCCTTATTCGACAAGTATCTCGAAGCCGACAACACCATGGCCGTGCCCGCCAAGATCACCGCTACCAGCGTGCCACCCATCATCAACATCGAAGCCAACGAGGAGAACCAGGGCGGGTTCCGGTCAGGCAACCTCAAAGACGTCGAGATGCGCCCGCGCGCCAACATCCCCATCATCCGAACCCTCAACTCGCTCTCCGAAAAGATCATGGCCAACGTCGCGCCCTCCGACGTCGACCCTTCGGCACCCTCCTACTCCAAAAACGGCATCGCCGACGCTTTATCCCAGCAACTCGCCCTGCAGGACCTCCGCGGCGACGCCGAGGCGCAGCTCATCCGGCTTTCCGTCAAGGACACATCCACTTTCTTCACCGGCAACCAACCCTCGCTCACAGACCAAGAAGCCGCCGACGCGCGCCTCTACGCCGCCCAAGTGCCCTCGGACGTGCTCTTCGAAGTGCAAGCAGACATGGACACTCTCCACTCCGACAGCCGGGGCGGTATAGATCTGCACCGATCCATTGGCGTCGACCCGGACTCCGAGGACGAAAGCACCTCCTTGGATTCGAAGAATCCAAAACCGCAACACGTCGGCTCCCGCGCCTCGCTGCGCTTCGCCCAGACGCAAATCTTAGATGGCATGAAATCTGCCCGCTCTCACCTCACTTCTCACGGATCCCACACCACAAACGCGTCAGAAGAACGGCCCATGTCGTTACCCACCGACATCGCGCATCGCGCGACACTTACCTGCGCTACCACAGCTGAATTCCTCAAGCAATTCTGGACTGTTTTCAACAGCACCTCCACCACCTTGGACCCAGAGAAAGCACAAGAACTAGCCTACCTGGCCGACTCTCTCACCCGCTCCAAGCAACGCATCGAGGCTTTAGCAGAAGAAGCGGAGAAGCGGAGACAGGAAATCATGGAGAAGAGGAAGAGGGAGATTAGAGAGTATTATCAGAAGACGGGGAGGAAGGCGAGGTGGGTCCCTGTGGGAGGAGGGAGGGATGCGGTGTGGGCGGTTTTTGAGGGCATGGTGAAGGGGTTGGAGAGGGCGGTGGGGGTTTGGGAGATGGTTAGTTCGGGAAGATTGTAGTGTAGTGTGGGTTTTTTGGTTTGTGGGTGAGAAGGGAGGGAAAGAGGGGATTGGTGGATGTGGATGTGAAGAGATGTTGTTGGGGAATGAATGGTGATGGGAAAGGGGTTGGTGAGCGGAGGTGCTGAGAGGGTGATAAGATATTTGCTGTTGATGTTTCTTGAGAGTGAAAAGAGTTTCAAGAGTATATAGAGAAGAGGACAGAATGGTTTACAACAAGAACCTCCAGGCTGGAAATAATCGGGTATTAAGGATGAAGGAGAAAGAGAACGAAAATGGTTATCATTATTATGCTCAAGGTTATGGTTTTGGTTGAAGAACAATGATTCAAACACTGAGTGAGGAAGAAGAAGAAGAAGAGGAAGAAGATTCGGCACTGGTGCATATACATCTGTGGAGATGAACAGAAAGACAAGATTGTTCATGTGTGACATCAAACTCACATTTCGCAAGCAAACACAATATCATTCAACTCGTTGATATGAGTTAGTCCAAGTAGAAGAAAGAAAGTAATAGTTTGACGTTTACATATAAAAAGACTTCATTCATTGAACCTATAACCAAAAACTCCTTTCATGCTCTTGCTCTGCTCTGTGCTACGTAAGACTTGCTAAAACTAACCATTCATCATAAAACCCATCGTTCATAGCCTCAATCCCCCCCTCTTTATCACCCACTCCCACCCACTCCCTCCCTTTCAGTCCCGTCACTCAACATTCCTCACACTCATAACCCCCCTACCAAACCACGCCGCAACAGTCTTAAACCGATCCTCGCTCCTCTCCAAATCGTCCCTAAACAACTCATGCCGTTCCGCATTCTCCTCCTGACTCTTCTTCAGCGCCCTAATGGTAGCATTATCCTTAGCACACAACGGACACTCGGCCTCTCCATCACCCGCTTCTCCGCCAGCCCCAGTCCCAGCTGTTAAACCACCACCAGCAGTAATATTAACCCCCGCAACCCCCCTCAAACACCTTCCATGGAAACTATGTCTGCACAAAAAGTGCACAACGGGAAGTTCCCTCTCCAACCCGCCTCCACACACACCGCACCGCGTAGCCTGGAAAACCTGCGGTTTGGTTTCTAGCTCTTCGAGCTCCTGCCGTCTCTGCTCTGTTTCCTTCCGGAAGGCTTCCACGTCTCGTCTGTTCTCCCTGATCTCTTTGCGCTCGCGCTCTATCCTTCCTTGCAGGTAGGGCTTTAACATACCCATTGTTGCCACGCCGTGCTTACTTAGTGTCTGGACAACCTGGAGGGGCGCCATGAGGCCGTCGCGGTCGATCTTCTCTAGGATGGACGAGAGCTCGGCTTCGCCTGCTTCGGAGAGGATGGTGGGTGAGCTGGTGAGGTAGGAGAGGGCGAGGGGGTAGAGTTGAGGCTCAGAAGGGCCGTATTTGCGGAGGGCGCGGATAGCGCCCTTGGTGTCTCGTGCCGAGGTGTAGGAGCGGAAGATGTCGAAGAGGAGGTTGGATTGTTCTTGCATTAGGACGGTGCCGGTGCGGAAGGAGGCGAGGTGGGAGAGGAGGAGGACGTTGGAGTTTTCGATCTTGGGCAGGGTGCCTGGGGTTATGGGTGGTGGTGCTGTGGCGAGAGTCTCTTTTGAGGGTGATGAGATGATGAGAGACTTGGCTTTGGATTCCCATTCTTCTCGGTGTTGGTCGTCACCTGGCTTCTCGTTGGCTTTGTGGAGGTACATCTCGAAGAGGGTGGTGTGGATGTCGATCTTGTCGGCTTCTGACAAGGAGTTGGTGCCTTCTTTGAGAAGGGCTTCCAGGAAGATGATGAACTCGTCCGGATGGTCGATGAAGGAAGAGAAGGCCGTACGAGGACGGGGAGGTGTATACTTCGGTGTTGCCGGCTCCTCCGGCTTGACCACCTCGGCATCACTGACGGTTGGCTTGGCTGCCGCCTGGTTGTTTGATGATACAGCTAATGGGTTCATGTATGGTAGTGGCAAGAGGTTGCTGAGGTTCTGGACAGCGTTTGCAGCTCCCGTTACAAAGCCTCCCCCGTTGTTTGTGACAGGAGCATCTGGGGACGCAGCAGGAGGATCGATCCTTGGCTTATATTTGCTGGTATAATAGTCGACAAAAAGACGTGTTGCGTCCAGTGAACAATGTTCAATGAGCACGCGGGCGTACTTCATAAGACAGGAGTAGGCCTGATCGTGTTAGCTCTTACTTCGACACCACTCCCTCGATGCTGTGTCAGGTAGACTTACTGTGCCAGGATCCAAATGCCAGATGAAGTCAAGCGCATCGTCAAAGGCCTTGGAATCCTCAATAAGGATGTCAACGACAAGGTCGTTCTCACCATGTTTCTTGGCAAGATATGCGGCTTGGTCGTAGTAGCCGCCTTGCCTGCACATGGAGATGGCCGTATCCAAATCGAACTTGAGGTCTCCAGGGGACTTGATGAACTTCTCCAACTTGTCCACATCCTTCAACTTGGCATAGCAGTTCAGCAACAAAGTGGTATGATCCGACGTCGCTTTGCCACGTTCATGGAGCTCCTCGAGATACCCGATAAGGTTGTGTATCCTCTGCGTGTCCAAGAACTTTCTGATGACCTGAGACGGTTCCGTGGTATCGATTGCCTTGATATACTGAGTCATAGCCTCGTCGTAGTTTCCCTTCTGGTATAGGTAGTCGCCGTATTTTCGGAATATGATGCACTGCTGGTGCGCGTCCATGCCGGATTTCTGAGCCAGCTCAACGGCGAGGGTGTAGAGGTTTCGTTGGTAGAGCATGTCGAGTCTCTGTTGTAGTGATTTCTCGTGATAGCGGAATACCTTTGATGTGTCAGTCTTGGAACAACCCCGGAGACACCAGAGCAGCCTACCTGTCCTTCTTGTGTAATGGTAAACACGTCACCCCATATCTGAACAATGTGCTTGACATCTGACAGGACAGACTCGCTGTGGGCGATGATCCTAAGGGCCGGATGTATGAGCGTAAATGTGAAGATGCTGTCGGCCGTGGCACCCCAGAATCGTCGTCGCATGGTGTCCGACTCCCCAGTATTAGTGGGCGGAGAGACAAGAGCAATGTAGTCCTGGTACACCGAGACCAACTTCTTGGGCGCTTCGTATGCGATGGGCGGCCCTCTCCCCTCCAGCGTGTAGTAGTATATCGCATCGTCCCGGCCAACCACGATATCTCCGGTCTCCTTGTCGACCGACATGCAGCCAACACCACAACCCTGGTCCTCAACCGTCCTCGGTGGCTGGCCATGGCCCTTGCCTGAAATCGCCAGCTTCAATATCCTCGATGTAGTAGCGATGAACAAAGTCGTAATGTTCGCGTCAAGGCGCAGTTCGACGCCCGTGATGGGCTCATCCGACTCGTAGATTATGCGCTGCTTCGTGCCCAGATCGTGGATCAAGTCGCCTCGGATAACAGTAACGGCGCCGTTCGCAAAGCCCACAGCGAGCTGGGACAGGTCTTCGGTCGCGGTAAAGGCGGATATCGGAAACGGTTTCTTGCCATTGTTGATAGCAACGGTGCTTAGGCAAGTCGGAATGCCTGTCTTCTTGACCGGTTTGTCGAGAGCCCAGACCTTGAGTATAGGTTGGTTGATCGAGTCGCTGGTGCTGGGTTCCTCCTACTCATAACAACAACATATGTCAGTAAGCCTGGCATGTTTTCCCTCTTCCAAGACCTCCAAGCGCGTGTAAGTCGCCGTCGCAACAAACGTACAGCAACGGTGACTAGCAAGCTTGTGCCCTCGACCTGGCGCATATGGGTAATGGGCCCCGTCTCGTATGCCTTGAAGCTCCGGACTATCTTCCAGCTGAGCCCAACTATGTGAACGTGGCCATCGTAGGTGCCGAGGAAGAGGCTATCGGAGCCGGAGCAGACGCTGGAGATGTCATTGCTCTCGAAGAGGGCGCGGGTCTCGTCGTCGGCGATCTTGATCTTGGTGGCATCAAAGAAGTCAAACGACCTCCACGTCAACGCCATGGTCGCATTTTCATTCGGTAAATTGTTGTTGTTGAGGTTGTCGCAAGGAACGGTGCCGTGGTTGGAGATGATGGCAGTGGGGGAAGCTGTTGTTAGAGGAGCCTCAGAGGTACCTAATCGGGTGGTACAGCGTGGGCCAGTGACGATTGCCTGCAAGGGTCCGTTGAGCTACCATCTGTTGGGGGCGTCATATTCAACCCTAACCCTTATACGGTATTCGACACAAGCCTTGACAACTTACACGGGACTACAAAACCACAGGGCTATTTAAATGGCCAAATACGGCACGTTCGAGGGATTGATCAAAGTATGTCATGTATGTACACTAAATTCTCTTCGTACAACTATGTCCGTCTATCCGTAGGGGCGTGGTTGTTTGCAGCCCCAGCGAGCATATCATCTGCTGCCTCCAGCTTCGATCCGAGTCCCGCTTGAACGTATTCCCAATTTCCGTCACTCTTTGCCATCAATGAGAGGTCATCGGAAGTGACTCCCAGGAAACACCTTGTTCAACCACTCAGATAGGCTGTTCAGAGAAGAATCCGACACCTTGAGCCCCTGCCCGGCGGTAGCCGATTTGAGAACTGCGGCCCAGTCCTTGATCTCGTACAGTTTTACTGCACTCTCATCGTCTGAACCCTTGGCCAGGGCTTTGCTGATCATTCCGTCGTAGAAATCCTTGTCTGTAGCGGGACCTTCGTATTTGAGACCAGAAACATTGGCGGTCTGGATCTCACCATGGCGGAGAGTGAACTCGATGTTGAACTAAAGACATGTTAGCCAGCTTGATCTCCAAAGAAGAGCGTTTCCGAGGCCTCCTTAAGACGCGGAGAAATTACTTACATCTGACTGTACGTCAAGGTCAAGCGGCGGGCGTTCCCTTGGGTCATCTTCAGTTGGACGAGAAGAGAAGGTGAACTGGGGTGTCTGGCCGTATATCCAAGGAATAGACTATCGGATATGAGTATAAATCACCGACAATGAGAGATGGGCTATTGGGGCTTCTTGTGCTTACCGTCAACTCGTCCATGCCCTTGCGGATATTGCTCATGTCCTTCAAGTCCTCCCCAACACGCTCTACTGTTACATCTTCACCAAACTGCTCTTCGTACATGGCGAGGAACTCGTCCACAACGCGCTTGTTAAACTCCTGCGTGTCGACATCAACATTCCGAATCGGCGATCTCACACTCTCCACGCCCCTGGCCTTGATATACGGCTCACCGGGACTTCTCAGGAACTTGCCAATGTTTTTCAACTGCGGGGAGTTGAGCAAACATGTGCCATGGTGAAGTGACCTCAACCTGGTAAGCTTGTAGGCGGACCCGGATACCTTGAAGACATCCTTTCCATTGCCCCTTCCGTCACCGGCAATAACAATGTCGTGACGCTCGTTGACCTTGGCGGTGGTAACTCCCAGGTCCTTGAGCGCGCGGACAACCATCTCGGCATGCCTGTCTCGGTCGAAGACAGCAGGTGGGCAGATGACGCTCCAGTTCACATTGCCATGGTCATGAAAGACGGTGCCTCCACCGGAACGGCGACGGACCAGTTTAATGTCCTCTGTTTCTTGCAGGGCAGGCAAGTTGACTTCAAGCCATGGGTTTTGGTTACGTCCAATGACGACGCAGGGGTCATTGATGTAGAGAAAGAGGACGTAAGAGTCTGGGTGTGAATGTTGGAGAAGGTGGTGCTCGATGGAGAGGTTCAGGTATGGGTCATTGGAAGTTGACTGATAGACCTGAACCTTTTTGTTCAACAGATCTTGGCTGATGGTTGTGCTATAAGACCGGCGGAGTTTGGTGAGACGAGAGAAGCCAAGTCTGGACGAGATAGTAGTTGTGGTGGTAGTGCTGATAAAGGCCGGACCCTTTGTCAAGCAACGAATGCCACCGGTTGTGCTTCGCAGGAGCAAGGCGGCCATCTTGGAGTGTCTTTGATGTCTACTGACTGGCGTCAGTCTCACTCATCCCACTCCGAGAGAGCCGGCCTCAAGCTGTTGAAGGTAGGTAGAGGTTGCCATACTGACAAGACGACGACGACAGGACTGGATAGCTCTGAGTGGAAGTGATCAAGGCATCCCCGGATGACTTTTGATCCACTTGTAGATGTCAAACGGCAAGGCGGGTTCCAGCGGCGTTGACGTTCCCCCCTGTAGATTTCAGCTTCAGCTTCATCAGCTTTCGCCTTACCCAACCCTGGCGGTTCCGGGTAATTGGTGAAACACCAAAAACCCTCCGTGTCGGTGACTACAGACGCAAGGTGTGGTCCGTGCTCCGATCTGGATCCTTAGCGGCAGCCAGGGGTCCTTGGGGGAGGCCGATGACGGCGTTCGAGGGGCATCTCTCTTTCCTCTTTGGAATTTGGACAGATTCCCCTGGTCTGACTTCGTTTCTGGAAGAAGACTTAACCTTTGAGTCTCTGCAGTCATCTTTTGTATTTAAGGCTGTAGAATATCGTGAACATCATCAACACCGGGGTTCTAGCTTTCGTGCAGATTGTTGGCCAGAACTTCCACTTTTTATTTTCTGTGACGATCCCCAAAGACCCCTGTCTGAGTCACCATCAGGGCCACCATCACGCCTTCTTTCAGTTCATAGCTTACAAGGCAACTTTGAACTTCCTCCTCCCTCCGCATCTTCTCCGAATCGCATCAAACCCACCGCAACCATGTCTACCTTTGGCCAGTATTTCCGTGTCACGACGTACGTCTGCAAAAGCACTGCAACGCCAATTGGCATCATCAATCGTTAACAAAGCAACAGCTATGGCGAGTCGCACTGCAAGTCAGTCGGCTGCATTGTCGATGGCGTCCCTCCCGGCATGGAGCTCACCGAGGATGATATCCAGCCCCAAATGACCCGCAGACGTCCCGGACAGAGCGCCATCACCACCCCAAGAAACGAGAAGGACAGAGTCATCATACAGTCCGGCACTGAGTTCGGTGTCACTCTTGGAACACCAATCGGCATGCTGGTCATGAACGAGGACCAGCGCCCCAAGGGTGAGTTCCGACCGCTACATCACAAGGCTCTTTGTTCTGCTTGTCACTAATGTTTTATTCTGTTCAGATTACGGTAACAAGACCATGGACATGTACCCCCGTCCTTCCCACGCCGACTGGACCTACCTCGAGAAATATGGTGTCAAGGCCTCTTCCGGTGGCGGCCGCTCCTCCGCCCGTGAGACCATCGGTCGCGTCGCTGCTGGTGCCATCGCCGAGAAGTACCTTAAGCTCGCCTACGGTGTCGAGATTGTCGCCTTCGTCTCCTCGGTCGGCTCCGAGCACCTCTTCCCTCCCACGGCCGAACACCCCAGCCCGAGCACCAACCCCGAGTTCCTCAAGCTCGTCAACTCCATCACCCGCGAGACCGTCGACAGCTACCTACCCGTCCGTTGCCCCGATGCTGAGGCCAATAAGCGCATGGAGGATTTGATCACCAAGTTCAGGGATAACCACGACAGCATTGGCGGCACCGTTACCTGCGTCATCCGCAACGTTCCCAGCGGCTTGGGCGAGCCTGCTTTCGACAAGTTGGAGGCTCTGCTGGCCCACGCCATGCTCAGCATTCCTGCTACCAAGGGCTTCGAGGTCGGTTCCGGTTTCGGAGGCTGCGAGGTTCCCGGCTCGATTCACAACGATCCCTTCGTCTCTGCCGAGAACACCGAGAACCCTCCTAGCGTGGCTGCCAGCGGTGCTGCTCGTAACGGCATTCCTCGCCCCAAGCTCACCACCAAGACCAACTTCTCCGGTGGTATCCAGGGCGGTATCAGCAACGGTGCGCCCATCTACTTCAGAGTCGGCTTCAAGCCTGCTGCCACCATCGGCCAGGAGCAGACTACTGCTACCTACGATGGTTCTTCGGAGGGCGTTCTCGCCGCCAAGGGCAGACATGACCCCAGTGTCGTTCCTCGCGCTGTGCCTATCGTTGAGGCCATGGCTGCTTTGGTGATTATGGATGCCGTTTTGGCGCAGCAGGCCAGGCACACTGCCAAGAGCCTGCTTCCTCCTCTCAAGCAGACCATCAACTCCGGAAAGGATACCGTAGGAAACGGTGTTTCTGAGAACGTCCAGGAGTCGGACCTCAAGCAATAGGCGGCTTTACGATTTGTGGAAGAGAGAGAATGTGATTAATGTCAAAAGTTATTAAAAGGGATTTTGGTTTTTTTTGTGATACCGGTAGATAGACTCTGTTGGGCGTGTTTCTTGTTTCTATCTTGTACATGATTGAAGGTCTAGAATCAAAGGTGTTCTTGTCCAATATCTTACGTTCCACTGTCTTGGGCCGATATTCTGAGCGTGTCAGCTCGAACCACGTCCCATTCATTTCATCGGCCCATTTCATCTTCATGATCATCCAGACTTCGATGCGATGGAGATGCCGTTGTCGCGGAGCGGGCCGGCAAATGATTTCCCCTGCAGTACGACCGACGACGCCAAATCACATGAGATGGCGCCGTTACAATGCGCTAAACTCCCCATAAGCTGATGCGGGGAAAGCAGGGGGGTCCAATGGAATCCCGATGCTATGCGACGTCACTTGGCGATTGGAGAACTGACATCCATCCGTTCGTGTGTTCCGTCAACTTCGACAGGAAGCTCCGGGACAATCTCCCATCCCTTTGTAATTCCCCTTTCTCTGTTGTGTATGATAGTTTTACCCTTTGTCCTTCTTACCTACTCCAGTCTCCCCTATCCCAATTGATCTTATTTTATTCATGGCCGCAAAGATGTCGAGATTCGGTTCCCTTCAAGTCCTCCCCCGACAGCTGCTTCGGACCTCGGTCCACCGGCGTGCTGCCGCCCCAGTTAGCCTTCAAGGTGCCCACCGGACCGCAATCAACAACAGCAGCAGCAGAAGTTATGCGACTTCCAGCAACCAGCGCTCGTCCGAGTCAACTCAACAGCCCAAGTTTGATAACCGCGTGAAGATTGTGGAAGTTGGCCCCCGTGATGGACTGCAGAATGAAAAGAAGTCGATACCGCTGGCGACCAAGATCGAGTTGATCGAGAGGCTAGCAAAGACGGGACTCCAGACCATTGAGGCCGGCGCTTTTGTCTCGCCCAAGTGGGTGCCGCAGGTGAGTTCAGTTTGTTTACTTCCCCTTTCCATAACCTACGAGGTGTATGTATACTCTCGACTAACACCCATCCCCCTCGGACAGATGGCCAACTCCTCCGAAATCCTCGAACACCTCCTCAAGACCCCTCCCCCCTCCCCCGTACCCTTAACCTACTCCTTCCTGGCCCCCAACACCAAAGGTCTTGACTCGGCCTTCTCCCTCCTCTCGCAGTACCCCAAGGCCTTCGAGACCGAAACCGCGGGCCGCTCCAGCAAGGTCGCCCAAGAAGGCGGCAAGCCCGCGCTGGAAATCGCCGTCTTCGCCGCCGCCACCGAGTCCTTCTCGCAAAAGAACCTCAACTGCTCCATCGACACTTCCCTCACCCGCTTCAAGGACGTAATCCAGCAAGCCAAAGCCGCCAACCTGCGCGTGCGCGCCTACATCTCCGTGGTCCTGGGCTGCCCCTTCGAGGGGTATGACGTCGACCCGCACCGCGTGGCCAGCATCGCTACCACTTTACTAGAAATGGGCGCCGATGAGATTTCGTTGGGAGACACGACAGGCATGGGCACCGCGCCGCGCACCAAGGAACTTTTGAGCTGTCTGTCCAGCGCAGGAATCAGGAACGAAGACCTGGCGATGCACTTCCATGATACCTACGGCCAGGCGCTGGTTAACACGGCGGTGGCGCTGGAGCACGGGATTCGCACGTTTGATAGCAGCGTGGGAGGGCTGGGCGGGTGTCCGTATAGCCCCGGAGCGACGGGGAACGTGGCAACCGAGAATGTGGTGTATTTCATGGAGAGCTTGGGGATGGATACGGGCGTGGATCTGGATCGCGTGGCGGATATTGGGCACTGGATTACCAGGGAGATTGGGAAGGCGAATGATAGTGCGGTTGGAAAAGCTGTCCTGGGGGCCAGGACGAGGGAGAGGCCGGAGGATGTGGATGATAAGGGGGCTCCGCTGACGTGAACAGATGCCCGTGTGAGAAGTGAGACGTGGGACGTGGGACGTGGAAACAGGCACGCTGGGTTGACTGAGGGTGGTATGAAGTTAAGTCGGACGTGAAACAGGCACGTTGAACTGAGGATGACAGAAAGATGGAGCGGGGGTTATGATGATGTATATATGGGTTATGGAAGTATATGTATTGTGTGTATGGTCTGGTAAATGAATCGGAGTTAGGTGGTTTAAATGTTGAGCCTGAATGTCGGTCCCATTGAGATGGCATTGGATCCACCATGTGCTCTCGGTTTCATAGGTGCATATGTTCTTGTCGAAGAGCTCTTGAAGTGATGAGCAACTCAGGTTCAAGAGAGACTGGCAGTGTTGCAAAGCCAGGGTTGTTCTGGATGCTTGCGAGGGAGACCTCATACATCTAAGAACTCATGGCAAAGGTCACTAACGGAAGGTTGGATGAATTGGCTGCAGGTGTCGCGAAAGAACTGAATAAGGATGCAACGACGGCCGTGAGAGTCAAGTACTCAAAGAGAGATTCACTCTAATCAAGACCACCAACAGCACACATAATCGATGGCCAGTAGACCGCGCACGAGAGTTGACAAAGACAGAAACAATTGACTTTTGGATCCCCTTACCCTTTTACCTTTTCCTTTCCTTGCCTATCCTTGCCTATCCTTTTCACCTTATATCCCTTCCAACCCCCTGCGGACTCATCCCTCTTTAACCCGCAGCCAACTAGACCAACCTACAACCCATCCTCCCTAGCAAACGAATTCGCCACAATAAACGGAAACGCCGCCGTAGCCTCCATATACACCTTTACGGCATCCGCGCCCACCTTGATTTTCCCCCAACTAACCGCCTCATCCGGTCTCGCACCGGCATCGCTTCCATCAAACTCCTGCGCAGTATTGATATAAACCGCACTCTCCGCCCCATTCCTCATCAGACACGCATTAGCAATATGATGCTTCACAATGCCTCCTCCCAAAATAATCATGCCCGCCCGCTTCGCCCTCACGGCAATGGTGTTGATCCTGCGAATATCCTCGACGATATCGATCTTGAGCTGGCGGGGAGAGGCTTTGAACGTGTGGAAGTACAACATATCCCCCAACGAACCGTCGGTCAGGGCAGGGCAGAATACCGGTATGTCGTTCTTCCAGGCCCAGTAGTAGACCGAGCGCTCGTCGTTTATCTCCTTGCCGAGGCGGTGGATGACTTTGCTCGGTGTCCAGTTTATCTCGTTGTCGGTGTCCTTGGAGGCTTCTTGCTCTTCGAGCATCTTGTCCAGGATGGGAACCACCCAGTCTTCGAAGGCGCAGTAGTTGGAGTTGGGCACGACGAGGTTGCCGATACGGTTGAGACCTTTCGAGCGGAGGTCGGCGCCCGGAGCCGAAAAGGAGGACATGTAAGTGTCCCCGAGACACTTGATGAAATCTTCTTCGATGCCGCCGGCTGTGGTGACGATGGCCGAGACGTGCTTGTGTTGCACCAGGTAGCGCAGGGTGCCGCGCAGCCCGGAGGAGATCAAGTTGGAGGTGTAGCCGAGGAAGATGGTGGTCTTTTCCGAGGTTTGGGGGTCGCGGTAGGCGCGCTGTGAGTGTGTTAGTGTGACTCCTGTCTTTGAATGAGGCTGAGGGATAGGGTGGGTAGGTGAATGTAGGTACCATCTCATTGATAATCCTCACGGCCTCGCACATGGACGAAGCCTGGAATCCCATGTGCTTCATCCCCTGCAACAGGTCGTCGGCGGTGATGGGCCGGCCCTTGAACTTGTTGAAGTCGAGCTCCTCGACTTTTTGAGAGCCCTCGGGCATCTCGATGGATTTCACGAGGACTGCATCGGCGACAGAGCTTGGGATTTGGTTGTCCGCCATTTTGTATGTATATGTGATGTTAGTTGTGATGATGAGATGATGGGGAGTTGTTAAGGTGAGGGTGGACGAGATTGGGTTTATGAGATTTCGGGTATAAGTGAGATGTGAAGTGTGTGGTTGTTTTATTTCGTCTCCAGGTAGGGTACCTAGAACTAAACTCTAAAAGTTCCCAAAACGGGATGCTGGGTCGAGATCTCAGGTGGAGCAGCCACCCTAGCTAGATGGCCCGGCAGGGTTCGTACACAGTAGTTTTAGACACAGGAACCAGGTATAATTCTATTGTAGTGACACTTGCAATAACTTGAATATTAAACACAAGCGAATTTGTGAATGGCTAATCTTTTTCTTTTGGGGGTTTTGTGTATTTGCAAAAGCAGATGTTGAGCTCCAGCACGTTAAGGTAGGTTGAATTCGCCTTTTGCAGTTTTTGAGGTGGTGTTGCTGAAGCTCCTCCACTGTACCTTGCTTCTGCAGCGGCATGATGCCTCGTGTTCGCGCAACGCCGTTCAACTACGCCGCACTCCACGGTCACGTTGAATCTCACTACGTGCATGGAGCATATTGTACATTTGAGTTGTCTCCTATCTTGCGAGATAGGTACTTCCCGCGCATAGTGTGTTCTGCCGTGGCTCGGGAAACGCATCTCAAAAAAGTGCGTGAAGTTGAAGTTTCAATGTCACATGTTGGACCTGATCGCTGATTGGGCGCAAGTCAACGGCGGGGCGAAAGGGACGAAGTCGGTTTGCAAGGTGTCAAGAAGCAATTTGTTCTCGGATCTGTCCTTCAGTCCATTTGGCGGCCATTGGTCAGATTGCAGCTGTCAGCATCAGAATCTGGACCCGTCGTGGTCGTAGACTGTTTATTCGTTTGATACATTGATGAAGACCAGTCCCCAGATGTCGACATTCAGATTGAAGAAAGAAGTTCTGGCCGGGGATCACAGACCATGCCTGATTCGGTCAGATTTCAATGTGGAGATGATTCAATGCTTTTTGAAGAAGCTCGGACCATCGAAGAGCCAAGTGGAAATGGCTCATGTGCGGTTCGCGGATGCCGGGACCAATGTTCAAAAAGATGTCTTGGCAAGTTCGGGAGCTGGGGAGCAAGCAAGCACTGCGACTTTCAAGAAGCCGGTTTTTTTCGTCGTTTCGTGCGTGTCTTCGACAGCCTGCGGCCGCCAATCAGAGGCTGAGACATGGAGATCCGCAATTTGTGCATTTTGCATTTTTTGGCTTTTCTTGAGCGAATCGGGTCTAGCGCGAGTCCGCCAACCGCCCCCATGCTCGGGCTCCCATTGGGTTTAGTGGCAACTCGTTGAACTCGGGGGCGCCACCCAACTCGTCGACAAGTCCGAGGGTACGTACCGGTACTGTACGTACATGGACTCGTTTCGGTCGGTCTGTGATTGAATGTGTGAGGTGACAGTGGGTGACATTTGACGGGGTTGAGATGAGGAATAGGAACGGTGCGACATTAGACATTGGCGTCGGCAGGGCATCTTAGGCACCGATTGAATGCCAAAGGCACTGCACGCAGGCAAAGGGGGAAATGTGTGTGTGTGACTGGGGCTGAACCGCAAATGCAGTGCGGTCAGTCTGTTGGTTTGAAGGGAATCCCGCCAATTCCATCCGTCCCCTCCATCTTTCCATTTCTTGGCCGCACGAGCCACTTTTCAAGATTCGAGATGCGTTGCTGAAAACAGAACAAAACGGGACAAATTCAAGATCCACACATTTCCCTCTTCCTTCCAATCTTCATCTCCCGCTTCGGTCTTCAATCCAGCCCTTTCCCGGACTGCCATCTCGATCCAACGACGTGCCCTGCCAATCTGCCACCTTTTATCGAAAGTGTCACAAGTGTACCTATGTACCTTTACTTTTGCCTTACCGTATCTTTAGACCCTGGTACATATGGCTAACCCCGGAAATCCAAGTGGCATCCAGAGTCCAGGCCGGTATCCGCGTGCGTTCCCAGGGTTCTTTACCGTACCTTACTTACCACGTTACCGTAACCTCGCAGCCTTGCTTTCCAGGGCTCCACTAGTGTAACGTGAAGCTGGAAACCCCCTCCGTCTCCGCTGGGTGGGAGTGTCCGCTAGTCCGCTCGCCGACGGGGATTCCAGCAAGTTGAATCTCGAAAAGAAGGAAGGAAGCACCACACGGCAGCGAGCCGAGAACTTGACAGGAAGTTGCGAGACCGACGGGACGGCACTACAGGCTACAGGCTACAGGCTACAGGCATACAGGCTACCGTGGCAGAGGGCCCTTCAGAAGACAGGCCTTCCATAATCATCATAGGTACTGTTAGGGGTTTTCGATCTCTGCCCTGGGCCGACATCGTTCCATTGAGCTTCTTTCTTAACCGACCATAGGCGACGAATCCACACCACGGAAGAGGAACGTGCATTGACTTTTTTTGTCTTGTTGGTGGTTTTTGGACTTTGCAACTCGCTCCCATCAGAGACCGACGGACAATAGAAACAAGAACAGGTACCACCGGGTGACACGCGTTTGCCATCATTTCAGCCTCAGCCGCACTTTGAGTGACTTCAGTTCCACGTTCATTCATTCATCCATTCATTCATTCCACTTTCAACGTCTGGACTGTTTCCGACGGTACCTATTCGTTATTCGCCTGGAGTCACTGCAGCCCTGGACCGACGACGGGACAACAACCAAAACCCACCTACCGCCTGAGGAGGTAACTGCCCTGCAGGTGGAACTGGAACTAAACATCCCATCTTCAACATTTTGCTCATCCCATCTTTTGTCCAACAGCGCCACCCCGTTCCCCACGTCACATCACTCTAGGCCCGTGACCTCGCTCCGTGTCGGCAACTCGAAGCTGCCAGAGCGTAGCATCCGTTCTGCGACCTTTGCAGCCATCATTCCCACCACCACCGACTTCAAGGAGCAGCAACAACAACAACAACAACAACAACACCACATCACAACACACACCTCACCGATAGCACCACATTTGATAGTGTCATCGACGACAACAACACCACCGCCACCAGAACCAACACAACAATCAACACAATCAGCATCTCCTCGATATACAGTATATACCATCAAACACAGCATTGTGTGGGCCCCCGGATGCTGCGCCGAGCCGTCTAATCGATACTCAAGGGCGCAGGCCCTCATTGCAAATGTATGTGTCTTCATTATTATACTACCACATCAGTATCCATACGCCTGCCGTAGAAAGCACGCGTCTCTTCTACGTGACGCACCAGCCCGAACGTCTGCTGCGTCCGCGGCCACCTAGGCCAACAAACGCGATATCTACAAAGCCGAAAGGGCGGCCTCAAACGCCAACTTATCGTGCCCAACAACCGCCGCGCCAATGTCCTACTTCCATCACCACCAAGACAACGATCACCGCCATGACAGTGTCCCACACCCTCGCCATCTAGCCGCCACCACCTCTCCCTCCTCCCCTCCACTGCCGCCTCCTCCTCTTCCTCTTCCTCTTCCTCCTCCTCACCATCACCGTGGCCAACACAACCGCACCCCCTCCTACCACCACAGCCAGCACTACACTCCTCCCCCATCTGCTCACCACTATGATTCCTACAGGTCAAGGTACAACGGCAGTAGATACGACGGCGATCGCCGCTCCCGCTCGCCCCGGGACCGCTCGCCCCCACCCCCTTACAGAGACCGCGGAGACCAGGGAGACCGCGGCCCGCTCAACTCTCAGCACTTCGACGGTGACCGCCGACGCCAGTCCCAGGCCGACCCGCGCGGCGGCTTCCAAGGACGAGACTCCTTCGCCGGTCGAGAACCACCCCGCGGCCCCAAGGCCCTACTTCTGGATCCACCGAGTGGACCGCGCGGCGGTGGCTTTGCTGGAGAATTCCGTGGTGGGAGAGGTAGAGGCGGCGGACGAGGCGGTCGAGCATGGCGGGACGACAGCAGAGATCGTGGACGAGATCGTGAACCACCCGACTTCCGAGACAACCGCCCACCTTTCAGAGACGACCGTAGCCGCGAACGCGACCGAGAATGGCACCCCCCTAATCGAGACCGCGATGCCTTTGTTCCGAGGGGTCGGAGGCTTTCACCCCAGGGAAGGCCGAGATCTCCACCCGGTCGTGATATGGGGCGGGATATGGGCCGTGACATAGGGCGGGACTTTAGAGATCCTCGGGACATGCCGCTGAACGTTGATGCCGAGCGCGCAAGGCGGGGTTCAAGGGATGCTGGACCTTTATCGGCAGGCTCATCATCGTCTGATCCTCCTTTTGCACCCATCCCTGATCGTGGTATACCAGACCGTGGCATACCGGACCGTGGCATACCGGACCGTGGCATGCCAGACCGTGGAATGCCAGATCGCGGTATACAAGACCGCGGTATGCTGGATCGCGGCATACCAGATCGTGGCGGATTTCGCGGCGGATACAACTCCCGTGGCGGAAACCGCGGCGGCAGAGGAAGAGGCGGCGACTGGGATAGAGGCGGGCGTGGCAGAGGCATGTTTTACGACGACCATAGGGACCATCGCAACTGGCAGCCTCGCAGTCGTTCTCAGGAAAGTCGATGGGGGCCCCAGAGGGATCTCATGGATGACCGGGACCGTAGAGAACCACCTGCTAGGTACATGGACACGGTCAGGGACATGCGCGATGATCGTGACCCCAGGGAAAGAGATAATCGTGAACCACCACCCAGACAAAAGTTGGACCGCGTGTCGCACGAGCCGGTCCCGACGACAGCCAAAGATGTTTCGCCGCCCCCGCTTGCCCCGTCTGCTCCCGCTTTTGGATCAGTTCCTAGCCGTCAACCTTCATCGGCTGAGATCCAATCCGTCACGGGCAAGGCACCGCCGACCGGCCCCAGGGCTCTCATCACCGAAGAAAGGCAGGACAGACCTTCTCCGGCCACTGGCCTCCCTCCCGCCAATATTGAGAGGGGACCCCCAACCGGCCCTTCCAAGCCGCTTTTGCCCGAAGGAAGCCCTCCCATACCGGTTGGCCCGAGAGCCCAGCGGTCCAGTAAGCAGTGGATCAACCCAACTCTCGGCAAGAAGATTCCTGAATCGCCAAAATCCGCCCGGTCTCAGAGCTTTGTGTCGCAATCACAACATGGAAGGCCCTTTGGCGGACATCGTCCTGAATCTTCACATTCTGATCACCATGGCGAGACAGAGAGAAGGCCTCGTAGTCCCGATGCCAAATCTGAATCGCATCTCGTGGCAGCCGACGGACAGGCTCGTAACTCGCTGCTCACGGGAGCAAATGACACGCCAATCAGGCCTGAGAGGGGCACGCAATCTGCGAGGGCTTCGGTGGACAGGGATACCAGAGCATCATTTGACAACAGAGATATGAGGATGGACTCTTTCGGGGGACCTCATCGCCCCTTCAGAGAACTGGAAGTTGAGCGGCGCGACGAACGACCTGCAAATATGGCACCATTGCGACAGCGAGAGGAGCCGGACAAGATCAGGATTCCCGAGCCTAGGGTGCCGGTCAAGCGGAAGCGTAGTGTTCTTGCGATCCCCTCAACCACTCGGCTCCAGCTGCCTACTCAGCAGTCCTCACTTCCTGGCACGGAGTCGGATGATGACGAAGACATGGATGACTATTTTGAGGCTGAAATCACGAAGCAGGAATCCGAGCTCAAGAAACTCAAGGATAGCACAGCCGGTGTCCCCATGCAGATTGTCAGGCAGTATGCATGCGCTGTTCACGATGCCGTGGTCAAGGTGGTCAGCGACAATGTTCCTCTTGTAGACATGATTGGTGGCCTTCCAGAAGGATACTCGTTCCCTCGACCGGTACCGAAAGTCCACACACAGAAGGAACTATCACCCGAACCTAAGCCTCAGCAACAGTCACTGCTTGATCCGAAGCCGAAACGTCCGCCTGTTCAAGATGCCGCACCTACCGCTGTTCAGAAGAAATCCGCTGAACAGGCAGAGAAACCGGTTGAGAAGCCGGTAGAAAAACCAACAGAAAAATCGGTAGAGAAGCCGGTGGTGAAGCCGGTAGACAAACCAGTCGAGAAACCGGTAGAGAAGCCAGTTGTGAAGCCGACAGAGAAGGCGGTAGAGAAGGCGGCACAGAAGGTGGTAGAGGAATCGGCACAGAAACAGGATGAACCTGAGCCGCCCCGTGTCTCGCAGCCTGAGCCTGCACCCGAGCCAAAGCCGGTTCCTGAGTCCAAGAAGGAAAAGGCACTCGAGTTGCTGCCAGAGAAGCTGCCAGAACCGGAGCAAAGTCTACAGCTTCAGCCGCAACTTCAACCTCAACCTCAACCTCAACCTCAACCTCAACCGCAGGCACAAACGCAGGCACAAACGCAGGCACAGGCCCAGGCACAGGCCCAGGCACAGGCGCAGGCACAGCCACCACAGCTACTGACAGAGCCGGAACCAGAGTCCGTGACGGAACCGGAACCGGCACCGGAACAGGAGCCGGAAGTAGAACAGGAAGCGGAAAGTCGTGAACATGCTGCCACGGAACGGGAATTTTCAGCAATCCCAACCGTCGAGGGGAATGAGGAGACGGTGTTCCACCGTCCTGAGCCTCAACCCAAGATGGAGGAAATGGATATAGGTGGATCAGGTCTACCTCCTTTGCTAACTGTCCAAGAGCACAAGGTCGTCGACCAAGATGTCGATATGGTCGATGCCGATGACGAAATTCGGGATGGCCTACAACCTATTAACAAGTCCGTGGCCTTACGCGATGTGAGCGGTGATGGAGGGAGCGTTTTGCGATTCCCTCAGCCGTTCGACCAGCCCACTTCTGCTGCTACCAGCCCATCACGCATGGACGAGGACAGCGAAGAGAGAACCGAGGACGACGTTAGCGTTTATGGCAGCGTTGAGAACATCAGAGAGCTATCCACCACGCCGCCCACTGATGAACTGCCAGTTTTCAACGTTAAGCCCTGGCACCAAGCCAGCAAGGTTCGCAAGCTCACAGAGCAAAGTCCTGGGTTTGGAGCGTTCTTCATGGGCAACATCCGGGATATGGCCGCGGAGACGGCGAAGGAACAACAGGAAGCGAAACAGGTATATCGCCAGAACTACGATGCCTACCTTCGGTTCACTCTTTCAGATGACCCCATCGCCGTCAAGAGCCGAAATCAATTCTCGCAGTCGGATAAAGATAAGGCCTCGGGAGGTAAGGGTCACTCCGGCTCTGATCATCACGGTAAGGAGGGGGGACGGAGAACAACTAGTCGCTTTTCTACCGAGCTCGATGTCGAGTATGCGATACAAGAGTCGATTAGAGAAGCACAGGAGAAGAAAGAGCGAGAAGAAAGAGCTCAACGGGAAAAGTATCGGACCGACAAGGAGGCTGTGATTCCCGAGATGATTTGGACAGACGAAGAAAAGGAGCATCAACTCTTTGTCGATACAGCGGGCTTGCTCCCCTTGGAGAGGATCGTGGAAACCTGGCAGGTGGTTCCATATCATGTCAACTTCACAGAGGAAGAGGCAGAGAAGTTTGAGAAGGCATACCTCGAGTATCCCAAGCAATGGGGCAAGATCGCCCACGAACTTCCGAACCGCGACTTCCACTCGGTCATTCAGTACTACTATGCGAAGAAGAGAGAGTTGAATCTGAAAGAAAGGCTTAAGAAGCAGCCGCGGAGGCGGAAGAAGGGACGTGGTAAGCAAAAATACAACGCCTTGGTGTCGGAACTGGGGAATCCCGAGAATGAGGCAACAGAGGAAAACCAGGAGAACGGGGAGAACAACAACGGTCGCCGTCAGCAGCCGCGCCGCGCTGCTGCTCCTTCCTGGGGCCATGAGGCCACGCCTAATGCTGATTCTGACGGTGCCACTCCTTCTGCCACTCCCGGTCGCAGGAGAGCAGGCACTACCACAGAGCCAAAGAATGACAGCGGTGCTGAGAAACCGGAGGGGCCCAAGAAAGGTGGCCGCAGAGCTCGCCAGCCCAAGGCAGACAAAGAGCCAAAGGTGCCGAAGCCCACTCAAGCAATCGCGCCGACGCCTCCAGCAGGTTCTGCTAAGGGCACGAATGCCAGGTCTCGGTCGAATTCCACTAGAGTACAGAACCCTGAATGGATGCCCAACAAGACTCCGGCGGAACTAGGCGCCGCCCGCGTTCAGAACCCTATGTTCGACGTGCCCCCTGGAAGCATGCAACCACCGCTGGCGCCTGCTCAACAAACGCCTCTTGCCAGTCCCGAAAGAGCACCGCCTTCATTGGCCTCAACAACCATTTCCGAGGTCATGGCTCCTCCTTCCCTGCGTCCGGAGCCCCCAGCGCCCCCGGCTTCTCTCCCTACCTTCGAGATCGGACAGCCATCTGGGCCTGAGCGCATTCGCACGCCGCAACAAGCCTCTAGCTACTGGAGTGTTTCGGAATCTAATGACTTCCCCAATCTTCTACGCTCCTTTGGCACCGACTGGAGTGCAATTGCAAACCACATGGGAACCAAAACTCAAGTCATGGTAGGTGCATCCCGTCTTCTGCACAGATGTTTGACGCAAAGACACGAACAGCTGACAAACATGTATTTAGGTGAGGAACTACTACCTGAGGCAAAAGAAAGAGGGCAAGCAGGAATGGGAACAGATTGCTACCGAGGCCGATCTCAAGAAGCAGAGGGGCGAGAGGCGACCTGCTCCTCCCACTCCCTCTGCAGGACCAAGGAAGCGGTACGATGTTCCTTCCTCGTCAGGACATCGGCCGTTGGCTGCTGCGGAAGCCGACGAGCCACAGCCTGCCAAATCAGAAGCAGCGCCGGCCAATCAGCCTTTTAGCCGTTTCCAGGTGGTTACTCCGATCCAGGCGTCACCCGGAACACACAATGCGCTTGTGCAACGGTCGCCCTCAGTAATACCGGCAACTCTACCTTCGGCGCCGGTGGCGGCATCGGCAGCTGCCGCAGCAGCTTCGGCACCGTCGCCGCAGACACCGAGCGGGCCCGGACCAGCGGTCACACAGACTATGTCTCCGGTGCCTCGTCCACTTCGGCAGCCGACCGCCACCTTCGCATTTGCGGAGAGCGAAGGCGAGCCCATGCCGGTATCGCAAGCTCCGACTCAAGCACAGCATCAGCCGGTCCGTATCTCGCAAAAGACCGCTCCTGTTCCCTCTTCCGCCATGCCCTCCGCGAGCGAGGCCATGTCTCGTTCAGCAGGATGGATTTCCGATGCCAATCGCCCAATGCCCTTGCTGTCCCAGCAACAAGAGGTGCGCGAAGTTCGCGAAATCCGTGAAGGACGGGAACGGCAGATCAGGATGGAGCCACTCCAGCCAAGAGAGCAACCGCGACCGATGGAGCGCCCGGCCATGCGCTTCAAGCAGGAGCCAGAGCAGCCAATGCACCACGGAGATCCCTTCCAGACTTTTATGCCTCCACAGCGCTCCATGCAGCCTAGGGCGGAGGCGGCGCCCATGGGACGGCAGGATCCCCCAAGGACCATGGCACCCCCCACTTCGCAGTCTTACACACCGCCTCTCCAAGCTCAACCTGTCCGCAACCTGCTCAGCGAGTCTGTACCCTCCCAACGCACGCCTCCCCAGCTTAGCCCGGCGATGGAGAGGCCGCCAGTACCGAGCACGCAGCGCCCTGTGCCGACCTCAATGCAGGAACAATACCCCGCGAACACGTCCGCCGCTCAATCTGTTCCTCCGCCTCAGGCTCCGCCCGCTATGCCTCATCCGCCTGAGCAAAAGAAAGTCAGCAGCATTTTCTCCTTACTTAACGATGCTGCCCCTCCAGCGCCAGCGCCAGCCCCTAAAAGGGTCAATGATGTTGTATCCATGCCTGGAACCGCGTCAGCGTCAACTCCGCCGCCTCAGCAGATGTCTACTCGTCCTCCCCAGCCGCCGACTACTATTGCATCGGCATCCCAGCGTAGGGACACCGAAGCCGCTGGATACCCGTACGCTCGCAATCCACCTTCGGCCGCTCAGGCTGCCATCCCATCATTGAAGCCTTATCATGCTCAGTCGCCACAGCCCCAGCACATGAACGTTGCCAGGCCGAGTATGGGCTCAGGCATGGAACAACAAGTTTCAGCAGCTGGCGACAACAGGGAGTTCTACTCACGACATCAGTATCAAACACAGCATCAGGCGGGCGCCTCAAACTCTCCCGTGTCTCATCAGGTGCATCACTACTCACAGTCAGGGCAACATCCTCAGCAACATTCGCAGCAGCATTTACAGCAGCAGCAGATGGCATATTCAAGTCAACAGCAATATCAGGCCTATGCCACTTCACAGGCTCATGCTGCTTCGCCTACGCCGCAATACGCAGCCCATCCATCTTCGCTCTCAGGCCGACGCGAAGCTCAGTCGGCTCGGGAGGAATGGTCATCGACTCAACAGGGGCAGGCCGCTGTTCCAAGTCTGCAGCAGCGACAGCAGCAACAACAACAACAACAACAACAACAACAACAACAACAACAACAACAACAACAGCAGCAGCAGCAGCAGCAGCAGCAGCAGCAGCAGCAGCAACAAGGAGGTTGGCCGCCGTCGCATACACCATCCAAGTCTAGCCAGGCTTCTGTGCCATCTCAAACAGCTTGGGCTGCACAACACGGTCCCAACGTCCAGGCTAAACCTCCACAGATGGGCAGTGCAATGTCGCAGCAGCAGCACTCGTGGCAGGCTACGCCTACCCAGCAGTCACATCCTCTCGGCTTGAGAGAACCTACTCCACGTGGCCAAGCAGTATATTCTGCTCATGAAGCACAGAGCCCCACTGGCAACGTTGTCTCACATCAACATCATCGCTCGCTCGATGGTAGGAGCCAATTCCCACCGATGCCTGATCCTCGGGATCGCCAAAACCTACGGAGAGGCGAGCCGGTTCCGCCACAGGGTCAGCCATACGTAAGATACGTCAATACCCCTGGTCCTGGCCATGGTGGCCCTGGTGGTCCCCCTGGACAAGTTCCTGGACGAGGAGAAACCCCTGCAGATATCAGGATGCAGCAGATGTCCCAGGCTAGAAGTTATACACCGGGACCTGCCAGTGCCGGATTTGATGGTATGGGTCCACCACCCTCCTCCTCGCTAGGCTACCCAGAGCAAATTAGGGATGCTCAGATACGCGACGCGCAGTTACGGGAGATGGGCTCTAGAGATCTAGGTCGCGATCCTCGAGTCATCGGCAGGGATCCGCGAGAGCTCGGTCGTGACCCTAGAGAGGTAGCCGCTCAGCAGCGGGAGCAGCATGCGGCACAGTTCCAAGCTCAACAGCAACATGGTGTCCCCGCAAATGCCACCCACCCACAGCACATTCAGGTCCAGGGCCATCCTCAGCAGCACCAGATGCCCCAGCATCAACAACATGTTCAGCAGCAACCGATGCAGCACGACATGCGCAACCCGGTTCAGGCATCTCATCAACAGTACACTCCGCAACACCACCAAGGCGGCATGATGGGTAGACAACTACGACCACAGCACCAGTATGACCAGCAAGGGCATGGCCCCGGACCGGGTCAGGGGGATCCTAGAAGGGCTGGCTAGTTATCTGCGGGGGGATCTCAAAAGGCTGGGAATTGGATACAGGTCCCGGCCGGAATGTGTTCGGCGTGTGGTGGTGAGTAATCTCCTTTGTACCACTTTTGGGACCAATTACTAATACATTGACATCGAGTAGGTTCCATGCGGCGTAGCTATGTCATGAGCGGTAAACATTTTTGTTACGCGTGTTATACGCGCCGGTCACCGGGTAGGAAATGTATAAGGTGTGGTAAGTCGCCCCGTTCTCGTGGGTAACCTTCCTCGCTCACAAGATGTTGAAACAGGCTATGTTGTCGCCCCGGATTAGCGTGTCGGGAAATCACATGATCGTCAATGCGTATCCGGTATTCAAACGTTCAGGGGACATCGATGGTCAGATGTGCTCGAAGAGGAGGCAGAACAAGAAGCGGGTGAAGAGGATGAAGAGCGGGCGAATGACAATCAATAAAGAAATACATGGTTTAATCGAAACTGATAGATACATACAGCGATGATAGGAGGAAACATCATTTGGCGCGTGGGCGAAAAAAAAAAGGGGGAAATACGCTAAACCTAGATATATGTATTCGTGTAGAAACGAAGGAAGCGGAAAGGCCTACACTGCTCCTTCCCGAGCGAGAGAGGCTGCAACGGGGCCCGCCCGGCGAGTCTGCGGATTCTTGCTTGCTATGGATGGATTGATTCCATCAGGCTTGGTTCGGGTTTCCATCAAGACGGTGGACGAAGAAGTGATGGGTGAAAGGATGGATGGATGGATGGGGGTTTAAATAAATTTGAATCATGCATGCATGCAAGCAAGCAAGCAAGGAGGGTTGTCTGCTGCGCAGTGGTTGTTGATTGCATCAAACGTTAGACAAAGAAGAATAAATAACAAGTATAAAATACTGTTTTTTATTGTTGTAACCAAATTATATTATCTTATGACCTAAGGACGGAAGGAAGGGGGATTCGGTTCTTTTGGAAGACAAAAAGATGAGGAGGGATATGATGGTGGGCGGTGGATGGTGGATGGGATACATGGAAGGCATTTTGATGCAACATCAACTGATGAGTAAGGTGATGATAAGTAGGTAAGGTTGATGAAGCTTTTGCATGTGAAGAAGCTTCAACGTCACGATACTCAAACGGTGGTAGAAAACAGTTGCGTGATAACTGCATCTTGCGAGGCTTCAAGTCCTGAATTCAAAAAATATTTTCCTAAAAGAGAAAAAGAAAAAAATCTCGTCGAGGGATAGCTTTATCACAACCCACGTACCTACGTAGTAATTGTAGTACATAAAAAAGGCCGTGTATGGTAAATCCCGGGCACATAATCAAGTGCTACTGAAGTTGAGGCAGTGTATAAGTATGTAATACTTCAACATTGATACTTTAAACATTGATGGGTCTTTATGTGTGTATATGTGTATAATCGTGTTCGCAAATCAAAGATTGAAAAAAAACCAAAAAAAAAAAAAACAGGCTAACAAAAGAACTGGGTATCATCATTTCTCCAAGCATATCACTCATCCTAAACTTCAAAACCTCGCACCATCCACCACTCCTTTAGAGGTAACATCTGTCTACTCTCCTCCGTGTCATCATCCGTCGTCCATTGTTATTGCTTTCCCTTCTCACTCTCATCCCCCTGCAACTGCCCATCTCCCTTCTGCTGCCCCTCCTGCACCCCCTTCCCCCTCCCCCGCTCAACTCCCTCAAGTTCCTCAAGCTTCTCATCAATATCCAGCGCGGTATCCAGCGTCCCCTCCCCCTCCCCCTCCTCCAGGTCATCATGCGTCTCATGTCCATCATCCCTCCCATCCCCATCCCCTCCAGTACCCTCATCAGAAGCAACACCAAGTCCATACCCCGGCACGCTAATCATCGGAAACCCCATCGGATACGCACCAGGCGAACTCCCATCCCACGCCTCCGGCACGAATCCTAGTCCGGCGGCGGTTTGGCCGACTTGTTTATCTGAGGGGCCGTAGTAGCCATCCAAAGAAGTGTGTTGTTGTTGGTGAGAGCGGGGGATGAATTCGGCTGTTTCGGAGAGAACATCGAGGGGGTTGTTGGTGTCTGTGCTGTCGTTTCTTGCGTGCGGGCTATTAGGGTTGGGACTATTGTGGATGAGGTTGGGGTTGGGACTGCTAGGATTACTAGTCCTTCTCGAAGCGGGTGATAGACCGCCGAAGGAGTTACGCGGCAGCAGGCGATTATTATTAGGGTTGACAGGGAGAATAGGGGATTCTCCAAATATGGTATTGGAGGCGGTAGCAGTTGCGGGTAACTCGACGAACATGCCACTCGAATCAAGCTCGGGGACGTCGTTTAGTCCGCTGCCGGATGCGCCTCTAGCATGACCACCAACCAAGGGACTTCCCACGCCGTGCGTGATCTCGCTTCCGTCGGCGGAAAGTTCGCTGGCGTTACTTTGGTGCCGCCAGTGGTTTTGGTTTTGGTTGCGGGTGCTGTAGTGATATCCCAACCCGGCGGTGCTTTGGCTGTCTACGCTCTCACGCATGCCATTGTTCTTGTGGAGATGGGTACCCGGTGGTGGTGAAGGGCCGTCGAAGTAGCCCGTGTTCGGATCGGGACTGACTAATCCGCTCCCGTTATTACCGCCGCCGCCGTGAGGTGAGACCATGCAAGCATCGCTCCCTGACCTGTTGTGTCTACCACCATGTGCCCCAGGCTGCGGCGTCCCCACCAAACTGCTCGTGTTACCCGTGTGATCCCCGGGCGTGTTCGTCTCGGTCATGAACATCAGAGGATCGGCGCTGGCGTTATCAGCGTCCGAGGGGGCTCTAACGTGCAGGAATCGGCCGGATTGTTCCATTTCCGTCTTGGAGGCGCCGGTTTTGGAGGTCTTGGTGTACGAGGCTTTGGAGTGGTAGCCGGAGATGGAACCCTTCTTGGATTCCATGGCGGACTCGACCCGCTTGAGACGGCGGATGATGAGGAAGGCGGCGATGATGACGATAATCAGCAAGGCAATGGCGCCGCCGATTATGCCGCCTAGCTGGGCGCCCTTGAGTCCACCGCCGCCGTCGTCGTCTTTGTTGTCTTTGGGAATGGCGGAGGCTTTGGGAACGGAGGTGGGCATGAATTTCGGGATGACGCCGGCACCATCGTCGGCGGCCGTAAGAGCGGGAGGAGGCGTGGGGGTGGTGAGGACGGCGGAAACTTGAGTGGTGGTGATGGTCTTACCGCCAGAGGTGATTGTGAGGATATCGACCAGGGTGGTGCTGAAGGGTTCTGTTGAGTAGCAGGCGTCGACTCCGCATCCCATGCTGTTTGGGCAACAGCCGTAGTTGTAGGAAGATGGACAGAGATTATAGTTGGTAGGGCACGACGTGAATGTGTTTGTTACGCCGTATGGTGCTATACAGCCTCTCACGGCGTCACAGACCCAACCCTCAGGACAGCATCCCTCTGATATCTGTTAGTTACAACGAACCACTGAGGTCAAGACGGACATGTAGAAAAGGGCAAAATGAACTTACGTCCGGCCGTTATGGGACACCAATAATATCCTACTTTCCCGCACGCCGTACCCAATGCCGCTGTCGTCGCTGAGCAAGCATCGCTTGCACACTCATACTGATCCGGACAACAACCTCCACCCAACGACTCGGGACATAGGGAATGGTTGACCGGGCAGGTGAGATCGTCGTCTCCTCTTCGTTTGAGCCGTAATGGCTGCGGAGGAGGTGTGATTTGTGGTTTCTTTGGGACCCTGTGAACCGTATCCTTCTCCAGCAGTGCCGCCTCCGTCGTTTGCGACGCCATCGCTTCCAGGCCGAAGAGAGCCATGATAAAAACCGCAACACACGACGAGCACGACCAAACGCTACGCATGGCGGCTCGTTCTGTTTCAAATTTCGAATTGATTATTTTATTTCCCGTTTCTGCTTACTGTACCTCCCGTCCTGGACCAGTGTTGGTTTTCGTCGCTTAAAGGCGTGGTCTATGCCGTCAGCCGCTGTGTATTGTCGAATGCGCCGCGAATGCAGATGTTCTCTAGAGGTATTCACCCGAGAGTCGTAAAATGCTGAAAGAGGGGAAAGGTGAGTTGAAGGAGGCGTTTCCGATCATTAAACGGGTTTCTGAATCAGTGCGATGAGGTAACCACGAGATCGAAGGATCAGACCAGAGTTTGGGCAGGCAAGGTCTTTTCTTCTCTGTCCGAACAGGGTCGCTGGCGATAAGACCCAAGAAAGCAGTAATAATCCTGCTAAGTGAGGTGCCTATTATTGCTGACAGAGGACCCGGTTCTTCCTAGAGGCGGAGCAAGTGAAGCGCCACGGGCCTACGGTTGGTATCCGAAGGGAACCACCAGTAGGGCTGAGACAGCACATTAAACGCGGTGCGCGCAGACGGGTGATGGCAGGGCAGGCCGCCGACAATGGTTTCCGATCCCTGGTAATAACTGAAGCGTGATGACGATGATAACGATGGTGGTGAGATTCAAGATCCAGAAGCTGAAGAGAAGATGAGAGAGGGAGTTCAGCTGAGGTAAAAAAGAGAGGACGAGGGATGATGATGGCACCCGAAATCCCAAAGGACTGGGAAGGGATCGACCATTCCCGTCCGGTTCCTGTGGTTCCTTGTGCTCTCATCTTGTGAATCAATACCACCTACCTGAACGCAGCCTAGCTCCAAAATCCTACTGCGAAGAATATTCCACCTCACCCACATTGCCATTTCGGGCAACCATTGAGAAGCTCCCATGCAGGCTGGGGAAGCATTTGGAGTGACTGCTCATACAAACATGGTCCCTCTGTCGGTGGTTTGACTGAATGTTTGACAGTCGTCGTGCCTCATTCTCACTGACAGCCCCCCTCACGAGCCAGCCATGGTGGGTGTTTTCCCTCTGTGGCGTCGGCTCTGGACCACTGGCAGCCAATGTGTCTTTCTCTTGTGTGCATCGCTAGTCTGGATTTCGGACATGATGATTGGCCTACGAGGTAGTGCCGAATGGAGGGCTTTCATGGCCAAGCCGTCAGAGAATGGTGGAGGTGTCCAAGGGAGTGCAACTCTGTGGCTTTCGCATCAAGCAATGGTCCGATAAATCGAATATCGATACGACGTTTGTGCTCTGGTATCACTGCAGTAAACTGCGTCGGCGCGGCGGATACGTGAGGATACGGCGAAGAGTAAGGACGAGGCCACCAATGAAGCGGCCCATGGGCGGCCATGGTGACTTGCTTGTGCGCAAGCCGAAGTGACCCAACTGCAGCACTTTTACTCGGAGTGGAGGGTACGGCCGAAATGAGTGAGATGAGGGACTCCTCTCTAGCCTTGGTATAAAACCCAAGACACCTTCCCTTCTGTGAGATGCTAGCGCATGACTTGTGATGGAGGTTAGTGGGATGGATGATGGGAGTTGTGAGAGATGTAAGCGCTTACTACGCGCGTCACCACCAGCTCGCCATTTTGAGAAAATCTGAAGGTTTGTTACCTTATCAGAGAAATAAGTTTCAGCAGGAGGGGGATGTGGTTTGCCTTTTCTTATTCGGTTGCCTAGGTAGTCATCTCACCGGACTAGTTGATAGTTTCGGGTGTGGCATAGCCGGGCTCCCTCGGTATGATTATTCAACGGTGTTTGCGCTCCCAATTGAAGTTATTGAACAGCCGCGATAGCAGTGAAAATACCCGGCCGTTCAAAGCTCTCTTGGTTCAACACTTTCTTCCGTCTGGTTGTGAAGATGATGTTGTTGAAAGAAGTGGAAAGTCAACCGTGCGTGCCGACGGATGTTGGAGAATAATTGTTAGTGCATATTACTGTTGACACGTGCCCACAGGTGGCCAAAGCGCGCTGGAACAATGGGACAATGGCTGCCCCGTCGGGTTCTCAGCGAAGTTTGGGGAACAACAACTTGCACATGTCTGGACGGGACTCTCTCCTTGTCCAACGTCCAGGTCGACAACCTCAAGCCACCTCCACACTCTCACCAGTACAACGACAGACGGGATGTTGGGATCCGTCCCGGCTTCCAACATGATCCTACGGCTATATCGAGTCGTTATATCATCGGGCTGAGCGGTGTGGCACAGCAACGGGTACCACAGAGAGAGAGGCGCTCTCTTCAGTCAAATCATCTGATAGCCATTTGGGAAGGTGGCTGAAGAGGTAGCATCATCGAACGTCGTTAAACAACGGTTGACGGGTAGAGGCATAAAGATTGCTGCGCAGGATAAGGTGTCTCAGGGTGCGTATCTTGGGACCGACAAGGAGGTTAGGAGGCTGCGAACGGTGTCCTGCATTTGCTTCGTTACAACACATATTGCTCGGCTTCGTGTTGGCTGGTAAAGGTGGTTGGTGAAGAAGACATGCCGAGCACGGAATCAAGTCTCCCCGCATCGCCAATCTGTTCTGGGATCTGTGCGCAGTTAGATCGCTATAATAAGGGACGGAAGCCATCACAGGTTAGATTCCGGCATGTCGGTACGATAGTTGAGAGATTGCCTGCTCTTGCCCTGCTTGGGGATAAAGGCAGCGTGCTCCGATCAACATGCCCGGCGTCATCGGTCCGAATACCAGACCTGTTGCTCACCGAGGTGAAAGTCGACCCGACTCAGCTGCCGTGATTGAGGAATCCAATCTATTCCAACCGCCGTTGTTGAACGAGATATACACTTAAGCACAATATATCTCATCACAATGCGGCTCTGATGTTTCGGATCACGGTTAATGACGCCAACCCTTCTTGAGAATGGCTTCAGGTACGGACTCAATGTCAGTGGATCGGATCAAGGTGACAGGTCTCTGTTGAAAAAAGGAGTATAGACTCCATCTTCCCCGCGTTACTCTTTCTGGGGAAAGGTGGAGGGAAGGTGGAGGTGGAGGTTACCGAGGTGGGGGAATCTCCGCACTTTCACCCGTTCCTTCTCCGCACATCTGGGCCAAATAACCGGACGTTATGCCTCTCCAAGAAAAGCTCGGAGGCAGACCAGCGAACAACTTGGAACCTCCAATTGTCTGGGAAGAAGAAGAAGAACAGGCTTTTCATTCTTTTATGCGCACCCCAACAGAGCACCCTTGTTCGCCTCTCCCCAAACTCGGCCTCCCTCGTGACCTTTGCTCACAAGCGAAGACATTCGTTGTCGTCAGTCAACGTGTTGGACGTAGCTGGCTAATAACCTCATTACTCCTATGACATATCGTAGTCACCGCTCCTTGCTCCATCTTTTCATCATGATCACAACTTACTCGCTTTGGTCATGATCTGAAGTTCCCCCAACCCACCATCAATAACAAAACAAGGTGAGCACCGCTTTTTCACCTTCCTTTTACGAGGTACCGAATAGGGGGTAAAACCAGTTGGATCCATCATCTTACTCAGAACTCCAACTGAACCTAGTTCAAAGCTTTCCATCGGCACTTGGCACAAACCCGATCCCACGCAAGAGACGATGCTTTCTCCATAATCATATCCAACAAGATGGATCCCGCAAGTGTAAAAATGCTTCTTTATACACGACTGGCTCCTCCAAAGGAGCCAAAGAGACGATCAAGAGCCGGTAAGTATCCACCCGGAATGCACTCCTCGGCCCTAGTTCTCCCGTTAACTTGGAACCAACCTGCTCTAGGCTGCACCTTTTGGTACGTTATTCCCTGTACCCGCTCGGTTTTTCGTGAGATTGCTGTCCCGAATCAAAAGTAGCTGACCTCTGGAAAAGCAAAGAAAAGGTTGGTCCAGTCCTTTCCCCCGTCTTGCAAGTTTTGTTCTCTAACCAAGCATCTATACCACAGAAGAAAAAGTGTGATGAGGGACGCCCACAATGTTCACGCTGCGTCGAGCATGGAGCGACCTGCGTGTATGAGGCCGTGCGGCCTCGAAGGCGTCGAAAGACCAGCCTAGCGACATCATCAACATCTAACAATGATGGCCGTAGGCTATCTCTCCCCGGGAGAATGTCGGACTTTGGCTACGACAGCGATAGCGTGAGTCCTCCTGAATTTTCAGAGGCGGACTACCAGTTTCCACCAACACCAGACCTCCTTCAGAGCAACAACTCTTGGAACGCGCCTTCACCTACGCCGAGCTATCCTCTCATCTCTCCCACGGAGTCACTCTTCACATTGCCGGACTTGGGTCACGTCGAAGAGTTGGCTGAGGATGCTAAAGATGGTGATGGATATGTGGCAGAGTCATGGACAAACCAAGCAGCAGTCACAACAGTATCACGACCAACGTCATATTATCCAGACTTGGCCATGATAGCACCATGTCCGGTAACATCACCTCTGTTCGAATTCCACTCGCCGGCATTCTCGGAGTTTACGGACCGCCCCAACCGACGAGCTCTTGTGGATCACTTCTGCAACATCCTCTCCCACCTAATCGTATTCCGGGAGGAGAGTGGGAATCCGTTTCAACAGTTGGTGCTGCCACTGACACGACAGAGCTCGCCTGTACTAAACGCCATTTTTGCTCTTGCCAGCGCCCATCTGGAATATCGAGGGGTTCAAAATGATGAGCATTCGCTCTTCTTCCACAATCAGGCCATCCAGGGACTCGGACGTCTAATAGAGCAAAGTGCCAAGTCGAACCGGAATGAAATCCTGGCAACTATTATGCTGCTCATCTACTATGAAGTGGTAAGCTTCTATAGCCGATTGTCAAGGTTGGGAGTAATCCTTGCTAATTTGCCCCCGTTTAGCTGGTTCAAAGAGGACGATCAAATCTCGTAGATGGTCACCTCAAGGGGGCACTCACCATTATGTGCACCAACCCCGAACC
The DNA here is from genome assembly GCF_033870435.1 of Sordaria macrospora. Classification (NCBI taxonomy): domain Eukaryota; kingdom Fungi; phylum Ascomycota; class Sordariomycetes; order Sordariales; family Sordariaceae; genus Sordaria; species Sordaria macrospora. Next base: position 1,636,370 of record NC_089375.1, on the reverse strand, counting down.
ATTAGACTCAACCAGCATCTTTCTTGAACGGGTTCGCACATACACACCCCATCTCAACTCTACTTACTACTAATCACTAACATACTTCTAGGCCTTCCGTTTCTACGATGTAATAGCCGCCCTCTCCAACGGCCGCGCCCCCCTCTCCGCCGCTCCCACCGCCGGCTGCCTCATGCCCTTCCCGCCTCTCGGCGCCCCCATCGCCTCACCCCTATCCAACGTCGACACCCTCCTGGGCATGGCCACCACTTTGTGGCCCATAATCCACCGACTCTCCAGCCTGGTCACCCTAAAAACGGACCTGCAAGCCGCCATCTGGAGCAACGCCTCGGCCTCCAAAATCTCCGTCTTGCGCACCGAACTCGAATCAACAACCCAAGCCATCGAAGCCGCCTTATCACGCTGGCAACCCCAACTACCTCCAGGTTTCGTTCCAGATGAACAAGAAGAAATCGCTGAGAGCCGCAACAACCAGCCAGTTGACATCATCTCCCCCACCATTGCCGAACGCAGCCGTCTCCACTCCATCTGGCACAACGCCCTCGCCTATCGCCACTCCGCCTTCGTCTACTTGTACAGAAGCGTACAGTGCTACCGGCGCAGCCACAGAGCTGTGCAAGAACATACCCACCGGTCTCTGCTACACTGCGCTGCCACCGTAAAACATGAGGGACCCATGGGGGCATTGCTGTGGCCGCTGTTTGTGGCGGCGTGCGAGGCTGTGACAACCGAGGATAGAGGGTTGACGGAACAGGCGTTTGAGAAGGTCAGGAAGAGGCAGGGGATGAGGAATATTGAGCGGGCGTGGGAGATTGTGAGGGAGGTTTGGAGGAGGGCGGATGAGGCTGAGGTTAAGTCAGGGACAGGGTGTGGGGTGGAAACGTCAACAGGGGAAGTAGAAGAAATGGGAACTGGAGGGGACTTGTGGAGGCAAGTTAGCAGGGAGATGGGGGTTAGTGTTGTTTTTGGGTAATGAGAGGAGAGGAAGCTGCCCGATTGAGGAAAAAGGGCGTTGTGATTCAAGCAGGTCAGGAGACAGCAAGAAGTCGATCGAATGGAGAGAGATCTCATTTAGGAGTGTTGCGGAGTGTTTGGCGGAGAGGGGAAAAGGTTTGATGTCATGGCATGATATGGGAAATACCAAAATGACCCGATCACTATTCTTTCCTATATCTTTTCTGCTTCAGCTGACGGCTTTGGAGCCATGTGAAGCAAGTGGGTATAAAAGAAGGTATCACCAACCTACAACGCCAGATACAGGACGCTTTGGAACAGGAATCTGCATGGGTTCATCGTCCCCTGTGAAGTGGAGATGGCTTCATATGTTAAGTTTTGGGGCTTCCTTCCCTCTGGAAGAAAGGGCCTGAGAAGCCCGAAAAGCATCGTGGAAACGCTTGGATCTTAAACCACTTTAGGTAAGATCGAGCGAGTCCGAGACTATAGGTAGTTACTGTATTTCCGTCTGCAATGGCTAGAATAGTTGGTGATCCGGAGAAGACTCCGTGATGATTGAGCTACTGCACGAAAAGGCGTTCTGATATTTACAAACCTGCAGGGGAAACACAGCTAGCTACATAGCTGCCTTTCGGTGAGCCCGCCCCCGCCTATTGAGGTTACACAGGCAGACAGGCCAAGGAGGTCCAAGCTCCGCAGCACAAACTGAGCCTCTAAGCTCAAAGATGTGAAGTCACACAGAAGTTGGGAAGTTGGGGAGAACAGAAGCGGGGTAAGAGAGAGGCATCAATCAGCATGGAATGAGGGCGGTGATACAGTCCTATCTTATCTAATGTAAGTACCCGATATACCCGTCCAGGCATTTCAGGACATCTAGACTCACAATGCCCTAAATGAATGTCCACAGGAAGGCCGCAGATAATATGGGGTATTTATTTCTGTTCTCGGTGCTTGGAGTTGGGTTCTCCGGGTTCGAACCGGAGCAGCGGCGTCGATGATCGCTGGGCTCCAGCAGCGGGAAGGAACATTCGCTGGACGGGGGCCTGGATGCCAGTGGAGTCGGACGGAAGCTGCACGGCAAGCTCGACACACCTTGGGTAATGCACATCATGAACTTTGAAAGGTGCGATGAACCTGCAATTAGGGTTCTACTTTGACCTCAACTTTCCTGTAATTCTCCTGTAGGTCCAATTTGTTCCTTGGACCTCGTCCTGGATCCCCGCCAACTTCAGTGGTGTTCCAATGTCGTGGTTCTGTCAAGTGTCAATGCGACTCCCTCGGCGACATGGACACCTCGGATAAATCTCCCCATAGTGGACTCCACCGACAGTATCACCGCCGTCACCATCACCACCAAGCACCGAGTCCATGACACCTTCGCTTCAATTTTTCTATTGACGAGCGAGGAGCATGAAGCTGGAGACGTAACTAGGTGATGGTGCTGCTGCTGCTGCACCTGATCGGGGTCCGGAATCGACACCATACACACAATGATTGTACACATCACATTTCTCTTCTCACCACTGCATTTCCTTCCCCCTCCAATCACGACGCCGGCGTCGATTCGTGTCGGGGACGCGATTCGCTGAGGGGCTGCAAATAGAGTGCTTTCACGATATCCGCGACATCGGCATCCGATAGTGAAGCATCGTGGCCGCCGCCCGTGGTTGGCTAGGTCTCTACACGTGTAAAAGCCGCCGCCGCCGGGACGTCCTTTTGCTTTTCCCCGTTGCCCGTCTCCCGTTCGCTAGAAGCAGGCCACACAATGGAACACGATGATGGGGGAAGTTGGGGACACAGGCAGCCTGGACACAAAAAGTGTGTTCTAGCCCAGCCCTGTCAACACGTCCAGTCCCGCAACTAAGGTAGGAATGGGAAGCGTGCGTCTCCCAATCTCGCCCGCTTTTGCCTCTCTGCCGCGCTCCATGATAAACCCACCAACCTAACCTATTCCCTCTTTGTGTTCTTGTTTTTTTCTCCGAAGCGCTTGTCTTGTTCCTGTTCCTGTTCCTGCTGCTCTTCTCTGCTTCTTCTTCTCCAGTCTCATTCCGTTCCCCCCAGACACCAAGCATTTGCCCGGGGCCACCACCGCAGATCTTCGGTCGCGCTTCGGACGAGGGATCTGCTTGTTGCGATCCACCTTTTAGGTCACGGTCATCGTGCCATCTCTTTCCTCCACCTTGGAGTCCTCCACTTCGTTTCCATATTGGATCCCCAAATCCAACCACGACACACAGCACTTCTCATCTCTCCCCTTCCATTCTTTGTCATTCCAGCCATCGCCTCCGAACACACAAACTACTGTACGCGCCACCCAGGTACTTCCCCTTTCATGTTTGCGCCTGTGTTTTGGTGACGCCTGGGTCGAGTCTGATACGACGTCAGGAACCAAGCCTAGCAAAAGAGCGAAATCCTGTGCTTGCGCAGCTTCCAGGTTGTCCTTCGAGATCGACATGCAGAATTAACCCTTAGAATCATCGCCTCAATATTTCCCCATACTTCCACCTCTCCTTTTGGCCAGTCCTGCCAGTCTAGAACGAAGGATCTCTGACGTACCGATTGCTTGCACACCACCTGACTACTCATTCCAACCTAAGCCATCTTGACCGTTATTCTTCAAAACCCTTTTTCCGAATCCCGAAAATGATCGTTGCCCTCAAATCACTTTCAACGGCATGACCGATGCATAGGTAGTTATGCTATTGCACGTCTGTTAAGCGCGTCTCTGCTCTGCTTCTTGCACGACACACGGCAAGCCAACACAAGAGAAAGGAGAACAGAACCTCAAAAGTTTGGAGGCTCATTCATCATTGGACGGAAGCTCGGATATCAAAGAAAATCTTATCTAGGCAATTTGGCCACGCCGGACAGGAACCAACAAGCCGCGTACCGCTCAAACCCATACTTTGGTTGTTTCTCCAGCTGCCAAGACTAGCTTCCATCATCAGCTCACACATAGCCTTCCCCGCCATCTTGGAGGTTTGCCAAGCGTCACCACTCCTCAAGACCAACCTCACTTCTCCTCATCCGTCCCAACAACAGTCCTTGGACTATTCACCTCAGGTTCTACCCAGGGGCCGGACTGAAACAATTCTCCCAAAATTATCTGGCAAACCATCATGGTTTTGCTATAAAGATAATGCCCGAAATGACCCTGATAACCGCACCCCTGCCGCCTCCCAAGCAGATCCGCTTTGTAAACAACCAAGGCCAACCCCCTTCCAAGAGGCGGAGAATCAACGCAGCGTACGTATCCCCCCTTTTATATACCACATCTGTCTTATGATATATGCTTCGTCCCATATTGTAACCCACGTGGCCGAGAACGCCCCTCTATCAAGCCCGCTGCCCGAGGAAACAAGGAGGAACCGGCTGTATGAAGATGAACAAGAGAAACGATGCATGATTGTATTTGGGCTCTGTCTAAACCGAATTATCTGAACAGATGCTTGACATGCCGCAAGCGGAAGACCCGATGTGCCGGTGAGAAACCGGTCTGTTCGACCTGCACCAAGAACGGTCATCAGTGTCAAGGTTATAACGATCTGGTTGAGCGAAAGAAGGAGGACGGCCGGAGCAACGGCATAACGAAAATGACGAAAGGTGATCACAACAACGTTGCCGGGGTAAAGAGGGAGGCGGATGATGATGAGCATTCCGACTACGAGGACGAGGAGGAGGAAGACGACCTTCCGCAATGGAAGAGCAAGACGGCCCCGGCAGGCAAAACGGCCGGCTTTGCTGTTGTTGATGGAGATGCTTCCATGAGGCGTGATTCGATCCCAAACCACAATTATTCAGGCACCCGACCACGAGGACCTAGTAATGATTGGGGTCAAGATTCAAGGTCACCGAGTTCTACAAGAACGGCGAGACAATCCAACTCAAACGGCCGCCGATCACCGACACTGCATCACAACCACACCGTACGAAGAAGGGACCGTATACCATATTTCCGTTATTTCGGTCCCACGGCTATTGTCCCTGGGTTCAAGCAAAACCTGCCCAAAGAGCCCTCGCATAGGGACCCACGGTTTATGAGACCTGGCTCGTCAGTCGCAACGACACCGACGCCACCACATCACATACAGCCCAGAACGATCCAAGAAACACTCAAGGATATTCCTACCCTGGAAGACATGCCAGTATACTCCACCGACGACTCTAAGCCGGTACCCGAAATCATCAAAGTCTTGGTCAAGACCTTCTTTGTTCGTCTGGGTTGCAATTATCCCTTCTTGAAAGAGGAACGCTTCATGCGCCAGCTTGAGGCGAAGCAGGTAGAGCCCATCCTGGTCGATGCCATATGTGCGCTGGCTGCCCGGTTCTCTGAGCTGCCTACCTTCACCACGGAGCAGGACGGCACCAGAGTGCCCAAATCCGAGTATGGTGATGTTTTCGCTCAACGAGTCAAGAATGCCACTGTTGACACATGGTCCTGCCCGTCAGTCGCGGCTGTCCAGGCCCACCTGCTCATGGCATATGAGGCTTTCGGCGCAAACCAAGACAGTGCACTTTGGATGTATCTGGGTGCTGCTATCCGCATGGCTCTTGACCTAGGGCTTCAGAAGCAGGAGGGTGTCAAATACCAAGGTTCCCGTGATCCGTGGTACACCAGGAGGTGGCTGACTAAATACAACGATGACGGGAGCTCGCCTACGGACGACCAGGAAGAGGAGGAAGCAATTAGTCAGGAAGAACAAAAGGAAGTGGAGCAGGCACGCATCGACACGTTCTGGGCAGTCTTCATGCTGGATAGAATCATCTCCTCCGGCACGGGCAGGACAGTCACTTTGCGAGACGATGACATGGATTTGGAGATTCCCGAACCAACTCTCGATGAACAAGGATGGCCAGATCCCTTCCCAGCTTGCATCAAGATAATTCACCTCTACGGTCGAGCGTCAGATGTTCTCAACAACATCAGAAATGCGAATGATCTTACGGAGGAGAGCATGAAGAAGCTGCGGCAGATGGAAAGCGACTTGACGATTATCTATTCGAAACAACACGAGCGGCTGGTATTCAATACGCACAACTTCAAGCACTATGTCGAGGCTGGCCAAGGCACCATCTTCATACTGCTTCATTTCTGGTTCCATGCCATGATCATCATGCTCCATGAGCCAGCACTGCTCACGCCATTTGGTAAACTCACCAACATCCAGCTGCTGTCTAACAGTCGTGAGCTGGCCAGATCGAGCGCGAAGACCATTGCGGATATTGTTGCGTTTGCCGAACTCATCGATCCTCAGAGCTACATTGGTAATCCGTTCACTTCGCAGCCGATCTTCATCGCCGGATGCGCCTTCCTCAAGGAATCCGCATTGAGTGCTTCAAGCCCACCATCACGCGAGCCATCACCAGGACCCAGCAATAAGAGTAACCCCACTTCAAGGACACATAGCGGACGTTTAGGCATACCGACCGAGAATAGGCCGCGACACTCCTTGCTCACTTCAGCCGCGGCTGCAAACTACGCGCGCTGTTCCCAAGCACTTTCACGCGTTGAACAGTACTGGGCAGGAGTCGGGTACATCATCAACGCCATGGAGCAGAGGTCACAGGGCATTGAAGACTGTGAGACGTTTGCACCGGGTGAGCTCGAGCGTGTGCTTGCTCGGACTCGCCAGGCTTCGGTTCAGCGACTGATGCAGTTTGAGAACCCGATCCCACCTTCGCCAGGCGTGCCACCTATTGCCTTTTCGCTTACTGGTACGACGAACTCGCCCAACTCGAATCTAACGAGGCTGTATACGAACCCATCCGGCACGACAAACTCGCCTAGCGCTAACTTGACGAGGTTGTATACGAACCCATCTGGAATGACGAACTCGCCCAACGGCAACTTGTCGAGGTTAAATCCAAACACGTCCAATCCCTCCGTGTCCAATCCTTCCATGCCACGAGCTGCTTCGCCTCTTCCGCCTCCACCGCAACCTACCACGGCCGCGACGCCACCAGGAAACATGATCTATGATCCGATCCGACAGGATACGCCAACGGTGATGTTCCATCCGCCGCCGCCATATCCGCAGCCTGCTGTTTCGGCAGTAAGGTATCAAGGTCGTTCATCTTCGTTCAACCACCTCCGCGATAGGCGTTCCACTTCCACTCTAAGCAGGGGAACATCCCTCAAGTACGAAACACCAGGCTCAGATGACATGACGGTGGGATCAGACAGTCCAACCATCAGTGAATCGAACTTCAACGCCTATGGGAAGAGTCTCAGCCCAGCCTTACCACCGCTCGCGCCTCCACCTCAGCGGCATTCATACATGAACACTCCATCAACGCAACATTCAAGCAACACTCCATTCGATAACGCCCTCTTATCGCCCTCATCGGGAACCATGACAGATCCAGGAGGGATGCACCATCAGAATCAGAATCAACATCACAATAACCATCAACAGCAACAGCAACATCATGGGCACAGTGGTCATAACGGCTCGCCTTCCTACCAGAACCAAAACCAGAATCCTTACCAACAGCAACAGCAGCACCATAACTCATACGGCAACGGCAACCACAACAACAATACCAACAACAGCAACGGCGATACTCACAATGCCTGCTATCCTCAACCGACGTCAAGGCCCAGCCCCAGCCCTGGACTGGGCGTAGTCGACCCCTTCAATCAAAACACCTTTTCCACAGGCCTTTACTCGGCATTCACGCCCGACTTCATGTTTGAGTGCGACGAGATCAACCTCCAAAACCTACCGGACGTTTTGGGTCTGGACCCCGTCGGGGACAGTAACATGATGGAGTCACTATCTAGTATTGACGCGTATGCCTGGTGTGGGCTATTTGACGAGAGCTTTATTACAGGCGGCGAGGGTAGCGGGAATGGCAGTGGGAATGGGTCGGGTAGTAACGGCAACGGTAGAGGAAACGATGATGATAGTGGAGGAGGACGGCGAGGAGGTGATCATGGAAATAGGCATGGGAACGGACAAGGAGGAGGTGGTGATGGACAAGGTGGTGGTCATAGACAGGGACACTGACAGATGTCGATGACCACGATGATGATGGATAGTGGTGGGCGGTGAATATGATGATGGCGGATGGGAGGCAGTTGTGAGTAATTTGTGAGTCAACTTGAAGGGAACAACGAGGTATAATATGGGAAATGATGCGTTAGTAACAAGGAATGAAACAAAGACGGAACTGGGTGGCTTGGTGCGGTGGTTGATGATTAATGATAAATACGCTGAAGTAATATTAGCTTTTGACAGCTTTGGATAACGGTGGGAAACACGGGAGGCAAAGTTGAATGGATAGTTTGGTGTCGGGTGCAGTGGGTTGGGTGAAATAAATTGGTTTTATGTTCATGAATTCGAGTGTGCAATTTCAAACGGTTGTGACTGAACAGTCAAACGCAGACAGACATGCATCAACTTGCGGAGCGCGACAACCATCACAACTATGAAATTGCCTATGCTACCCACCAACAGCCTCACACCAACCATTAACTAAAACAATTTTCTTCCCAATGTCCCAACCACTCAGGCCAGGAATCAAAGTGAAAAAAAATGAAAAAAATTGGTAGCGTCTCTTTGAGTAGCGTGTCATCCTTAGTGCAGGGGCCATGCTAATCTTCTCTGTATCGTTTCAAATTGACCAAATTGCCCCGAAGGGCGAAGAAAAAAAGAGAGGAAAAAATAGTTAAAAAAACGGTGTTGGGTGGACGGGGTTTTATACCCTCTTTGTGGGAGTCTGGGGAGCAGGAAGAGGAAGGGAGGGATGGTCTGTGCACGGGTGAAAGTTTGCGGAGGGAAGGGGGTTTGGGTGGAGTCTTTTGTGGGGGTCTGGCACTTGGTGGTGAGAGGCTGACGGGCTGGCGGGCTGACGGTGGCAGGTGTGGCTGGAGATGCAAGAGGATTAACGGTGCACGCTGGTTGGCGCTGGCAGCTGTGACGCTCAGCCACGTCTTGTGAAGAGGCAGGAATGCGGCTGGGAAGGTTGTGGCTGAGTTTCTCCTAACCCTTGCCCAAAGAACGAGTTGAGTCACGGCTCAGCGCGACCGGTCCTTCATCCCATGTCCATCCGCTGCAACGACAGCACGACAAGGAACCGCAAGCCGGAAGGAAAGTCAAGAATCAGGTTCATCCGGATTCACCGCTCTTCACAGTCTTCGGAGCCGAGAAAAGACCACGACATCCTCAACAAATCCAACCTCTCCAGATTGTCTCGACCCGAGGTGATCCACCTTTGTTAGATCAGATAAGGGGGACCTTGATGGATTTGCACAACTTGATTTGTCAAAAAGATCTAATCGATAAGGCTCGTCGCATGCTCATGCAATGGATGGACCAAGCCGAAATTTCGAGAGAACCCCGAAATCGGTCCCACTCCGCATCCTAGCGAGAGGCCTTTTTTCTGTCCTGTGACAATGACTGTTTGTGACTGATGAAGATACCGAGTCACGATAACCAGGGGTGGTTGTTACTCACATGGTCTGACTGATTTTGTCTTTGACTAGTCAATCGCTTGTTGTTGTCGTTGTTTTTGTAAATAACTTCGTTTTTCCGGCGTCAATTAAGCTTTTATTGTTGTTGTTATCGTCGTTGTTGTGTTTGTTGTCTTCTCGTCCCTGTCTATCCCGTCCCTGTCTATCTCGTCCCCGTCGCCGTTCGTTTCAGCGAATCCACTTATACGTCGTCCTAATCTGGGGTCTTCCTCCACCCTATCTCTTCTACTGTATCTACCCTTTCCCTCCCTTACCGGTTGAGCCTCTTCTCTCTTACATCCTCCGTCCCTCTCTATCCCATCCTATCCGGCCCGGTCCCTCCTCTCCGTCCGCCCGCCCGCCCATCCGTCACCATGGCCTTCCGCACCGCCCTCCGCCGGGTCGCCGCCGTTAATGTGCCTGCCACCCGTGGCCTCGCCGGCGCCGGTGCCGCTGCTGCCCGCCGTGCCTATGCTACCACTCAGCTCACCCACCCCGACCCCACCGAGGACTCGGCCAGCGGCAAGATGGTTCGCGAGCACGCTCCCTACATGGTGACCACCTACTCTCGCCCTCCTCCCGTCTTCGTCAAGGGCAAGGGCTCGTACCTCTGGGACTTGGAGGACCGCAAGTACCTCGACTTCACGTCCGGTATTGCCGTCAACTCGCTCGGCCACTGTGATGAGGAGTTTAGCAAGATCATTGCTGAGCAGGTGCGTCTTTCTTTCCTCTCTCTTTCCCTCCCGTTTCTATTTTCAAGATGGTCGACTAACAAAAGACTTACTTCGCAGGCCCAAGAACTAGTCCACGCCTCCAACCTCTACTACAATCCCTGGACCGGCGCCCTCTCCAAGCTCCTCGTCGAATCCACCAAGGCCTCGGGCGGCATGCACGACGCCTCCTCCGTCTTCATCTGCAACTCCGGTTCCGAAGCCAACGAGGCCGGTATCAAGTTCGCCCGCAAGGTCGGCAAGGTCCTCGACCCCTCCGGCAACAAGGTCGAGATCGTCTCCTTCCAGAATGCCTTCCACGGCCGCACCATGGGTTCCCTGTCCGCCACGCCTAACCCCAAGTACCAAGCGCCGTTCGCGCCCATGGTCCCCGGTTTCAAGGTCGGCACCTACAACGACATCGCCTCCATCGACTCTCTCGTCACGGAAAAGACCTGTTCGGTGATCGTCGAGCCCATCCAGGGCGAAGGCGGCGTCATGCCCGCCACCGAGGAATTCCTCGTGGCCCTTGCCAAGCGCTGCCGCGACGTCGGCGCCCTCCTGCACTACGACGAGATCCAGTGCGGCATGGCCCGCACCGGCACCTTCTGGGCGCACTCCTCCCTGCCCAAGGAAGCCCACCCTGACATCCTCACCACTGCCAAGGCGCTGGGTAACGGTTTCCCCATCGGCGCGACCATCGTCAACGAGCACGTCGCTAGCAAGATCAAGGTCGGCGACCACGGCACCACCTTTGGCGGAAACCCTCTCGCGTGCCGGTTGGCGCATTATATCGTCGGTCGCCTTGCGGATGGCAAGCTGCAGGAGGGCGTCAAGGCCAAGAGCGAGGTTTTCCTTCAAGGATTTGAGAAGTTGAGGGCCAAGTTCCCGGAGCTGATCAAGGAGGTTCGTGGCAAGGGACTCATTTTGGGGCTGCAGCTGAGCGAGGATCCTACGCCTGTTATCAAGGCTGCCAGGGAGAGGGGACTGTTAGTTATCACTGCGGGAACGAACACGCTTAGGTTTGTGCCGAGCTTGTTGGTTAGTGAGCAGGAGATTGAGGAGGGGCTGAGGATTTTGGAGGGGAGTTTTGAGGCTGTTATGGTTAAGGCTTAGATTTAGGGTCGGACTTTGTAGGCTTGGGGTTGTTTGTGTGCTTAATGTTTGAGCGGGTGTGAGTGTTCATAGACGGTTGTTTTCGGGGTAAACATAAAAAGGCCTGGCTGGGATGGATGGTCGGATGGGTGGTGTACGGTTGACGGTGTTTCTTTCGCAAAATGGGATGGCAAAAAAAGTTCAAATTCTTTCACATGTTTGCCTCCATTGCTATTCATCGCTCCTACTGTTGATGTCACAGCTGCCCAGGTGAGTCTGGCTACCTCTATGCTCAATAGTAACAGCTGTGATGGAAGGAGATTGATCGATCGTCCAATGACGGCTCAGCCATGCCGTCATGTCTGAGCCCTTGTGATCCGGAAGGAATGCGTCTCATAATGAACTAAGAAAAGCTCATCCGGTCCGAAATCTAGACTCACTTCAGAATATAGTTCCTGAACAAGTAAGACACCTCTGCGATGCCACTTTACTTCTCTTCTTGACGACTTGTGTCAGAGTTCAAATTACCGGCTTGCTGGCCTCCGTGGTTGGTGTACCTGCTGCTGATAAGAGCTTTTTAGTGTGTCCTTTACTCTCTCGTTGTGTTGGAGGCAGGTCGGTCATCGGCTATTGAGGGAAGGAAGCCATACTCGTCGTGTATGAGACCTGGAGTTTGGGAAGGAATGTGTCTGTCTCATCTCTATTGACCAGTGACTACACAGCAGAAACATACATCGAAGTCTAGACCTTGCTTAGCATAGTAAGCCACGGCTCCTTCCTGGATATCAGCTACACCTCAAACCCGGTCGTTATGTTTTTGTCTTCGATCTACACGCCAAGCTGTCCTTGTAGATGAATACTTCCATCTACATGCACCTCTAGTATGTCTCCAAATGTACGTACTTTCACGGAGCACTTACCCAAAATGCTATCGAGTAGGAAGGAGTGACAAGACAACCCCTTACTCATCTCCCTCCCCTCTTTACTTGCCATCGGTTCAGGTTTCGCGTTGAGGTGCCGTTGGCTAGTCTAGACTACCAATCTCGAACACGTGAAAACGTGGATACAGCAGAAGGTAACTCAATATCCTCATGACGCTTGTGGACATGTACATGGGTTGGTTTTGCCCGCTCTGCTGGATGAATAATCTAGAAGGCAAGCAAGGGTTGCGGAAGGTGTTCAATTCTATCTATATTTTCATCACTCGATAATGACTCGGATACGGAGATGATTTGGTGATCCAGTCCAGCCTGTCTGTCTATGAAGTGACTTGATGGAAAGAGAATGTAGTGTAGCTCTAGGCAAGACCCGTTCGGTTGGTACCATTGCTGGTCATTACAGGTAATCAGCTCATGTTACTTCCTTCCCTCGTTTGGTCTGGCTCGGTTCGGTGATGAAGTGAGTGCTTCTTCGCCCGGTCTCTAACTACCTGTAGTCCATCTTCCATTCACTGACCTCCTGACTTACTGTATCATCTCCAGCTTGGGCCGGGGCAGCCTGGTGATGATGGGATTAAGACTGATTGATGTCCAGCACCCGACTGCCGTTGGCCATGATGACGGTGGCATTACCGTAAAGTGCCGTGAAGTTTGTAAGATATGCCAACTTCGTGTCTGGAACTTTCTTTGAGAAAAATGTGCGTGCTTGACTACCCTCTACGGTTAATAGCCGCGGCAGCCAGTTCGGCATGTGATGAGTAGGTAGGTACGATTCTAGAAACTGTGACCAAACACTCTTAGGAACCTTAATCTCCGTGTTCCTCCCATCCTACCCCGTCGAGCTGGTGACGAAAGGAAGGTACGGTCGACATCCGATTCATACTTTCCTAGAATGCGTGATAGTCAGAAGCAGTATGGAAGGAGATACCCACCCATCACACCTTCCGCCCCTTCCCCATCAAGGCCCGTTTCACCCTCGAAATCATCACCCCCGAAATCATCCCAGCTCTTGTCATCGATTGGCGCGTTCGATGTGCTCTAGTGTGATCTAGCCCATCCCCAAGATCTGGGGGAAGTAAACACCATCCTGTCTAACACCCATCATTGGGCACCCAAGGCACGGCCCGTGATGAGACCTGATGGGACCTCCCAGAATTCCCATGAAGCTTGTGGGGTTGTTCTCATTTACAGTTCCTAACCGAATTGCAACTCACCCTCTTTGACCACCAGATTGGATGTTTAAAAAGATGCTAAACCACCGGCCCGGGCCCGATAGGTCCGGCAGGTCCGGTAGGTCTGGTACCGGGGGCTGGTTATCTCCGCCGGAATCACGGAGAGCCAGTCGTTGCCCCAAGACCTAGATGTCACTAGTCACTAAAATGCCGAGAGGAGAAGAGGAATCTAATCTTCAGTTCTGTTATTGTGGGACGTTATATCCGTGCAAGTTGTTGTGAGCCAGTCGTTCGTAAGCAATATCAAGCTCGTAGTAAGGACAACGAGCAGTTAATCTTCGGTTCAGTTAGTGACACGGAAGTTCACCAGTGAGCAGCACGAGCACGTATCATGCATGGTTCCCGTAAAATGAAGTGAATGGCAAAGTTTTTTGCTTTTTCCTTAGTAGTAGTTCTATGTACACCGAAACGAGTGAATCCTTTCCCCTTCCCTTCCGCCTTTTTCTTGGTATCCATGAAGTAGCTTGCCTCCCTTTTTGTCATTTCATCATGAAATTTTGAAAATGTAAAACGCCTTGTCATAAAATGTTGTCTTTGCTCTTCTGCTCTGCTACTGCCACCACACACATGTCCAAAATCCGTTGTTTGTCCAACGAGTTTAATCTTGATCTTGTAATATTCAGAAAAAAAAGGGTTTGGAAAATGTACGACCCATCCAAGTAGGTGTGTACAATGTATAAACTGTCGGCAAAAAAAGAATGTGCGAATTGAAAAGTTTTTGAAAATCCGATCCCGTCATGAACAGGGATGGAGAAATGCGCGAAGAATAGCCAGCTAGCTGACCAGATATCTGAATATTGCAAGAAAAAGAACGAAAAGACAAACGGAAAAATGGAATTGTTACATGCGGGGTATCATTTTGTGCTGTGCTTGCCTGTTCTCTAAACGGAAAACTCCCTCTTAGTTAAAAAACTTAGTTGGAGAGGTGAGCGTGGCCGTGACGCCTCTGGTAGCGACCAAGCTTGGGGCCGTTGCCGAGGTGCTTCTTGGCGATCATCTTGAGCTGAGCACTCTCACCGGCGGAGCAGCTGGTTCCCGCAGACAACTGCATGACGGTGGACCAGGTGCCGCTGGCGCAGCGCTGGAAGGAGGAGCCGGCGATGCAGTTCCAGGCGCCCTCGGAGGTGCAGGCGGCGCCGACAGCGTAGGCACCAGCGGCAGAGCCGTTACCAGTACCGTTGTCGGGAGAGGTGCCGGTCGCAATAGGAGCGGGAGCACTGACGACGACGGTGGTGCTGGGCTTGGTGATGCTCTGGAGAGTGGTCTGGACGGGGGCCTGGGTAGTAATAGCAACGGCGGGAGCGGAGACGGAGGCGGAGCTCACGACAGCGGCGGCGCTAGAGCTAGGGGCGTTGACGATGTCGGTGGCGGAGGGGAGGAAGATGCCGCCCTGGCTGGGACCGTCCGAGGGAACAGTGATGAAGATACCGCCGGGGTTGCCGCCAGCAGCAGCGCTGGTCTGAGCGGGAGCGCTGGTGGTGACGGGAGCAGCAGCAACAGAGCTGGCGCTGGAGCCGGAACCGGAACCAGAGCCAGGGTTGCCAGCAGGAGCAGAGGCACCGCAGCTTCCCTCAGGACCCTTGACGGGAGCACCAGAAGCTTCAACCACATTAGGGCCGGGCTGGGGGTACTGGACGTCAAAGTTCTCGTCGGTCTTGCAGCCGTTTCCGATGTTGGCAACGAAGATTTGAGGGCGAGTGGAGAAGGCGGTAGTGGCAACACCACGCTTGTTGTTAGCAGCGATGGTGACGGGCGCGCAGTTCATGTACATCTCGCGGTTGCCGATGCGGTTGTGCCAGGTCCAAGCAAAGATGGCCTCGCCGGCCTGAGTGTCGGTGGGGATGGTGAAGTCGTACTTGCCAGCGAGAGGGCAGTTACCGATGTAGGACTCGATGACGGTGAAGCTGGCGCCCTTGTCGTAGCTGAGAGAGAGCTGGCAAGAACCGCCGCCGTGGGAAGCAGTGCCGGCAGTGGTCATGTTGTAGGTCTGACCAGGAACAAAGGTAGCGGTGCTCTTGCCGGAAGCAGTGCCAAAGTCGACGTGGTAGCCCTTGCAAGGATAGTCGGCGCCGGTGTCCTTGAGGGGAGCGGTCATGGAGTAGTCGATGCTACCAGGGTCGGCGTTGGGGTTGAACTTGGACCTGAAGGGGGGAGGGAAGGACATTTCGATGTGGGCGGAGGCGATCTGGGCACCTGCAAGCAGGGTGGCCACGAGGCCGGTGGTGAAGGTGTTGTACATCATGTTGATGGTGTTGATCTAATTCTTCTTTTCTCTGAGGGAGTGTGATTGACCGTAAAAGTCGAAGTCTTGTGGTCGAGTTTTTGGAGTGAGAGAGTGAGTTGCACGAGTCTTGGAGTTGATATTGGTTGCCGGGTCGATAGATGAGCACTGCTCTATGCTATTGACGCAAGTGAACAATAGGAAGGAATGAATAAGGTCGTGCCGTTCTGTTGAGTGGCTAGTCAGGTATTGTGGTGAATGGTTCGTCTGAAGAATGGGTTGTCTGAGTCAGGACGAAAGTCGTAGTGAAGCACCAGGCTAGTGAATACGCTTTGAGACAATGGCTGAAGAGCCGAACAGGACTGGAATGTAGAGAAGGTTGGTTTTTTGAAATCCCTTGACGGGGTGGTGACAATAAGAATAGACTTGGAGTCGAAAATGAGAGAAGAAGACGTGTAAGGGAGTGTCGTGATCGACCAGAAATGAAGATGAGGTGTATCGGGGAGCTGGATGACTTTTATGTTTCCCAGCTGTCGGTTCGTCCAGAGTCGATTGGGTGGGAGGGGCCGTTGCCGGTAGCGCACCATGCAGGTACTTTTTTTTGTTTCGAACGCCACTCACTGGACACCCACTCGGCGGATCTAGTGTAGCCCAGTGTTTACATGCCCTGTCTCCTCCCCCTTCACCCCTGCGTCGTCCACACAGCCTGACAACCTTCTCCACCTTGGGGGTCTTGTCACTGCAGGTACCGCGCCGTCTGACGACGCTGAGTGGTCTACCGGTACGGATTGGATATCCCGGAGCACCTTGGTTCACTCGTGATGGAATGGCCACTCTGGATCAAGCTTTTTGGTTTTCGGGCTTCTGGAAATGTCGCGGCCTTCTCCTAGGGTTGCCGTATTGGGAAGATATGGCCGCAAGTGTGTGAGTGGGCGGCGGGTGAGTGGGACGAGTGTATCACCGGCTCCTGTCCAGTGAATGGCTTGTGATGCCGTGTGCTTGGATGTCTATGATCTCC
This sequence comes from Sordaria macrospora, assembly GCF_033870435.1. NCBI lineage: Eukaryota > Fungi > Ascomycota > Sordariomycetes > Sordariales > Sordariaceae > Sordaria > Sordaria macrospora. The sequence goes on along the minus strand of NC_089375.1, from coordinate 1,619,747 downwards.
GTGCAATGTGTAATGTAGAACTGAAAAGTGGTATTGGCAAAACGTGAGACGCACTCGACCGTGTTATGTGGCCGCCGTTAATGGAGTCATGAGGATGATCACTTAAGAGGTGGCCTTCTCTTGGACGCAGAGCCGCCATGGATGAGACTGAGGAGACCAGCCATGGCAACGTGACTGCCATTCTTTGGACTGTAAGGTTTAAGGTTGTCGCCGGGTTGTCAATCCCTCTCAAAGCGCGCGTTCAGCAAAAACAACAGGCGCATGCTCAGCGGCAGTGGTGCAGTAGCAGCGGCAGCAGACGCAGTGAAGCAGTCAGGTCAGCGGCATGCAGCATCCAATCGTCCAATCCCCATGCTTTGGTGCCTGGCTTGGTCGACTTTGCACCAACAGCTGGCGGCCCTTTGCTCCCCGTGATTGGCCGGGGCAGAGTGGCAGCCGGTGGAGCCAGCTGGTATGGAGCCGCCCGATTGGCAGTTCGGCAGAACCATCTTTTTTCGCGAGGGGCCTCCAGAGAATCCAGAGAATCCAGGAAGCCTCTCATTCTGAAACGTTCGCCCCCCTTCCTCGCTAGACTCGCACGCATGAAAGGGGCCAGTGCCACACCTCTCATCCGTTCTTCCTATTGGTTAGACAATACCTGTCAAGACGGCCAAATCTTCGGAGGACCAGAACAGCGGTGGTTCGTGGGCTCGTGGTCCGATGGCCATCAGTGAGGTGGTTGACGAGTCCGAAGACGTCCCAAGACATGCCATCCCGCTCTGTCCGCCATAACATGACCCATGATGCCCGTCCATATCCCATATCCCCGGGCTGTGTTAATCCCTCACTCTGGAATTAGTCAACGAGTGGACAGCACGCCATGGTCCAGAAGCAAGTCGCCTGTCTGAGGACGCCGTCAACAGCAAGATGATCGGCAGGGACCACTGGAAGAACTGGGACGACAGCGGACGACAGCGGACGACAGCGGACTTGGGTGATCAACCGGCAACCACTACCACCATCACTCGGATTCTGAAGCATCTAGCCGCGGAGCAATCGCTCAATCGCCGGATGATCAACCGAGAGGCCGTTGTTTCTACGCCCGTATGCCGTATCCCATTATAATCTGTGATTCTCAGCATGGAAACATGAAGACTTTTTCCGGTCTTTGACAACGGCCCCCATCATTCACATCCGCCAGACATACAGCAGGACAAGTCATGACTGCTGCGGCAAGCGGCGTATAATCCAACAACACAGTCACGGCGTCACCGCCCAAACGTAGGTACGCAATCGCAAAAACTGCTTCCTGTTTCCTTCCTTTTCCCAGCAAACGGACAGAAAGAAAGACGTAGAAAAAAATAAAAAAGGTCGCTATGTGCGGCGTCACACAAACAAGGGGAGACGACAAAATCAACAAAGTGAATCCAGATGCTCGAGCCAGTCGTATCCCGAATTAATGCCATGACGCAGAAAAGTGGCTGTGTGAGGCGCATTCAGCCGCTAGCTGAGGCCACCACTGTGGATGGAGTCTGGTCGGGTGCCTTCAGCTCCCGTCAGGCGATGGTCCCAAGTCAGCTCCTCCACCGATCCAGGGGTTCTTGACCCCAGGTTTTCGGTTTCATGTCTTCGGGTTCCCCTGGCTCTATCCTTTTGTTATCACATCAAAAGTTGGAGAGGATACGACGATGAGACAGGGAACATGAACAAGTGCAAAAAGAGGAGATGATGGGTGGTTGCCACCGTCGTCCGAACCGCCGGCCGCCCTTTCCACTGGAATGGAGGCTCTAAGACTTGAACAAGGGACGAACACCTCTCTCGTCAACGATGGTTTTCTACACTAGGTATGGAAAGGCAAAAATAGCGCCTGTAAAACCTCATCTCACAGCCTCTACATCGACATGTACCACATCGACGACGGGAAGGATTTCCTTTCCCTCTTTTCTGTCCTACACTGCACTGCACTGCATTTACAACTCAGGAGACACTGTCCGTGTTACAAAGTACACTACAACCGAATCCCCCTCCTTCCCGAACGGGATTCCCTGTCCGACCCCGACTGTACCCCTGGAAAGCGGCGCCGGCACACACATATGTACACACAGACACAACACATGTTCACATTCAGCACAATGATCAAAGTTGCACACCGAGGTGGTGTTGGTTGTCCAAAACACGATTGCTTCTGATTGTCAACTGCCGGTGACGGAGAGCTAAGCTCAAGTCAAGCATTTTTCCCTAACTTTCCCTACCTCTATACTAGTTTCAACTGGCAAGGCCATGGAAACAGAAACAAAAGAACGCCGCATAAAGTGATCTCCAATTCTAGCTTTTGCGCCTCGGACATTTTTGTGTTCGTTTACTACCTAGCGACTAAGCCACATGGGACCTTACGAGACTCGTCGATGCTCGCGAGACTTGCGAAACTTGAGAGGGAGACCCCAACCTTTGCTGATAATGCAATGTTCAATAGAGGGTTCGTCTCGGGTCGGGAGGGGGTATCACTGGCGCCCTCTCGCGCGCGTGTTTCAAAAAGAGGTGGTGACGGTTGATTTGACGGGATGATTGGCCGGACGGACGGCAATTGAGTTGAGACTTGCAGAGAATTATTCCAATGTTCCAATTGGAAGAACTGAAAGGGAGTAACAATGATCGAAGCAAAGGCGCGATAATCTTGATCAATTATCCTTCCACAATTCCAAAGTTGGATCTTGACTTGGAACGGTGATGGAATGTTGGCTCGAAAAACATACCACAAGTGCTGTACACGACGCTGAGTATAAGCTGACAACCTCAACTGCTTGCTTGACATTGTTCGGCAAGCAGCAGATTGGAATAGATCTGGGTTTCTTCTAAACACTATTCTCGCTGCTGCGAATTCTCACTGCTCCCTTGTTGGCCCCCAAGAATAGGAATAGGAATCACCGCCTAGCTGCACGTACTTTATATTGCGGCAACGTCGTTGGTATGGCACGGTATGGGATAGGGTACCATTGACAATACTATTTCCACAACAGACCGTTGCAGCTACATACATACCACTCCCGTCTTACCACACCACATCAGTGCAGAAGCATTACCTGCTTGCTACTGTACCTGCTACCAACTCATGCAAGTCATCTTCCGTCTTCCATCTTCTGTACCTAGCATCACCATGATCATCATCATCAACTGGCCAACTGGCCGACTGGGTAGGTTGGTGGGTAGGTATGTCGTGACACCCACCACCTTCTACCCTCGCACTCATTGCATCGTCACTCAAGTCACCCAAGTCAGATGCTTACACTAGATAGATGCCTTGCGTACATTGGGGCCTACATAAACAGGTAACATAGGTAACATAGGTAACGCGGGGAAGTGGGAAAAGATCGAAGCCATCGAAGGAATCGAATCGACGGGATCTCTTTCTTGTTTCTTGGTCTACGTATGTCAGACTTTTGTGTCCGTTGCCATTTGCTATCGGTATGGAATCGCGAGTTCGACACCAACCACCACTCACTCATCATGGCATTACACACCTCACGCGGCTCGGTTCGATTGATCTTGTCTTCCATCGACACTACCTGATAGGTACTCGACCTAACCCACAGAGATGGGTATCTCTCGAGCGACCCTATCTATCTATACTCGCACCACGAGGCAATGAATGCAGTGTTATTATTGATTTGTGACTGCGTTAGACCATGAGCTCGTAACATCTGCTCCCGCTGACAACCGTTCTCGATAGATATGCAAACAACCATAACGGTGACCCAAGTCTTCTTACAAACGTATTACTCGAGTCTTTGACGTGTCACTCGCGGGTGGGGCAGGCGTCTAGACCCCCAGTCGACTCCAGTCGACTCCCGTCGAGTTTTTGTTGAGTACGAGATACAAGACATGAGATACAAAAAAAATGCCTGGAAAAGTCCTCTGTGCCCGATGGTGTGGCACTTGGGAACCCCCAATGGGATTCCCGTGCGCCCGTTTCTGTGCCACCTTCAAATTAGTATTTGTTGGCGATGGCGATGGTGAGGCAGACATACCGTTACCCACTTTCCCACTATTGGGAGATTTGAGATTTGGTCTGGATGAGTACCTACGATCCTTTTGCTTTCGGCGCCGCGTGTCAAATATTTGGGGGCTTTTTGGGTGTTCAGTAGGCCAGTTTTGGTGTGTTCAATACTTCAGCTTTGAATTGAAAATGAGGCTTGCCACATCTTGATGTACTAGAAGTCCCTCCAACAAAGAAGATATGGCACATGAAACTGGGATTTTGAAGACCACTAGGTATTCAGTTTGGTTTCGAGAGATTACATACGATGCTCTCGTTGAGGCTGGAAGGCCATCCATCATATTCTCAACTATTTGTGGCCTTGAGGGTCTGTACATACCTCTACAGTCTAGACTTAGATTTCACTCCTCAACAGCAAAAGGAACCATAATAATTTTCTTACTCGAATATAAGATGATATAGCCGTTCATAATCCTGATAACATGCAAGCCTTAAAAGTTATATTATATGCCTCTCACCTCCCTCCTACCTGCTTCCTACCTTTAGACAATAAATTGTTCCCAGCATCGTCGCGCCCTCCACCTGGACGTACTTGTCAATACTTCCTCACGACAAACTACCCAACCCGATAAAACCTTTCACTCTAATCATGCCTCACACTTCAGCTATACAAAGATTTATTTCTGATACTCCAGGTTTCAGATCAAGCACTCACTCCGAGGCTGAATGGTGGAAACAATGGCCATTGATAAAAGTGTCAAAAAATCCGGGGAGGCAAACATTGTACCCCCCTACCTGATCAGGAAGAGAAAAAAAAAACCAGTCAAGCCGCATGCATCATTTCTCACATTCGATTCGACCACTCACGACCTCCATCCCTTTGTTTGGTGATTGCTTATTTGGGCCTGTCTCTCTTCGTTGCTTTTTCCTCTCTAAGCTCTAACAAGCAGCAAAAGCAACCACAAATAGTAAGAGGGGGCTTTACATGATGTGAGCAGCCCGTAAAGTGACGAGAAAGGAATTCTGCATGGTTTTCTCCAAGATATCATATCGTTGCTAGATAGGTAGGTATTGTCTAAAAGCAATCATGACTCCTCAAACAACTTGTGTAAGCAGCTGTCACCATACCTAACCACCATCGCTACCATTACCACGACCATCAAGCATCCATCAAGCACCCATCACGTCCAACTATTTCTTCATTTCTTTAATTTTGTGCTATTGACTCTGAGTCACCAAACAACCATCAGTCAGCTAGTTGACAAGTTTAATCTCGCTGCCATGTCACTGCCATGAGCCGTACGAGAGAGGGAGACTTCAGCTTTTCATGCTTTCACACTTTCATGCTTTCATGTTATCTTTTCTCCTCCTCCGTCGCTTATTCTCCAGAACTCATTCAACCCCCAATCCATGCTTTTCAAATTCAAACCACCCGAGCGCTCGGCCATTCATCATATTAACACATGCATACTGTACCTACGTATTTGACTCAAGACAAAGTATCAACACAATTTTCTCTCTCGCGATCAACGGCCGAGCCGGTAGATCCCATCATCGTGGTTTTCTTATCAATCCCCGTCCTCGTACAGTAGCACAACTCATCTCGCCTTCCCCCATGTTTGTCCCAAGCGGACGGAAACCAGCAGCTGTCAACATCAACTTGTAGATTGCCCGCTTGAGTGCGTATGCTCGGATCCGAACGGGGCAAATATCGGTAATCAGCAGCAGTAAAGGCGAGGTGGCAGTGACTAACTGTCTTGCGTTGTCAGTCTGTTGTGCGATGTGATCAAACTAGACACTCGTTACTCACTCACGCCACCGTAGTTGTGATAGACCATTCAGGTGTTGGGCGGGCATGGAGTTCACTTTCATTCACTTATAATAGTCCCATCATATAACCTTACTCGCTTCATTGATGCTATGCTAGCTATGTAGCACTCGTCCTCGTTCTCACTTCATCATCCCCCTTCTCATTCCATCCATCGCGTGCTGATATGCTTGCTAGCCATATGCTACGCCACTCTCTGATGTACGCCTGGCAGCATTTTGATACCAGACATATCCATCCTCTTCCCCTGCGAGTCATCACCCTCGCATCTCCGATAACATAAATATCTTCTCTCTTGAACACCTCTCCTTCGACACTTCATCATCATCGATGTCAGCCTGCCTGCCTACTTGCTTTAAAGTAGCACAGATCGCACCCAATACCCCTCCTGGTTCATAACGTATTACCCCGATACCGATGGGATTCATCAGCAGCGAGGGGTCAGAGTCAGCCGTTTGCTGACGTTTCGGTTCTCGTTGATCTTCGTCTCTCGTGACGACGCGTCCCTTTCTTCCCCTGGTTACTCCTTCCGCCACCTGAAAGCTGCTTTACTGGATAGATGTGGATAGCCAATTGTGGTGTGAAGCTGACTCCGCTACACCCTCAAGCTCAAGAACAGAACGCTTGGCAAGGAGTAAGAGGACCAAGTCCAACAGTGATTCATAGTAGTGTGTGTGTGGTGTGGTAAGATGGCGTGGCGGAAGGCCGATGGGTAAAGCACACTTTCAAGTGAAGGAAGGACTATATAAATGGCTTGTAAAAAGAGATTATTGATGAGTCGCTCTCAGGTGAGCGTCTTCCAGTAGCTTTAAATGAATGGCAAGCAAAGGCTAAAATGGTAGTGGTAGTTGTCGTGTGTCGCCTTTCTGGTTGTTGGTTGTTAATCTCTTTGAACGCCTGTCGCCCACCCCCGCGTAGCGCATCGCTCGAGCCACTGTTCGACAAGGTGACGTTATACATCACCCTGTTCTCGTTCTGCTTGCTCACAGAAGGTTGACCCGACCAACCTGGCTCGACCCGAGTTACTGGCTTGGCGACTTTATCCTCTATCAAGCCCGACATAACACCCCCATTCCTGCCAGGCCGGAAGGAGCAGTTTATAATCCAACAAGGCAGTGGCCATCAGCAATCCCACTGCAGTCACCCAGCCGACGTGACATGCTGGCGGCCAACGCGCCCTCATTGAGCCCGCTGGTTAGCGAACTTGCCCTGAGGCTGCTGCTGAGGCACAAAAGCAGGCTGCTGGTACTGGACAGCAGGGCTCATTCCATAAACACCGGGCTGACCTTGCTGCGAGCCCTGGTGCACCATCATGGGCGCCGATGGGCGGCCCGGGCTAGGGTATCCGTTCGTGCCGTTCATGGGCTGAGGGGGTACACCGCCAGCCGGGATGAACTGGGGATGTCCAGGATACATCTGGACCTGAGGACCGGCTGCCATCAATTGGCCATTGGGCCCTGGGATGAACTGCGGCTGCATCATAACAGGACCGCCCATGTGGTGTTGCTGCTGGGGCATGAACTGGGGATTGTTCGAAAAGCTGCGGAACGGTCCCATCTGAGGCGCACCGCCAGGCATGTACGGCTGCATCATAGGCTGGCTGTACTGGAACTGACCAGGAGTGCCCTGGGGATAGACCATGGCCGCATGTCCCATCCTAGGCGACGCGAACGACTGTTGGGAGTTTGAGTGCATCATCCGATGATCGTCAGGAGCTGTGAAGGGGACATGAGGGGCATGTCCATGTTGGCCTGGCTGCATCGGCATAGGCGGCATGTGAGGCGACTGCCTCGGGGCAAGATTCTGTGCGCCATGCTGCATGTGGATGGGCAGCTGGTGCTGATGGTGAAACTGAGGAAGGGCATGAGACGGGTTGGGCGTGGCATTGACGGTGCTCGGGACCGGGTTTCTCTCTATGTACTCGGTGTAAGTCATGTTCATCGTAGAGTCGGGCTTCTCGTTCTGAGGATCGGACTGGCGCCAAGTTGGAGCGGTCTCATAGGCTGGGCGAAGGGAACCGTTCTCCTCCCATCTCGTAGCATGATTCTGCATAGTAGGCTTCTCTTCCTTTTCCAAGAAGGCCAAGATATTGCACTTCTTAGGGTCCACGTCCTTGGTCTTACGCCTGATCAGCTTTCCAGGAGGAAGGGCTGAAGCGCCCACAGGCTCGACAACAACGTTGTTGACCGAGGCGCGGGGGCTCGAACCCTGGCTAGGGCCCGCAGGACTAAAGGCAGGGGCGAAGGGGGTAGCGCCAGGTCTGAACTCATGGATCAGAGGGTTGAACTGCTTAGCAGGCGGTGGGACACCACTGGTGCGACGAGCAAAGGAAGGGTCTCCATTGTTGGCAGGGCCGGTGGGCGCAAGACGCATATCAGGACCCTGGGGATGCTGGCCCATATGGGGATGCTGCATCTTGTGCTGCTCAACATTTCGGAGGCGCTGAGACAGGTTGCCTGTCTGCTGGCTCTGGGACATGTGAGGAGGCGGACGGTTTCCGCGGGTGTATGGCTGCTGGTGATAAGCCGCTTGAGGATGCTGGTAAGAGTTGCGCTGACCCTGGTGACGGCTCGGAACGCCGCCAGCTGAACTAGAGTGCTGAGGGGCAGTCGGGCGCGACGCGTTACGGGAATCGGCCGTGGCGGTGGTTGTCGAGCTGGTTTGCTCGGTAGCGGTCTTGCTTGCACCCTCCTTGACGGCACTGGCCTCCTTCGCCTTGAGAGCAGCCTGCTCAGCCTTGATCTTGGCCATTTCCTGGGCGTTCTTCAACGCCTTCTCCTGGATCTCCTTCTGCTTTGCTGGATCCTTGGCAATGATAGAGATAAGGTCAGATGGCACCGGGGTTGAGAGCTTGAACTCGTTATAGAACTTTCTGAGGTCGTTCAACCTGACATCCTTGTCTGCCTTGTTCTTGGCTCTCTGGGCATTCAAGGCACTGCCACGCTGAGCGTTCGCAAATTCCTTGAACGAGTTTAGGAGTCTCTGTTCAATTCCCTGCTGCTTGGTGCTAAGGGTCTGTGCAGTTGCAAGTGCCTTGGTACTAGCCGCGGCCTGAGCCGGAGCGGCACTCTTGTCAGTAGCCTTTGCGTCAACAGCCTTGACTTCAGCTGTCTTCACATCCGGCTTAGAGTCGACCTTGGAGTCCGCGGGGGTGCTGGCAGGAGCGGGCGATGTCTTGGTCGATTGGACGGAGCTCTTAACATCAGGAACAGTCTGTGCAGGTTGCTTCTGCGGGGGTGCCTTCAACTGAGACGAGATGATAGCCGGGTCTACAGGAGCGCCCTTGACGGTAGAGTGCGCGGCAGGAGCACGCCGGGCAGGAGGCGTGTACTTGTTCTCTCGGCCGCCAGACAGGGGAGGGAAATCTTGTCTCCGAACACCACTGTACCTGTTTTATTCGTTAGTCGGCCCTAGTACCCCGTTTTCTTCTTCACGCCTGTGACTTACTTGTCTTCCTCGTCACGATCATCTCCGCCCTGGAAGTCCATGACACGCTCCTCAGCCACGTGTGCGGTGACGGGAGCACTGCGCTCAATCTCACGGGCCTTGCGCTCCGCAGCGGCCATCCTCTCCTTGTATTGGGGGTGGCTCTTGTCGATTGTCGTGGTATAGATGTTTTCGTCGTAGTCAGTCCTGAGACCGAAGAGGCGCTCATTCGCAGCGAACTGATCCCATTGACCGGAAGCGTTGGTCTTCTCCAAGCTATCATCAAGCCCATCGGTAGAATCGGGCACCCAGCGTTGCAGAGTTCTCTCTTGGAAGCGAGAGTTGGAGATGGCGGCATCGGTACGGAAAGACGAGCGATTGCCTGTAGAATAGTTATGTTAGTCATGAACGAACAAGCAGGGATAACGCAACCGGTTTGTCCCATACCGTTGGCAGGCTTGCTGTCGGATTTGCCCAGGTTGTTGATCAGGATAGGACGCGCGTCCATGATCTCCTTCTTCTGGAACGTCATGGTTCCTTGCTCCTTTCTAGAAGCTCCGTTCATTTCGGCCGAGTTGGGCAGCTTCTTCTGCGTTACCGTAGTCAGGCGGCAGGTGTTGGGGTCTTGGGTGCTGGCATAAGTACCCTCGAACTCGGAGCCGTTAGCGAGGGTAATGCGTACTCGTTGGCCCTGAAGATGGTTTGAGTAAGCGTCAGACTGTGTGCAATGGCAACCAATGGAAGAAGAGCGGGTAGTCCATGTAGCAAGAGGCGGATGGCGCAAGTGACATTCGGTGTCGTGGACGGCGGCCATGGTGGAGCAGCTTGTTGGGCTAGGGGAGTAGGGTCCGCCAAGGAGCTATGTCATGGATGTCATGGATCGCGAAAAAGGGGAAAGAAAACAACAAGCAAACAAGAGTGACAACGAACCTCGCGAAGGGAGCTGGTCACAGGTTTCTTATCCTGTGCGCTGAAGTTGTTCTGCGGTCTGGCGGACTGGCCGGTGATGGGGTTCTTGGCCGAAGTCCAGGCCTTTTGCTGGACGGGAGGGGCAGACTGTCTGTGCGGATGTCAGTCTAGAGTTACGGCGCCGAAGGGGGTTTGTTCGTCAAGCGGGCAAGAGCATGGCAATGGGAGGAAGAGATGGGAAGAAAGATGGTTCCGCGACGACAATGGAAGTCGATCTGGAGGTGGATCCCAAGGTCCCGTCTAAGGGGTCTGACAGGATGGATGGGCAAGCGTGATGACGGGGGTCGGGTTAAGGTGTGGCTTTGTTGTTGCATCGGTGTGCAGCTGCCGTAAGGATTGGGGAGCGACGGGCAAGGCGGAAGGGCAAAGGCAGTGTTTGAAGGGGCAGGAAGGGTACAGAATGGTATCTCACCTGTTCTGCTGGCTGGAAGTAGCCGGCACTGCGTCCGATGTCCTGGCTCGTTGCTGGTCTCCCAGCTTGCTGCTATAAAGAGGCCGGGTCGCGGGGGACTTGACGTCGGGCGTCGACGACTGCGATGGGGTCGAGGCTGTGGTGGTCGCGGGCTTCGCGGAAGCTGGGCGGTTCTCCATGCTGACTTCCTGCGATTGGGGTCCCAGCGAGGGTCACTGGTCTCGCAGTGTTGTTGCACCTTCTTCGTCGGGGAGAGGTGTTGGAGATGTGGAAACGACCACTTTTTGGCCGTGGTGAGAGGAAGGGTGCGGCGGGCGGCTTTGATGGTGCGGTGCGGTGGGTGCGGCCAGCGGGAGCGGCAGGAGGCTAGGGGGACGCTCTGCGGTCGGGGGTGTTTGCACCAATTGGACGAATCAGAATGATGAGTGCTCGTCCGACTGGATCAGTGTCGACGAGATGGATGTGCACCAGCAAAGCAATGCCAGTGAGAGTCCCGCTGCGTCGACAGGACAGGCCCGAGTGTCTTTCGCGTGGAGAGACGTGGAGGGGTCCAGTAGTGATGGCGGGTTGGGGTCCAGTCCGTCTGGGGTTCCGTCGCCGCTTCGGGCTGTTAATTGCCTGCTGAACACTCAAAAGGTGAAGCGGGCTAGACCGTCAGACCGTAAGATCGTGTATTCGGTCTGTAATTACGCAAGGTGAAGGCTTCGTAAGTAGACACCCGGTTCAGAGTGCAAGGGCGAGTCTCGTGAGGAATAGAACAACGCCGCGTAACGAGTGCATCCAAGTCCTTAATTTCTAACGGCAATTGGATTTCGAAGTCGTGCTCGGTCGGACTCGAAAGGTCGTCTGGTTGGATTAGGGGGTTGAATGGGGGCGTCGCTAAAATGCAGAGGTAGGAAGTACTGCTTGTATTGATGTGAATAGTAAGTAAGCTTCGACCGGATCTCGTCGATGGCGGGGTGATGAGGCACGACTATGCGGCTCTCAGCCCAGAAGACAAGGAAGGGATCAAGGCTAAAAGTCCTGATGATGGTAAGTATTAAAAGAGCCGACAGGGGAGGGGAAGAAGGACTGCTGCGATCGATATGAAAAGCGATCAACAGCGGTGGTGGGGGAGCAGGGCGGAAGGAGAGAAAGAAAAGGAAGCTTGTCAAGGGGAATTTTGGCGGGACCCAAAACCCTGGGCGAGTGTGGAAAGCGGACGTGGATTGGCGGGGAAGGTGTCGAGCTCCCGTCTTGTGAAGTGCAAGTCCAGAATGGTGGGCTGCTTAGGTCTGATTTCCTAACAGCAAGTGAATTGTATGAATGTCCCTTTCGCTGGGCGGTGTTGCACGGCCACACCAACGGAAAGAACCCGTCTTGGCTGTCACAATTAACTGATATAATAAGTTTGGAAGCGTTCGCTAGACATTTAAAAAAAAAAATTATAGAACAAAACATTTGATGTGTGCTTTTGAGAGTACCCGACGCATGCAATACCGGCAGCTCCTGTTGACGCAGACCACGGGCGGTCGGCCCCTTCGATGTCCGGTTGAAAAGAGATCAAAATGTCCATCCGAAACCACCGCAAGCGCAAAGGCCAAACCCAAGTCCCGCCTTTTGCATTGTGGCACGCGAAGCAGTCAGAAGGAGGTTATCTTCAGAATCATAACTGGGTGAGTGTTACAATACTACCGTTGAGCCAAGCCATCGCTCAGCCGACCCTGGGCAAAGAACAACCTGGAACAGCTCAAGCTTCGATCTTAAGTCGGGAGACGGTCTGGAAGAACAACCTCAAGAGAAGCACGGACCCTCTGCCTGGGTTAAGAGAACAAGTGCAGGCTGCGAGTTCTTCGCTGAGAGGCTCTGTATCTCTAACAGATGCCCTTAAATACACCACTACTACCCCTGTGTGCTCCAACTATTTCAGTGCCTTGGTGTGCACCTGGGTTGTTTATAGGGAGGAATTGCAGAAGTCTAACATACCACTAACACCATAATGTGCCGTACACATTCGTCGGCTTGGAACCAACGATCAAGCACGTGATCCTTCCCGCCTTTATGTTTCCACTCAAGCTTGGGGCACGGTAACTTCACATTCACCTCGAGCACATTCCATTCACGCTGCTGTTGGCGCGGCCAACATCATCTCCTCTCTGCCAACTGCATACCGTATAATTCTGGGGGATAGCTTTTCAACACCCTAGGAAATCTCTTCTTAAACCCAAACCTTAAGGCACCTAATGCAGGGTTCAAAGAGGGATTCCCAAGATTGTTGAAAAGCTATCCCCCGGAATTATACGGTACAATACATAGCAGAGCGTAGATGCATGGCGGGAAGCCTTCTTCTTTCTCCGTCTTACAGGATCTCCAGTCGGCGCTACCGATAAATCCGGGGTACTGGTGCACTTAAAAAAAAAACGATTGCTATGTCCTGACCTAAGGAGCCACCCCCGACGTCGAGGTCCTCCATGTCAGTGACGGTGCCCCTGCAATTTCCGGAATGACTTACACGAAACAAATGATCGATTTGACACCCCCATGGAATGGATGTATGGAACAAGATCGTGAGACCATGCCACCTTACATACCTGAGGAAAAGTTCGAGATCTCTTCCATGCAGATATAATTTTATTTTCAATGTGTTCACATGTGCTGCGGTTTTGATACATACAGTGACCGGGACCGCCATCTCGTCGGCCTACATAGGTAAGCGCTCATCGTTGACGTTTTTGCCGTTTTCGTTAGAATTCTGGATAGCAACGAACTCTTAAACACCGTATCCGCTTCGCGAATCGCAATACCTTTAACCAGTGCCCGCTAGGTACATACCTAGAGGATTTACCATCCTGTCCACACCTCGTGGCTCTCTTGGTCAATCCTTGTTTGAGGCAAACTGTAGTAGCAGATGAAAGCGACAGACGGTCACTTGTCTCAACAGTGCAAGACCAAAATGATCTTTGCGAAGCCGGAGGAGAAGGGGAGCTCATAGAGCTCATGGAGGGACAATATCAACATCAACAGCAAGCAGCGTCGGGTGGTGATGTCATTGCGCGCTTATATGTTTTTCACCTCTGCATTCTTTTAACCATACAGACCATAGCCGCGAATTTACACTACTACTGTCGTTTGGCATACTTTACCGTTCATCATCATCATCATTTTAAGTGAGGTAGCCTCGTGGCACAATCCCCAGACCTCTCTCTCTCTCTCTCGGAGGGAGGTCTTAGCGGGAGATCGACGACCACCATACACCTCTGCATGGATATAAAATGTTAGCGTGTTTTTTTGGTGGTGGCGAGAACTTTAAATTTCACACAAGAAATCTCTGGTCCAGCTAGTAATTCACCCCTGTTTCCTGTTTGGTCAAGGTACCAAGCTAACGTTTTACATCCATGCAGAGGTGTACACTAGATGGCATGGCACCCGACCGTTCGGCTCTCGTGATCCGTTCATACAAGTGTGATCTTGGCCGTCCTGGTGTTCCTGCAGGTACGCTTGATCGGTCGGATCTTGCGTAGCTTTCACAATATCGCCTCCTTTCTCCGGTTTGAGATGTGATCTACCGACAAGGAGGGTATCGAGGATTTGGATATGATGCAGTTCTTTATGGTGAACAGTATCCCATGAATTATGTTTGTGCTCCAACAGCAAATTGAATTTGTCCAACTACCGTGATATTAATGGCAACCAGATAGATAAAGTGAGTAGCAGACAAGGAGCCCATTGACAGGACAGGATGACATTTAGATCGCGAAGGACATCAACTTCAGAGAAGACCAACCAGAAAAAAAAAGACAAAAGGGACGAGGAAGTGAATAGTGCAAGGTCAACTGAACGCAATGAGCCAAAAAAAAACACAAAAGATGAGGTCGTGCCCGGAATCGAACCGGGGTTGCCGGAATATTCTGATGGAATTCAGAATCCGGAGTGATAACCGCTACACTACACAACCGGTTAGGTTGTTTGATATTTATAGTGGCTGAACCCAGTACCTATAAGCTCCACTCTAATCCACACCTTCCCCACGCAACACCAATCGATAAGAGAACATACAACACCACTGCAGGAAGACACTCCTTGCTTTGCACCACTTCCGGTGATCGCTTCGATGTTTATATACTTTCTTTCCTCCAACCGACTGAAAAGTTCTAAACTACCTGACGTTTCGTCCCTCACTTTGCCGCCGCAATCTACCACTTTCACCCCCTACTAGAACGCCGAGGACATCCCAACATCTTATCTCCCAGATCTGCCAAACAATCTGATCTCGATGTGACCTACAATAGAATAGGACAACGAGACCATGCCTGTGGTTGAAAAAGGGCCTAACGAAAATTTACACCACGGAAGAAGTATCGGTAAACTTAAAGTATCCATCCACTTAGTACCTGTAATATCTTCCGCTTCGCTGCGATATTATCACGGCCTTTTTTTATATTTCTACTAACTAGGGCGCTTGTTTCCCTTCCGGTTGGAAAGCGCGCAAATGTACCCTATGTTCCTTGAGCGCTTAAAGAAGGACAATATTTCTCGGGCGGCTCAGAAATGTGGCACGAGATTGAGAACAATGGTCAACTGATGGATCAAGCGGAATGATAACCTATAGATTTCTTCGGCTTTCGAAAGACAAAGGAAACAAGCATTTAGCCGCTTTCCCGACAGAGGCAGAGCACGTGAGCCACTCTACCTTACAAACCGGGCTGGCTTTTGGTACTTGAAAGCGCCAAGGAGGTGAATCATATGCCCTACTACCTATGGATCTTAAACGCTGGAAATGAACTTGATTTGTATAGTTTGCCTTCCTTGTATCAGTTAACCTAGGTGATGAGTATTTGTGAAGGATCCAAGTGAATCCCCCCTTTTCATACAGAATCCAAGCAAAAGGGCCCGTGGCCTGGGTAATTCATCCTTGAAGGCTGAAACCCCATGCCACCCATGGTCATCCTCGCTTTGCATGCCTCGTTAAGGAAGAGAAGGCGGGAAGGATCATGATTACCCGCACATCTCCAAGCTCTGATACTTCCGGTACCCAGCGCTGTTCGGGGCAATCTGAGGCTGAAAATACGCCACATCACATCACAGCCCGCTTCACGCTGGCGCATAGCGTATGCCTGGTACCTAGGTAGGCGGGTTGTGAAACCCACTGCGGTCGAGGTTGACTACCTCAGGATGGAGAATGGACTCGGGTGCTGAGCCAGCCAGCCTTGTGACACCATAGTGACCGAGCATCTGTATCAGCGCATGTGAGCCAGAAACACATGTGAGGCAGTGGAAGCTCCATCAAGGCAAGCCTCTGGAGATAACAGAGCACAATGTAGAGAGCAATGAGAAAATAGAAATTGTCCCAAAAACCGAGCCGCCAACGGCAAGCCCCATTAAGATTCAAGTGTGGTCTAACTGTAGGTATATGCAGAAGATGAAGATGATGGTGAAGAAAGTGTGTGTGTAAACCGAGCCCGACAAAGGGGGGCTCATGCAGTAGTAGGTGAAGAAGAAGAAGAATAAGAAGTCCATCCATCCATCCCATGAATGATGCCCAAGAAGTGAAGTGGGTAAAAAAAACGCCTTTTGGTTCCCAAACCGGTATAGTAGGTATTCCCGATGTAAACCACCCATCCATTTGTCCGTCCGTCCCGTATCATCCATCTGGTCATTCGAGTTGGTCATCATGCATCGAAGTCAAGGAATATGCGAGTCCCATCCTGAGAAGTCATCAATGCCAACCAAAACCAACCAGTCCCGTGTATACCCAAGCCAAATAACCAAAATTACTACCCATCATGACCATCATTGCCTTATGGTCATGGTCATGCATGCAGGTGCTTAGATGGCAAACCCAGCAGCAACAACCAAGCCAATAACGACCATGCCGAACTCGCTCTTGCGATCCAAGGCGCCGTTGGTGGTGCCGCTAGCCGAAGGGACAGCACCGGTGGACGAAGCACCACCGGCCTCGGAGGTGACAGTAGCAGTGACTTCCTCAGTGCCCGCTGAGGGCTTGGTGATGAAGGTGCTGTTGGAGTAGATGCCGCCGGCACTGCTGGAGATCACACCTCCAGTGCCGGTGGGAAGAGGAGCGGTACCGGTGGAGAGGATGGGAGCGGTAGAGATAGGGGCGCTGACGGCCACGGAAGTGCTGTGGGCGGAGTGGTCCTCGGTGCCGTGGGCAGCGGCGAGGCCGGCGAGGGTGGAGATGAAGAGAGTCTTGAACTGCATTTTTGCTGTTTGTTTTGGTTGTTTGGTGGAAGAGTTGTGTGGTGTTGAGTAGCTGGTTATATGCTTCTTATGTTGATATAGCGATTGTGTATATGCCTGTCTGATAGTTGAACAAGACCGGGTGGAATCGTTGTTTGATTATTTGAATCGAAGTCGTGTGGTTTTAACGAGTGTGTGTTGGTATGACCAAAAATAAGAAGCGAGATATCAAAGGAAGAGAGCAAGACAGAATCTCAGCTTCATTGCGGCACACAGCCCGTCTTTTAATACGAAGTCAGGAAGCAATAACAATGTTTGCCCGGTCATCTGTAAACGGTCTGGACCTCTGGACCGCACATGCTCACTCTGATGATAGGGGGAGCGGACGCAACAACAAACAAGGGTCGACCCCCGTATCAAGGAGGCCGCATTCATGTTAATCTCGGGATGCAAACATCATGGCGTCCAATGTTTCTCCCGCGTTCAAACTGACAAAAAAAGAAACACTGACTGGTGGGCTGGAGCGGAAGGGAACCCTGTGATGGGAGTGTGGTGTGTGGAAACGGAACCGGCGTGATGCAGCCAGCCGCAAAAAAGAGGACAGGGGGGTGGTCAGGAAGCGGACAATGCGAAAGCCCACACAAGCCCCTTCACTTCAGCGGTCTCAGTGGTTGCATCTCAGTCAGTTCAATGCAGGCCGCGTGTGTCCAGTCGTTCGAACACGGGAAGATTACCTGGGGGTGTGGGATGCTTCAACAAGGATGCGTACGCGATCCCTCGAACGCCTCAGTGGTCCTCCTCCGGTTAGCAAGCAACCACAGAGTGAAATATGATTGGAGCCCGGTTTAGTGCTGCTAGGACAAAGGCAACGTTGAGAGGGCCCCCTTGTCCGCATGGCCTTGTGTGGCTCTAGGGAATTCGATGGAGTGTTTCGAAAGTTGAAACGGATTGCCATTGCATGTTTTGACGTCTTTTCTCTGAGATTTGACGCAGTGAAAAGGGGGCTTAAGGGAGAGTTCCAGATTCCGTAATCTAGATTGCGCGGCCTGGAAGGAATGGCCTTGCAAGACACAGCTTGTGACTTTTGACTTGAGGCTGTCAAGACATCTTGTGCACCTTTTGCCATGTATAATGGAGGCACAGCTAGGCATAGTTCTCTTTTATCCAGATCATCACTGCGGAGCATTTCTTTTTTGCTCAAGTGTAGGGCGTTTGGATGGCGGCAGAATAGCTGCAGGTCCGCCAGCCATTTTGGATCATATATGCAGTGCCACGATAGTGATGCGACCCGGTCAACGTTATATGGGCGCAAAAGGGTGTGGAATAGATGGCTACTTGCCTGTCAGTGGTTCGACGGGATGATGTTATCTTGATGGTGGATGATCACCACATTGGAGCGGCAGCAGCAATACGAGCAAAAGCAACACTCGTGCTTTGTGACTGAATCTGGATGCTATTGTCGTAGGAAAGATTGCGATAGTCAGACACTCTTTGAGTTGTAGGATGGGCTGGGTGGTGGCCTCGGTGGCGTTACCGAGTCACTCGAAGGGTGGCAGTGACAGGATCGCTGGGCTGAGCTGATGGAGGGTGGCCACGTTTACCCCTAACCCTCAACCTTCTGAAGTAAGGATCGCGATAGGATGATGTGTCGCCTTTTGACCACTGGGTCGTACGACCGTCCATCAGTGTCGAGTCTGACAGAGAAATAGATCCGAATGTAACTGTGTGCAATGAAAATAGAAATTCGAGAAGGACGGTGTGCCTCGAAACGAGTGGCATTTGTTTTTGGGCTGGGTATGGAACGCAAGAGAGGTATGACGGTGGAATGGAACACTGAACAGAACGAGCTGCCGAACATCGACCCCGAACTGGAGGTGTCAGTTCTGTTCCAGTACCCGGGAAGACGAGGACGGTTTGGCAGGCCTGACTTGGCCATTCTGACAACACCTGAATTCCGACAAGGCGCAGGTGACGGCGAATCCACGACTTCTTGAGGACGGAGAAAGCTCAAAAACGAATATTCGTATCCTCAGCAACCTCATCGGTCATCGGTCTCACGACCTTTCGCACCACCGAATTGACGACAAGCCCTAAAAAGCCATCTTACCATCGTCGGCTCGTCTTCGCCAAAACTTCGGTAAAACGCGCGGATGAACAATCTCCATGCGTACGAACTCCGCCTGCGCGGGCGGGATGTGCGAAAAAGAATGTGGAAAAAAGGACATGGAAGGAAGAATTGCAAACGTGCGAATGACCTCTTTGTTGCCATGGCCAAAAGAACAAATGGCGGCGGCGGACGAGAACGGCTTCCACGGGCCGTGATGGCTCAACTTCGGGAGACCGAATGCACTTCCGCGATGCCGCCAAGACCGCGGCGGTGTGGGGGGGATGACCCCCCATTGACGCTGTACAGGAAGGGGGTGTTCCCAGTCAACTGTTCCTGACCAACTGGCTTTTTCCAAATATTACAAGAGGCTTCTACAATAAATAAATTGTAAATGGACTGTTTAAAAGGCTTAGCGTTTGAAATTTGCAACCGTTTTAATTTTTTTAATAGTATATCAACCGTCTAAAATTATCACCAATTTTCAATGATTAAATATTAAAAAGTGCTTGAACTATTTATTTATAATAGATTAAATACAAGTCTTCTTTAAGACGTTTATTTCTCAAAACGTTAGCGGATTAAGTACATTTTTTAAAACTTGGTTAGTTATAAACGAGTGGGAATTTTCTCAAACGTTTAACACCTATAGATTTATTGTACACGAACGTTGGATAAACGTTTGCTAGACCTCCCTTTTTTTTGTATAGGACAATGTCGCTTTTCCTAGCCTGATTCTTGGAAAAAGCTTGAATGTTTGGCAGTTGCGGTTCTGGAAGCTGCTGTTTTCAGAAGAGACTTTTGAAGGAATTTTGAGGTTCTTGACAACCTACCTAACTGCTTGCCACTTAATATTTCAGCGGACAGCGGGTTTGTTTCCGACTTGATGAACAACACCTTGAGATTTCTCCTCTTTCTATTTACGACTTTCATAGTTTGAAAGGGTCGTAAGCTTGACGACGCATCGCTGAAATCAGGACCATACAGGCAAGGAAAGATGTTGACAAACTACAATCCCTACCGGTGGCCCGGAACATTAACTTTCAGTGGGAAAAAGGCCCAGAAATCTACCTCATTACGTAGCATTTTCGCCTTCTTTGAATTTAGGCTTGGTGTTCTGGTTGGTCAATCATCGCCAATCTGTCCCCAAACTCGACCCCAACCGCTCCAACCACTTCAACGACGACCGCCGCTATCGACGCCGCCTCCGGCTTGGCTACTAGCTACCAGAACGGACCGCTTGATCTTCGGTTGATTGTTTACCGTTGTTCGGATTTTCCATCACACACAGACACACCCCCATTCGTCATCTTTCTCCAAGCAAAGTAATTGTAATGTCGTTATTGTAACTCCGCGCATACCTCTCTCTACGTACCGACTATCCATCCCCCTCGAAGACCCCGCGTTCACAGGGCAAACCTCTCGTCACTTCCATCAACGCACAACTAGCCTGACACACCTACCGCCCAGTCTCGTAGGGGTTTCCGGGCCGTGAACAAACTCAAACTGTTTCCACGAAAGAAAGAAGAACCAGCCTTGCAAACTAGGAAGCTGGCGGTTGATTCTCGGACTATCGTCGGGTATGGACCAGGCAGACCATGAGGGGTGAAGCATCGTGAAGAAATTCGAGTACAAAAGGCTGGGACTTACCGTAGCTTTCAAGTTACTTGAATAAGTCAAAGTATCGGCTTGAGTTCCAAATATCTTTACCGACGGTTGCATGGGGGTATTGGAACCTCAAACATCGAAACAACCAACAGCCCGGACGGGTACATCAAGCCCGAGACTCCTCTTGTCACATTCCTTCCTTCGACGCTTTAACTATTTTATATCGTCACCATTCAACCCCAAAAGACAACCACAACTATCACGCCCAACTCTTTCCAAGGCCACAATGACCTCCTCAACCCTCCCTCCTCCCTCCGACCCGGAGAAGATGAATCACCAACCCCACAACATCCAACCAGCCCCAACAATATCCAACACCGACCACAACCATGACCCCGAAAAACCTACTGCCTTCCCGATCGAAGGAGAGCCTAAACAAACCCCGACCAAAGATGATGCCAACAGCGGCACAGACAAAACCCCATCCGAATCACCCTCACCCCAGCAACAACCCGACCACGACGCCAACAAAACAACCTGGAACGCCTCCCGCACCTCCATCGTCCGCTTCCTCCTAATCTGCTACTCCTTCATCCTAATGGGCATGTCCGATGGCGCCATCGGCGCCCTGATCCCCTACCTGGAGACCTACTACTCCATCTCCTACACCGTCGTCTCCTTGGTCTTCCTGTCGCCCTTCATCGGCTACTTGCTGGCTGCTTTATTCAACAACCTCATCCACCACCACTTCGGCCAACGAGGCGTTGCCATCTTGGGCCCTCTTTGTCGATTGATTGGGTTCATACCCATGGCCTGTCACCCACCTTATCCCGCGCTGCCGGTGGTGATGTTATTCACTGGCTTTGGAAACGGGATCGAGGACTCGGCGTGGAACGCGTGGGTGGGAAACATGAAAAAGGCTAATGAGTTGTTGGGCATTATCCACGGGTGTTATGGGCTGGGAGCAACGATTGGGCCGTTGATTGCCACGAGCATGGTGACGAAGGGCGGGCTGGAGTGGTACACGTTTTATTATGTGTTGGTCGGGGTGAATGGTGTTGAGCTGCTGGCGATGACGGCGGCGTTTTGGACGGCGACTAAGGAGGTTTATCGGGCGGGGATTGCGGAGTCCGAGTCGGAGGATGTTGCTGATGATGTCGATGAAGAAGGTGCTGCTGGTGGAGGAAACGAGGGGGGCAATAAGCGGACGACAACTCGCACCGTCATGCGTGATCCTATCCCTTGGATTGTCGCCATGTTCTTGCTGGGTTACGTCGGCGCCGAGGTCTCGCTGGGCGGGTGGATCGTGACGTTCATGCTCAAGGTGCGGCATGCGGAACCCTTCAATGCTGGGCTGACTGTCACCTTCTTCTGGCTGGGACTTACGGTGGGGCGAGTGTTGCTGGGCTTTGTCACGGGTCGTATCGGAGAGAAACTCGCTATCACGGGGTATCTCCTGCTGTGCATCGCGCTACAGCTGCTGTACTGGCTGGTGCCGAGCTTCGTTGCCTCGGCCATCTTTGTGTCATTCCTGGGTTTCTTCCTCGGTCCGCTGTTCCCTGCGGCTATCGTGGCGGCTACGAAGCTGCTGCCACCCGGTTATCATGTGTCGGCGATCGGGTTTGCTGCGGCCTTTGGCGGCGGTGGTGCGGCCATCTTCCCGTTTGCGGTCGGCGCTATTGCCCAAAAGAAGGGCGTGTCGGTCTTGCAGCCTATTGTGTTGGCCATATTGGTGTTTATCTTGCTGATTTGGTGGTTGCTTCCCGGCGGTTTGAAGCCGGGAGGTCTGGAACGGGCGCGGGAAAACAAAGAGAAGGTGGGCGATGAGGTGCGGAAGGGGTTCAAATGGTTGAAAGGGAAAGTTGGGAAGACTCAATAGTCGTTTGCCATTTGTGAATACGGAGTGCAACTGAGGCGGATCGAGTTTCAATGCTCCAGTTGCACGACTGTACTCGTTGTACGAGTATATTTATTGAAATAGTACCTACAAATATGCCACCGCAAGACCATTGCCAAAGCAACCAACTTCCACCATAATTGTCATAGTTCTCACAATGTTACACATTTAGGACCGAAATTGATCTGTCCCGACCGCATTAAACCCTGGAATTTGGTCTAAATGAGACCGGACTGCCAGGGCAATGCATTACACAAACCGGACCGACAAGCAGGTCAACTTCTTGCACTCTTCGGACTGGTGACCATTCAGGCCGTGGCGTTTCTGTCCCTCATGTCGTGATAAAAGCTCCACGTAACGTAGCCTCTTGGGCCCACGCAAACCAGGAAGTCTTCGTCCGCCATTAGCGTAAATGCACTGTTATCGTCAAAGTCATGATTCCTCAACCGATCGTAGGCGGAAGTGATATCGAGGCCGTAGACTGGTTGAATGGAAGGTATAGCTTCGACTCTTTCCGTCAAATATTGTGAGACAACGTTCGAACCTTTGTAACCCGGCATCACCTTGCCCGGCTTTGAGGGTGTATTGGCGAGGCACTCTGTAGAACGGTGTTTGACGGGGCTGAACTCCTTGAGCGGGTTAAGTGACGACGGACAATAGACGGGAAGATCGTCCATCGCCTCCAGACGCTTTGGGCTGTTTAGTTCCGATACCAGTAACATGCAGAAACGCAAGTCATCTCTTTTGGTGGGTGCGCTAATGATTTCGATTTGCTGGCCGCCCCAGCAGGTGAATGAGGGCGGGGACTGACCAGAGTGAGCTATGTTGTGTATGAACGGCGATGTCGAGACCGAGGCTGTCAGGGCGTTAAAGAAGACCGTATACCCAAAACAAATGTCATCTTCATCGTGGTGTGCTGCATTGTTATTGTCCTCATCTTTGTAGAATTCTTTGGACTTGGGAAGTCGCCCCTTTAGAAGGAATTGGCAAATGGCGTAGTTGCCATATTGATCGACCTTGGGCTCACACGTACGAAAGTAGTCACGAGTGGGGGGTTCGAATCCTTCGTCGTTGCGTACCAGAAGCGAGTGACGGAATATGATGTCGAAATCACCTGTACCCCACTCCCGAGTAAGAGAGTAAACCGGAGGAAGGGTTGTACTATGTAACCGTAAGGTCCCATTGTGGTTGAATTCGTGGACCACTAGCTTGACGTTTGTCTCGGATTCGTCCTGGAGAGCAAGAAGATAAAACGTATCATCGAGAAGTGGATGAGGAAGAATACTAAGTATGTCATTCCTTCCCTCGGATACCTGTAGAAGGTCGCCAAGTGCAGCAACGAGAACGCGGTCAATGCCGACTTCAGGGGCCGCGCTGGTGTCAACTTCCCGAATACCACGTTTAAACGTCCAAACATAGACCTCGGAGTCTTTGGTCAAGATGTAAGCACGCTTCCCCTTGGTCCTCACCTGATAGATACCGGCAGATGGAAGAGTCACTGAGTCATGTTCACCCGTCTCAAGGTGCCATGCGTGGCTAGTAGAGAGATTAGTATGCAAGGTATGGAGAAGAAGGTCTGAATGTGGGAACAAACTAGGCCCTGCCTGCCGATACGACGACCAGCTCATCACCCAAGTTCTCTACCCGGGCGGGAGAACCATGGAGAACCACAGAAATAGGAAGTTTGTACACTCTACGTTGTTGAGTTCGCAAATCGTCTACAAATGTGAGAGATGAGAGATTGTCATCAATCCTTTGGGGCATCCAGGCCACTTTTCCATTACAGTATTCAAAACTGCTCCATGGCTTGGGTACATCCGTTCCAGTGGGAATGCGGTCGGAAACATGACTGGAAAAGTCACCGCCTGGAAAGATGTCGTCCCAGTCTTGTACAAGATTGGTAGGTTCCAAGGTGAAGAACCTGTCGCGAGTGAGAGGGTGAAGCCACGGAGCAGGGTTGGAGATGGTGGACTGGAACAAGCCCTGCTGTCTGATACTGAACTTGCGAGCGGCTTGGTAGAGCGAGTTGAGCACGCCTTGGTCTGTATCTTCGGACGATTGCAATGGGTTTCGGTGAGCGTAGAACTGGAGGAAATTGGGCATGTGGTGCTTGGCCAGAGCCCTCACGACATCCCGCTGAGACCACGCCTTTCTCCACGCCTTGGACACGTTTAAAATGTTGAAGATATCCAAACCGCACAAGTACGGAGAGACCCCAACGAGGATATCAGTCGGAAACTGGGAAACAATGTCTACTTGCGCGGACACGCTCTGGAGATGTAGTTTGACGAAGCGCGTTTCCTGTGGCGTGAGACATGAGATGAGGGTTCGCAGGTTGGCCAGCCGCAACCCCACGTCTGGCCCGAGAGCCTCAAACTGTTGAGCAAGCGAATCCTGCATGGCTTCGGGAATGGCTGAGAAAACATCAGAGAAGCCGGCGTCGGGTTGAAGACGTTTGACTCCCCCAATGATTGAGAGTGGTTGATGTTATGTTGGTGGGGAGAAGGTGAAACTGGAATAATTTGCAACGCGTGCTGATTGGGAAAAAGCATTCGTATACAGCAGTGTGCATGTCTAAGGGTTAGGGTTACAGATGGGATTCCTCTTGAGGGGTACTGTATGCAGCCCAAGTCTGCTCGCCTGCAACTCGTCATGGCTGACGAGAGAATGACAAAGTAAACAAGTGGGATGTTCGTGGATATGTTATGCGTGCAGTGTTGGGAAAAGATTTCCAGAAGGGGGATGAATTCCACGGTCTGGAATAACACCGGCCTCGAATTGCTCCTTCCCCTTTCCTCACCAACCAAAGGGGAGGCAGTGAAAAGAAACCATAATATCCATCAACACAGCTCTCCCCATCCATCCACAGCTCAATAGAAAAGAATTTGATCCCTAACATTTCCACCATTACTCGCATCCCTAGCAAGCCATTTCGCAAGCACCTCCCTAGCCAACACTGCCGCCCTCAACGCATACTCCGGCCCCGGCAGCGCTCCGTCCACCGGCAACGGCGGCGGTCCAACCGAAGGATCGCTAACCAGCCAAGCTACAGGCTCTTTGGCAATCCCGGCACATTTTGCTCGCATCTGTTCAGCCTCCTCGACCAGAAAGGCCCGGCCGATAATAACAGCCCGCGGCTGTCTCTCGTACTGGTGTGTTCCCACATTGTTGGGTAGGGAGACTTCGGCTTCTGGAGGCGCATGGCCGGCGAAGATGTGCGGAAGTTCGGCAAGGGCTGCTTCGAGGGATTGGACAAAGTGGATTGCTGTTTGTTGAGTTCTTGTGTCAGAAAGTAGGGTCATGAAGGAATACTCGTCCTGGGGTGAGATAACTCTACGTGCCTTCAATATCCGGCTGCAGGGACTTAGCAACAGTACCTCCGATCTCAACCCTTTTGCCAACGATTACCACGGGCAGAGGCTCTTTGTTTTCTGTAAGTTGTGTGAGAGACATCCTGACTGTTTTCGTGGCGACGTCCTAATGCTGGAGACAATGGTATATATTGACAGACGGAGTCAACGTTGAATCTGACATGGCATCGGGGATCAACAACAATTTAATAGCCTACCATTATCGCCGAGATTGAATACCATCGGACTTTGAAGACGGTGTTAGAATGCTGACTACTCAGTTGATTACCAAGACACGTCCCGCCGACCAACCAGCAGCGGCACATACTGGTTGATGGTTCGGTCTTTCGGTCTTTATCCTGCGAATACCAACTTTCGGCGTTTTGACACCAAGGGAACCGGAGGAAGCCCATCAGAATCCAACAACTCAAACCGGGGGTGCTGTCCGTGTCATAAGCCCACCGGGAGGACGAAAGTGCCACCATGAAAGACAAAGCACACATTTCCACTTTACGGGTTCACGTCAACGTAACTTGAGAAGTGTTTCTCTATGGTAATGTTTATTGGTATTCTAGACAACCGCCAAAGCCTTGAAGGCCCACGACAGAATAATCTCTACTTTAACCTCAAGCTAACATATGCTGAACCTCCACCCAGACCCGATCAAGAAACCGAACAAGGAAAACCAACACGACATCGAAAACGCCACTATAGCTATGCTGAAATGCACCATACGACACAACTCCCTGATCGTTGCTCGACCTAACAATGCTGCAAACCTGATCCCGACCAAACAAGAGAAAATCTCAGACAATCCCACTCAACAAGTGTATAAACAAACGCCATAACTATGCTATGATAAACGCCGCCACTTTCTCTACCCAATCGTGTCCAAAAACAAAAGCGCCCCAAATCGGATCAAAACCCTTCCAACGAAAAATCTTTCGTGAATCCTCCATTGAGTAGTACCGCAGCCAGCCTCCGCCTCTGCAGTGTGAGCTGCCCTGCAGTATACGACTTCTTAGGATTGAGCCCAAGCGCGAGGCAAAGAGCATTTGTAATAGTGAAGACGCCACAATCGTACCCGTTGGTTTGACGGGGAGCTTCGTAGTCAATCGTCGACCATTCTGACGCTACCCACTTGTCCTCAAGCGTGACCCTGACCCAATTGAGCAACCTCTCTTTGACCTCGACATCGCCTGCGCCCGCTCGCATTGAATCCAGGTGCGCTACAGTCCGCTTCCCTGGCCGTACAACCGCCAACGTCCAATGTAGGCCACCGCAGATAGGAATGAGGATGGTGTCGATGTCAAAAAAGTTCTCCTTTCTGACATGTGCCTTGCGCATCAGGCGCCCGCACTGGGTTGGCCCAGCATTCTCAAGTCGTGGCCAAAAGTACGACGTGAAAGCAGCGCACTTGGGTTTGGTGTCTTCGGCCCCCGCCGACTTATTGATGGCATCGGCGATATGAGAAATACTGCCAATGATCACATTGTCGTTCAGCCATGCCTGAGGTTCGAGCAACTTCTCAACAAAATCGCGTTTTGTGAGCGGCTGACCGTCTAGAGTCTTGGCCAGTTCCGCGGAAGGGTTGGCATGGAGCACACTGGAGACTTTCTTTTCCCAATCATTGCTGAGGCTTCCGATCAGGGGGTGTTTGGGTGCGCGCAGACCGGTCCGCGAGGCCTGTTCTGCCTCTTCACGGCGCCTCCTGCTTTCCTGTTCTTGTCGCCGCTTCTCCTCGCGCCGTTTCCGCTCTGCTTCCTTTCTGATTCTTTCGGCTTCTCTGTGCCGCTCCTCGACGTCGCGGCGAATACCATCCCCCCACTCGTGGGCCAGTTGGCGGCTAACCTCCAAGTCTTCGAGCTTTTTTGTGGCAATTGCGAGGTCGTTATCAGCCGCTGACTGCTGCACCTGACTGGTTGCCGATGCTTGCTCCAGCAAAAGGCTGGGTTCCTGTTGAGATGCTTCCGAGGTGGCCCCCTCTGTTGCTATGGTATCCTCTCGGTCCGCCTTCCGGAAGAACCGATCGAGAATCGAATTCTTCTCCCCACGTGCCCCTTGAGAGTTCTTTTGGTGTCTGTCGTGGCGGATTCGTTGCAGAATTTGTCTCCGTACCCTGAAGTCGGGCTCCGGCTTTGGTTGTTCCTGAGCGCTGGCTTGGAAATTTTCCAGCATTTCTTGCCGGAGGTCACTAAGGAAAGGACCATATTTGGCCTCGTGAACTCGGAGTCCCATTTCCGCGTCATCTCTTTCAACCTCCTTTTCTGTCCATCTGGTAGGATCCGAGACGGTGAAGCTTCTGCTTTTATCCACCTTTGCAAACCGATGCCGGTTTCTGGCGGCTTGTCCAATGTTTCGGCTCGCATCGTTTTCGTAGTCTTTGACGGAGTTTGAAGCTTCGGTGGGGTGGTGCCACTGCACGTTGATGGCATCTTTGAGGCTCATCACTTGGACGGGTATTTCTTTAGGCGGCGCGTAGCTCGCCACGGGCGCAATAAAGTCGAGTCTTTTGGTTTTATCGGGGGTCGCGACACACTTTGGCGATCCAGGGGTTGGCCATTCTTTGGGCTTTTTGAGGATGCCTTTGGGTTCCAGGATAGGCCGGAACTCATTGACATTGATGGGTGTATGTTCGGTGTTCGGTTGATCGGTAGAGGGAAATTTATATTCCCACCGATACGCAACGTTGAGATCGTTTATGGGAACTTCTTCGAAAGCGGAGTCCGGCCCGGTGGGGAAACTTCCGGGGATTGGCGATGACTCGTTTGCGGTAGGCTTGATGTAACTGGGGATAATTTCGTGCTTGTGGACGGCATTGGCATCCACGAAGACCTTTGATAAAGCTTCTTTGAGCCCCTCCATGCCGTCCATATGATTTTGCAGCAACCACGCGATAAACTCCGCGGCAATTTTGGCCTTTCGATGCAACGTCCTTTCGTGTTTTTCTGGCTTGGCGTATTCCTCATACGCTATTGTTCGCGGTGGGTTCGGAAACAATGCCTTGTACCTATCAAGGTTATGCTCGTTATACATTTCTTCTATCAGCTCGCAGGCTGTGAAGGCGCCATCGAAGTATAAATCTTGTGCATCACGCTGTTTCGTTTCCCGTACCTCTGCGCTGTCGGTAGGAAGCACAGGCCCGATCCTTGGAGTGTCGGTCATGAGTCTGTGGATTGCGATGTTGAGGTCGAGGTCCTCTCCAAGGCTGGGGTCGAAACTCCTCCTGAGGTCTTCAAGTGAGTCGCTGTAGGTGACTTTGGAGCGGTGAATCAAATCCAGGCGATGGTGTAAAACCTGCAAAATGTGTTCGAGCGCATCTCGTCCGATGTAGGAGGTTGCGTCGTCGACCCAGGAAAAACCCAGGAGCTCATTAGGGTCTGCATCCGTTGAAGGCGAGCAGTGTCGTTTCAATCTCTTGACTGACACGATTCCGTTCGCATCGTCAACCTTCCACGTCTCAACGATTTCGTGTTGGGTTTCCCCCTGGAAGAAGCCGGAGATGAAATTCCGGAAATTGGTAAATGGTGTGGCCATCGTATTTAGAGCCTGGGTAGCGAGGGCGAAAGGGTTTATCCACGAGCTTTCCATGGGCGATTCGGACGATGACGCTGGCTCTGGCTCTGGCGGCTCTGGCGGCTCTGGCTCTGACGCTGGCGACTCTTGCTCTCGCTCTGGTGTCTGCAGATGGGAATACTGCTTAGCGTCTCTTCTCGTCTCTCGCACGTCCATGATCAAAGCAGGAGAGAACTTACATCAACGTCAACTGCTGCCGGCAGGACCCTTTTCACCGACTTGGGGTTGATGCCGCTTTGTGAGACGAGCTCAAGCTCGGTGGCCTCTGCGATGCGCTTGCCGTTCTTATTAAGATGGGATCGGCTCAGCAAGTCTTCGTACACTGGCCAATATGGGCACTCGGTGCATGCGCAATGCCAGTTGGGATCCGTTGCTTTCTGGATGACAGATAGGTGCGTCGGATCGTCGTCGCGGATGAAGAATCGTATGTGCCCTGTCCCAGAGAGCAGCGCTTCGGTTTTTGATGTGTAGATTGATGGTAGAGGACAAGAGCAAGTTCCCATGAAGTGCTGGTTGCGAATTGCTACATAGAGCTCACGACCGAAGCGGTCGCCCTCTTGATCTCGTTGTTCACGGAAAATTGGTGATTCTTCTGTTAAAGAAGGGACAATGGGAGTTGACAGGTCGTGATGTGTTGTTAGGGTGTTGCGCCGAAAGCGGCGCGGAAAGTGTAGTCTGACCATTGTAGTGGTCAGTCGCGGTGTTGATGATTTTGTTGTTTGGTGGAAGGAGGAGAGAAGGCAGAGGGGAAGTGCGAAGTGGGGGTTTGACCTACCAGCCCAAGTCTCGGGACTGAAGCTGCGCCTGCTGCCCGTACAATTGATTCAAGTCGCGTCAGGCACTGCGCGCCTGTCCTGTGGACGCGTCTGGCTGTTTGTGAAGGAAGGAGCGACCAGCTCTAGGGTAGGACAGTAGCACTTATATCGCCACAGAAGGAAGGCGCGGCGGCCCGGTGTGGGTCCACTGTTCCTTCCTGTATTCAGCGCTGTAATACCAGAAAAACAGCGTCGCTATGGGGGTTGCCAGTCGGGGCGGCACATCGACGCGGAGTGAACGATTAAAGTTGATGATATCGCCAAACATGTGATGCAGCAAGAAAACAGATGCTTTGGTGTTGAGGCTTGATGTGTGTGAATGGAACAAGACATTCCCGGTCGCACTCCATCCCCGCCGCAACGCTGCAAGAAGCTCGGACGTTGATTGGTGGTAGGCCCGCGCTTCTATTGGTTCTGTGGCTCTGTGGGTCCTGACATGATGGACCCACTACCCGCGCTCCCGCCAGTTTGAGCTTAGCGCCATCAGTCATCAGTGCCCGCCTGCTGCCGGCCACCCATGTGCTGGCATCCTCTCTGCCGTCATCGCGCCTTTTGCAATTCGCGATGGCCGGTGCACGAGCCATATCAATCACGAAAACCAGCTCCCGAAGTTTGGCAACACTTGCTCGTAAAGTAGACGACAAGTTATCCCGCGTGGGCAGACTTACGGTGGCTACTTAATACTGATTAAACAGCGGACTTCCTCAAAGGGTGCCATGTGCGGCGTCAACTTGAATCCGTTTTCGTACACACAGCAAGCAGACTAGGAAGCAAGTGTCTTGAGCCCTCAATCCTTTATTTCTATAGTTCTATAATGTCAAGCACTTCGCCAACGACAAATGAAAGAACCCCGTGCAACGTAGATCCCGCCTAAAGAATATTGAAAAGGCTGCGAAACGACAAAAAGTGACATTGCAAACTTTTCCGGTAGCCAATCCAAACCCAGCGGCCAAACGTCTAAATGCTCAACAAGGACCGGAAATCTTTCTACGAGGAGATGCTTGCAATGCTAAACACATCCCCCGATTGTTTTGTTCATTGGCGAGTTGGCCTAGCAACCGAGTGGACCCACAAGCCGCTCCCCTTGTTGCTGACCTCCCACCCATTATCCCCAAACTCCTCCCCCATCATTATACGTTCCTAAATGGTTCAGAATCGCGTTTATTTGGCGAGCTCTACACCAGCGGTGGCACCGAGGGTCTTTTTCACGTCGCCTTTTAGGGTTAGGGTTAGCATAGGCTTTTGGTGCTACTGGCAGTGTTGTGATAGGAGGGGGTGGTAGAGGGATTTGGGCGGGGGTTGATAATTTGGGTTGCGCGCAACGGCAACCCAACACCACCCAGAATTCCCAATACTGCCACAAGCCCCTTTCACGGATAGGAGGAAACTTACCATAGATGGCGAACTGGAAGGCAGTAAGGGTGCCGACCATGAAGAGACGGGCACCGATACCAGTGTAAGAGCCCTTAAGGCCAAGCTCCTTGGCGATCTTGACAAGACGGGAGGTGGTGGACTCGCCGGGAGCACCGGGGGTCTGAGAGCAAGCGCGTTAGCATAATCCGGCTAGGTATTGGATTGTCTGGGATATTTACCTTGTTGATCTTGGAAAGCATGGTATCGGCGGGCTGGGAGACGATGGCAGCGGCGAAACCGGCAATGAGACCAGAGCCAAGGTTGACGACGGTCTGGGCAGAGTCGGACATGTCCTTCTTGGGGTAGACGTTGTAGACGGCCTCGGCGACCTTCTCGTAGACGACGAACTTGGACATGGTGTAGGGGATCCTGAAAACCCAGTCAGATGAATGTTACCATGACCGCCATACAGGCAATAGTGCAACTTACTGCTTGAAGAGAATGGGTCCGAAGCCGGCGTAGAAAGCGCCGACACCCTCGTTCTTCAGCATCTTGCCGAAACCGCCAATGAGGCCGCTAGCATAGGTGGGCTGGGAGACGAGACGGATACGGGTAGCCTCAAGGGGGCAGAGGGCAATATCGGCGAAGAACTCGGCAGCGGCGGAGGAAGCGAGGTAGACGGCAGTGCGGTTGTTGGTGGCGGTCTCGAGGCCGAGCAAGTTGATGCTCTGCTGCTTGAAGAACTCGTAACCACCGAACTTGAAGGCACCCTGGAGGAAGTAACCAGCGAAGGTAGGGCCGATACCAGTGAGGAGGGCACCAGCACCCTCGGTCTGGACGACCTTGCGGAAGCCACCGATCATGCCATTGTTGTAGGTGGCGGGGTCGAGCTGAATGCGAGTCTTGACGCTATTGTTACGCAGACGTGTCAGCAGCAGTTCGTGATATCTACGGGACAAGGCCAGTGGACTGTGGGATCCAATGCGCCCAATGCCTATGACGGTGGGTGAACAAGGCGGGACAACATACACATCGACGGGGGTGAGGGCACCGTGGGTGACGGAGCAGCAGATGGCACCAGCAAGAGCGAAGCGGGCATAGAGGTTGGCAGCGCTCATGGGGGGAGCAGCAGCGGCCTTAGCCTTCTCGACGACGGCGTCGACCTTGGGGGTAGAGCTGGCCATTTTGGATATCTGGGTTTGGACGACAAAGACTGAGTGGAGATGGGTTGACGGGGAGGAAAAGAGGGCAAAAAGAGCAATCGGGCGGGAAAGTCGTTCGCGACGGAGGTTGGCGATTGAGCCTTTTTGGAGAGTGGAGGTGGATACGGAGGCACGGGAGGGTGGAAAGGCCGGCGCTGCGGAAAAACAATCAGAGACGCCAGCAGAAAAAAATTGGTCCGGTAATTCCCGGGTCCGGTACTGGCCAAGTACCAATCCCCAGCGGTGCTTGTACCCCTCTATCCCACACCCCAGCTTGTCAGGGGCTCCATAGCGCTTACCAGCCAGGATAACAGGGCCGAAAGTGTTTGAGAGGGACCCACGAGACGTCACCGCGCACACGATTCTACACTAGCGCGACTTCGGAGTTAAGGACAAAAAGGCACAATCCATGACATCCCGTCCACGACCGGGTACGCCGTCCAGGTGCTCTGAGCCTGTGCAAACGTCGTGAAGGGTGCGTGATAAGGAACAACGATTAATGATAGAAGAATACAAAAGCAAGAACCTCGACTCTACAGCTTATCGCGTGGAATTTGCGCTGATCGTTGCTCATCGCGAAATCTTTGTGACATGATGGTCACCGCAATTTATGCAACCAATACAGGGAACCTTGTCCACACTCGGCAAAGCGCATATAGGTTAAAAAAGAAATCGAGGAAAGAGCACTTCACGACGTTGCCCAACTGTAGAAGCGGCAGTCACAACCTCAGCTAGAAGAGAAAAGATTGAACGGAGAAAATATTGCTTGTCAATTCTGTTGGGGCCAATGCTTGCACTTTAAGTACCAATTAACACTCAGATAACCTCGAAGCCTCAACACGACATCGCATCTTGACCCGGACGCAACACAACACAACACATCCATCCCCTGCTTGGCGCGAACGATGACCCTCCACGCCCTCCTCCCGCCACTGCATTGCTGAAGGGGTCAGCCTGTCAGCTTTGTCCCTTTCCGCATGTGCCTTGCTTGTCCGGCTTATTTGCCGTCGCGGGATTGGCTATGCGGAATAAAGATCTACAAACCGAACAGCCTTCAATGTCAGGGCAGCCTGGAGTACACGATGAAGGCTGTTGGAACGTTGAACAAGGCTGCGGAACTCGGGGAAAGCCATGTCATACAAGCCCCTCCGCGAGGCTACGAGAAGGTCGCCGAGGCCGTCTACAACGTCTACCCCAAGAAGCCCGCCGATACCATGCCCTCTAAAACCAAGCCATTTGTAGGGAGAAGGTATACCGACCTCAACACTCGCTGTAACTGGGTTCGAGAGTCCCAGCATTCTTTTTACGTTTCCTCTCTGGGTGTCATTACCACCCCATCCCATCTCAACACCAGTAATAGCATATAGCGCTATGTTAACGAGACGACAGGCAACGTCAAGAGACCTGGCAGTCTTTGCTGGGTGGTAACTGTTCCTGTGATACGCCCATAATCACTTAGAGGCGGACGACAAGCTCATGGGCTGGTGTATCAGTTTGTATCACGCCAAGGTTGTGGGGACGTATCCTAAACATCTGGGCTTTCCCCGAATGCTAGTGTTGTGAACGTATTTACGGTATTATACCACTGGCGTATTGTGACACCAGGCCAAGATAGAATCCAGGCATTGGACGGCCTACATCGCCAAAGACAACTGGCAATCCATTCCTCTACTGGGCTCCCTTTGCCTTCCTCCGGAGCTCGTCAGCGAGTCTCAACAGATAAAACTCCCTCGCCTCAGCCGGCAGCTTTTGGAAGCTGTTTGCGATACGAGTCACGTCCATTCTGCCTTTCTCGTACGCCGCCAGATCTCTGTTCCCATACACATCCTTGCCAGCTGCATAGCAACCGCCGTCGAGATCGCGAAAGAAGACGTTTACCGCAATGCTGCTGTCCGAAGTAGGGGTTGCCGTGTGCAGCCACAGTGGGGGCAAGAACAGGACGTCTCCTGGAGTCACGACAGCTTCGTGAGGATGTGTCACTTGAGCCAAGTATCGCGAATCACTCGACCCCCCAAAAAGAGTAGAAAAGACATCGATGCTCGAACTCGATGCCCCCGGAGCAAAGCTGAGGTGCTCAACATCGGACGGCGGGAAAAGAATCATGCGCTTCGAGCCACCGACTTGGCAGTACACATTGGCCATGACCTGGTCGAGTGTTAGAATACATACCAATACGCGATACGAGATGGGAGGACTTACATCGTAATGCAGCCACATGTTTACTGGTCCAGATACACGTAGCACGGAGCTGAAGAGCCTCTCGTCTACCAGAGCCAGCTCAGGTGGCAACACGAAATCAGTGGCCAACAAAGAAAAGTCGTCACTCAGAACAGCAGGCTTCTCTGTCGGGCTTTCAGTCGACAACGCCCTCAGATATAGCCGATCCCCTTTCTCGACGCGCTTCATGAAATCGCCAAAATCGGTCGTCACGTAACGGAAATTCTTCGTTGTGAAATCCATCGCAGGTGTCGTGGAGTCGTGGATTACGACCTAGGAAAGGACTGTCTGTCAGTCATGGACATGGTCAAGGTAGTTTTGTCATCGTTTGCTTGCCCTGGCTCAACTTACCTTCCGATCTGTTCCAACCTTCTCCGCAACATAGTCACCGTTCCCCCATTTTGATACGCAGTCACCCAGATTTAGGCCTTCCAGAACCACCGGACGACCCTCACGTACGATCCTGGCAAAGTCTTCAGCATTTTCCAACTTGACCCGGGGAATCGGTTGAGTGCGTACGCTTACGCTGCCATTGACGTCGCCATCAGCAATGTCGGTTGCCTGATTTCGGAGAGGGAGACTCCTTGGCTCGCCGGGGATGATGTCGACTGTCTTCTCATGCGCCCAGCCATGTGCTGTGGCGGCCAAATCACCATTCTCCCTTGCAGCCGGCAGCAGAGGTAGCTCTAAAGTCGAGATACCCTTGTTCCAGAAAGTTCCCATGGAGAAGCATGTTGCTCCGCCACCCATGACCACCAAGCAGCGACCGTCCGGTGTGACAACGGGAGAAGTTCCAACCAACAGCAAAGGGCCTGGGTGAGATGGTGTCTCAGCATTTGCGGCCTCAGCAACAAGCCGTTGCGTGATTACGAGTTCGGTGCCGTCCAACGAGCATAACACGATCTCGTCTTCTAGATCCAGAAGATGGTTCTTGATAACACCACCAAGAACCAAGAAGTCAGTTTGACTTTGGGGCAGGCAAGAAGCGCCGAACCTAGCAAGAAGTTGACGGGAGAGTGCCTCTTCGGAGCCGCCAGCGCCAGACTTCACCTGTAGCGGAACAAACCGGACGACCGGCTTGCTGCTGTTGGACAAGTCCAGGTTCCATGCGAGAAGCTGATCAGCAATGAGGCCATCATCGCTCAAGCCGCCAGCAAAAACGCCAGAGAATGAGGCCTGCTCTTGACGGAGACAAGTGAGCGTAGCGCCATACACAGAGATCGGCTTGACGTCACCGGCCAGTTCGCATCTAATCCAGCCGAGCTTGGGCTCATAAAGAAGCCAGTCAGGGAAGATATCTGCGATTCCCCGTCCACCGGCGAGCAGTGCCAAATCTGTCTTCCCCAGTCTCGTGACAGAATGCCTGTAGAGTGGGATCGGGAGATCATGGGTGCGTTTCCACGCCCATTCGCCCTCATTGCCGTTACTCTTCTCCAACAGCCAGCAATCTTTGAGGGGTGTGGAGGGCGACGCCCGTCCTCCGACGAGAAGCTGAGCGTTGCCGCGATCCGTCAGTGTGTGACACATCCTCGTTGAAGGCCCGCCTTCACGGAAAGTGAACGGCATCGCCGTCTTTTCTTCCTCGGTACCATCAACATCGGCGTTCTTCGAACCGTAAACATCACAATTCTGCAACCTGCTCTTCGTTCCCAAGCCCATCACATTCAACAACTTCTCCTCTTTCTTCTCGGAACTCGAAGAAGACGGCAACACCGCCCCAGCCGCGAACCTCCTCTGACCCCTCTGGCCCGGGACATCATCCCACCTGACCTTGACCTTCTCAACCGGCAAGCCCAACTCCCTTCCGTTCGGGATCCCCCTCTCTTTCTCAGTCTGTCCCTGCCCCTCCCCTCTAGCCACCGTCCGAGCCCTCACCACACAGTAATGGCTCGCAAAAAGTGCAAACTCCTCCCACTCGTCAAACGGCTCCACCTCCTCCAGCCTGCATCTCTCAGCCGCATTGACAAACGTGTCCTCTTCGTCCGCCCACGCCTCCCACAGCGTCCAAACGCGCACATCTCCGCCGTCGTCACCACCCCAGCCTCGAGAGCGGAACCGCTCCACCTGCGAAGCTACCGTAGGGTAAACATCTACGCTCTTGATGGGCGTGTTGAGTTTATGGAAATGCGAGAGCATAGTGGACGCAAACGGGTGCGTAGGTCCTGAGGGTAGGAGTTGTTCGAGAAGCACAAACTCGGAGTCGCCGAGGGTAGATGCCCATTGAATGACGGCGTCGGCGCCGGGGGTCTCCATGTAGGTGATCGAGACCTCGGCAACGAAGAGGAAGGTGCATGCCGAAAGATCGCCGCCGACGGCTTTGGTGAGGGAGGCCTCAAGGGTGGAGAGGTCGCGCAGGTCGCAGCCTATTTGGACGTATTGGTCGCTGGTGAGGACGATACCCGTGGGTGCGGTGGTGGGGGCGGGAGCGCGGGCGGCTTTGGATTTGTCCTTTGGTTTGGGGGTCTTCTTGGGTTTCCTCGTAGCTGTAGAGTTTGCGGTCGATGGTGTTGTTGATGTGGCCTCTGCTGTTTTGCTCTCCGTAGTGGCAGCCGTAGTTGTAGTCGTAGCCACTGCCGTCTCCGTACCAGCAGTCGCAGTCGCAGACACAGGAGCAGTCTCAAAAACCGGCACCTCAACCCCCGTCAACATCCCCAGCAGCTCCGGCGTCTCCAAAACCGTCCTCTTCTTCCTCTCAATAAGATCCGGGAAATCAACATCCACAAACTTCACTTTCCCCTTTCCATCCCCCTTCCCTGCTGCTCCGAAGCCACAAGCATCAGGATACCTCGTCAAACACTGCCAAGGCAAAACATCGCTTCCGCAACCCAAATTCACCACCACTTTCCTCTTTCCCTCCGCTTCTGAGCCAGTCCTTTGGTCTTGCAGGAAGTTTCTGACTAGGACATCAATGACGTGCAACCGGAAATGATAACCTCTGTTGATCAAGGGTGCGCGCCGCTGGAATTTCTTGACGAAGAAGCGGAAGAAGTGCGGCTCGTTGGGGTAGTAGAGTTTTTCGACGGAGCGTTTGGAGACTATTGAGGAGTTGTTTGTCTATTGTGGTGTATGTGTGTTAGTGTGAGTGTGAGTGCCGGTTGTGAGAGATGGAAGGAGGTTGAAAAGGCGGCAGACGTACACCCATAACCTGATCATCCTGGGCTTTTCTCGGGTCTTTGGCGTGCTCATGGTGAATGGTGCTCTTTTCGTCGGTTCCCGACTTTGGTTTCTTTTGTTTCTTGTTGCTGGTGTATGTAGTCTTGGCCGGGCCTGCCTCAGTAGCCGGTTCCTCAACTATACCTGGGATTGCCTCCTCAGTGGTACCCATTTTGAAGACCTCAGCAGGTAGGTGTGAGGTTTTTGGAAATATCTGTGAGAGTAAGAGCAAGGACTCAAGACTCACAAGATGTTGAGTGAGAATGGCAAAATAAACTGGGGAAAGTCGATGCCCAATTGGTCAATTGCCGCGCTTGAACGAACGCACGGTTGCAGAAGGAGACAGTGCTTGCGCGGTTGCAGAGACACTGTGGGATCCAGTCGGCTAGCCCCTTTTTGAGGTCAGTGTGGTCAGGTTCAAGGGTTGAGGATTTTGTCAACGACGGAGGAGTAAAAAAAACTCAAAAAAGGCAAAAAGATTGTGTTGTGAGACTCGGATACCGGGAGTCGAACCCGGGGCTGTTGAGAGAGCAGTCACTCCTGAAGAAGTGAGAGTCAACGATGTTACCGCTACACCATACCCGATTGAACTGATATGGTCCGATTTTTGATGATTGTTCGGCCGCAACTTGCGATTATAATGGCAGTCACGGTATCAAGGTGAATACTTCAAACAGACTGGCCCCAATATGAAGGCGGTAAAGCACGGTACGTTACAGACCAAAATACCCAAAATATGCAAAACTAGCCGCTGGACGTCAGGTCCCGTATGTAGTGAAACCAGTGACCCAAGATCCCGTACCATGCCAAACTCCAGAACCCGTAGGTAAAACGTCAGATTATGCCCGTATATGCTCCCAAATTCCCAGACCCTTATTCCCATAATGATCCACCTTAGACCACAATCCCCCTCTGTGCCCACCCGTTCTTCCCCTTCCAAGCCCACAACACCAACCCGCAGGCAACCCAAACACTAACCGCCATCGCCCAAAACGCGGACGCATAGCACTCGCTCCCGTAGCAAAACTGATCTTCCTCCCCTCCTTGGTTTAAAGCAGCCTTCTCCACGCCCGACTGGTAAACAGCCGAGTACACCAGGCCCCAAAACGTCGCGCCAAGAGCGGGGAACATGGCCACGATGCCCCAGTTGGTCGCAAAGTTCTCAACGCCCCAGATCACAGTGATGATGATGGGAGTGAGAGAGAACACAGCTCCGTAGCCAGCACCAACCAAGCCCGAGGCAACCCAGAAGCGCTCGCCGTGGTTTTGGATCCAACCTGAAGCAAGCGCGGCCAAGCCGACGGAGAGGGTGACGGCGAAGAAGAGCAGAAAAGATACGCGAGAGAGGGAGAAGCGCTTGCGTTCGAGCGTTCCAGAGGATGTAATCTGGACGTGGTGGGCCTGCGGGCTGGGAGCGAGGAGATCGGTCAAAGAGCCGGTGAGGAGGCGCACGAGGGTGCTGGTGATGCCGACGATGGAGACGTGGGTGGCTGCGTTGGTGGGTTCGCCGATGAATTTGAGATGAGGCGGGTAGAGCGTCTTGATGACGGTGCCGAGGTTGTTGATGAAGGCCTCACCGGGACCGATCATGAGGAAGAAGCCGAGGGCGAAGCACCACATAGTGTGGTCGGTCAGGAAGCGGCGGGTTTCGGCGTTGAGAACCCAGGTTTTCCTGATGCGGGCGTTGTCGTCTTCTTCTTCGGAGTCGGTGTCGTCGGCCTTGTGGGGGTCGAGAATGCCGGCGCTTTCCATGTCGAGGGGAGATTGCTCTATGGCGCCGTAGCCGGGTCTGTCGGCGGTCCTGCTGCCCTGAAGGAATGTGCTTCCATCCAGGTAGCCACTGCGCTCCAGTTCCTCGACAGCTTCATCGATGAGATCCTCCTCGTTAACGATCTTCAAGCCGAATGTGCCTAGGCAACCGACTACGAACAGCAGAATGCCAAGGAAGAGGAAGAAGTGGAACACGTCCAAATCGCCCTTTGTCCCATCCGCAAATCGCTCATAGAACACACGACTTCCCAGCTGGCTCTGCCACATCCCGCTCAGTCCAAACGCCGCGATAGGTACTGCAAGCGCTAACCCACGATGTTTCCCCCTTCCAAAGTTCTTTGCGCACGTCGCCACAGCGCTCATGTACATCGAGCATGTTCCGACACCGATAAACACAAACGCGGCAATCATAGCCCAATATGCCAACCCACTCGTATCCTCGCCATCAGCCAATGCCGGCGCCTCCGCCTCCCGCTTATACACCCCCGCAGCCAGCCCATATCCAGCCGCAAAGAACAGCGCTGAGACAAACGACAGCGGTCCTGGACCTACGCGATCACACATGTACCCTAACAATGGCACGGGCATGTAGGTGGCAATCGAAGCGGCGCTCGACAGCCCGTTGACCTCGAACTGGGTGTAGTGTAAACGTTCTTGGAAGATGTGGCCGTACATGCTGAAGATAGTTATAGAGCCGGCGCAGAGGGAGGAGAGCAAAGCCGAAGCGAAGGAGAGGTTTCGAGCTGAGGCAGCCGCGGCTCGGGAGGTACGGCCATTGTGGTGACGACGTCGAGACGGTGAGATAGATCGGATAGATGAGGCGCGCGAGGAGGCTGGGCCGATGGTCGAGGCCGAATCGGATTGGAGGAGAGGTGTCGAGGGAGAGCCTTGATCTGGCCTGGGAGCCAGGGTTGGTGATGCCATTTCGGCGGTTTCAACGATGTTGGTCGCTGTTTGTGAAGTCGTGGAAGATAGATCGAGCAAGAGAGATGGGAATATGGGTTTGATGGATCGATGGAGTTAGAGATGGTGAAAAGGGCCTGCTCTCTTTGGGAAGGCCGCGGTTGTTTGTGTTTAGTCGGAATGCTGCGGTTGCATTGTCACAGGCTCGGACCCAAGCCTAGAGTAGAAGGTGGAAAGAGATGGTAAAATGAAGATGTTGTATCGACGAGAGGAGAGCCGCGACAGATATCCTGACAAAATACCCGTCTCACCGATTGAAGAGAAGAAAGGATAGAAGAGGCGGAGAAGAGAGACGGGACGAAGAGTCTTGATGGCTGATTGAGTGCTCCTCCAATCGATAACAGCGACTGCAACGATGACGGAGACTTGACTGAATTGGTGTTCAGGTGACTGCAACCACTGATCCGGTCCACCAAATCAGGGCGCGAATGCAGGGCTAAATTCCCGCTAACAGTGAGTGGACCTCGCCGTGCCTGGCATAAAGTGGGCCTGAGCACCAAAATGCGGAGAGATCCACAAGTCACTGGGTCAGTTTGTCACCGCCTCCAACCCTTACCCTCGCACTTCCCTTCCCTAATGCAGTCCCGGACAATGGGGACTTCATCGATCACTCTCAAGTTCCATTCCGTTACACGACAGGCCGCAACAAGAGGTTCTGTTCATGATCGGTTTCAAATGGTGTTGTTCCAGTTCCTTTCAGATAATGGTTGATCGACGTGTGCCGCTAAGTTGTCGGGCACTCGAACGTTCTGTCAACGTTCCTTCCTCTAACGAAGAAGCGCATGCCTCCTTGGAAACACTACCGCTAAACGAGCTGTCAAGTCCACGCAATCACATCAACTTACCTCCCATCTTTAACCGTCACTGCTTCCTACTTCTGTTATCAAGGCACCATCATCATACCACATTACTGAAAGGGACGATGGCGCTTGGACATCAAGAAAGTGCCAAAGGACTTCGAGATACATCGAAGCAGCCATATCATTTAAAGCCCATTCATTCATCGATAACCACGCACCTGCCCCGTTAACAGTTGCAAGCATTTGAATTCCTTCATGGCTGACGTTTAACATAACGTCTACAACGAGGTGTGGTGTACCTGCCTGATTCCGATGCTCAGGAGCGCAAAGGACCTGTCAGATCACCTCCTGATCGGGCATTCTTCCATTTTCTGTTTAGGTTTCTATATGGAAACCACATGAGTGCCGCCAGTGAGTAAACCTACCTCATCAAACGGGTGAGGTATTAGGGGTTGTACCGAAGTGTACTTCCCCAACAAGAAGGACTGACGTAAGGAGCAAAAAAAAACTCTGCAAAGAGAGGAGAAGGTCCATGGTGACGATGAAGGCCAGCCTTTCCTGATGATGTCGCAGACAGCAAGTTTGGAAACATAAGATCACAATTCTGTACGGATCACGGAAAGGACATTCATATCAGTTCTCTTGAAGAAGGTGAGTTCCCTGTCAAATCATGGGCTCGTGACTCCTGTGAGCACTCCCCTCAACGGGTATATAAGGATCGGTTCCCCCATCTTCTCTTCTTTTTTTTTTTTGTTCCCTGTTCATCTTCAAGCAACAAACCCAACAACAACCCCAACAACCACTCGCATCTCCGACTATTCTCAAAGCCCTGCGTAGCAAATGTCAGTATTCATGACAGGTACAAATTTTCCCTTTGCACCCGGCGGCAGACATTATGTGTCATATGGATCTGTTTATGTCTTGTGGTACCGCCAAAACACCCAAGCACACGTACTGATCGGATTGGACTCAGGACAAGAAGTCTTCGCCAGTAGACATCCGGCACCGCGTATCTCCAGCAAACTACAAGCGAGCTATTTTGACAATGGACCAAGAGAAAATGCATGGGCTATCCATGTGCCTTTGAGGGCTCAAGCAACACCTTGACCCAAAGACGGTTCGAATCTCAAGAGAGACGCCATGAAAGATAGAGGTAAGTGGCTTTGGATCAGTGCCTCTTTCATTGTGAAAGTCTATATACTGACCTTTCATCTCAACTTTATAGTATCAGGCCAACGACGACTGGTAGTGGCCAATATCCCGAAGGCGATCCGACGACATCAATCCCCGAGTGCTCTCGTTTCAACTGCGATGATGACATTGCCTACAACTATCCCATCAATACAACAACACAGCACGTCATCACTCACAAGATGATCAGATTACGCTTTCCGCGCCGCGCTCGCGGTCGCACTACACTCCAAATATACCACAACCTATCCACAACCTATTAACTCCCATTGTCCCTTCTTTAATAGAGGAATCACCAATTTTCCGTGAGCAACAAGATCGAGAGGGCGACCGCTTCGCCCGTAAACTCTTCGTCGCCATTCGAAGCCAGCATTTCATGCACACTTGCTCTTGCCCGCTGCCCTCAATATATACCTCAAAGACCGAGGCGCTATTCTCTGGCTCAGGCCATATTCGGATCTTCATTCGCGACGACGATCCGACACACCTGTCAGTCATTCAAAAACCAACGGATCCGAACTGGCATTGCGAGTTGCCGCAACCCCAAAAACTATTGGCCAGTATACGAAGTCCTGCTGAGCCGGTCACACGGGCCCGCTCTTAACAACAACGGAAAGCGCGCTGCGGTAACTAGCGAGCCTGAGCTCATCTCTGAGAACATCCACCACA
Organism: Sordaria macrospora; assembly: GCF_033870435.1. Classification (NCBI taxonomy): domain Eukaryota; kingdom Fungi; phylum Ascomycota; class Sordariomycetes; order Sordariales; family Sordariaceae; genus Sordaria; species Sordaria macrospora. The sequence goes on along the minus strand of NC_089375.1, from coordinate 1,576,294 downwards.
AGGCAGTGGAAGATGATGGCTTCGGACAAGAACTTTACGTCTCGATCAGGAACAACCACCTCATGCGGAATTTTCTCTGCCCAGTCTCGACTATTCACACGTCTAGAGGCAGCACTTGTCGCGACCCGCCACACCCGGCTTCATAGGATTGACGAGGACTGCTCAAAGCTCTTCTCACCTGATTCAACCAGCATTACCATATGGTCTCTGATGCATTTCATCATCTGAGTCATCATTACGAAGGACATTTTATTCGCTGCAGGACTCGACACAGCAGAGGAGGAGGTCTCGTATTGCGGAGGATAAAGATATCGAAATGAGAGATGTAGAAGAGATAGACAAAGAATAAAACAACTGGTTCTCCGGAGTACGCTATTACTGAAATTGCATTGCTGTGATACGGAATGAACTAGCAGTCTGGAAGGAGAACGCTGACCTGGATCTTCGTCATTTACAAAATCCCCGAGCGCAATTGTTCATCTCCAACCACACTGGCTGCACATCAAGACATGGACGTCGACATGTGGCTGGTAGAGGTAGGAAGTGCAGCAACAAGCATACGAAATTCGTGAATGATGCACATCGAGATGGAAGGTAGCCTTCCGGCAGTAGACGGAATGGCCTGGAACTCTTGAGAATTCTCGCCACCATGCCTGCATGTTTTGAACGCCGAAGGAGATGCAAAGGACCGGGACCGAAGCCCGAAATAAATTATATGCACAAAAAATGAGACTGGTTCTTGATGATGCCAGATCAGTATCTGCACGGTTGTTCCTGCCCTCCTTGGTCGGTGTTCCTTCCTCGCACAATTTCTTTCTTCTCCCCTGTCGGCCAAAAGTAGGTTCCGAGCTGCACTTGAACTTTTTTCTCCGGACAAATACAAGTCTCTGGACGGAAATCCACTATTGGAATTCCTTTCCTCTTCTATTCTTTTTGGCGAAACTGCTACAAGAACTGGACCTCGAGAGATTATTTCGAACTAAGTATTTCTTTGGCCCCTGAGGGCTCTTTTCAAATGGTTCCAATAAAACTTTTCGTTACGATCACGGCCCTCCTCGCCTCGTTCGTCTCCGGTGCTGTTCTCTACGAAGAGGATGACCCCGACTTAATTCTCGCCGGCCAAGCTGAGATGCAGTTTGGTCTGGTCTCGTGGTACGTCCAGCCAACTCCCCTTGCACCTTGCACCTTGCACCTTGCCTCCCATACCTCTACTAACCTCCATTTCTCACAACGCAGGTTCAAAGACAACATCTCCATCACCACCGATGAAAATGCCTCCCGACCCACCAACACCGACGCCAAAGACCCCGAGGTCCGCCGCGGCCCCAAGTTCCACAAACGGTGCGGCTCCAACACGGTAATCTGCTCCGGCAAACACAGCGCCGACGTGCCCGTCTGCGAGACTTTGGTCCGGGGCATCCTCCCGCACCAGTCCGAGATGCTACCCGAGGACAACAGCCACTGGTCCATCTGCCTCGAACAAGTCAGCAAGCGGTGCTGCGTCAACTGGTCCAAGACCCCCCAGGGGGCCTTCTACCAGGACCTGATCGACGCCGCCGAGAAGCAGCTGTACAACTGCCAGTTCCGCGGGCAGGTGTCGGCCAAGAGCAAGGATGTGCTGCTGGGTTTTGTCTGTGTCAACCAGTGCATGGCGAGCTGGAATCACTGCAGCGGGCCGGAGTCGGATAGCAGTTATGAGAGGGGCAGGTATTATGGGAAGGGATCCGACTATGCGGAGCAGCCGGTGGTGGAGATTTTGCCGTTGCCTAGGCCACCGAGGTAGAGGAGAAAGGGGTGGCTTTTTTTTTCCCGTTGGTCTTTCTTCTCTTCTTCTTCATCGTCTCTCTTTTTGGTCAGGCTCTGCTCGTGCTGCCCAGAACGGGACAAACAGTTGCCATGTCTATACTATATTTTTTTTCCCGGCTATCTTCGGCCTAATGTATATAACGAATGTTAATTAGGTACCCATTCGTGTATAACGAGACCAGTGCACCATTAACAATGATGAGTGGAAAATACCCATCGCTTCTTCGTCCGAGGGCCTTTTGTATATCCCTAACGACGATGCTAAGGATTGTAGCGTAGTGGAACTTACAAATGACTCCAGTGACAAGCTAATCATCGTATGTTGAAGCTCCTCCGCGTCAACATCGATACATCCACGCTTACTAGAATGACAGGTTGTGGCCAAGATAATATAATCATCCAACTGGAAGCACAGAAAAGCTCAAAGAACATCCCCAAACAAAGCAGAGTGATAGAACCCATCCAAACCGGACGGCTTCTTGGTGTCACTGGTTGCTCAACTGTGACATCGCTGTATAAGCGTGCATTCCATGTTCTTTTCATCCCACAGAACATTATTCCATCTCTTGATATTATTACGGAATGGCATTGCATGCTTGTTTCCGTGACACTTGACGTTTTACCCATTCTTATCCCAAATCACATCAAAATCTTGCCATTACCCTTTGATCAACACCATTCTCTCCCACCAACTTCCCTTTGCAATACTCTCTCTCAGTCACCACCACCATTTGGACTTCAGGCATAGAAAAGCTATCAACAGAAGAGTATGTCCAGCTCTTCACTACATGACACGACGCCTACCACATTGGACGAGATGCATCACGAACTGTCGAGAACCCCACAATGACAAAATATAAATAACTAGCCACACATTGAAAAGACATGAGGAAGATTCAATATAGCATATTGAAATTCTGAAACAGAACATGCAAAGTAAGAATACCCTTTTGTGACGCAACAAAACGCATCAAGGATAGAAGGTAATAGCTTGTCACATATTGGAAAGGCATTTACATGACTAATTAGAGCATATTCAAGCTAAGATAACACGTTGGCCATAGGACAAAACGAACTAGTTAGTGATACAAAACGCCTGGGGAAGTTGGCTTGAGGTCTGGAGTTGAATTGCAGCGTCGAGTCAAGTTACCGTCGAGTTAAGTTGCCGTCGAGTGAAGTTGCCGTCGAGTTGAATTGTAACGTTGAGGTAAGGTACAGCGTCGAGGTGAGTAGTATCTTCGAACTAAATTGCCGTCGAACTGAATTACTATCGAGTTGAATTGCAGCGTCGAGGTAGGTTGTCCTGGGGTTGAGTTGCAATTCGGCTCAAAATCTTGGAGTTGCGTTGAGTTGAGTTGGATGAGTTGACAATATCTGTAACGCTGGACGGCGTGGATATGACCTGAGATTCACAAGGGGAAGCGAACCCATTACCATTTGGCAGACATATATTTCGGTAGGCACTTCTATATGTCTTGTGTGCGCGCATGCCCTGGTAATGTTATGAGGAACGAGCAGTGGAACTTACTTGTGGGTTTCTTCCACGTGTATCCGTATCTTGTGTGGGCGCATACCCTCACGAAACCATGAAGGAGGAAGGGTGGTGGACTTGTGCGTGCATTCCACTTTTGGAAACTTCGACATCCGTCTCAAAGGTACGTACCTGTTTACTCATGACTAGTATCTTATTTAGTGACTCTTTCATCATCTAGTCTAGTAAAGATCCAAGATGGCTTTGGTTAGAACCTCCGGCCGCCGTCTTCCGCTAATGTCGTTCGGAGCGGAGCCGTTTTAGAGAGCCGCACACGGCTAGTCGTCGAAGACCGGAGGGGTTGAGTCACGGTACGTACACTTTAAACATTGCGAATTTGATGTTCTCGAAGAGTCTATCCACCGCGTTCGGCTTCCTCCCGAGAAGCTTCGAGCTGTCCACCAAGGTCCTCAGACGGGACGGGAGTCAAAAACTGTTACGTCACAGGTACCTCGGTACCTCTTCCAGCGCGATTGCCCTCCCTATCAGAACTCCGTTTCAGTGGTCTTAGCGCCTTGGCCTTCGCTGAAATGCGGGGGCAGCAGGGGTAGGTAACCACTAACACGAACATCCCTTGATCCCAGCTGCAGCATCAGATCAGTCACCACCTCCCTTCCACTTCGACGTCCAGCCCGTTGGTAAGGTGACTCTCACTACTCACGTCGTGCCGTGGGGGGACCGGGAGCTTCCGAAACTCTATGGCTTGGGAAAACGGGACAAATAACTGTGACGCTGATGAATGCCGAACTGGATCAAAGAGAGCCGAGCCCCCCGCGCTTGGAGCTTGGGAACGGGAGTCATCGTGACGGTGACTGGGCTGGTTGCATGCATGGAGCTCTAACCTCATAGGAATAGCTCTGGACTCTGAGCTTCCCCTCTTCAGCTACAAGCTCCGACTGGTATATAAAGCTCTTGACAGATCCTCAAAGCCATTGTTTATCTTGCATCCCCTCACTTGTAGTACTGACTCTACTCCCACACGGAGGAATTCAAAAAGCTATCCAGCTTCCATTACCACACCACCAACACCAACACCAACACCAATACCACCTCGTACCGACAACAACCGCAAAAATGGCACCCTCCAAAATCCGCATCGCGACCGCCTCCCCCTCCACCCAACCCACCACCCCCAAAACCCTCGCCCAAATCGCCCAACTCGCCCGCCGCGCCGCCTCCAACAACATCGACATCCTCCTCCTCCCCGAGGCCTACCTCGGCGGCTACCCGCGTGGCACCAACTTTGGATGCGTGATGGGCTCTCGCTCGGCCGAGGGAAGGGACGAGTATCTCCGGTATTTTCAGGCCGCGGTTGATTTGGGGGATATCGTTGGAGAAGGGGGAGCGGGCGGGTTGGAGAAGTGGGTTCGGAGGGAGTTAGTTGGTGATGAGATTCCGGGGGCTCAGGGACAGGAAGGAGACAAGGGGGAGAAGGTGAAGAACAAGAGAGGAGATGGGACCAGGGAAGAGTTGGAGCGGATCGCACGAGAGACTGGGGTTTTCTTGGTGACGGGGTGTATTGAGAAGGCGGGCGGGAGCTTGTATTGCAGTGTGGTTTATGTGTGCCCGAAGATGGGCATGATTGGGAAGAGGAGAAAGGTGATGCCTGTGAGTGTCTTTCCCCTCTTTGATCCTCTTTGCGAATCTTCTATTGAATTGCAAGCTAACCATAACGCCAAACTCCCAAACCAGACCGCCATTGAGCGCCTAGTCTGGGCCCAAGGCTCTCCCGCCACCCTCCGAGCCGTCAGCACCGTCATCCGCGGCGTCCGCATCAACCTCGCCGCCGCCATTTGCTGGGAGAATTACATGCCCATGCTCCGCCAATCGCTCTACTCGCAGAACATCAACCTATATCTCGCCCCGACCGCCGACGGCCGTGATACATGGCTACCCCTAATGAGGACCGCCGCCATCGAAGGCCGTTGCTTCGTCGTTAGCTCCAACATGTGTGCGCGCAAAGATGGGGGAAAGCAACAAGCCAAAACCAACGGTCGCCCTGTCCTCTCCCACCAACCGCAACAACAGCCTGACTTCAGCGCCATCGCAGACCCCTCTCCATTCACCAGTGATGGCAGACGCAGCTCCCTCGTCACAGAGGAAGGCTTCGAAATTGCCCTTCCATCTCCCCGCAGCGGCAGCCGCGGTCGTCAAAAGAAGATTCGCAGACAGTCCGTCTTCGACGAAGATGGTAACGAGATCGTCTTGCCCTGCTGTAACGAGCAAGGTGATGTCGAAGTTGAGGCGGAAGCCGAAGTTGACGATGAGACCGTGTCCACCATGACTCCCAAGACCTCATTGTCTTCTACTGCTGCTTCAGCTGCTCCGGCTCAGACAGCCAAGCCTGGCAGTAGACAGACTTTCAAAATCCCTGTCATTGATAGGTCGACCGGTGCCAAGACGGAGGAAGACTTTGTGTCTCGCGGTGGCTCGGCGATTGTCTCGCCATTTGGAGATGTGCTTGCTGGCCCCCAATGGGAGGATGACGAGGGCATTATTTGGGCGGATGTGGACTTTGAGGATTGCATCCGCGGGCGATTGGACTTGGATACTGCGGGGAGTTATTCGAGGTATGTTTCCTTGGCTTCGGTGAGAGTGATATGTTAGTGTCTATGGTGGGTGTGCAAGAGCTAACCACTGGCGGTGATTATAGAAACGACTCGTTCAAACTTACGGTTGGAGGACTTGACTTGTCGCCTTTGCCGTACCACTGAGGATGTGTTGGTCGCGCCGATATTTTGGGTAGGTGGAAGGATCATTTGTAGAAAGCTAAAGCGGCAGAAGGAGTCGAAAAAAACCAAAAAAAAACCGAATATGAACTGTCCAATATGCCTCACTTCGGCTGGAAAAGGCTGTTGCGAAGCTATTATAGGGGTCAAAAAACCTGGTACCCACGTCGGACAGGTTCCATCAGGGACTCTCACAATTAGGAAAAATCATGAGTTTTGATCTGAAGGCATGATAAAGGCGAATAGATTTGTGATGTACTGGTCGTAAAATGTTCGGACTATTCTTAGGGAAAGTCTAAGCGCGCCACCCTTTTCGTCTACACACGCCCAAAAAGATTCCAAGTTTCAACACATTGGGTTATGACTTCCCATGGAATTTTGATATTCTCTCAAAGTTGGTATACTCAATTCTCTCTCCTCTAGAATTCCCTGCCCGCATTACTTCCGAGGCCAAAGTCCATCGCTAACTGCGACCAGATGTGGAAGTATAATGGATATGTGTCTTCGAGAATCAGGAAAATTTGGGTGTGTGTAGGTAAAAAGGGGTGGTGGTGCGCCTAGACCTTTCCTATTCTTACGACCCTTTGGCGACGTACCGTGACCCGTACAGATCATCCAAGTCGTATTTTCCGAACAGAATGGGGCACCTCTCGCAAGAAAGCTTGATACTCTTCCATCAAACTCTCGCCGATTTCGAGCGTACCGACTCTGTACGCTGTATTTCCCGACCACTCTAGTATTAGGAACCTCCGAATATGTGTTCCCCCCGACCGTTGTACTTTGGATTGGTAAAGTAGTAGGCAATCCCAGGCCTCTGTGACCAATCTCTGGAACTGAATCATCCAGCTTTTGAGACACATAAACCGATTCTGCCCGGCCTCGTACACCGTTATGGAATTGTACTTCTAGAGAGAGATGATGATCGCCAAGGCGACTATGAGCATCGCAAAACTGAAGTTGGAGGACCATGTTCTCCACCCATAGGTACGTGGACAGTTCAGGTACGACTCTCGAATTAACCAAGGAAGGTCCTGGCAGACGGAGGAGATTTGCCATCGGTATATGGGAACCTTCATTGTCCTCGGCCCAAAAGGTTGCTTTCTCTTCAAGTTTGTAATTCCAGTAGTCCAAATCTCTTAAGAACCGATCGTATTTGTGGTAGCTCACACCGTTCCGGGCATTCCAGCCCAGCCATGCCCAACTGGGAAAACCATGTCGGCGTCTGATTCCACAATCTCCCCCCTGGTGAAACCGATAGGAAAATTGAAGAGAGTTGAAAAACTCTGCTGGCATGGTGTTGAGATGCCTGTATTGCGGCTGCTGTGTTTCTCGGTTTTGTGTGTCTTGCAAAATCAGTCCATAATATGTGAAAAAGTGAAACCTGGTCAGCAGGCCTCTGAGTGCGTCAAGAGCATCTTCCTCATTCGTCAGATGCCTCGCCGAATAATGTTCAAAATATCCGAGCATCCGTCGGACATCTTCTGAATGGTATTGTTCAGAATGTTGGGGATTGCCCCGGAGAGCCTCGTCTTCTCTTCGAAATTTATGAGTCTCAAATATCTGCGACCACTTTGGCACAAGCGAAGAACAAAAGTGTCCTAGTCTTTGAGTATCCTTCCAGAGAGAAGCTCTATCTTCGCTCCATATGCGTGTTGGGCACACAAAGTGCACCTGATACTCAGTAAAGATGAGCAGGCGACGAGACAGGATGGCCTCTTGATACGTCCATCCACGCGTTGCCCACACAGACTCACAGATTACTTCGTGAGCGGTGGGGAGAGATCCGATCAGCGACATAGAGCCGATGTTGACATGAGATTGCTCTCTTCTTGGTCTTCCAGCAACAGCGACACCAGGAAGACCAAACGACGAGTCCTTGCTGGCGGCTGCCACCATGGTCACAAAGCGCCCTCATAAATATTATCCATGTTCTTGATCAGGATGCTTCTATTGGTGCTGTCATTCTGATCAATGCAGCACTGGTCAACCCAAAGATAGCTTAGTCCAATGTTCTTGACTGCCATGATGGCGTCCTTGATGACATCGGGAGCATTCTCAGAAACAAAAAGCCTCGATATCGGGGGCCTCACAGGGTCAGAGTGCTGCTCGTTCAACATGCCGGTCGCTGAGACGTCGCCCCAGACATAATTCAGGGCCACATACTCTTCCCCGTCAGGTAGGCGAACGACTTCACATGTTTTGCAGTCGATATACCGCATTCGTACCAGGAGACCATTCTTTCTATTCTTCCTCTTGAAGTTACTGAAAAAAACAAAGTCCAGACATTGGGTGAGCCAGGACTTTATTAGTGGGTAATTGACAGAACTGGGGAAAACGCGGAGACCTTTGGGCACAACTGACAAAGAGCCTCCTCCATTGTAGTATTCCGATGATGCTGACATTGACTAGTCACAAGGAACGAAATAGCCGTTCGTCGCCAGTTTATGTCCTGAGCTATACGCGGCAGTGTCGTAGTAATCTTTCTCAAAGCTGTCTAGCGTGTTCTCGGTGAATTCCGAGATGTTTCCCGGAAAGACGCTGCAGACGGTGGCTCCATCAAGGGAGGTTAATTTGGGAAACGAGTATTTCGACACGTCGACTTGGATGAAAACCCTAAGGTGATAGTGGTTGAACGAAGGGAACGCCGGTGTGGGTGTTTGGGGCCAACGGATGGAGTAAAAGAAGCGGCAAAGTCTGCATGCCGCGTCTTTGTCGAGGACACCGAGGTCGAGCACACCGCAGTGACTCTTCGGCTTGTCGCCGCGTATGCCCATACTTGAGCGTTTCTTATGTCCTTGGGAAAGATGCCGTGGAAGTTGATTTGGAGGCATCTTTCGCAGAGCCTGTCTGAGCCGTCGCATGCTGTCTCGGAGTTCATGATTGGAAGGAGAACAAGGTCGATCTGTGCCGCGAAAAAGTGTTTGAGAGCTGACTGCGTGTGGTCTGGAAGAAGTGGTTATTAGTCGATTGATATGGTTATGGTGATGATAGCGTGATCCCACGTAATTCGCACCATCTCCGTTCGAGATTCAGTAGTAGCTTCCGTTCAGAATATAGTTGACGTGTCTGTGATGGCACCCAATTTCAGAAAGGCCAGTGATTGGTCGAGAAACGCTGCGTGGGTTATCACTCGGGCAAGAGCATAACAGTCTTCCGAGGCTGCAGATGGAAGGATTCAGCTCTTATCGAACATTTAGGGAAGGGGCACCCACAGACTCCCCAATGTAGAAAGAGCAGCTCATGAGCCCAGACGGCGCAACTCCGCATGTGACGAGCGTGGCTCACAAAGACCAGAATATTAACATTCACTCGTGGACTGATCAAGTTAGGCACTCCAGTAAAGGCCCAATATTTACCAGTATTTTTTGCTAGCGTTTGTTATTCGTCTAAATACTGTTTTGCTATTTTCAATGCATTGCACTATGCTGTCAGCTTCCGTTGAGAATTGTTGCGAAATATGTGTGCAGTACATGAAAAATCAATCGCTGTCCGGGACCGAACAGGTACCGAACCTGACCCCGATAGAAAGGGAGCGGTAGAAAAGGAGGCAAGAGGCAACGGCATCAACAGACTGACGGCCAAAAGGTGTACAGTTCAAGGGGCACGGTCGAACAACAGGAAGGGAACACTCCAAAACAAGACAGAATCCCGAAAGAATGCAGCAATGTGAAGCCAAACATGGTAAGGAGAAAACAACACAAGAGTCGGGTATTTGATGACCCAGAATGATTCAACAGCCCAAAAGCAGAAAGAACAAAGCCAAGGGAACCCCCCATTTCCCATAGCGACAACTACACCATGTAAAGGTATCCCATTCTCAGTTGACAATAACGCAGATGGTAGGCAGAAGAACAAAACGCCAGCACTTAAGCCCAAGACATACAACCCGAGAAACCTGTTCCACCCATTACCCTGTTCCTGTACCAGAACACCATCCCATACGATACTTGGTATCTTCCTGCCCCATCCCGTTTCCTCAGCACATTTACCATTATTCATTCCATCCTTGTCACACCTACAACCAGACTTCTTCATGCCCGCTCCTCCCCTTCAACATCCTCATCAACATTACCAACCCCACCACTGATCCTCCTCTCTCTGTCCCTATCCCTCGGACTAGCCAATGTATTGGGTGATGTCGCAGCCGTGAGCCCAACCAAGCTGCCCGCCGACGCAACTCCGTTCATAGGCGCAGGAGTTAACCCTCCGCCGATACTTCCATTGATACTCTCAGCCCTTCCATGCCCCAACAACCCACTCCTCACACTAGCCGCATCTCCTCCGACACCGGTGCCGCCGATGGCCTGCTTCGAATAAAAGCTGTTCCTGTCGCTGGCTAGGATCCCTGTAGTAGAAGAGTAGATGCTTGTGCGGTCGTTGGTCAAGGCGTTCGGTCCGCGATAGAGACCGCCAGGCGTGGTGGCGCCGCTCATGCCGCCAATTGTGCCGCCTTCCATGTTGGAACTGAGGACGCTGAGAGGAAGAGACTCCCGACTGCCTCCAAAGAGAGAAGAGGGCGCGAGAGCACGAACCGAGGCGTCAGTATCGAAGGAGCGCCGGCGGCGGCGCTTGGAGGAGGATGCGAGGGTCAGGATGGAGGCGTTATCCGTAAGCAGGTTGTTCGCCGTGGCGGTATGGTAGGTAGTCGGGTAGAAAGGCGAGTTCCCACCCTGACCGGAGGGTACAAGATGGGCTGGTATGGCGGAAACCGGAGTGGCAGTCGTCGGGAAAGGTTGGTTGAAGTGGATTATTTGTGAGGTGGAGTGATGAGAGTGATGGTTGTGATGGTGGTGATTAGGGCTGTTGGACATATTGGTGCTGTTCGGATTGCTGTTGTTGTGCGTGGCAGCGGCACCATTGGGCACAAAAGATTGTATTGTCGTCAGGGTTGTAGTCAAGGAGCGGACAGACGGCGCGGGGGACGAAAAGGTGCTATCATTGCCCCGACGGGAGTCGATATTTGCGGTACGCGTTGTGCCAGTGACCGAGGAGGCCCCGTAGGACGGCGCGGCCATGGAACACGAGGTCTCGTGATCGGTGACGACCGTCGGAGCTATAGTCGATCGACCGCCCATGGTGGGAGGCGGGTGGCCATCGGTTGACAACCTGACAGAGTCATCTGAAGGGTCTACGGATGTTGTGCTCGATGTTCTTGCGCTTCTTGTCGAGGATACCGAATAATGGCTGGTCGGCGGCGGGGTCAGGGCGATTTGAACGTGGTCGGAGTTGGAGCGGCCAACGGCTGAATATGGGTTGTTGTCGGCTTGCTTCTTGGAATTGTTCTTCTTGGAGCTGGCATGTCGAACAGCATCACCGGGCTTCATGCTCTTCAGCTTTTTCATCAGTGACGAGAAGGGTCGTCGGCGACCAGTCCTCTCGGGACGCTCCTCTCGGTCTGGCATAGGGTCAGCGACTGCATGAGGACCGAACTGGCTCAGCGGCGGAGCAGAATTGCTTCGATGGCGAAAGGCAGAAGCAAAGGAAGGCATGTTGGACAAGGGACGGTGTGACGGATGGTAACGAGAGAAGGGTCTGGGCGGGGAGTAGACAGTTGATAAGAGGTAGGTAGAGGTAGGTAGCGCAAAGATTAGACAAGGTTTCAGATGAGAGAATATGTACCGTGTTGACAAGATGTAGCCGTCTCGGTCATGGTGGTCGTAGTAGAGGAAAAGTAAGGTAGGTAGCCGGAGCAGGAATTGGAGAAGACGGACGGTGCAGTCGAATTACACGGGCGCGGTAGGGTCGACGTCGATATCTGCGGATATGGGTATGGATCCGTGCGGTAGTGCGGCTTGTAGTGCGGTCGTAGTAGAACAAGGGTCGTCGTGCAGAGGCAGTGGCAGAATGTCGAGCAGTCGTCAAATTGTCAGTCGCGGGTCGGGGGATTCTCGATGTTTGGGTCTAGCGTGTAGCTAAAATAGATGGTCGCCAGATAAAAAGAAGGTAAGGCGCGTGGATATGGATGGGCGACGATCGCACAGCGGCCAGCGGGTTTCACCTGCTTTTGGTTCCAGTTGTGGTTGCTGTATCCGGATGGTACCGCTTCCCTAACGGCTTCTGCACAGACTGCGCTGGCCCTTCGGGCAGATTACAAGGTGGTCTTGCAACGGCCAACGGTTTCACGTTCCTCTCGGCGACAGGAAGGACTGAGGGGAATACCGAGGAAGGAGACGGATGGATGGTGAACGTGAGATGGAATATTGATAAAGGTCGGCCGAATCAGTTGCGAACGCAGAGTCAGTGCTTCTCTCACTTGTTGGCAAAGATACGATACGATGCGATGGAGATTGCGGATTGATTGACAGGGTCGCGATTTCTTAAGGGACGACAAGAAAACAATAATTCGGTTGTACACGTATTCGCAATCGGGAGGGATAAATAGCCTTAATCCAGCGAATGACTTGAACAAAGTATGAAGCGGTCACAAGGTATGACGACGAACTGTGGTCGATTCCTGGGCTCTGTAAAGTAAGACAAGAGAAGATGATGACAGAATCTGTGTCGCGTCTTTCTTTGTTCGGTTTCAATTCTCGGACGGCATGGACTTTGAACTTTGGGGTCCTGGATTGTGGAAGTTGCACTGCCATTTTCCACTCAGGCGACAGCAACGGTGACGGCGACTGGACGATTCGGTCAAAGAAAGGATCCACCAAGCTCGGGCCTTTCCGATCTGTGGAGCCAATGTTTCGACCGCTGGGGTTTGTTGTGGGGCACTTTCTTCTCACGTGCCTTGCCAAGGACCAGGGCCATCAAGGTTCGCTTGTCTTTCTTTTCGGGTTGGGGGTCTCAATGCCAAGCCAGAGAGCTTGATCGCTTGACAAGCTTGACCTTGACGTCGTCTTCTCTGTTTGCTGTCAGTTCTGAATGGCTTCATTCAAGCCCTTCAATCACATCCGCTGGGCTCAGTTACCTAGCGAGCACTGATCACATTGAAGCCTGCCCAACAGTCAATCGCGCTTTTCATTTTTATCCTTACCCACCTCCTTCCCTTTTTGTTTCCTTCCCAATTCTAGTTGTCTGGAGGTCACTTCCTTCCAGAGCTCAACGGTGTCTGTTTAGGTCGCTGACCACCGAATCCATCCGCCAAGACACTTCAACAAAAAGTCATGTTGCACTCACATCAACCACCACCATGTCAATTCAACCACTCCCTGGGGACGTTGTCGCCCAGATCAAGTCTTCAGCTGTTATTACCTCCTTGAACGGGGTCGTTGATGGCCTGCTTCGCAACTCGCTCGACGCCGGCGCAACCAAGATCAACATATCTATCGACTACAGCCGTGGAAACTGCTCTGTTGAAGACAATGGGCTCGGGATTCCTCCAGCCTGCTTTCGCGAAGATGGCGGTCTCGGCAAGCTCTACTACACCTCGCGATATCCGCCAGACCCCGATTTCCATGGTAGACATGGCCAGTTCCTAGCTTCTTTGGCAGCCCTGTCTCTGCTTTCCATCTCTTCTCATCACCATGAACACCGCTCACATAACGCCTTGACAATTCACAACTCCCGAGTTGTCGCCCGCAATACCCCTGCTCTCCCTGAAGAACGGTTTCTGGTCTTCCCAAGTGGAACGCGTGTTATTGTTCGCAATCTTTTCGGCTCCATGCCCGTCCGCGTAAAGCAGAGGGCCACCGAAGTTGAACGACTGGGCACGGCTAAGACCCTTGACCAGCTCATTCATGTCATTACTTCCCTCCTTCTTGCTTGGCCAAACCAGGTGAATCTGTCCGTCCGAGACGCTGTTTCTCGACGTACTGTTACTCTTCGCACATCCGGGATGACCAGCCAGGTTCAAGACCGCCGGAACTCCGCCAACGTGCTGGTGCTGCGAGCCTCGAGCCTTTTTGCTCAAGCTTCGCTGACTGATGAACAAGACTCCAAGTCATGGGTTCCGGTTGGAGCCTCGGTACCTGGAGTTTCTGTGAGCGGCTGCTTCTGTCTAGTGCCAGTTGCAACGAGGCGAGTGCAGTTCATGTCTTTGGGCATCCAACCACTGTCAAACGAAAACGACTCCAACATCCTGTACGAGGAGGTCAATCGCGTGTTTGCGAACTCCGGGTTTGGCGTCATCGAGGAAGCGACCCTCAACGAAAAGCAACCGAGGAGGAAAGAAGGGTTCACACTAAAAGAACTCAAACCAAGGAAGGGCATTGATCGATGGCCCATGTTCTTTCTTCGAATCACCATGGCTGGACAAGAGGGTTCTCTGAATGCCGATGACTTTCTAGATGAAAGGCAACAGGACCTCTCGATCATCACCGACCTTCTTCAGGTGATAGCCTACGAGTTCCTAAAGAAACACCATTTCCGGCCCAAGTCTATCAACGCCTTTGGGAGACTCAAATCACCAAGGGGCTCATCAGATGAGGCCAGTGGTCTCAAGAGATCTGTATCTTCCTCATCCTCACAGACAGCCTCCAGCTGTAACAAAAAGCACACACCTTCGGGATTAGCGCGATCAACCGTCAGCAGCTCGAGAGGAAGCTCAAGTAGCTGTCAAATAGAAGAGGGCTCAGCGTCCCCATTTACATCGTGGTCACGCGTTAACTCGGGATCCACACCTGAATTACTACCATCCAAGAGCTCCTCAAGTTCAATCTTATCTGCAGGCAAGACCGTCAAATCTGCCAGCATATCCACACAAGACGGGGAAATCGTCCCATGGGCGCAAAACCCACTGTTTGACAGAGCGGGCAAGCTTATACGAAAGCCGTTCGAGGATGTCGAACCACCTCCATCAAGCAATAACCACCTCGCGTCACGGGGACCGAGTCGACAGTCTAGCCTGCCATCAATCCCGGGCAGCAGCAACACGGACAACTATATGGAGTGGGTAAATCCCATTACGAATATCAGAACGCTCATAAACCCGCGGACAGGTTTTATGATTCGGTCGCATTCTGTCCCTGGAACGAAACCTCGCGACACTCCAAAACCACGCCCAAAGGGGTCACCATCTCGAACCTCTGCCGCAGCTCCAAAAATTACCGCCTTCAAGCCTGTCGAAGCTCCCATACCCCGTGTACCAGAGCTTTATGAGTCTATGGAGCATGGCGCTCATCATAGCTGCAATCATCACTCTACGGGAGGAGTCAACGTAGAAACGGGCAACGGAGGGGCTTTGATGACACTACAGGGCCGAATCTCCAGAGATGCCCTGCGTACGGCAACTGTCATTGCACAAGTTGATAAAAAGTTTATCTTTGTCAAATTGGCTCCCACAGAGGCAGAAAAGTTCTCCCCAAGGCCCGATGTCGACAGAAGCGTCCTAGTCCTGGTCGATCAGCACGCGGCTGACGAGCGAGTCCGCGTGGAAGATTTGATGAAATCTTATTTCACCATAGCTCCTTCATCGGGTGGCACCAAGTCGAACGAAATCATCGCCCAAACCCAATCTCTTCAACGCCCTCTCCGCTTCGACCTATCCAAGCAAGACGGGACCCTTCTTCTCAGATACAAGCTACATTTCGAATACTGGGGCATATTTTATGAGGTCTTTGCCGGCGAGGACCACTCGACGAGGTTCACCGTGGAAGTACAGTCGTTGCCGCCCAGCATCTTGGAGCGGTGTCGGTTGGAGCCGCGTGTGCTGATCGAGTTGCTTCGAAAGGAGGTATGGAGGCTGAATGACAACCTGGGCTTGGGCTTGTCCACAAGCCATGGGATTAGGGGTGCCCAAGAAGAGGGAGAGCGTGACTGGGTCGCTAGGTTCCATGATTGCCCAGAGGGTATTTTGGAGCTATTAAATTCCAGGTCCTGCAGAAGTGAGTTGTCGCGATCTTTGTCTTTCCTAGTTGCATTTGGCATGCTAACAAGTCAGGCGCCATCATGTTCAACGACGAACTGTCCCTGGAGGAATGCAAAAGCTTGGTCTTGCAGCTGGCCGAATGTGCATTCCCGTTTCAATGCGCACATGGGAGACCGTCCATGGTTCCGCTTGTTGATCTGGGTGCTGGGCTCGTTCCAAGGTCGGATTTGACTATTCCTGACGACTTTGGTAGGAGCCGCGGCGAGGGAAACCAAGGCAAGAACAATTTGTGGTCTGAATTGAAGGGCTGGAGACGAGATAAGATCAGAGAAGGCCGATAAAGCCGGCAAACTAGGTGTCATCACATCTTCGAGATGATACAAGTTTGGGCTTGGTAATAAACACAATCAGACATCCCCTGAGGTGCTTGATATTGTGTGCAAACGATTTGTCATGGAGCATGCCACCTTGGCATGATTGGAGGTGATGATGTGATACCGCTTCAAGACAGGATGATGGATGGACGGAAAAGTGCGGCTGAGGACTGAATGTCGAGAAGGGTCAAGTCTTGCGGTTCTTATGTCTTCATCGTCCGCAACACATCAAAATCCCCCTCCCCTGACCATGTCCGATGCCAACGCATGCACACCACCCCGCAACTTTCCGGCACTCGTACATATCTCTAGCCCCAGATTCGGTTACGGCTAGCAAGTCAAATTCTTCGCGTAAGCAGTCATGCATGCACCGTCACTTTTTGATTTGACGGTGGACCATAACATATCATCGAAAAGGATTCGTTTAAGGGAGCGACGTCTTTCAAGGCTTCGCGTAATAATCTGTATGCGTAACAGGTTTTATGCCGCTTATTTCAATGAACACCCAGTCACATTAAAGATGACTGAGGCGAGCGGGCAGGGCGGGTACCGCGTCAGGTTCTCCTCTTTTTTTTGGTACTGATTAGGACCATGCTTATTATCACACTTTGGGGGGGTCGAAGGCGATGATGATCTTCCAATACTTTCCTTGGGAGCTGGGCTGAAACAGGTATAAGTACTTTACCCCTTTCTAGAGGTACCTCGATCTACCCCGCTGCCGAGACGAGACATGCATACATCTTAACAAACGCGGAGGGAAAGCACTACTGTTCAAGAAGTGCATCAGGAGAGGTATAAAAAGCTTCGGTCCGCTTTGTTCAACGCTGCTCAAGCCTCTCCGCACTTCCATCGCACATCGAACATCGACTTCCAAACATCAAAACGGGCATGCTCGTGCAGCCCACCTCAACATCACGATGAACGGCACGACACCATCACCACCCGACGGTCTCCTCTCGGCCATAATGCCCTCCATAACCCTAAATCTATCGAGCATCAGCCTCGGCCTCAGCTGGACCACCATCCTCACCATCCTCGTTCCTTCCTACCTCTTGCTGGTCCGCCACCTCCGCTTCCAACGCCTCCGTTCCTACCGCACCCGCTTCCCCCAATATTTTTTGCCTGACGGCACCCCCAACCCCACCAATTTATCCAAAATGACCCTCCAAGACGCCCACCAAATCATCATGGACCTCACCCAGCGCGAGTTTCCCTACCTCTACCAACGCTCGCTCTTCTTCGCCTTGTTCAAAACCTACGCCATCCCCTCCATTTCTTCCCTCTTACTAGCAACCGGTCAACTTTCTTCTCCGAAAACCGCCTCCAAGCGCGCAACAGACACGGAAGTGCTGGTGCTGGAAATCCTCACCAACCCGCCCTGGGAGAAGCGCGGGCTGGAAGCGCTGGCGAGAATGAATTGGTTGCATGGTCGCTGGCAAAAGGCAGGGAGGATCAGCGATGGGGATATGTTGTATACGCTGAGCATGTTTGCACTGGAGCCGGATCGGTGGATTAATAGGTGGGAGTGGAGGGATGTGACGGAGGTGGAGAGGTGTGCGACGGGCGTGGTGTGGAGAGAGGTTGGGGGGTTGATGGGGATTGGGTTTGAGGGTTTGGAGAGGTTTTCTGAAACTAAAGAGAAGAAGGGGGATGGGAAGGGTGATGGAGAGAAAGAGAAGGAAGAGAGTGGACTGGAATGGATGGAAAAGATGGAGCGGTGGAGTGAGTGGTATGAGGAGACGGAGATGCGGTATGAGGAGAGTAATGAGAAGGTGGCGAGGCATACGGTTGATTTGTTGCTTTTGAACCAGCTGAAGGTTTTGAGGGGGCTGGGTAAGGGGTTTATCAGGGTGTTGATGGGGAGGAGGTTGAGGGAGGCTATGAAGTATGTTTTTTTTTCCCTCTTTTTCTCGTTCCAATCCCGTTTTTGTGATGACAAAAGAGGAAGGCTAACGAACAACCATCCACAGTTTCCCCGAACCACCTCAATGGCAAGAAAAGTCCCTAACCTGGTTCCTCTACTTCCGCCGCTGGCTGCTCCTGCACCTCAGCCCTCCCCGATTCGAGTGGATGGTTCTGCACAAACTCAACAAGGATGCTGACCCGGTCACCGGAAAATATAACTATAACGTGTACGAACTTGATCCGTGGTATGTGAAGCCGACGTTTTGGAGCCGTTGGAGCCCGGCGGCTCTGCTAAGACGCTTGTCTGGTGCTCCGGTTCCGGGCGATGGTGGCAGCAGGTACCAGCCGGAAGGGTATAGCATCAGTGAGGTTGGCCCTGAGAAGTTGAAGGGACAAGGAAAGGAGGAGATCAAGGAGATGGTGAAGGATCTGGAGAGGAGAAGGATGGAAGTGTTGGCAAAGGGTGGTTCCTGCCCTGCAGGTGGTGGGGCTGATGGTGATAGGAGGAGGTGTCCTATGGGTCTTGCGTGAGGTCGTGTAATAAGTGAGAATATGAAGATACCCCGGAATGTACATATAAAGGCAGACGCTTCCCCGCACCGGCACCAGAGTGGCCGAAAGTCCAGACGACAGGACCTTCCATGGATCATATAAGTCCCAAGCTCAGACCCTCCAGTAACTCCCGTACCCATCCGCCTTCTATCTTAGATTGTGTGTGTGGCCTAGCGGTATGGTATACTGTACGGGAGCCAGAAAACATTGCTCGGTGCGCGGTACTAGTGGTACAGTTTTCGTAAGTCGCAGCTGGTCTCGAGTTCGACTCGGACCTGGGCCACTGAGCTTTTTTTACTTTTTTGACTCTTTTGACTTTTTTGACTTTCCAAAATTTCCCCTTCCTCCTAAACGGTGCTTCCCTTGATTTTTTCAGGAGGGTTTTGGATTGTTCTGAGCTTGATAATCGGGTGTATACGGCGGTGTAATTGTTCAATTGAATCCGTTGTTTAAACACTGACCCGTTTTGTGGTTGAAGTCGCTCACTCCCATCGAGGGCATCAATTATGGCGGCACCGCAGCTCCCTCTTCTACTGTCCGTCCTCAATGACAGTCGGTGGAAAAGATGTCAGTGTGAATCGTTGATATTGAGTAAAGGAGCAGTTGAATTCGTCTGAGGGGAAATGGAACGCTCCTAGGTAAAGGGGCAGGAACGAGACTGTTTAACCCTAACCCCGGATGGACATGCGAATTGACCACTTTTCCGTGGACGCGCGGTGACATTTGCTGGAACATCGATTGAGTCTGGTGACTCCGACTTATCTGGACTGCAATATTTCGAGGGCCACCACCACTTTCGAGCCATCATCCGAAGATCGCCCCGGAAGCCATTTCATCATGTCCAATCATCAACGGGATCCTGTGTATAATTCCTATTACGGCAATGCGCCGCCCACCACCACTCGGGTCCCCCTGCCCTCGTACCCTTCCCAGCAGATAAACACCCAACAACACTATCACCAGCCTCTTCAGCACGCCCAGCAAGTCCAGTCAGTACAACAACAACAACAACAACAACAACAACAACAACAACAACAACAACAACAACAACAACAACAACAACAACAACAACAACAACAACAACAACAACAACAACAACAACAACAACAACAACAACAACAACAACAACAACAACAACAACAACAACAACAACAACAACAACAACAACAACAACAACAACAACTGCAGCAATTCCAACAGTCTCAAATTCATCAACAGCAGGCTTATTCTTCTCGCTCTCAGTCGTCTCAGTCCAATCTTCAGCAGCAACAGTATGGAGGCCAAGGACAAGGCCAGCTTCATCAACAACAGGTGCAAGTAGACCAACAGCCACAGCAAGAACAGCAAGAACAGGAACAGCAGGAACAACAGCAAGAATCCCAAGAACGGACCCCAGATGAACCATCTGAGGAGAGACCTGCCAAGAAGAAGAGAATCTCTCGTGCTTGTGATGCTTGCCATGGCCGCCGTCAAAAGTGCCAGGGCTTCCGGCCATGCGCAAACTGCATCAAGAAGGGCATAGACTGCACCTACAACAATCCCTACTACAGAGGCCGCGCAAGGACTCCTCCTCCACCTCCCGATGATCCCAGCACCCGTAACTTTGCCCGCAGTACTGACATCCGCGGAAAGGAGATACGCGAGCGAAGCTGGGTCAAGCGAGCCTGCGATATATGCCGTGATGGACGCCATCCCTGTTCAGGCACTCTACCGTGCGATACATGCTTCACCATGAGGCAGGAGTGCACCTACAAGAAACGCAATAGCCGTAACCGCTACGAGGATCTGCCCAACCCGGCGCTGAGAGGTCCCTATTCAAAGCAGTGGCCGGCGCCTGTCCAAGGGCCGGTTGCGGTTGATGACGACGGCCGGGAGAGCGCAGGGGGTGATGCCGAGGGACAGGCCATGAGAGACGACATTGCTCGCTACGGCGGCCCTGGACAAGACTACATGAGCCTCAAAATGGATCACCGCTACGGGAATGAGGACAACCCGCCTCTTGTCTTTCTTCATGCGGCTTGGAAAAAGATTGCCGAGGTCCAGCGGGATAATGAGCTTCCTGTCGACCAGCCTTGGGACCGTTCGGAAACCCCTCAATTCTCCTACGTTCGAGAGAGGTGGTACCAACAGCAGGACCACTTCTTCAAAAGCTGGAACGGTACCTTCCATTTCCTCCATCGTCATACTGTACGGAGGTGGTTGGAACATGTCGAAAGGAACCATGCAGCTCGTCAGGAGTTGTGGTCCGGTATAGGCCATGCCCGTGCCGCCATTGCACTCATGACCATGGCTCTTGGCGCCCTCTTCAAGGACGCCCCAAGGACGTGGGTGCGCATCAACAAAAAAACCGGCCAGGCCATGAAGACCAGGAAAAAGCCTCTCCCAGACGAGTACATCTGGTCCTCCAAGCACGGCGATGCGTTGCTGAATATGGCTGTGAGTCTCACAGATGCCGAGACTGGCGAGCCGAGATTAGATTCTGTTCAGGCTCGTCTCTTGCAGGACATGTACCTCTTGAGCACGTGTCGCTACAACAAAGCTTGGTATACTTTTGGCAATACCCTTCAGATGATTACGGGCCTCGGCCTTCATCGCCGTCTAGGTAGGAACCGTGGGCTCGGTCGCGATATCAAGGAAAGACCGGACTATGCAAAGATCCAATGTGAGAGGCGGACATTCTGGACGGCTTACATCATTGATAAGCAACTTAGCATGGTCCTTGGGCGGCCCAGTCATTTCCGTGACGACTTCATCGACCAAGAGCTACCTGATGCCGTCAACGACGAAGACATGGGACCCACCGGCCCTGTCCGACCACACAAGGGGGATTGCTACATGGAAGCACTGCTCTCGCATGCCAAGTTGAACAGGCTCATCGACAAACTCCTCCACCAAGTATACGCCCTTCGAGAGATTCCCGACCAGCAAAGGATCGATAGTGCTCTAAGCATCGGCAAAGAGGTTCAGAAGTGGAGCGACGAGTTGCCATATCTCCTCAGGAATGTCAAGTCAACCTTACTCCTACCCCTTTTCCAGAGGCAGATGATTCTCATCAGGATAGCACACTGTCACGCCACCATGCTTGCCTACCGCCCCTTTATCACCGTGCCCTATCCCCAATCAGGTGAGCAGAAGGAGGCCGCCGATAACGCCATTCGCGAGTGTGTCGACTCAGCCCGAATCGCCCTCAGTGTCGTCACCGGGCTTGGTCGCACAGAGGATAGTGCGCAGTTTACCACGCTTTGGTATCCTCACCAAGTCGCCTACTGTGCCGCCGTCATCTTGGCCATCCTCCCGCACATTCGCGAACGACAGAAGTTGTTTGGCGGTCCTCACTACCGCGGCCATGGCGTGATGGACGGCAAGCTGCACAGGCTGTTGAATAGAGGCATCAATATGTTGGCGAACAGTACCAGTCCCTTTTCACCCGCGCATAGGTGGGCTACTATCCTGGAGGAACTGAAAAAGGAGGTGACGCGTCAGACTGGACATGTGTTCCCTGAACCGGCGGACACTGGTCTCAAGAAAACTGCAAATGAGGACGGCACCCCAGCAGATGGGCATGAGAATGGGGAAGATGGGGAGAATGAAGAAGAGGAGGCTGAGAATGAAGCTGAGGAGGCTAGTGGTCCATCACCGAACGATCAGTTGCTGGAGGATGCCCTTCGCGCTCATTGGATGGCAGAAATGACTGGAGAGGTGCATGGCCAGGCAGATGGCCAGGAGGGAGAGGCCGCTACACCTGGTTTTACAAGGAGGCTTTGGGATAACTGGTCGTTTACGGACTGGGTGGACATGGACTCTGCAGTAAGTGAGGTGATTATTGGCTGTTTGTTTGAATTACTGTGCTAATGATTCCCTAGGCATTTGGACCCATTGCCGACTTTACTGAAGATCCGGTTCCAGCTCCAGTACCCGTTGTCGCTCCTGTTGTTGCTCCCGACGCCGCTCCAGCTCCATCTACTACTCCGACTCCTGTTACAGCTCCCGCTCCGGCGCCAGCGCCGGTTCATGCTCAAGTGTCTGCAATTTTCGCACCTGTTTGAGACCTGTCCAAAACTCCATATCCATGCATACCGAACAATTCCCAATCCTGTTTTATACAATCCCCGTAATGATGCGTTCTCGTCCATCTCGCTGTTCCCTATCGACTGTCCGCGCTTCCAGAGCTTGGTGGGCGAGACCCTCGGGATGATTGCGCCAGCGCATTCACCTCAGCCTCTAGGTGATCAATTCGGCCCAACACTCCATCGAGACCGGAGTGGTTCATCAACCGCTCGGTGACGGTTGGGTCGCTTTGGAGATATGTGCTGAGACGATATGAGCTTTCTGATGATTTTCTGCAGTCAAGTGTCAGACATTATTACCTCCGGCAAGATTGAGAATGGTTGGTACCACTTACTTCGCCTTTGATGGCTTTGAAGCAGTAATCTTGATGAGTGTCATTTTGTGCGTGGATTTTGGGAGCTGAGCAGAATGACAGTCTGTTCTGTGTTTGTTTGTTTGTTTGTGGATGGAGAACATTTTGGAATTCGACCACAGCGAAGCAGTTCTGAGCTTTTATCCTACATGGTATGGACGATTTGAGAGGCCCTAGAGAAGAGGCCAAGGACAGCAAAAGAGGCGAGAGAGGCCCCGACTTCGCGGTTGAGCATTGTCCTCCGAGCCGCCGCAACGGGAGGACTGAGATCGTCATTTCTACCCGGGAGGCATTTGCTTATCCGAAACGATTATGGCCACGCCAGCAAACGTGCCTCCGCCTCTGGATCCCGTCCCGGCCTCTTTGGGCGCCATGCATAGCCGGCCCTTTCCGCTGCTAACGTTTATAACAACACTCACCGAATCTTCACCTGCTCTTCCCGCAATTGAGCCATTGTACCTGGATTTCAAAACAGACCATAAGCCAAAGGAAACCAACATCGATGACAACTCATTATAAGAGTCAATAGCCCGGTCTGATATGCGATAAGGTGTGGACAAAAGGGCCAACTGGAGATAACAACCAAATAACCAATACGCGTCACTATCTCTTGGTGCCCAATGGGATGTTATACCTCTTTTCCACAGCCTCGTCTATTGCATGCGAGTCTCAATCGCCTCTACCAACATCAATATAGGGACTCCCCGCAATTGAGCAATTGCCTCATGCGCGAAGCCACCACAACATATAGGCCGCAGGCCGGGAGGCCAGGCCAAGCCAACCATCCTCAGCAGGATTGGAGTTAACCCTCTTTCGGCATGTCATGCGGAACAACCCTTTACTACCATCCTACCTTGCGGTGTATCCCGCCGCCGCCGTACCTCAGGTCTAGGTTGCAAAGGTCGCAGATATTGCAGTTGCAATGCTTCGCTGATCTTGTGTCACTGCTCATCCGCGCCGAGTTGTGTCCCGCTTCCATGAAGTTAATTGGAGAATTCGAGACTGTTGTTGCTGCGGGATCCTCGGAATCTCGGAAGGGGTGGTGGGTGAGGTGTGGTGTATCATGACACCAGGTGATGGAGGGGCTGTATCTACACCACTCTATCTTATTCCTTCTCCGCATTTGCGCAAACTGCGAGCAGCTATATAATATTTAGGATTTTGGGTCATGCTTTGTTCACCTTGTTCTTCCATCTTGTCATCCATCGAGTATTCATCTGATCTTGTTGACGCAATCCCTTCCGGTCTTCTTTTCACGATTCTCTGCAGCCTTTGGTCTTACAAGCATCCGTCTCTACCTGGCCCACAATCACTACTTGGTCACTTGACATCAATATTACCCCTTTGATCCGTTCATATTCCAGCATCTGCTCCTTTCCAGGCCCTCGTCCCATCAGGTACTGCTTTTCGTCTAGCTCCATTGCTCGACGTACGTCTTCAGCCCTAGGGCAGCCTTCCGTACCGTACCATACCCATCAACCCAGCTTTCTCCGTCCGAATTTTTGTATCGCTAGGATATCATCGCTGATGTCTCTGGCTTGGAGCTCTCTAGCCCAACACGGATCGATTCTATGATTGTTCCGGCCCTTGATGGAGGACGTGTGTATTTCCAAGTTAGGCAACACTCCAGCCAACAAGTCGACGACGACGACAACGACCCCAACCGCTAGCAGCCTCCTGAGCCAACGAAAGAAGATAATCCTCCAGCTATCTATGGCGAGGTTTGCCGACAATCTTGAGAAATGGCTTGAAAAAATCCCTGATCAGCCCTCCAAGAAGCGGCCCCGACGGGCCGTTGAAAGCGATTGTTTCTACGAGGACCAGGACCCTGCCACTGAGGACGAGTCTAAGGATCAACATGAACATCATCAGCATTACTCTGTGACGAGGGATGTCAAGAAGGCGACGACTACCAAGCGGGCGAAACACCATGGCCCTGAAGCACCCGGAGGAGAAGGCCGCAAGTTCGCTTGTCCGTTTTGTCAACATAATCCGGCCAAGTACAGAACAGTGAAGACATGTTGTGGGCCGGGATGGGATAGTGTTCATCGGGTCAAGTGCGTTGCCATATTTCATATCTCCTCCTTATTAGACACCAAGCTAACACCTGAGTTTAACGTACAGGGAACACATCTACCGCCGACACTCACTTAAGAACACCTGTCCCCGATGCTACGAGCAATTCAAAACAGACGATGACCTCAAGAGCCATCAGCGGGCAGAAACGCCCTGCCGGCTCCGAAAGGACAACGTCCCCGAGGTGATCACGGACGAACAAGACAAGAAGCTGCACGCCAGAGCCAAACCTGGGCTGTCGGAGGAAGACAAGTGGAATGATATGTACCGCATCATCTTTCCGGGGCCGGTGGGGTCGAAGATTCCTTCTCCTTGTACGTCCTCTTTTTTCCCCTTCTTTTTCCCCATATCATCCTTCCTTCCCTTCTTTTCTCCCTTGATCCCCTTTTCCTCTCACAATATGCTAACAAAAAAACAAACAGATTACGACACCTCCGCCCCTTCATCGTCCCCTTCCAACCAGTCTAACACTACGAACCCTTCTCCGAAGAACAAGAGGGCCTCAACACCACCAACAGCCTCCAACTTCGACATCTCCTCCTTCAAAGACCTCCTCCGCCGCGAACTTCCCCGCTACGTCGAGCCCATCTTCCGGCAGGAGCTCGACAAGATGATGACATCCGTGCAGACGCAGATGAACCAAAAGGCCGATCAGCTGTTCAAGGACGTGGTATTCAAGTTCAGTCGGACCTATGCTTGGCCTGCTACAACTGGCGCGGCTGGTGCTGGCGATACCGAAAATGACTCTGTGGCAGTGATCACACCGCTCAGCAGCCCGTGCAGCCCAAGCCCGGACCGTTGTGAGGAGACCCCCAATGACACGGGCGATGATGGCCACAGAGACGGGGCAGGAGATGCCCCAGCTGGGGTCGAGGAAGTCGCTTTCCCGGGGGGCCAAAGCTGGTTCGACTCCTTCGTCGAAACCATCGATCCCGACAGTCTCGGCTTTTCCTTCTATAAGAACGGCGAATTCAATCTCGAGGCTTGCTATGAGGAGGTAATGAACAGTGCTGGTGAAGAGATTCCGGATTCGGCATATGGTACTTTGCCGACGTCCGAGGGACAACACGGTTCTTATGGACTTGGCTTGGGGATGGGCATGGCCGGGATGACGGGGATGACGGGGGTTATGGGCTCAAACTTGGACGCATGGATGAGGTAGTTCCTGGCTTGGTACGGGAGTGGTTAGTGTGGTTGGTGTAGTCAATCCTTTGTCTCTTTTGTCTCTTCTTTCTATCTTTGTTGTTTTGCTGGTTGTTTGGCAACTATTATTTTTAAGGAAGAAGACATACCTTCCATCGCCTTGTCATAACATAGCCTCTGCGTGGACGCTCATGCTGTGTTGCCTTGCAATTTTGTTGAGATAATTGGATGAAGGGCGAGTCACAAGGTGGGCAGCACCGCTCAGATTTAGACATGGTCTGTTGAAGCTCCTGATCACATCGGTAACTCTGCGGCTTCCCGTCCTCAACTTTCTAGATCGTCAACTACTGGGTCAAATACCTGACACAAGGCCACAGCACAAATCCTTCGAGCTGCGCTCTGCCGACGGAGCCATAGAAAATCATTCAGGTTGTTTCCGAAAGACATGTCTACCTAATAATCAACTGTCAGCCTGACGACGGTAAAGGAGCCAAGCACCGGCGTATCGCCACATTTGCGCCCAACATGTTTCTCGAACACTTTCCGCCTTTCATAAGCCAGGCCATGCATTGGTTGCCTGCGCCTTGGTTGATCGCCTTGCTACAGAACGTGTCGTGGCATGGAAGTATCTTTCAATTTCTAATCTTCACATCTTCAAGCACTTCTCTTCCATCTCAGAATTTCTTCCGAATCCGTCCTCCGCAGAGCACGTTCTTTTCGCACAATTTGGTCACTTTTGCAACGACATGGCCTACCGAGCGAGAGCTTCATCTTACCTTCAACTGGGCATACGACATGTCTTGGTGTGCGTCCTTGGAATTGTCAGCACGATAGAAGCCCAAACCAGCCTTGGTCCGACACCCATCCCGCCAGCGGTGGTCAGTTCGGTAGCTCCAGAACCCCAAGCAGCTTACCACCAGGTGGAGTGAAAGGCACAAAAGTTTTTCCCGCTGGATTCAGTATGTCCTGTTCTCCAAGACTTATCCTGTGTTTTGCTCCGCTCTAACTGACGATCGTTCAGCAATAACTGAGTCTTGTGAACCGGGCAAGAGTCTCACAACTTTCTCTACATACGCCGCCTGCTGTGCAAGGGGGTCCCACTGCGACTTTGCGGTAGGGTGTGATGGTTCAACTTTGTTGTTCGATGGGAAGCCACATAGCACTTGGTATGTTTAATTCTTTACAAATCTGCCTGAACTGCCCCATGCCTAGGTACCTAAGCTAACCAACCATTCCTACAGTGGAGGCAAGTACCCAGACTGCTGGGGTACTACTATCTTCGACAGCTTTCCCTCGAAAACCAGAAGTTGGGTTGAGTGGGAGTGCGTTACCTCGACATTCGGGGCGGCTTATTCCATTTTTTACTACGTAGACGAGGCTTCATTGTCCTCCTACTTCTCCTGCTACGATGATTACAGCCAGTATTACTCAACAGTGAAGTCAACACAATATACCACAGCGACAAGAACAATGGGCACATCGGTATACACAACAGTCATACCAGTGACCTCGTCAAGCGGCTCGGAAGATGTTTCATCTACCACTACCGGAGAACCAGCGCCCGCACCAAGCGACCCATTCAACGAGGATCCCGTCCTAGAAAAATATTTTAGGCCTCCATCAAAAGCCTGGATAGCCGGCGCCGTTGCGGAACCCCTCCTCGCCTTGATCGCCGGTGGTTGCTTCGTCTTCTGGTTGAGACGACACAAGCAAAGAAAGAGGCTGGTAGAGAGCGGAGGCTCTGGCCCTGGCATCAACGTTAACGATCTTCCGTGTATTCAAGCAGAATTTGTGCAACCGTCATCGGAGGTGGCAAAGACATTTGATACTACTCCTCCTTCTATGTGCGAGCTGGAGGCAACGGAGGTGGTGCATCAGGGACCTTTTCAGGGAACAACAACAGGAACAGGTGGAGCAATGCGATTGTAGGTTATGGAGGATATGAAATTCCTTTTTACAGGTCTGAAGAGCTTTGCAGATAATATGCATGTACGACCATGGTTGGCAGGGGAAGGCCGAACCAGATATACCAGTGGGTTATAGATGTCAAACGACTTTACCATTGCGAGATAGGCACAAGATATTCTTCAAAACATATATAAGTAATAGTTTTAATGATCATTAGCACATACGACCATAGATGGTAGAAAACTCGGGATCCCGTCCGCTCTCCCATAGATAAGCTACCAATCGCCTGACTAGTAGTTGGGTCGGTGACGACCAGCGAATCCCAGGTGTTGTATGTTTTTTTCGTTTTTTGTTTTTGTTTTTTAGTAGTATAGCGTTCTACTTTCTTTTTCAACCCCTTTGCCTGCTCCTCTAATCTTCCTTTCTTTATACATTCCTATTGGGCGAAGCTCATTATGAAAACCGGCGTCTACGATATCATGAAGACTAGGTCGGCACGGTGGGTCCGAGCATCTTCACAGGGGACGAGTTAAAAGCTGACGCACTGTCACAACGAGTCAACAATCAATATGGGCGTCCTCCTAAAAAAAATTGAAGAAAGCGATTCCGCGGCGATGGACATTATTGAGCAGCCAGGGCCGCTCTGCGTTGCGTGGTTCTCGACGTTTCGCTAGGTATTCTTCCTGGTGACGTTGAGATCATGAAAAGGGGCTCGTCGTTTACATGCCCTGGTTCGCCAGAGTAGTATCGAGACCTCCCCCAGACTTGAAACACGTACTACTACGCTATGCACTAAACTACACGTGTACAGACGCAACCAACAATCGATACGCTAGATTTCTTCTCTTGACCATATCCAGCTAGGTAGCGGCGATGCTCCGGTTATTACGGAGTGCTATCCTCTCCGCTCTCTAGCTTCCCCATCATAGGTATGTATATCTCTGAGGGTCACCCCAGGATCCAACATCCAGATCAACCCGTCACTTCCTCTAGTTCTCATACACCCTCGGAACAATTTACCAAACAAGCCAACATGTCCTCCTCAACCAAACCAGTAATCTACATTGTCCCGGGCGCCTGGCAACTCCCCATCACCTGGGCAAACTTCATAACGACCGCCAAAGAAGCAGGCTACCCCGTCACCTTCACCCAGCTCCCCACCGTAGGCGGAATCCAACTGCCTCTCGCTGCTTTGCCGGATGACGTAGCAGTTGTGCAAGCAAACCTCCAAAAACTGGTCAACGAGGAAGAGAAAGAAGTGATTCTCGTCGGCCACTCCTCCGGCGGTCTAGTTGCTAGCTGTGCAGTTGAGGGTTTCGATGCCGTCAGTTGCAGGAAGGAGGGCAAAAAAAGGAGAGGAGGGGTGATTCAGGTGGCGTTTTTGGCGGCGTTTGCGGTCCAAAGGGGGGAGACGATGTTGGAGATTTTGAGTGAACGGGAGAATAATATGCAGGAGGGCAGGGATTGGTTTTATCTGGGGGATGAGGTATGTTGGATTCCTTACCCTGACAGAAAATTATGGCGAGAGAGAGAGGTATTGATGGAATTTGCCAGGGCGATCGCACCTACCTCCACTCACAACCCGCCACCGACGCCCTTCTCAACGATCTTTCCGAAGAAGAGCAGAAATACTGGGGTAAACAGGTCACGCATACCTCGTTGGGCTTGTTCAACACGCCTTCTACGTTCGAGCCGTGGAGCAATGGGGTTCCGTGCTCGTATATCTACTGCGAGAGGGACAACGGGATTAACATGGCCCGTCAGAAACTGATGCGTGAGCGATTAGGGCCAGATGCGAAGGAGATTTATGTTGATTCTGGTCATTGTCCTTATTTGAGCATGCCGAAAGAGTTGCTCAGGGCGATCGAGGAGCTTTTGGCGTGAGGGGAACTGGAGTTGGAGCTAGGCGGGTGGACGGGACACTTCGCGGTAATTGCCGCCTGAGCTGCTGCAACGACTTGCTTTGCGGCAAAGCAGCTCAAGGGATGGACTAACAAGAAATGTCACAAAGACATCTAGGCTCCTGAGTGGCGTTTTCTTCTGTTGTGCCGGTCGACAAGGAGGGGAAAGATCCCGTCCTTGTGAGATCTTTGTCTGCCAGAGGTTCAGCGGGTCAGGAGATAAAGGCCGTTGGACAATTTGGGACAAAGAAAGACCCGGAATCAAGCCACGAACCAACCTTAAAGCTAAGAATAAAACAACCAGATGACATTATTCCGTTGGTTCATTGGGGAGTGAGTGAGTGATGTTGCTCAAAGAAGCCGAATGAATCATGGGTCATGGGGGGCAATCCCCAACCAGCCGCCTTATATCCCCATGCGACCGTATCGACTGACTTTGCTTCTCTGACCCGCTGTCAACTGAAAAGTATCCTTGTTCACGAGCAGAAACCTCATCACCAACTGCTCTGTTCTGTTACTCAATGCAAGCTACTCAATCCAAGCAGCTGATAGCTCGACATAGCAGATTGAGCTCCAAAAGCAGAGAGAATCCCAAGACAGATTACAGGCGTCAAGATTTAAGATGGTCGCCATCTGCCGCAAAGCCTCCTTCTCACACCGTGGAGAGAACGAGGAAGAGGTGGGCGATACCATCCACGTCTGCCTCTCCGACCACGACACTCTCCACGTCCACGCCCCGAAACCCAAGCGCCGACGCACGAACAGGAAATCCCCTTCTGCGAAGAAGTCCAAGTCTCCCGAAGTGTCAACCACAACATACCCTCCTCTGGACCCCAACACCGGGGCGCCTATTCCTGATGCGCTCCTCGATGACGTCTACCGGCGTTTAGCACTATCTGAGCTCGAGGAGGAGCTTTCCAAGGCTGACGCCGCTAGCACCACTATTGAGGACGGTGGTTATGCGATTCCAACACACGGCCAACGTACCCAGCGCTTGCTTTACTCGCTTCTGCAAAATGCTTCACATCCCAAGACCAATTTCACACGGAACACCAACACCGAGTCCGACGACAGACCCATCGAAGCACTCTACCTCAACCAATCCCAAGCCACAGCCCTCATCGAATCTCCCCATTACGACCCTAACGTACTGTTGATCGTCCAAGATAAACGGTACTTTGAACCCGCTCCGACCGTCTCCCTTGAGTCCCTTCCCTTTCCATACAAAAGCCCTCCCGCTTCACCAAAGCTGGAAACCAAGCCCGGAATTATCGCAGACCGTTCCCAGTACAGACCCATATCGCTCTTCTTCAACCACCTCCTGCCTACTCTCCATCGGCAAGTCTCCGTTCAAATTCCCAGCCAACCAGTGACTGAGCCTTCGGGACAACTGAGGACTTTGAGGTCGATTAGGGAACAGTTTGACTCCAAGGAGGAAGGTGCGTATGAGAGATATGGAGAGAATGATGATCCGTGGAATGTGCTGGATTTATCGACGCCTATACCCTCCACTACCCCTTCATTCTTGCAAGGGCCGGGGAGTCAGTTGTTGAGATACATCCGGTCGGAGGTGTTGACGGCTGCTGAGTCCAAGGGTATGGTTTCGCCTCCACCGTCTCCTATAAAGGCTGAGTTGGTAGAGTCGGGGCTGGTGACGCCGCCTGGGGATAGTCGGGAGCGAACGCCTGGTCTTGAGGACACTCCCGAACAGGGCACCGGTACGCTCTTGTTTCCCAACCTCGACCGCAAGTATACTCTCGATCCCGCTCACCCTTCCACACCCAACTCGTCACCATCACCCAAAACACCACCCAACCAAACTCCCAGCACACCCCCCTCCAAAAAGCGCGGCCGCCCTCCGAACTCCCACTCCAAATCCCCATCCCCAAAGAGACCCAAAACCTCCCCGGAGAAAAGAGCCGAACGCCTCCGCGCCTCCCCCTCTTCCTGGACCGAATGGACCAACGTCCAATCGTGGTCCCTCCTTTCTCAAGGCGGGCATCACACTCCCCCTCACTGCGACGCCTTTGGTTTCGACACCTGGATTACCGTCCAGGAGGGCATGGTTGGGTTTGGTTGGCTTTCCACTGCCCATTCCACACCCGAATCGAAATCGGAGGTTTTCGGCGAGAGGAAGAACTGGGCTGCTGATCCGCATCATTACGCCTCGGGACCGCGATGGAGGTTCGTGATATTGAAGCCGAAGCAGACGGTGTTCTTTCCTAGCGGGACGGTGCACTTTGTTTTTCGGCTTAAGAGTCAGGATAGTTTGAGTGTGGGTGGTCATCTGCTAAGATGGGATGGGGTGGAGAGGTGGTTGAGCGTTGTGCTTGAGCAGATGGGGAATGGTGAGATTACGAATGAGGATATGGAGTGGGCGGTGGTGAGGAGGTATGTGGATGTTGTTGGGAAGTTGGTTGCTAGGAGGGAGAAGGAAGGCGGAAAGACAATGGTGGGGGCGACGTGGGAGGAGTTGGTCAAGGTATTTTTTCACTTGTCGAGGTGTTTGAAGTGAATAAATGCTAACGAAACTGTTCACAGGAGTTCAAGGAGTTATCGAAAGGAAGAAAATGGCATTAGAACAAGTGAATTGGAGAGACATATAGAGAAGGCTACAGAGAAAGCATGCTGGCTCGCTTGCTTGGTGAATGCGATGCGATGGAATGTAGACAGAAGGGAAAGCCATATACAGGGTATTAGACAGAAAAAAAAAGAGAAGGACAAAATAAACAGAAATGGTATCCAGAGAGCCGCTCGTGTTTTTATCTCCCTGGTCGTAGCCCATAACCCTTTTCAAACAAAAGAAAACTCGTTTAACGTCCCACATTACACAGTGCCGCTCTGGGCTTCCTGCTTCTCTTGATCCTGAATCGGAGGTGCTGATACGGTAGGGTTGAATCGACCTGCTGTCTCCTTCTTCTTGTCTGTACGTGAGCTCTCTGAACTGCTGGCCTTGCTAGTGTCATTGTCCATGCTCTTTCTGGCCCCGTGATCTTCGCTGTTTCTGAATTTCTTGGTCAACGCCAACGCCGGTTGCATAATGCCAGTAGGCTCTCCGGCCTCTTGCTTGGCCTTCTTTTCGCGTTCCTTCTCCATCTTGTGCATGACTTCAGCTGTGAGCTCCTGCTTCAGTAGCCGCTCCAAGACATCCTTCTTGCGAGTTCGCCTATCGCCAATGGTAATGAGCAAACCGGCAGTACAGTTGGCAACAATGGAGCAGCAAAGGACAGCCGTGGTAACTGCACTGCTTCTAGTGCGGTAGTCCGTAGACCAGGTATAAGAACCGAGAGTGATCTGTAGACAACTGTGTAGATCCAGTAGGCAAACAATGGCAATGAGCAAGCCGATAGGGAAGGCATGGTGGGTTCCCGTTTCGTGGGGCTTGTAGAAAGTGTGTGATTTGGCAAGCTTCTTTTGATGATGAACGAATCGGGCTTGTGATTTCTCAGAGAGAACAGGGATGAACTGGTCGTCGTGTCGGACTTCGGTCATGTGAGGGTCTACGGGGGCGCGCTCAATGTCGGCTTGATCGATGGCGGCTTGATTTTGCAGAGGCACGTCATTGGGGTCCGTCAAAGGGATCAACAACTGCTTGCGGAGCTTGATGGTTTTGAGGTCTAGATAATAGTTAGCAATATGACACATGTTGACTGAAGTGCAAAATACTTACGATAGCGGGCCACAAAGATCATGTGGTATGTGTCTACCGCCCGGAAAGGAGCAAGACCGTCACCAACAATGGCGAACAAAGCGACAAGGACATTGTCAATGACATTGATGGTGTACAGCTGCTTGTCGCCGACGTAGATCCAGCCGATAAGGAAAAGAACCCAAGCAAGACCGAACAGGGTGATCAGAGTAGCATAGAGGGTAACAGCGAATCCCAGCGGGCGCCTGACGTACTTTCCAAAGGCCTTCATGCGCTGCTTGAACTTGGAACGCTTTGAGTGGAGCATATGTCGAACATAGTCGTTGAGCATCCGGATGTCTTCCTCGCGCCATCCCTCCAGAGTGGCATCCTTGGGCAGGATGGCATACTGAGGAGCAGTCAGGACAGTTGAGAAACTGTGAACATGAGGAGGCTGGGGACGCTCATATGGGCCCTCGTCCTCTACCTCACCCTCGCCGGAGGAGGTGGCCGTTCCGGTCGTTCTGATAGTACGAACATCCTCCTGGGAAGGGGGATATGTGCCGGGCAAGTTGGGTGGGAGAACTGGTAGCTGGGAGAGATCATATGTCGGTCTTCGGTTGACGAATCTACCCAGCGACGGAACGAAGAGGGAGTTTTGGACGTTGGTAATGGACGATAGCGTGGCGACTTCTGGGTCTGTAGTAGAGAGTAGTTAGTATTGTAAGAAGGTGAGAAGCTAAGGAGAAGTGTCACGTACCAATAACATCCAGAAAGTCTACAATCCGCGAGTCGTATATGTCCTGATCTGCCTGTGCCTGAGCATCCTCAGGGCTGGCCTGGTTCTCTCCACGACGACGGCGTGAAATAAGGTTTCGGAAGGTACCTTGATGGCGCAAACCTGGGTGCTGTGGCTCAATATGGATAGACGGCTGCTCCAGAATGTCTTCATTGATGGGAGAGAGATGAGCAGGTGGTGGCTGGGGCACCTCTCCTCCGACATGATCGGGGACTAGCGGTGTTGATTTGCGCATGATAGGTTGGTCATCCGCCCAGGTTCTGGCGCTGACTGGCCGTTGAGGTTCTGAGCTGGAACGACGTCGACCTGTTGTGGCTAAAGGTGCCGGGGCATCTTGGGGTTGTTGAGGTCCTAGTTGGGGGTGAGAAGGGCGTCTCTGACCAGGGATGACTGGCGGTCCTAATCTTGAGTTCTCTGACGGAGCGCGTAGTCTTCGAAGACGAATTGCGGATTCGTTACGGGTGGGTTGGTATGGAATGTTTCGAGCCTGACTTTGTTGTTGTTGTTGTTGTTGTTGTTGTTGTTGTTGTTTTGTGGGAGGAGGAGGAGCTGCACGGTGAGGGACCAGATCGGGCTGTGGTGATGGTTGAGGTTGAGCTTGACTCTGCTGTTGATGGAGTGCAGGGGGCTGCTCGTTGATGGGACTAAGAGCTGTTGGTGGTGGTATGTCTGCTTCTGCCGGGCGTGCAGTAGGGGCCAGCGGTGATTCTGCGAGTTCGAGTAGCGATGGAAGTCGAGTGGATGTTGTGCTGGACCGTCGAACGTCTTCCTCTGTGAAATATTCGCCTTGGCTGGCATGCCCCTGATTATCCTTCCCCGTCCCATCTGCCCCATTTCCTCCATTCTGTAGTTGTTGCGGCATTGCACCCGATATCACCTGTTATCCCAGTGTCGTAGCGGAGTGTCTCGTGTGTAGCGGTCCTTCCCGTCTTTGTCTAGAATTATTGTGAAAAGTATTGTGGTCGGGCAAACGAGCAGAGGGGAAATTGGAGAAGGCTCGTGAAAGGAAGGAGGGGGTTGGAGACAGATGCCTGTTCCCGTTGATCACTGCTGGTTCGTTTGTTTGTTCCTTCCTGCTTGAACCTGAGTAAGGTCCTGGACAGAGCAGGAGCTTGAGACACTGCACGGAACAGACACACAGCACAGACAAGGCAACAAAGCTGAAGAGCTGAAGAACAAAACAGTCTAAAGATCCAACACATATAGGTAGCAGCCAGATATACTACAATCCCCAGCCATGCACATCATTTAGCACAAGATCTAGAATACCGTCACCACATGGCCAGCCCAAGGGATGGGGTCCATGCCAAGGTCACGACCAAGATGCAAACCAGGGACTTTGGTTCAGTGTTTTGGCCAGGCAGACAGGGAATTACACCATTGGCGATGATCCCCAAGCGCATTGGCTGAGCAATCTTCACGAGCAGCGAGTCCCCGAGCGCACATCGTCCCCAACACCAAGTCCCAATTTCCCTGTCTTTGAGCAGGTGTGCCTGTGACGTCATGTAACACTCAGCCAATCAACGTCCCACGTCTTCCCGTAATGTTTCAGATGAACAGCCACCATTGTATTGATAGCCGATAAGATAAGAGATCTGCCAAACAATTGTCCACCATGGTCTCCAGCAATTTGACACATGGATCCATCAAGGTGCATCACCATCACTAACAAAAACCCTCCACGAGTCCGAATACGCCGAACTGCTATTGAGTTAAACTATAACAATTGACCCAACAAAACTCACAGCTCAATCTCCGCATTTCTTCCCTTATACTCAACCTTCAAAAACGGATCCACCCCCATCGAGAAGCCAAACGTCCTGATCTTGGGATCAGACCCCTCGGGCAGCCTCCACTCGTAATTCAGCAGCAGATAAATCACGGCAATCTTGACCTCATTCGCCGCAAAGAACCGTCCGGGGCACGCGTGCTGTCCGTGTCCGAATCCCAGGTGGTCGGGTCCCGTGCTCACCAGCTGCGCCACGTTCTCCTTGCCCGCTCCGGGCGTCTCGCGCATCTTCAAGAACCGTCTGCCGTCCCACTTCCCCGGCTGATCATACACTTCCGAGTTCCACATGTTGTGCGCCGAGACCGCCACGATGCCGCCCTTGGGGATCAAGGTGCCGTCCGAAAGCCTCAGGTCCTTGTCGACGTAGCGCCTCATGGAAACCATGCCGATGGGCTTGACGCGTTGCGACTCCTTGATCACGCTGTCGAGCAGCTTCATGTTGTACAGCGACGTCTTCTTCCACCCGCCTTCGCTGAGCACGCTGATCATCTCCTCGCGCAGGGGCGCAATGTACTCGGGGTATTGCATCAGGTTGGTCATTACTTGGCAGGTCAGGTCCGAGGTGGTGTGGATGGCTGCCATGGACATGACTAGCTGGGCAACTGCCGGGTCATAGTACTTGCCCTTGGCTGTGCGCTCGAACCACTCGATCGCGTCGTCGTGCTCGGCCTTACCGCCGTTGGCTGCCTTTTCCTGGCGTCTCTTCTGGAGGACGGGGTCGATGATTTTGCGGGCTACAGCGACGTGGGCGCGGGTGCGCTGGCAAGAGGGGAGGAAATAGTTGACAATGGGACGGAGAACGGCGGGCCAGAGACGGAGTTCTTCGGCGGCACGCATGGCGTCCATGGTGTACTGCTGCGTGACCTTGAGCCATTCCTCGTTGCGGCAGAGTTCCTCGCCAAGAAAGACGCGCGAGGAGATGCGGGCGATGATGGGAAGGACCTTGGAGCGGATGTTGACGGTGGACCACTCGCCGTTGGCTGGCTTGGGGAGGATTTCCTCAATCGCTAGAGAAGTTTCTTCGGCGAGTGGCTCGGTGACCTTGTCTGTCATTGTTGTCAGCATTCGTAGTGTCTCTCTACAAGGTAAGGAATTTGACATACTCAAGTACTTGGTAAGATCCCTCATGATAACCTCCTGAACAATCTGCGAATCACGGCTACCCTCACGGAACCCTTCGAAACCGGGGAGGTGCGCATGGAAGGCCTAGAATAGTTCGTCTTGTTAGCCCCGACCTTTACTCTTTTCCTACCCACGACACACCAAGGATAACAAACCTTATAAGTCCACTTTGAAAAGCTCAACCGATCATCACTCTTGATCTCGTTGGCAAAACGCGGCGGCAAAACCGTGATCTCGCCAAAATCGCTGATAACCCGGCAAGGCTTGTCGGGGTTGGTCTTGAACCAGTTCGCAATCATCTCGCGCGAGTTAGCCACGAACTCCTTCTTCGGTCTCGTGTCGCTAAACTCGAGAGGAGCCCGGGGGTTCAGGTGCTTGATGTTCTTGGGGTATCTCGGTCCCTGGAGGGAGTACACGATAACGATCAAGAGAAAGGCCGTGACGAGGTAGGGGAAAGGCTTGGCGGAGGGATCGGGAAACGACTTGATGTCAAACCGCTCCATCCACGAGGGGATGGAGCTAGGTGTGGCCAATGGGTTGGCCATGGTTGCTGTGTTGGTGTTCTCTCAGGACTGTGTCGTGATGGTTGTAATGCAATGCCTTTTATGGATTAGGAAAGGTAAGAAAGAGAGGTGAAAGTGAGTGTCTAAAAAAGAAGCACTCGAGGACGATCATGATCTTTATATGTAGTCCCACCAGTACTACCAGACACTACATCTGGGCAACTTAAAACAATCTCCTCTCGCTTTGTAACCCCTCAAAACTTTATCCATTTTTCACATTTCGTTTATGAAATATGAAGAAGCGGCACAAAAACATCCTTGCCATATTGATAACATGACCTTTGCCTCTGCAGTCCTTGCACAAAGCCTTTTAACCACCAGCAGGATATGAAGATCGCTGTGTAGCAGTACGGGATCTGGAACCCCAGACGGACCACCTCCTTACCGGCTTCTTACCGGCTTCTTACCGACACGTCAGTAACACCATGTTACTGGGGAATGAATGCAATGGTGGGGTTTTTCTCCAGAAATCAGGGATAGAAATAGAAGAAAGTAGGAACGTTGATGGATGCTAATGCAACGGTCCGGGTTGGAGGAAAGCGGAAGCGGAAGTGGCTTTTCTTTTCTCGGCGCGACTCTTTCCTTTCCAGTTCTGGATAGTTGGTGGACGGTAAATGCTTGCTTGCTTGACTCGAGCATGTAATTCAGTCAACCTTGATTTATTTCGCTTGCGGTGTACCTATGCATACAATCAACACCAACTTTACCCCCCCTATCATTATATTCTTCTTTGTCATCTCGTTCATGGACAAAGTCCATGACTCCTTGCTTACCTATGCATCTGGCTTCCACTTCTCAAGTTGTTCCGTTCTACGATGGCCCCAAAGTCGAGCAACTGCTGCTCGTGCTCGGGACCTTTCAGGTCACCGACGTCTCAGCCAGCATCTCCCATATCTGCCCAAAACAACCTGAGACACTCTCCCTCCCGCCAAGCTACACCGCAATGCTCACAGCCAGAATAAAACCCCACGCGGACCGCCGATCTCAAAGGGAATTTACCCCGTCGTGGCCCGTCTTCCTCACTGCCCATTGGCTGCTCCGCTCAAGCGAAAGCAACACTACCGTCCCGGACCATGCCGGCACGGCTGAGTGCCGGGGACCCACAGCTCCGGGTGTACAAGGTGTATAAGTGAGCATAATTCGCGGATAAGTATTTGTCTGTGCGGAAGCACAAAATGCATAACATTTGCACACCAAAAAGGAGGGTCTGTGTGCTGTGCAGTCCTACTTCAACCTCAACCATTGAATGCGGAAGTCCAACCGCACTTTGTCTTGACACCGAGAAAACTGAAAAAGTGAAAAAGAAAAGGAGAATGGGAAGGGACAAGAAAAGCGTTATCCCGGTGCATAAGGATGAAGATGCCAAAAAGATCAAAAAACATACAACACCTGGGATTCGCTGGTCGTCACCGACCCAACTACTAGTCAGGCGATTGGTAGCTTATCTATGGGAGAGCGGACGGGATCCCGAGTTTTCTACCATCTATGGTCGTATGTGTTTGTTTTACATTACTTTTGACCTTATCAAGGACTTTTTGATCTACACTGAAAGTTGCGAGATTCACCACCATCGTTTCAGCAAACAGAACCATCATCACATCGAACGCATCGCGATATCGGATTGTCAACCAAGGGTGGTACCATGGATCAATAAAACTGTATCTGGTACTCATGTTCTCCTTTTAACTTTTCTGTATCTACTCAGCAATAAGATATAAGCGTACAAGCTACTTGGACAACATGCAAATCTGATTACGCTCAGAACTACCAAGCAAGCTCACGTAGCCCATACAACCGTAGCCACTCAAACAATGTTACACAATCCACCTTTGCGACCCGTTCGCTCAAAAATTTTCATCTGCCCAAATACCCACGCTACAAAACCTGATAACAAGTTAAGAATGCAAGTAAGCAATAGCTAGCAAACTACCATCGATAAACCCACCCGGTCCATCTCCTCGGACAAATATGGCACCAACATAGATGGCCCAAGCCCATCCGTAAACTGTGACCGAGAGAAAAACAAGAAGCTGCCGAGAGTGGGTATCAAGAAAGCAAAGGGAAAATCCTCCTCAAACCGTCTACCATCCCCTCCTCAAAGCAAATTCAACTATGCGAGCGTCCCTAGTATGGCGCACCGGGATGGCCCAGCTGGCGCGAAGGCTGGCAACTTTCGCCGACACGTCCAGCAAGATTAGCAATGTTGGACAAGGTCTTCAGAGAGGCATCGTGGGGGGCCTCGCGGCTGATAGCGAGCAAGAGCTCCTCCACCTTGGCCTTGATCAGAGACATGACCTTCGGGACGGCCTCGACAACTTGATCCTCCTGTAAAACAAGACTGTTAGCGATCAAAAGTAAAGGCAAGAGCATAACTGGCTGGGTTATAGAAACACTTACCAAGTGGGGAAGGGATTGTGCAATGGAGTACACGACCGTTTCGACAATAGCAATCTTGATCTGAACCTTGGGGCTTCTGCGGGAAAGATTGCTGACAATGCTGGCTCCCACGGAAAGAAGGAAGATGGGCGCAAGACCAGAGAGGCAGCGGGGGTCATACTTGGAAATGACCTGCTGGAACACCTCCTCGCTCTTGTCCTCAGCCTGCAGCCAGCGCATGACTGCCTGGTCGTACTGGCCTGCACTCATGAAACGATCGATAGCTTCAAGCGTGTTGTTGAGCTCCATCTTCTCCCGGTTCTCGCGTGGGGTAGGAGAGAAAAGCACCTGTTGCTCCTGATTCATGAACTGCTGCTGTTGGTGTTGAGCCATGTTAGGAATGGACTGGGTGTGTTGGTGCTGCTGAGCTTGGGGCGGCGCATAGGCGACCAAATCACGAGAGGGTCCGCCAGCCTGTTGGTGCGAGCTAACGCTACCACTGGCACGAGAGTGCGTGTGACTGTGCGTAGGCTCCGGAGCGGCCAAGTCGCGATCACGGTTTTGCTCATGAAGCTGCTGCTTCAGGACGCCAAACTCCTTTTGCATATGAACCTGGGACGCAGCCAGACCTGCAAGTGCAGTGGATAGCTCAGTGTTTTGAGCAATGAGGCGATCAAGCTTTGCGTCATCGTCTCGCTTCCGCTCCTCAAACCGAGCAATGGTTTCGCCCATCCGCGTGCTGATGTCTCCTGCGATACGTTGGTGAACGTCTTCGGCTACACGCTTTGACAAGACGGGCAACTGCTCGCTGAAAGACTTTGCAAACTGGTTGGCTATATTAACATCCAACCGGGTGGCAACCTTTTGAAGAACCTGGTCCGCGAGCTTGTCCACCAAAGTCGACGCAATGTCAGCCTTTTGGAGCGACTGGGTGAGCAGAGAGGGGAGTCTCTTCTCGATCTCCTTCTGCATCGCGGGCAGTTGCTTGTTCAGGCTAGAGTCGACCTGATCCTTCGCCACCTTTTCCATGGTGGAACGGATGGCGGGAACAACAGCATTGTTCACTTGATCGACGATGAGATGCTTGAGAACGGTTTCAGTGTTATCGTTGAGAACGTCCGCAACTACCTTAAGGACTGCTGACTGGTTCTTGAGGAAGAGGTCATCACGATTGTCTGTGAAACTGCGCACCCAATCCTGCAGCCAGCCATTCAGCTGTTCGCGCTGCTTCTTAAACATATCGTTGCAGGATGACTCGAAAACACTGGACATATGTCCAGGCATCTTGTTCATGTTGTTCGAGATGCGTGACTCCATATCGGCGATGACTGTGTTGAGCTGTTCCTGAGAGATGCCAGAACCATTCAGAGAGAGGTCGGAAAACTGGTTGGGGAGGTTGAGAGCGGAAGAATCAGCATTTCTGGCAGATCTGGCCTTGACTTGAGATGAAGTGCGGCCAATTGTTGGGGGGGCTTGTTGTTGTTGCTCTGCCTGGCCATTGACAGCAGAATCGCCAGCGGCGACGGCGGCGGCGGCGGCGGCAGCAGCAGCAGCAGCCTTCTTCTTACGGCCCTTCTTCTCTGCCCGCTCCGGCTGGTTGTTATTCTGAACGGGAGTTTCGGTGTCTTCCTTGCGATCAGGCTTGACAGTTGAGACAGAATCAACCCCCTTCTTGTCATCACCCTGGGATGAGGGCGTCTTCTGAAGAATCTCCTTGTTGGGGCGTGTGGCGATACGGATCTGGGGCGGCGCGCTTGTCTCGGCCGGAACCGGGGCCTGTTGAACCTCTACTGGCTGCACAGGAGCAACCAGCTTGGAGATCTTGACCAAGCCAACCTTTTCAGCATCGGCTGGGCAGATGACCTTATTATCCTTGGACCAGCCAAGCTCGCCGTTCTTGATGAAAACACATGTAACACCCTTGGAGTGCATAGCATACAGCTCGAAGAGGTTCGCTTCATCGCCATCAGTAGAGCCTGCAGGGTTTCCAAGAATTCCGAGACTCCGCAGCACACCTTTGTTGGCGAAAGAATACTCCCGGATACCACTAATAACGGCAGTAGCTTCGGGCGGCGGAATCGAATTGTCCTGGGAAACAAGCCTCTGAATGTAATCCACCTGTGACAGGTTCTTGAGACCATACTTAGGGGCGGAGAGATGAAGGAAGTAGATCGAGTTACGTGTAGGGTGGCCGACAACAATCATGCTTGAGCG
Source organism: Sordaria macrospora (assembly GCF_033870435.1). NCBI lineage: Eukaryota > Fungi > Ascomycota > Sordariomycetes > Sordariales > Sordariaceae > Sordaria > Sordaria macrospora. The sequence continues at coordinate 1,533,710 of NC_089375.1, read as the reverse complement.
AGCATGATACATGACACTGCAGACGGCGTCGGACTCCTTGTTGTGGGGAAAGTTAAACTCTTGCACAGCCTTGCCCAGGGCAAGATCCCACAGCTGAAGGGTGTGATTCTGCTTCATGCCCACGATCATGTACCGCAGGGCAGCGCGCTTCTGATACGGGCGGTACTTGTCCAACAACAGGACGGACGTAGGCCAGGCCTTCTCGCCCTCTGGGGTGGTGGTCAAGGTCATCAAAGGATCCTTGATTTCCAAAGAGATGTGGGCAGGCATTGGGTTCAGGAGATCGGAGCCTTCCTTGACAGCGGTCAACTCGCGGATATCCCAGAACTTAACTCGGCCCGACTTGTCCAGCGTGACCATCAGTGTGTCATCCTGGCTGAAAGTGAAATCCTTCCCGGCCTTGCCAGTGTTGATCTTGAGTGAACATTGCTTAAAGAGTTTCTCAGTGTCGACAACACGGTCATGGGCGTTTTTGAAAAGCTTGTTCTCGAAGATGAACGAGGGCCAAATGATATTGATGGATTTTCCGCGGCCAACGGCAAAGTAGTCGGGATGCATCGAGGAAGGACGAGCTCTCGTCTTGAGGACTCCGCCGGGTGCATCGCCGCCCTCTTGTGTCGACAGAGGGGGCAGAGCGAAACCGTATTGCTCCGGATGAGCGTCTTCCAGATGATCCCGGTCACCCTTCTTGAGCTGGACCCAGTAGACTGTGCCGCTCACACCGGTACCAATAATGGCTTCCTTGGGGTGCTGGTTCGAGGCAGAGGAAGAGATGGCCACATTAAAGATTCTATCCTTAGTGTCCGTAAAGAGCTTCGCATCCTTACCGTCCTCCTGACGAATCACCCGAAGGCCGCCAGCCTTGGACATGCCATAGGCCATGTAGGTCTCTGACGCCGAGACAAGATTCCGATCGATTTGGTCGAACTCCTTCTTCAACCTAGCAATGTCCAGAATCGCTTCTTCGCGGAAGACAGGGCGAACTTCGTCCGTCTCCTGGACACTGATAGTGATCCAGGGTTTCAAGGGGAAGTTGTACACCTTGATGGGTGCTGCTGTCTCCTCAATCACGACAATCTCGTCGGCTTCGGCACTTTCCCAGCTATCCGCCACCGGGCCCTGGGCGGCCTGAGCCGCCTCGTCCACAATATCTCTGACTTCCTTGGCCAATTCAGCATTGAGAGCATCCTCAAGAACGTCCTTGTTTTCGTTCTTCTCAAGCTGTTTCTGGATGGCCTGAGCGGCAGTTTGGGCAGACTTGGCAAATTCCTCATCCGTCTCGGCGCTCATCATTTGCTCGAGGTCCTGGGCGATTTCAGCCTGAGCACTCTCTTCCCCGGCACGAGCCAGCGCCTCTTGGGCTTCTCTGTCGGCCTGCTCAGCAAGCCCGACGACAGCTTCAGCAACACTCTCCTTCTTCTTTTCACCTTCCACGTGGTCTTGACCAAGTTCAACCTTGGCCTCCTCGCCTGGGGAAACGGTGACGATGTTGGGAGCGACTCGAGGCGCACCCGTAGACCCATGGGGAGACGATACATGTTCCAGCTTCCGTCTCGTGTGGTCGGGGCTGCCTGTGGCGCTATGGTCGCTTAAAGGCCGCTTAGGATCATGAGGATCATGCTTCCGCAGAATCTGAATGGCAGGTGCTGCGGGGGGGCGGCTGGCATTGGGATCCATGGTAGAACCAGCAGACGACTTGGGAGTCCTCTGGCTAGGGGAGCTGACCGAGTGATCGTCATGCTGACCAGAGAATCCGAATATCGCCGACCGAGCAGCGGACGCGGGTTGCGAGTGCTGCGACTGCGGGGTCGAGCTGAACTTGGGGGGCGTGGATTCAAGACCCTGTGGCTCAAAATCAAATTCCGATCGAGACGGCACGGTCCCAAGGAGGGACAGATCAACAGATTTGCCGGCGCTTTTAGAGTCCTCGGCCGGGGGAGGGGTGAGAAGACTGGATTCGACAATGTCGCTCGTATCGTTCTGGCTTGGTTTCGGCTTGCTCAACAGATTCAGCAGATATTGCTGGGTGTTGGAGGGAGGAGCGGGCTGATTCCAAGACGAAGAGGGAGCAGGGGCGGCTTCAGGCTTGGGCTGTTCCGGGTGCGCGCCACGCATCAAAGCCGCAAGAAGCCCACTAGGATCAGAACCGCTTGGTGCGGGCGCGTGAAGAATCGGAGGCGGGACATTGTAGCTTGGCTGAGCTTCCTGGGAGAACTGCGGCTGGTTCTGGGTGGACGAAGAGCCTTGTGCGTTAAACTTGAGGAGGTTCAGCAATTGAGCAGTCCGATTTTCGCCAGCAGGAGGAAGGCCGCGGCCGGCACCCATCTGCTGCATCAGTCCGGGTGGGAACTGGGAGTTATTGAATGCGTGGATAGGCGGGGTCGGAGCTTCAGGGAGGAACGCGGCGGGGTCCAAGGCGTTCTGAAAGTTACCGGTCAGAGCAGGAGAGTCAGGCCCATAGTAGGACTGGCCGCCCTGGGGGAGATTGTGGACGTGACCGTGGCCGTGGTGTCCGTGGTAAGCATGTTGGCCGTATTGGTTCGAGCCGTTAGGACCAGCAGCCGGATTAGGGCTGGTGGAAGACTGTTGGCGACGAAGCTGAGCCAAAAGCATCTGGGACGCGGCGGCGCGGTCGGATTCGCCGTCGGCCGAAACGTTGCCACCGGGCATGTTGAAGTTGTTGGGCATCATGAGGAATGGCCGTTTCTGACTATCGACACAACTTGGTATCCAGACAACAAACACGCAAAGGTGGTATTTCGATTTTCTACCGCAAGCCGCCTTCCGGCAGTGGCAGTGGCAGAAAAGTGGAAAGTTCGGGACGTCGAGGGGGGTTGAAGCAGTGTCACTGATGACGGACAGCGATGGCGACGAGGGTTTGTGCGATGAACGGCGCTCGTGCAGTGACCAGTTGTCTGTCGTCGGTTGTGGTAGGCTCTGTTGAGTGGCTTTCGATTGTCGAATTACCTAAACCAAACGTGACGGAGGAGAGGGGGTTGTGACTGGGTTGGTCGATGTTGGTGGGAGGAGGGGACCTCAGCTCCAGCTGGGACTCTTTTTAAAATCAATGACGCTATTTTGAGGAGCGAGGGTTAGACAAGTGGAGGGGAACCGAAAGAAGCTTCACCAAGCTCGGCCGGGCTCAGAGCTTTGAGGCTCAGGGTTAAAGCCCACGACACCTGCCACCAACTGCAGCGTGTTCCGAGGGCCAAACAGAGAGGGCGAGCGCGCGAAAATACAGCGGTGCGGGAGTTGGAAGAGGACCGGGCACTCACTATTCTAATTAGCTGCTTGATTTCTCAGCTCCAGTCTGCTGCAAAGGTCAAAAGTCGCGGGCGCAAAGAAACTGACAGTAGCCAGTGTGATGCATTCGCGCGAAGAAGTTGACGATGTTGGGTGAGGAGAGAAAAGAAGGGAAGAGGTGAGAAGAGAGCTCGGGGTCGGGAGTTTCGTGGGCTAGTTCGTTTTGTTTGGTTCCGTTTAGCGGGTTGGCGGGTTGGCGGGGGAGGAAGAGGAGAGAAAGTGGAAGCTACAGGCCACCCACTACAGTTGAAGGAAAAAAGAAGGACCCAGGGCAGAGCCTTGAAAATGACGGAACCTGGGAAAGCTGCCACAGTGCGCAGAGATTGCCCCAGCCCAGCCTCAGACCCTGAGATTGGTTGGATTTGGGTCTGTCCGTTTGCCAGAACTGGAACACACGTTCACTGGCTTTAGGTATTCTTTGCCTTTTGCCAGTTGGCTCCCGCTGCCCGGTCTGTTTCTTTCCGGTTCACTTCTTTTACAGACTACATTACACTAGAAACTGCATACCATGTATAAAGTGCAACGCATTTGGGTGTCCGAATTCTGCTTTCCTCACCAAACTCCGCCTCAGAAACTGCATATATGCCACTTTAGTGCATAGGTTTTCCCGGCCCGAATTACATGCAGTTTCAGGGTTCAATACCGCGACGCAGTCCCGGCCCAGACCTGCAGAGAACATTGACAGTTGACACCGACAGATGTGAGGCCTACAGCTAGGTGGATGTGACAGCCAGAGAAAACGCTTCTCAAGGCTGGGACAAGTTGACCACGGGCGATTCTCATTTGGCCTCCTGTCGTCTGGGCATGGTGGTCAGCCAATAATGGCCACGGATGGCCCGTGCCACTATCTGCTGTCTTAACACATGTCCACGTAGCCAACGCCCGCCATCACCTTCACATCCACGGGTCCGACCGGATTCCCAGTCGACGTTGAGCATTGGGTGTTCCGACTCTGACCTGCATTGAGTAGCGCGGGGAAGATATGTGCATGACGACGGCATCCAAACAGATTCATTTGATATCTGTCGTGTGTGTGACATGATAATACCGCATTTTCCAGCCTATGAGGCTGTTGGTGATATCAAGGTCGAACTCTGACTGTGGGCTGGTATATGTGAACCATCCTCTCTGTTTGAAGGAGTTCTTCCCTGGCATATGACAAGTGGAAGACTTGGTTTGTAGATTCTGGCTGTAGGTGGCTGGCTGGACGCAACTGACTGCTCAAGATGTCTTTTGTATATCAGACACGGAAAGTTATACATATCGTCGAGCACATGAGTATCCTCTACTCTAGGTGTTCTTCCAACTCCTCGGCTTCTTGATGGCCAAGATGAACTGTCGTCAACTCGTCGGCACTCAACCACGTGGCTTATGTAAGCAGGAGGGATCTCAACCTTGACCCGGCATCATGGGAATTGCAGCCACGGCAAATGGAATGCAACTGAGCTGAAAATGGCAGGGGCAGCCACTCGCAACGTCCAGCCCCACCGTCCCCGGTCCCAGCGTCATTCCCGATCTCCGACAAGACAATTGCGCAAGTGACATTTGCAAGGCCAGCAGATCGTCCCGTCCGCCGCGTCAAGGTTCCTTTGACACTGGACCTAGGACCCCGAAAACTAAAAACAGAAAGTAAAAAAAAAACATCATTGTTCCCTCCGTCGCGATTATCGCCCTTCCGCGCTCTGCCTGTCGCCGTGCAATTACAATTGTCAATAGAGCTTTCGCCTTGTTTATCCCGCCAGTCCCTGATCCTCCTGCTTGATTTTGCGCCTGGCGAATCGAATTTCAGATGGTGACGGAATCGCCAACTTTTCCACTCGCTCTTTGACGACGAACAAGCAAAACTCTGAACCGTTCTCCTTCGAGTCCCACGAACCCGCCTGCCACGCTAAAGTTCGGGAAGAGTGTGCGACACGGCAGATTACTCGCTCGGGTTCTGCTCAAGAAGTCTACTCCTCGTTTTCGTCGAGGTACATGCGATTATAATCTCCCAATCTCGAACCTCGAATCATACCACCGTGGTGTACACACACGCTCGCTCATCTCGAGTCCGATTCGACATCGCCGGCGGTTTACCAATCCCACATACGCTAGTACAGCGAACAACCCGAGCGGCGCCGTCCCCTTGATCTCAGTTCGCGCCCCGTCAACGGTCTCTCGGGTGTATTCCAGCCAGGAAGGACACTTTCATTCGGTTTCCCCACCCACTATTCGGACAGTAACACTACCCGTCCAGTTGCCTTTGTGCAACAACCACGCATAAGAAAAAAATGTTCTGTCTTCGGAGGTTCGTCAGATTCTACCTATTCCAAGCTAGGCGCATGGCTAGACCTAGTATGTGCATCTCTAGGGAAGAAGATCACTAACGAATATCAAAAATCCAGTTGGCTTCCGCTGCTCTTCATACCGACCAACGCGTCACCCGCCTTCATCCTCGTCTTCTTTATCTGCACATACTTCCTCAACCGACCATGCATATACTGCTCCTTCCTGCTCGTCATCCTCTTCCTGACGTCGTGTAACTGGTCCGACCGGTGCTTTTTCGACGTCAGCAGCAACTGGTTCCAACCAAAGGATCTACCGAACCCAACGACACATACTATCTACGCCCCTACTACGAATAATAGCACAGCCATGGTGGAAGGGTCAAACAGCACGGCAGCAGTAGCTCTCGACATGTTCAACACGACGGTCGGCACGCTGGCGACGGCCGCGATGGACAAGGCGGCCAGGACAAGGGTGGAGTGGACGGGCTTGGGACTGGAGTGGTTGAGGAGTCTGCTGGGGAGGAGGGAGTGGCGGATCGACTGCTTGGACCTTTATATCAGACTATAGGATGATCCTGTTACTAACGTTACTAGGGAGGAAGCAATAGGAGTGGGTAATTTGAACCTTTATCCCATCTGGATCGCGGAGTGTTGTTCCTTGTGTGCATTATGTTTCTTCCTGGCCGTTTTGATTTTCCGACGTGACATTTGGATTCCTTGGATGTTGCGAGTAGAAGCTGTGCTTTGATGGCTGGACGGTGTGCCGCCACGCTAAACTCTGCGGTGGTTATGTTAAAAAAAGAGGAGTGATTCTGCTTTTTGCGGAGCTCCTCGTTCGGTAGACAGGCGGCCTCATGAGCTTCGTTTTGTTGGAGCTGTTACATATCAGGCAGGTATCGGAGAGCATATAGCGGAAGCGACTAATATTTATTTAGCGGAGTATAACTTTTGGCGGGACAACAGGAACTGGCTACTTGTACATGACTTCCAGATACCCATAGCGTAGATATTATCATCATACATGCGTACATTACCTATTAACAAGTAGTTGTAACTAACAGGGGAGACAGTTTTCTGGTGTTCGCTTGGTGACGTAGATCGACGCGAGTGTCCTCCCTCGCTCCTTGGAGAAACTTGGATTATTGCGAGAAGGACTTCAGTGCGTTTATCATCTGCCAACGGTACTCATCAAAGCCTCAAACACAATGGGGTCGTCAACATCTCTGAGTTGCAGCACCGACCCTGAACTGACATTACAACCAGACCTAAACCCCTAGACCCAGAAAAATCATAACACACAATAAAGATGGCACTTCGTTAGACGAACCCATTTGCAGTAGATTCAAGACCGAGCCAGCCAAAAAGCTATTGGGAAGATGTTCGATACACACAGCAAGTCACCCCATTTCTGGCAGCCCAAAGACAAACTGTAGTCCTGGGGTCTGTCTATTTCTAAGGTAAGCATCTGAATGGGATATTGCCAGATGGCAACAGTGGCAAAACAAGCAGGCAGAAGAAAAAATAGAACGGGTAACCAGAGAAAATAGTTTCGGGTCGTCTCGGCTTCCACAACTCAAAGAAGCGGTCAAGCACTCTAACTGCAATGCACAACAAGGAATGATTCGAACAGTCGTAAGGGAGTTATCTCTCGCTCTTTGTCTCTTATCGGACTTTGAGTAAGAAGGGAACATCCGGTGACCGAGAATTACCAAGTGATAATAAGAGTTGGTTCTCTTTTCAGAGGCTCTTTAACTTCTTCCTTTCTCTCTTAGGTCGCTCTTCACTTCTCTTTTCACTTCTCTCTTCACTTCTCTCCAAGATCCTCTATTCATTCTCTGGAGGAGAGTACAAGAGGTAGAACCGCTCCCAGAAGACCTAGGTTTAACAAGCGTTTATCTTTTATTGTTCGTTAGCAGTCACCAAGAAGTTGCTTTGCCCCGTAATAGTGGTTACGTCTACGTAGAAAACGATGTCCAGGAAATCACTTTGCTACGAGTTCGGCTATAACATGTCCAAGCACGCAAAGATGCTTGCGAAGCCGTTGCTGGTAACGAACTATGCGAGATTCAGATTGCTTGGAAGTTGACAGGATATCGAAGTGTTTCGTTCCTGTTATTCATGGCTGACACGCTTGATGAAAGTAAGTTGAATTATAACTCGAACGACACTTCTCAAGTATGCCTCAACAACACTTATCTCATTCTGAACAACGAGTACGCCAAATTCCACGTCGCCATTCAGTACTCGAGAAAAGGAAAAAAAAGATGCCTCAAGATCAGTTCCAACCCACATAGAGGGGAACATCGAACACCAATCATGACACACGCGGGCAAAAATAAGAGTTTCAAAAATTCAGAGCACAGAAGAACCTTCCGGATCACAACCAACAATCATTTTATCACTCGGATACAGGGAGTCGAACCCGGGGCTGTTGAGAAAAGCAAGCAGTTCAGTGCACTTCCTTTTGTGAGAGGAGAAAAGTGAGAGTCAACGATGTTACCGCTAGTTACACCACGCCCGATCCACGTCATGTACCTAAGCTATGGAGAGAGCTTCTTTTTTGCTCTGTTCATTGAGAGGAGGCAGGGAGGGTAGGGGTTGTTTGGGTTATTAAGGGAGGTTTGCCTCCGGCCTTTACGCGTGAAGAGGGTATCGTGGCATGTTGGGAACTTGTGGCGGGCTGGTGAACAGTGGTGGTGGATATTTTGTGTTTATCGAGTGTCGTGGTGGTGGATTTAGGGCTGGCTGTGGCTGTTGTGCCTCTGCTTGTGGCCTGTAGCCTGGAGGCGTGGACCGGTGAACGGTGGACGGTGGACGGTGGACGGCACGACCCGGAAGAGTGGCACGAGTGGGTGAAGATGAACTGGTCATTGAAGACTTTTGCATGACTCGTAGTGTTGAGTCTTTCCTTCACCTGGGTGCTGGGTTTAGGTGAACGGAAGACCCCACAGGTTGGTTTTATGAGCTGGCGGGTTTCATGCCCCTGTTTGCGGTCTCTTTGAGAGTCTGGTGATTTTATTGTAGCCAAGAGTCGTGTAGTGATTACCGAAAGAGTCAGCAACTTGAGGCTATCGTGGGTCGCCGCTGAAAGCTACAGACTCGCCGCTCCTGCGATGTTTGTAGTCAGTTGAGTGAGTGAATGACACTTCACCTTTTTTTCTTCTTTTTTCTTCTTCATTTTCCAGATGTCTCCTACAGAGCGAAGATGTCGACGCTCGCTCTTGCTACGTGTTCGCGACTCGAACCATCCCCGGAACTTCTTAACGCCGGAAAGACTGTGTCGTTGTGAGATAGCTAGCTATAGGTATAGCCTTATCTCGATCAACGTAGCCGCATCAGCCCATCATGTGCTCATGATGACGGTGGTGACAACACCTTCATTTGCTTGCTGTGTGTGAGTATCACAAAAAGATCCCTTGGTGCATCAGGAAATCAGTTGGCTATTATTATCCCACCCTCACCTGTTAATGAAAATCAACATTTTACCCCTCAGTCATGAGCCCTCGAATAGACTAATCTAGACCGCCGAGATCTTCAACCGACCGGCACCGCGAGATGTAACTCTGAATAGAATAGGAGGGGTTGAGGCGGCTATCGGAAAGGCATGATCCAGTCCTGGTCCTCAAATCTCCCACCTCTCCGCGTAACGCGGGGCAGACAGAGGAAGACACGGAAGCTGGGGCGATGGGGAAGGATAGCACGGGGAGACGGGGTCAGGGCCGAACGGTTGATCTTTCTCTCAATTCTTGACTGTCTGATTTCTCGTATCGCTGTCATACCTATCATGAAGTACAGTGAAGGTGTGATTATTATTTTGGGTGTGACAGCAGTGTGTTATTCCGTGCTGCCGTCGACGCCTTATGGAGTGTAGTGTAGAGATTCCTATGTGTGACACCAGAGCCACACACAGGAGCATCTGGATGCAACCGAGTGTGAAAGGTGGTGACTGTGGGTGGTGTTCTTCACTGGTGGTGAGAACGAAGTCAGGAACATGTGCAGTTCGCAAGAAAGGGGGGTCTATCAAATGTCTCAAGTGTCCAACCTTGGATCTCTTGGCATTCAACTTTCCCGTTCCGTCTGATCCGAGATTGTTGTAGAGATGGGACTTGAGGTTATTCGCAACTCCGGAGTCGATGGAGACGGACAAAGACAGTGTGGTCCTGAATGCGAAGTCCGAAGGAAGCCCAACGGGGTAAACGGCGGCGGCCCGGCCGATCCTACTAATCCATCAGCCAAAGTCGTCTGAATCGCATGCAGTTAGCCCGTGGGAATGCCCTCCTGCGTGTTTTGTGATGAGATGGCATTTCCATATTGTATGGCGATGCTGGTCCGAAATCCTTCCGATATAAGATCGAGAATTCTCCAATCTTTCCCCTTTGAGGGGCAGTGATGTGCATCATTACTTCTCTTTGAGGTCTAGATTGCGCGATTGATCTGGGTCTTGGCAGATACCGTGCGCGGGGCAAGCACTATGCACTGTGATGGGAAAGCTTGAACACTTCGACTTGCGCTGGAAGCGGCTGAGACAGGGGCAGCGCCGCTTCAGTTGCTGTGGCCACAGGAGCCAGAGAACGTAGACTCCATTATGACGTCATTGAGTGCCGTGCATGCAGGAGTTCGCAACTTTGCACAATTGGGGGCATGGTGGGTCTGGGGAGTCCACCGACACATTTCAGACATTCAAGCACCAACTTCGAATATGTTATCGCCCACTTATTATGCTCCAGAATCTCTACAGTTTCCTGATATTATCATCCGGTTTCTTGCCAATTGTCGTAGAAGCTTGAATTTCGCGACTCACTCGTGTCAGGTGCTTTCATAAGCGGATCTGGAGAGTGACTGATTGATGCCTTGTACAGATTCAATGCAAGGGATCATTGACAGACACCCCCCTTAGCAACGGGGGTCTCTGGATAATTCTGTCGCAAATCTCGACAAACCTGGCGGTGACTGCTGCATATGAGACGGTCTCTGGAGATCTAGAACGTCTTGGCTCTGTCCCAAAATCAAGGTCACGATTGATGAAGGTGGACAATCTTGGGCATTCTGGGCACAGGCCCGTTGTCTTTAGAGGTGGGATCCCTAGAGTTGCGGGTTGAACCACACTGCCGACCATTTCGGAACATAACCTCCCAGCGCGTCCTAATGGGCTGCTTAGCTTTAAATCGATATGCGGAAATGGCGCTATTCCACCCCTATGGTGCCGCCGAGAGCCGTGAGCACGTTTCTTTCCTGGATTTTACTGTGCCCTCCCGCCCTGAATACTTGGCGGTTAAAGAAAAAGTGGAACTTTTTGCCAACCCTCTCTCATAAAAGAGGAGGGGATTTTTTAATGGGATGGCGAAATATTATGGAATAGTTCCGAGCGATCATATATTAAATTGCTTGTTAATGCTATGGAAAACTACTTATTTGCATTGTAATTTTAGACTTCTTATTGCAATATGATATAATATAACATATTGCTTTTCATTGAAAATGTATAAGAAAAGTAAGTAGTTTAAATATTTAAAGATTATTAAATAGGTTGCTAAATTACTATATAGTACCCATCAATTTTAATAAATATTTTGAAGAATTAAGAGAAGTACCTACTAAGTATAGAAGTACTTGTATATGTTTCGTTACTTATAATTAATTTAAAACTCTTCATAATAGAAGTGTGAAGTTACTATTTATTAGAAATATTATTACTATTATATGAAAGTTTCGTATATTAATTAACTATTATATAAAGTCTTTGCGCGAATTAAAAAGAAATCCACAGTATTAAAGCGCTCAGCGGGGACGGTATGCTTATTAACTAGCATTGAGAAAATTATTATTATTACGTACATTATATTTTATTTCTAAGGTAAATTTCTTACGCTATATAAAATAGTTATAGAAGCGGTAAATTAACTACGCTTATTTTACAAAATTCTAATTGCCAATAATTTATGATAATTAACACAGTTCTATTAATATTGAGAATTAAAAACGATAATTTACTATATTATTGATATTAAATAAAGGTTTTAGGAATTCAATAGAGAGCCTGTTAATAAGGAGTTTAATTAGTACAAAACTATAATTAAGAACTATAATATTAATAAAAGTAATATTCAAAGTTGTGATGAAATAAAAGTACAACTAAGGTATATAGCAGATAGTTGTATAATAGTAGTTGTATTGAAAGAGTTAGTAAAGTGGAAAGTAAATTAATTGTGATTAATTTGTATAGGAAACATATTTAAATAACTTCGTTATAGCTCAAAGTTAATAATATTATTTATGGAAAGTTAGGTATTTTTTATTATTAGAATTAATATAATTAGGAAAGTTCTACCAATTTATACAATTTTTAAAATTAATTCTACTAAAAGTTTTATTTGTAACAACTTAAAAGCTAATGTTAAATTCGCTAGATTACCAACTAGGTTTTCGAACGTTAAATCTACTTTTAATTAGTTGAAGTATTAAAATTACAAATCCTTCTATATTGTCACAAGTTGGCATTGGCAATGCCAACTTGTGACATATATATTGCTTACTTCTACAAAATTAAAGTGAAATGATGTATTTTTGTAGAAAAAGAGGAATAAAGAGGAGAAAACGTTCTTTTTTTAAAAAAAACTAGTATAATTATAATTAGTATAAAGTCAATTTTATAAAAGAAAATTGTTTTGATTATATTAATAGTAAGATTGGATTTGGATGAATATATAAATTCATTTAGGAAACATGAATTATCAACGAGTTTAGCAGTTACTACAATATAGAAGTTAAAGAATGTATTAATGCTTCCGATTTTATATTAATAATACTATTTCCCTAATCTATTTATATAATACAACCACTTAATGTTAGGGTATTTTTATTTACTAAAAGCTATTATTAAAAGGCTTTAAAACAAGTTTCTTAATATAGTAAATATAGTTTTGCGCGAGCAACCTTTTTAGAAAATTAAAAGTGTAATATTTCCTCCCTCCTTTTATTTTCTCTCTTAATCTCTATTTTATGATTTTGCTAACTTTATTGCTTCCGATTCTTTAAGCTATTCTCAACAGCAATATAACTGCGTACAATATTTTTAATAGCTTTAAAAATACAAGTATAAGACTAATTAATAAAAATCGAATCTTTATATGAATTTAGGCAAAGTAACATAAGGAATCTAACTTCGTACTACCTCTACTATTTCCTATCCAAAACTGCTTCGAGGAGGCTGTTACTGTTTTAAATTCAATTAAAAATAAATACTTATATACGTTTAATTTAATTATCCGCTACTACCATTGTTCTATTAACATTGTTATTTATAAAGCTTTATTATTGTATAATAATATATAAGAGTACAACTAATAGAATAAAAAGAGAGCAGTAATTTGAATAAGAAAATCAAAAGGATGGTTATTAAAATACTTAAAGAAGGTAATTCGCTTGATTTATTTAAATTGAAGCTTAATAATGTAAGGGTTCTACGAGGTATACACACAGGTAGGCCTTGGTGAAAGTGATAATATTTGACAAAGAGGAAAAGGGAAGTCTGTGCCAGTATGGCATGGAGCTTACAGCTAAATACACAAGAGAGGTGCGTATATCGAAGGTGCTAGAAACGCCAAGGTCGAAAATGTGGTTCGTGCGGCATACCCCAGGAGTGCACCCAGTCAGAGGGCAGGCCTGGCTTTCATAGAGTTCAAGCCAGGCAAACACCCCTAGGCGCCAGCCCTATGACAAATAAGAAAATGATTATATAGCTATAAAGATAATTAGTCATGAAGTATAAAAAGTGTCATGGGGCTGGCGCCTAGGGGTGTTTGCCTGGCTTGAACTCTATGAAAGCCAGGCCTGCCCTCTGACTGGGTGCACTCCTGGGGTATGCCGCACGAACCACATTTTCGACCTTGGCGTTTCTAGCACCTTCGATATACGCACCTCTCTTGTGTATTTAGCTGTAAGCTCCATGCCATACTGGCACAGACTTCCCTTTTCCTCTTTGTCAAATATTATCACTTTCACCAAGGCCTACCTGTGTGAATACCTCGTAGAACCCTTACAAAAAGTATTATTATTGAATTATAAATTTGTAGATTTAAAAAACAATTGTATAATCGTTAGGTAAAAAGTTATAATAGTAAAAGTAAAGTGTATTGTAACGTTTACTTTGAAAATTAAAAATAGGAATAGTTAAAAAATAGTAATTATATTTTCGCTTTCAAATAAAATATTCTTAATAACAGTATAAAAGAAGAAGGTAGTGTTTTTTAATTAGATAAAAAGAGTGTTCTATTACTACAAATTTTCTAACGGGCGGTAAATAACTTACTTAATAACTGATACGGGAATTGTGAGATTTACACTCAATACAGAGGATCATGAGAGTGAGGCCATATTGTGTGTAAATAAAGGGTAAAAAAGAGATTGTCTTTGAAGAAAGACCTGGCTTCCAGCCAGCCGTCTGTCTACAGTAGATATGCAGTGCAGCGAGCTAGGTGGCCCGAGCGCAGGGCAACGGCTGGGCAGGCACCAGAGCCTCCATGGCAGCCCAGCTAATCTGGGCTGTCATGACTAGTCTAAGCTATAATACAGGGTATGGCCAACGATATCAGGAATCCAGGGATTCCGGTATCAATAACTTTCTTTTTAAACGATTTATTCAATGTTGATTTAGGTAATAAATTCTTTCTTCCTTTTCCAATACTACTACAGTGATTTTCGCTACTATTTAACAATATTTAGAACTTTTTTCTTTTGTTCATTATTCTCCTCTTTCATTACAAACAGTATTTTGAATAGCCGCGGCTATTGATATATAAGTTGTTACTTTTATGAACGAGCCTATCTTTAAATTCATTATCAATTATATTCGCTATTTTAATACGTAAATAATTATAGTATTATTGGAAAACGAGAGCACGCTTATTAATAATAACACTAATGAAGATGATAGTTTTATTAAAGTATTATATAATAAAGAGAATAATGAGGAAGAAGAGAAAAAGGAAGAAAGGGAGAAGGAAGACTAGACTTTACTACTACTTTTATATATTAATCGCTACTTATTTAACTTACTACTTCTAAGCTTACTATTAGACCATCAAGACTATTATTATTTGTTACTCCAATAGCTTCTTCTATACTATTTTATCTAATTCCTATTCTCGTATTTACCTTATTATAAATAAAAGCTTTAAGAAAAATACTATATTAGAATATTATAAAATTTGGAAAGGAAATGGTAAAACTGTATATAGAAATAAAAAAAGCGATTATAAGATAGATCTTAGTAAGAAAAAGGGAGGTACTTATACTTACACTTGTACTTATATTTATACTAGAGAAAGTATTAAAGAAAGTACTTATACTTAATTAATAGTACAACTCACTAGTATTAACGTGTGGCTAGCACTGTGCTTTGTAACTGCCTTATACTACCTTGTAGTAAAGAAGGCTGATTGAACTATTCCTTTTACGGAATCAGTGAACTCAGCTCCCACAGAACGTGCTAAAATACAAAGTTTTTGCCGTGATAGCAGCCTTGCAGTTGTATCTCTCGACTGCTATCACAACTATATAAGACCACTTGAGCGACCGAATTGCCAGCTTTGGCTACTTGTATTCTTTTGGAACATAGCCTAGTGATGTAGTGGTCCGCCAGCGACATGACATTTGCCACTATACTTTGGGATTCTCTAACTTGTCAGTATTTCTTCTAGACCGATTTATCATCATAGAATGCACCAGAAGCTCATAGATTCAGTTTAATCCTTTCATAGTATAGTACTCCTACAAGCACTCTTATCAACTTACAAAAGCTTCTACACTCTGGAAGCTTCTTCATACTTAACGTTCGTGTATATAAAGACTTCTTCCTTTAGTTAGTCATTCCTTAAGCTAGCAAGCAAGCACAATCCAAGTAATACAATACAATCTACTCCTATAGTGCAGAGTTTACTATAATAGTTGTTTCTTACAGTGCAGAGTCTACTATACTCTTCTGTCTTAGGAGCAGACTTCTCTCTAAGACCTCTTTTACAACATTTCTCTATTGTCTTTACAACTACGCTGCTTCCTTCAGCACTGCTGTTGTACTTCCTACCGCTTCCGCTCCGCTCAGCTACAAGTGCACAGTTCATTGTAGTATCTCTATACTAGTGCTATTAGTATAAGCCAGTTAGAGCATTATAACAAACAACTAATTTATTTATTTTCTACCTAATTGAATAGTATTTTAAACTTTACAATTGTAGTATGCTAGTAAATATTGCTGTATAATATAATAATACAAAAACATATAGGTTAGTTTAGTGATAAAATAATGTAAAGTCTATTTTATAATATTTCGCTGTCTTATTGAAAAATCTTCCCCTCTTTTATAAGAGGAGGTTAGCAAAAAGTCCCACTTTTCCCTTGATCGCCAAGTAAGCTGGAATCTGGCCCTGTGATTACTCGGCCATCCTGAGACATCTCGGGTTGACCACACCCTACCGCCATCCATATGTTGTGAACACCATGGATGGACGGGAGATGGCCTGGGACGGCACAACTGAGGAGGGACAGGACCCCTAAAAATCAAAAAATGGTCCCCACGGGACGGGCATTTTCAGGCCTGCTTCTGCCCCGAATGCACCGGCTCGTTGTTCTCGTGCTTCTACTGTGCGGCGACGACACGATGCCGTCTACGTAATTGTATCGGTACCAATTCCACTTCCAGGCAAGTCCCCTTGGCAATCCCCCGAGCTCCAGGCACGGGATCGATGCTTTTTGAACGGGCTGCGCGGATATCTCCAGTTTTCCAGAACAAGATGGCATTCTGTCCATGTTCCAGAGGGTCCAAGAGTTGTCAACTGGGATGTGTTGGCTTTCTCCATTTTTCAGACATCTCGTGATCGAAGAGGATAACGAGGGATCCATTTGCCGGTTACCGATGTTGGTTTCGGGCAGCAAACAAGTCACGCCAGGATGAAGCTAGGTTGGCTGTTCATGACAGTTAACGGCGGCAGCGTAATGATGACAGCTATACTCTGAGAAGTCCAACAGGCTTATAGTCAGGCAGTCAGAATCAAGAACCACAATGGACCTGAAAAAAACAGGAGATCAGTCGGATCTTTGACAAGCACATTGTGCATCATGAATCAGTCTCAGTGTAGCGTGCCTGACATACAACAGCTGGAACTGCCAGATGGTGCTTCGATTGCGCGATCATGGGAACATGGGAACGGGTTCCTCGTGGCCGGGAGGGCAGGACCCTGATCTGCCAGCTTCCTCAAGCAAGGCACGATTCCCAATGCACCCCTCGTCCCTCAATGCCAAACAAAAAGCATCCCATCTGCCTCTCTCTTTGTAAGCTTGCAGTGTGAGTGCCGCGCTAGCCAAAGCGGACCACGCAGTGCATGCCACCTCAACGGGCTTCCCTGCCCCACGACACTACCAGAGCCATGAAAATTCTGGTGATCATTCACCCCCTGATCTCCCCTGAAACATGCCTTGGGCGGACATGTGTATCGGCGCGACACCAGACAATGCAGCCAAAGCTCCAGACTCAGAGACCTGACCGGCTTCCATGAGGTCAACGACCCTGGAGCCGCTATCTCCCATTGGGCTTTTCTGATGACCAGATCTTGCTGTTGACGATAAGAGAGAATGGCATAGAAACAAAGGGAGAGTAAGCTTGGTGGAGCGGATGCGACCTTTGGGTCTCGAGAATCCAAGTTTTTTTGGACGTTCGCGGTTGCAGCGATGAACCTCGAGACGGACATGGGACGTTTAGCATTTCCACTTTGGCATTGGGAGTAAGCCGCGTTTGGACATGTTGGAGTTTCAAAAGAGAGCGACTTAAACGGAACGTGATCGGAGCACCGGCAAGGTCAAACCACAAAGGATGAGTCGCAAATGCTATGGATGTCGTGACTGATATTGATTTTATGCTAATCCGGGGAGTGGAAATGGCTTTAGACTTTCCAACATAGCAACCACGTCGCCAAGTCGCAGCCGTCGGTTTCTCCCAGCCATTCGGTTCTGCCAGATTTGATTTGGATGAGCTCGATGCGGTCATAGTCAGGCCAGAAAATCTACGTTGGCGCCGCTAGTAACCTCCCAGGTGAGCCTCGCGGGAGCCTACCAGACGAGAAGCCAAGTGATGAAGGTGGGCATCCCATTCAAGGGCATGTTTTACATGTAACTTCTACCTCTTTCAAAAGTCCTTGACCACCAATTGATTCTGGGGGTTTGCAGTTTCCCAATGGAGCAATGACGTTGTCATGCTCGCGTCACCTGTCGATACCTCGCAGGGCAGCAGCGGCTGGGCGCGCTACACTCTGAGGACAGCGCGGGTGCATGGCGGAGTCTGGGGCGTATAGCGAGGTGCAGGTACACCACTAACTGCCGTCCACTGCATCCCGTGGGTTGGAGCACCGTGCCAATCCAGTTGCTCGGGCAAGCTTCCATTCTTCCCTGCCGGTACAGTGGTACATCGCTGCTAAAAAGGTACAATCCTAGCCCGGCCATCTTTTCGCGTGCAGTTGCACATGCCCAGGCGGCGACGGCGACGACGACGACCATAACCACCATCGTCCTTCTCGCCGTGTAAATGACGGGAACATTATCTTCCTGTAAGACCGCTAGGAGAGAGTCACGATGTTTATTGAACATCGCGTGATGGTTTGGAAGTTGGGTTCCCCCGATTCCCGAATCTGGCGTTCTCAGTCTCTCTGTTGGCCAGATTTGGAGACGCCCATTATCACGACTCGACGACCCAAGAACGAATCTAGAACACTTGCTGGAAGAGATTGACAGGCACCTTCTTTGACTCCTCAACTCTTTGACCCCGAATTGCTTTCTTTATCCATTAACAAGATTCGGATGTTCGGCGATCCAATCTAGAACCTCGTCCTCATCGAGTCACCGTGCTCAGAAATTAAGTAAGCGCTAGCCGGTTGAACCAAAGGTGGGAGTATCCGGATGACAAACGCTAGGTAGTTAAATCAAACACAGATACGGACGTCCTCCGCCGCAACCCAGGACCGGTACTATCATGAACGGACTGCAAGCTTCGGCGGATATCCGGGACGCTGCTACCACCTATGACGACAAGTGGTGCAAATGGACATTGACCCTGGCGTATCTGTGTGGTTTGCCGTTTGACTGTTTGTTGTTTGGATTCCTCCACTATCACCTGAAATTATGTTGTCTCTCTTCTGCCATCTTCTCTCCATCTAAGCATTTCAAAGCCATGGACACCCGGTCGACACCTTGAAGCTGGGACAAACCCGCAAAAGGGTTCAACTTGCTTCAACATACATACGGCGCATATACGTCAGGTTTGCACCGATATCCGTGGCCGAGTGCCGTAAGAGACAGATGACGGTGACGACATTCCGCTTCCGTCCGGACTGTTTGGAGTCCATATCGGACGAAGCAACTCCCCTCATCTGCAAGTCTCTGTTACTAGACAAGCATAATGAAGCCCTACGTGCGTAGGAGTGAGAGAGAGGCGACATGCGCACGAGAAGCAAAGAGCACAAAACATATGAGGATGGAGCCGGTGAATGAGAAGGCGTAGGTAGTCTCGAAGGATTTCGCCTCGACACCACTTTATCGGAAAAGAAGACATCCTCGTCACTGGTGAGTGGGCGACCCGTAGATGAGGTCAGCAAGGCGACGTCAACGATGACAAAACGCGGACACTGGCCGGTTGTCGTTTTGGGGGGAGCTGCAGCAGCGCAGATCATTGCTTCCATCTAGTTTGACATCAAACTTGTGTGCAGACATTGACCCCTGGTTTCCCGGCATTTTCTCATTGCGCTTCTGCACCGGTTTGCATCCCGAGCTGATATGTTTCTGATCTGCCTTTTTCAACCCCCAACTATCCCCTGGCTTTTCAGTTTTTGGCGCACAGTTACCCACCCTCTACACTAAGCTGAATTTGTTCATTCCAATTGTGTTATCTTTTACTGGCCCAACTACGCCTGGCCAGTTTGATACCCGCTTCAGCCCAGAGGTAGAGTTCACCGACGCCAAAGAGTCATAGAGTATTGTTGCTGTACCGGGTAGTACTCTCTAGGAGAAGTCCTACCAAAACGAAAACGAAGTTGGTCGGGCGCAAGTTTCCTCGGCCGCCAAGAAGCCGAACCTGATCGTCTTGTCATTTTTCCAACAGCGATCATCCCCGACACGACTAAAGCAATGGAACGGACCCCGCCAACCACCAGTGCCAACAAGTTGTACTGTGCTGAGTACCGAGTACGCACTTTACCTCCCACAACCACACCATCAAAAGTCTAAATCGCAAAAAGAAGAAACAAAGCCGCGCGCGACAAGTGTACTGCAGTTAACTAGTCGCAACATAACGAGCTCAGTTGGGGCCAATCCGACATCCGACTTGGCCAGACCAATTCCGAGTCTGTTTACGAAGCTGAGCCTCATTCAGCTTCGAATCTGGAGGCCGTCTGCGCCTCGGAAGTGACCCAGATACCAGATCCTTTTGAGATTGGAGGTTGAGGGCCGTACAGAAACCGACAACGACATCACCGTACAGGGGTGCTCTAAACCATCCCCACCTACGCGTCAGGGGCTCCACAACCGCCAGTCGGAGTTGCAGAGGTACGGTAGGTACTTGTACCATTTACCTTTTTGTCCTTGTTCTTTTTAAAATTGACAGCCTGTCGAGGTTATTGTACCCCCCTTCAATCAACCCACTCTGGGGGACACCACCACTATCTCCAGTTCTCTCACACACGCAGGACACACACCACCCACAATGCACACATAACACACACACTCTTCTGTCAAACTCCCCTAGACCCCTTCCTGTCAGGTCCGTCTCGTTTTTTTCCATTTCTCTTTGAAAGTGGTCCCTTGCGTCTCTTCTCCCTCTTCGTAACCTCCTCCTCCAACCACGTAAAAAAAGAAAGGACAACCTTAACACAGTACTACACAGTACGATACTCGGCTACTCTCCGAAATCACAATCTTGACCCTCAAAAGGAGCCATCCAGGACAAACTCAGTCGACCAATACATACCTTACATACGGTATACTACACTACACCACATACGTACACACTGCAGACTGCTACTTCCTGCAATTCTCGTCTTACTCACTTCCTGCTGCTGCGATAACAAGTCGACCTGCCCAGCTCTTTCCCCACTGCTGAGACAGGGTAGTCGCCTCCAGGTTCCTGTCAATTTTACGCCCCTCCACCGATACATCGTCTTCTGCAAAAGAGTCCACATTGACGACGAAACACGGGGCCCTCCTCTCAATTGTACCGACCGGCTCCTCTCCACGAGTCTCCTCCACGGTCTCCTCCCCTCGGCAATCCACCTCCACTACTTACAGTAATCCTCCCCTGCGCCTACGTAAGGTACCTCCTTGTCCACCACATCTCCATAACCTCGCATCGAAACCTACAGCCTTTCCTGTCGACTTGCGCTTCCAGGGCTGGCCCGACGCGACTCTTTCGTCTCTGCGACATATATCGAGCCACTTGCTTCGCTTCGCCCCCCAAAGCCTCAAGCCGATCTACGCACCCTCCTGGGATAATACCGACTGCAAGAAACATCACCACCACAAAGCCACTATAACTACCTACCCCTTATTCTAACGCAAAGCACGTCGGTCTCGGCGACAGAAGATGGGAGCCTTATGAAACGATCGAGGGAAGAATTATTTGTGGCGGAACGTAGGACAAGACCGCGAATCTTCGTCGCCAACATAGCAGCCATGTCGCCAAACCAGGGAACCAACACCCACTCTACCACAACAACAACCACCACATACCTCACCATGAAAACACCAGGCCCCCATTCGCGATCGAATTCCCAGTCCTACTTCACCCACAAGCCTACGGGCACGCCGCTAGCCTCGCCGCGCATCTACTCCGTCGGCCAGCCATACCCTCCCCGCCTCTCTCCCGGCAACTCCGCCCAACAACAAGATGCTCGTACCCCGAGCCCTAATTACTTTGGCCTTTCGGTCGACCATGCCGCCGATCCTCTGGAGTCGGCCGTGTTGCCTAATGAAAACTGGAGCTCGCCGTCTTCCTCGGTGAAATCCTTCGCGGCAGCAATCCCGAAGCCCCTACCCATAGATGCGAACCCCGACTTCGAGGCCTTCAGGAGGCAGATAGATGCCAACCTCGGGAAGTCGTCCTTCAGCCTGTCGGGGTCGCACTTCAACATCACAATGGGCCCGCGCACTCCAGGACCCTCGACACCTTTTGGCTTCAAGAGGCCAGAGCCGCCCAAGCGACACAACCTAAGCCTAGGTGCCGAGCCCACGGGCGGCCATCTTCCCAGGCTGTCTGGTTTGGGTCTGCATGGCCCGCTCCCCAACCTCAAGTTCAACAAGGACGTTCAAAACCTCAAACAGTCAGGCGACAATGATAGTATACACGATTCCGCCTATATCTCCGGGGACTCGAAGAGGAGCTCCCAAGCCTCCCTCAACGCGCCTTCCTTCAACCTCAATGCGCCTTCCTTCTTCAATATGGGCAGGCAAGAATCGCCAGCGCAGATCGATCCCCCATTTGGAACCCCAGCCGAATGGGGGAAGTCGGCCCATTCCATCTCTCGAGTCGACGACCGCCACCCGCGCTTGTCCATGTCATCAACAAAGGCCGAGCCACCAATGCAGCAACGACGAGCGGATACTGTCCCTCCCAACCCAAAGGCAGCGGCGAACAACGATGGGCCTGCTATGATAGACCCGGCTCGGCTGAAGGACCTGATGGAGCAGGGAGATGATTCAGAACTCTTGTTGCTGGATATTCGGGTTTCGCCCCAGTATGCCGTATCCAGGGTAAAGGGCTCTTTGAACCTGTGCATTCCGACAACCCTACTGAAGCGAGCAACATTTAACTTGCAGAAGCTCCAGCAAACGTTCTCGGGAAACCAGGATCAAGACAAGTTCTCCAACTGGCGCAACGCCAAGTACCTTGTCGTGTATGATGCTTCTTCGTCCGACAGGCGCGACGCCATGGGCGCCATCAACATGATCAAGAAATTCACCAACGAGGGCTACTCTGGTACAGCAAATATCCTGCGTGGAGGATTTAGGGCTTTCGCCGAAACATACCCCGACCTGATTGACCGTGGGTCATCCGTTACCACAACGCCAGCCTTGTCTCTAGGACAGGGTGCCGCTGGTCCCGGAGGAGCCAACATCCCGCCTGTCATTGGCGGTGTCATGTTGCCCACCACTGGCAACGGCCCGAACCCCTTCTTTAACAACATTCGGCAAAACCAAGATCTGGTTGACGGAGTTGGGCAGATGGACCTTGGTCTTCCTCAGGGGCTCAACAAGGAGACTTTACCAAAGTGGCTAAAGGAAGCGGCTGACAGCGGTGACCACGGCAAGAAGGTGTCCGAAAAGTTCCTTAGCATTGAGTTGAGGGAACAGTCTCGGATGAAGGACGCTTACTCGGTTTTTACACCTGGTGCCAACGCGGACCCTAAACAGAATGACAAGGTGCAGCTGTCCGGAATCGAGAAGGGTGGAAAGAACCGGTATAAGGACATTCTACCGTTCGAACACGCGCGGGTAAGACTTCAGGGTCGCCGTGATGGCGAATGCGATTATGTCAATGCGAGCCACATCCAAGCAAGCCGTAGCAACAAGCGCTACATCGCCAGCCAGGGCCCGCTACCGGCTACTTTTGAGGTACGTAGACACTTGATGAGGAATATTCTAGGTTTTGAGTGCGTCGGTAGCTGACTGATGATCTTTACAGGATTTCTGGTCAGTCATTTGGGATCAGGACGTCCGCGTCATTGTCATGTTGACGGCCGAATCCGAGGGAGGACAACTAAAGTGCCATCCCTACTGGAAAGGCAAAGACTTCGGCCCTATCAAGCTCCGGGTACTCTCTGAAAAGAAGGTGTCTTTGGATATTGACAAGCATAGGCAAGGCTCTCAAGCCGGCGTGCCGTCAACGTCAGAATCCGCCTCTTCGACAACAAACGTACCTTCTGGGAATGCTACGCAAGGTGCATTCCCCTGGGACCCACCACAAGCTGGCGGAGCGGAGACTGGCCGCCGTCGTGCCAATACCACAACGATGCAGCCAAACCTCGACGGCACACAGCAGCCCGCTGCGGCTTCGTCAGAGACACCATATGTCATCATCCGCAAGTTCGCCCTGAGCCACGCCGCTCATCCATTCCTCCCGATGCGCGAAATCACCCAACTCCACTACCCCTCTTGGCCCGACTTTGGAGCGCCGGCTCAACCGAGCCACCTCCTCGCCCTGGTCGAGCTTGCCAACGTCATGCAACGAGCGGCACCTGCTCTTGAAATCTCCGGCGCGGCCCCCTCCGACGAGATGCAGGTTGACGTCAAAAACTTCACCAACCGTCTCAAGCGCGGCGATTCACTGCCCCTCGACCCGAACGACGCACCCGAACCGAACGATCACGCGCGTCCCATGCTGGTGCATTGCTCTGCAGGCTGCGGCCGGACAGGCGCCTTCTGCACGGTTGACAGTGTGATCGACATGCTCAAGCGCCAACGGATGCGCAAGGCCGAGCAGGCAGACCGACGAATCGATAACCGCTTTGGCGGGCGCAGGATCTCAGAAAACGAGAGTGAGGCCGATGGGGTCATGGACGGAGTCAAGCCTTCTAAGCGACAGGCAACCGAAAGTAACCGCGACTCGGACGGCGACATCCCGATGGGTGGACATAAGCTTCAATTCGATCACGGACCCGGCGGCCTAGGAGGGATGAGGAACTTGGACGAGAGCAAGGGCTTCGACTTCGGCGCACCACTACCAGCATCAAACGAGACGAAGGAGGAAAGCAAGCATGACGAAGGCATCGATACCACCTGGGTCGATGATGACACGCTCGACCTCATCGCCAGGACCGTTGAGGATTTCCGTGGTCAACGATTGAGCATGGTTCAGAGTCTAAGGCAGTTCGTCCTCTGCTACGAGACGGTCATCGAGTGGATCTGGCGCCTGGAGGAGCGTTCTCATACCGGCACCGTTAGTGGGGCTGGTGGGAGGAGAGGCAGTAGCAGAGTCAGGAGCGGCAGCTTGGCTTTGTGAGATGATACGAGGGGATGAAGCATTGTACACAAGTTGATCAGTTCAGGTCAGAGTCAGTTGGGCACTGGGCCTTTTTCTCGATAAGGGGTTGAGGTTCCGGTTCGGCGAAAGGACATAAAGACGGAAAAAGCAAAGAGCATTTGGGCATTGAACGGAATGGATGGAATGGATATGAAATGGGATGGCAAGGAAGGGTATATCAATATGGTTTTAATCGGTTGTTGTTCCCAATCATAACACAGCGGTGGACCATATAACGAACGAAGGCAGGGGACGGAATTGTAAGAAAGAAAGAACGGATTGATGGATGGACTGAAGGAAAGAAAGGGACGAAGAGATGGGTGATGATTCCTTTTACCTTACTACTACTACTAGCATATTTTCGGTTTGGCTGGTCGTTCGGTCGGTCACTCGGGTTGGTGGGAGAGCATTTGTCATCCTGTTACTCGTCACGTTTTGTTTTCGTTTTTTTGTTAGTTGTTGTCGTTGTCGTTTTGTCTACGCATACCTCAACAGTTACCCAGTTACCCCCGCTTCTGCACCTTTTTCTGTCGTTTACTACATTATTACCATTTTACCATTACCTACGTTGATTCACTGCAGGCATTGTGTTCCTTCGCAAATTGCATGGTGACAAAAGGAGGGAGGTATGGCGTTCTTCTGTGTCTGTCTGGTTTATGGTTTGTGGTTTGTAAAAGTAGGTAGCATTCACTTGCATGTGGCGCGTTTTATCGGCGTTCGAGACGGTGTTCATACGGGAGTTAGGTTGTATAGTAGCTAGCATATGGTCTGTATACTTTTTCTTCACATTAGTTTCCGTCCAACATATTGGAGAGTATGGTATAAGAGCAGAAGAGATACGAGTGCTCATCGTCGCTAAGATGAAGTTCAAGATTATTACCAAAGATTAGACTATGAGGGTTCGCCACTCACCCACCCATGGGTAGCCACGCTGTCTCAGAAGCTTACAAATACTTTACAGTAGACTTCTATACACAGACCACTCTAATGAACTGTTAATGTACCCTCCTTCCTTTAGTAAGATCACGTTTTTACCTGTCGCGTGATGGTTTTGGGACATCCAGTGATGACCACCCAGTGCAAAGAAAGCCACCTTGGACTTAACGGTAATGCCTGGTCTAAGTAACCTCCTATAGAAGTCCAAAGGCATCATGTAGTGTACATCGAATGTATCACTTTGAACAGTGTGTACTAAGAGTATCTCTGTTGTCATCTGGTGGGTGACCAACCTGTCTGTGACTTGTTGCGCTAGGAATTCCGCTCTTTGTAATATACAACCACACGGTACGCTTAAAAGAATCTATTAGAACCAGTGAAGACAGACTCAAGAAAGATGCCCTGCGGCGAGCACGGCAAGTGTAAGCAAGCGAACAGATCCAGTACGTAGTGTACTTTTCTTCGTAAAGAGTAATATTGTAGTATTCTGTATCGTATCGTTGTACGCAGTTGAATCCCTCTTTGCCATTTCTTCCCCTTTCTCCCCGTTCCGTTTTCCTCCTCTCTTCCGAGTAAAACTTAACGCCACAACTTGGCCAACGACACCTCCTTGTCATCATGCTTATTCAGGATCTTGGCCGTGGCCAGCTCAAAGTCCTCCTGCGTGACGTGCACGCGCCTCTCGCGGAGGGCGTACATGCCGGCCTCGGTACAGACACCCTTGAGCTCGGCACCCGAGCACCCGTTCATCTTCTCGGCGATCTTGGTCAGGTTGATGCCGCGCGTCAGGTTCATCTTGCGGCTGTGGATGCGCAGAATGTCGGCGCGGGCCTCGACACTCGGAGGGGGGAACTCGATCTTGCGGTCGATACGGCCGGGGCGCAACAGGGCGGGGTCGAGAATGTCGAGACGGTTGGTGGCCATGATGACCTTGATGTTCTTGGTCGGCTCGAAACCGTCGAGCTGGTTGAGGAGTTCCAACATGGTGCGCTGGACTTCGGAGTCGCCGCCCGACGAGCCCTCGACACGCGAAGAACCGATGGAGTCGATCTCGTCCATGAAAATGATGGAAGGAGCGTGCTCACGCGCCATAACGAACAGCTCGCGCACCATGCGGGAGCCCTCGCCAATGTACTTTTGCACGAGCTCGGAGCCCGACACGCGGATGAACTTGCAGTCGGTGTGATGGGCGACGGCACGGGCGAGCAGGGTCTTGCCGGTACCGGGAGGGCCGTAGAGTAGGACACCCTTTGGTTGCGCGATACCTAGCGACTCGAACAGCTCGGGGTGCTTGAGGCCGAGCTCGATCACCTCCTTGATCTCCTTGATTTGCTGGTCCAGACCACCAATCATATCGTAGGTACTGTCGGGCACCTTTTCGACCATCATGAGGGACACGAGCGGGTCTACTGAGGAAGGAAGCATCTTTTCGAGCTTATACGAGTCTGAGAGGAGGGTGACGCGCTTGCCGACGGTGAGCTTGGTGATGTCGACATTATCGGATACATCGACGACTGGTGGGCGGCGGAGGCAACAAGGTTAGTACTTTCCATCATTCATCCATCCGTAACACAGGACACTGCAGTTTTAGGTAGGAAGCGCATACCGTATTTGCCCTCGGGGTGCACCTTGACGAGGACCTTCTTTGTGCTCATAACCTTGACGACCTCACCCACATAGGACCCGGGCTGTTGTAGCAGACCGAGCTCTTCCCTGAGCAGGCGCACGCGCGAGTTGTAATCATTTCGTTGTGCTTCGAGACGGCGGAGGACGGCTTGACCCTTGAGGATCTCGAGCTTCATCGCCTCGATCTTGTTGTGGTAGTAGTTGTCGAGCGCCATGGTGACGGCGTGTGGGGGAGAGACGGAGCTCTCGCGGGGGGAATTAGTGAGGTTGTTTGTCCGTTGTGTTGTGCGAGGTGAGAGAAGCTTGCCCTTGGTTGCGTGATGGGGATTCGGTCGTCGCTTGTTCGTCGAGGTTGTGTGTTGCGATGCGCCGACACTCGTTCGTAATGGTGGGTTGTTGGTGGTGATGTTTACTAGTGGTGGAATGGTGGAGGTGGTGATGGCGTTCGGTGACCTTCGCTGACGCTGAAGACAGGCAGCTTCAGGTCAACGCAACACGCCCGGCCGGCTCTCAATGCCAAGACTCAGCTCCCGCCTCTATCAGAACGCCATGTCAGGCAGGTACGTACCCATAGACGACAGAGGCTCGTGCTTTGTGGTGCTACACGTGACTTCGTGGCTCCAGGCTCGCAGCAGTCGCAGGGGAGCTTCAAATGGGTAAAGTCTTGAAAATGATGTCACTTTGTCAGTTTCCCTTTCGAGGCTCAGCTGCGTCGTCAAACTCCACATGCTGCGTGTGCTGTGGGATCTCGCTAACTCCAAAAGGTCCCCGTCATGCTACGGTGCGGTCCCGTCACGATTGCTACCAGCACGCATATTCACCTTTCCCTGCAGATGCTTGTCATCCTCATACTTGAGACTTGCTGTGCAATGCGTCTTTAAAAATCATCTCTTCCTGTCAATGTTTCAACATTTATCGCTTCCATTTCTAACCTTTTTACAGTGAGGGAGATGGCACAGAAGGATGCACCGCACATGTCACTGCGCATGTCTCATTCCCATGAGCCTGTCGCTCAGCTACCCCTCTTTCACGCGGTTACCTATCAGTTGGCTTCTTATTCTAATGGGCAATCACCATCCTTTCCCTTCAGTGTGACTGAAAGAATTTTATTTTTTTTGGTCTCCGAGTCAAAATAGTCATTGATAACCGGCTTGGTTCAAGATCAAGACTTGATGATGGATGACGGTTGCTTTGAAACGGTTAATGGATTTCTGTTAGCCATGAGAATGAGCAATCGTTTCCCATACTCATCCTGGTCTGAAATGCACATGTATACCCGTCGCAGTCATGCTACACCGTGCTTTCACTTCACAACCCTCGATTCACATGGTGATAACTCGATGTAGTGAGAGGTGAGGCGGCCCTGCGATATCAGCTCAGCTGATGGTGTGGGGGTTGTCAAACGGGCAGGCCTAGCAGGGCACAGAAGGGGTCACCCTGGTGAGCCTGGCAAACCTGGATCAGTCATCCATCACGGTCCATGAGAATCGTGATGGCTTTGAGACCGGCGTCGACCGGGAGAGGGCATTTGGCTTTCCTCACCCTCCACAAAATGGTGTCAGCAACTCGTGCTGGCCAACCGGCGCAGGCGGCGGTCACACTGAATCCTCCCTCGCGCTGTTCCCGTCTTGGTTCCAGATGCGCCAACTTGCCAAGATCGAGACATGGGCGGCTTGAATCGAAGTCCGAAGTGTCTTTGCGCAAGCTGATACTGTGCTGCAGCAGTGTACATAGGCAGAGATGGAATGAATAACATCGTATTTGTTTTAAAGAGAGATGGAAGTTGACAAGGACTATTGTGCAACTCGGTGTTTGTTTCTCTTTATACACCACTTCAGGGTCCTGATAATACTTTCAACAAGAAAGGAAGATGTTAAAGGTCTGAAACTCAAAGAGGAAGGCCGTTATCTGTTGCAATGGAATGTCTGTGCTCAAGTTCCATGAAAGTGGTTGCAGTTGCAGCGACAGTTGCAGGCAGCGGCACCTTCCGCAGTGCTTGTGGTTTGTTCGGGCAGGCGTCATGCTGGTGTTATCCCCCAAATTTCCATATCAGAAAAAGTTGACTCTTGTCTCCAACTCTTTCCGTCCTTGGTTTTCATCTTCCTTTCCCTTTCGCGACTCTTCAGACCTGATCCAAGGCTTTCATCCCTACTAGTTGGAATAGACTTTCAGCCCGATAACTTTGGAAAGTCTCTAGCGTGTTCCGTCTTTGCAGCCCGAGCGGCAACACGCCAGTGTTTTATTTTTCAGGGTAGGGGTACAGCTAGCCATAACACAGCTGCCTACAGGGAAGACGCTGCACAGTACGGGCAAGGGCCAGCGAGGTCGATCTTTTCCTGCTTCACACTGACAAGCGCTGCAACAAAGTAAAGACACAACCACCAGCTTCGGGCTTTCGCAACAGTCGCAACCAACTCGGGTCATCAGGCCACGCCCACCAACCGTCCACTTTTCAAGAGCAGTCACTTGTCGCATTTCCAGCATTCTGATCATCCGTACTTTCTTTAAGAAAACCTCATCCCGTCCACTGTCGCGGCCGCCAGTTCAAGTCTGGAGGATCCCCGAGATCATGAACCCGTCCTTCTCCACTACTTGGTGCAACTGTCGTGCCATACCAACTAGAAATCTCGCCTCACTTGTTCACCGAGTCACTGTGATCTAGATCCGAACACCAAACATCCTTCTCCTAGCTTGTCGCCAACTCCTACGCTGCGACAGATCTCGCCATATTTACCTGCCTACCGCTACCGCTGAAGACTTCGAGGTCTGATCCTTCTTTTTCGCTTGCAGAAAAGAACGGACGGAATTCTGCATCCACAACAACACCCTACGTACATCGTTTGATCCTGGTATACTTCCTAGCACCAAAAGTCACAACACACCATTGCTGTTGATCACCATCCATTGGCATTGCTATCCACACACACAACCCCTCACCATGGGTCCTCCCTCCCAGGCGGGCGATGAAGACCGTCCCGATCCGTCTCCGACCAACACGCGCCGAAGTTCGCGCCTGGATCCCATCAACACCACCGGAGCCCGACATGACGATGCCGGCATGAACCCTCCGGATACCAGCTTCCAGCCCACCGACACTGTGCGGAGGCTGGCTGACCCTACCGGCCTTCCTGGTGGGTATTTCTTCTGCGATCTTCCCCCCACTGCCCACCTTGGCATCCTGGGCCATTCTTGGACTTTCTTGGATGTATCGTACCCTCGCTGACCATATCATGCGTATATATAGGTGCCGTCAACAGCCCTACCGCCGCCAACATGGTCAATGCGGAGGGCGCACCCTCTATCGCACCATCCGAGCGTGAACGTGCCGTTTCCCGAGCATCCCAATCCGCCATCCCCCGTTCGCCCATGCTAGGTCCCGATCGCGGACGACCACGACCTCGCAAGCCCCCAATGACACGACGCACTTCGTCCAATGCCCAGGCTCCCCATCGGGGCGAGGTCTTCTCTGTCGACGACGACATAACTGAAGTCGAGCGTGATGCTGCTGAGCGCCAGAAGAGCTACAGTGGCTCTGCAGCCCGCAGGCGAAACCTGCCTCCGGCTCCCTTGTCCCGAGTACACTCGATTTTGGATGAAGATGGAGCAAACGATAGCCGAGATCGAGAACCCCCGGACGTCATCGAAGAAGTGGACACTCCGGCTCAGGAAGAGCAAGTCGATCTGCCCCCTCCAGCTGAAGAAGACAGTGTCGAGGGAGAGACGCCGGTTGAGGACGATGATGGTGACATCAGTGACGCCGAAAGCTTTACGCTGAAGGACCGTCAGCAGGCAATCAACGAGACACACCCCTTCGGCATCAGGCTGTGGAAGCCTGCCTTGTACAAAAAGGACCGTTCGGTCCAAAAGACGGCCGAGGGAGATATCCACTCCTCACCTGGAGGGCATGTCAGTCGATGGCTGCTGTTCTTCAACATCATGTGGACCTTGGCCTTTGGCTGGTGGATGTCCATCATTGCTTACACGGGTGCCATTGTCTGCTTCATCTTTGCCGCCGCTCCTAGTGGTAGGGAGTACGGACGAGTCCTCTGGGGTCTTGGTGGTTACCTGTTCTATCCATTCGGCAAGTTCATCCGCTTGGAGCAACAGGATGCCTATCTGGACGAGGACCAGGGCGAAGGCAGAAGCATCAGCGAGTACGAGCAATGGCAGAGTGGTGACCTCGAGGATGGCCGCCTGTTCTTTGGTCCCGAGCGAGACCGGTCGATTATTGGTCATTCCCGCCGGAGTTTGGACTCGGAACCCGACGAGACGGAGAGCCTGCTCGGCCGCGGTCGTGGTCATGTTTCCGATCCTGACCTTCCTCGCATGAAGAGAAGACTGTTCGGTCGTGGCCAATGGAATGTTGGGCGCGTCATTTACTTCCTCTTCTTCTACACCCTGATTATGCCCTCGCTCTTCATTGTATCGGCAATCTGTTGGTTCCTGGTGTTCTGGATTCCCATGGGTAAGGTCACTATGCTTCTCATCGACCATCTTCGACGCCATCCTCTGGCCCTGTGGTTCGAATCCGACATCTCAACTGCCCGGGCCTCCACCACGCCGCACTCTTCCATCCTCATTTGCACGTATCGTGCTGTCGGTATAAAGTACTGGAAGTATACCATCGACGGAACCAACATTTTCCTGGTTAATCTGATGGCCATCGTCATGTTCGTCATCTTTGACTGGATTGTCCTTGAAGGCATGCTTAAAATCGACAACTTCCTTACCTCGCCCGCCTTTTTGTTCGTCGCTGGCCTCTTCTCCATCATCCCTCTTGCTTACTTCATCGGTCAAGCCGTTGCTTCCATCTCTGCCCAGTCGTCGATGGGCTTCGGTGCTGCCATCAACGCATTCTTCTCAACCATTGTTGAGGTCTTCCTTTACTGCGTTGCTCTGCAGCAGGGCAAAGGCCAGCTGGTCGAAGGAAGCATTGTGGGGAGCATCTTTGCCGGTATTCTTTTCCTTCCGGGTCTCTCCATGTGCTGTGGCGCCATTAAGCGCAAGACACAGCGCTTCAACGCCAAATCAGCCGGTGTGACATCAACCATGCTGCTATTCGCCGTCATTGGCGCCTTTGGTCCGACTTTGTTCTATCAGATTTACGGAACCCACGAGCTTACCTGCCAGGATTGTATTAACTTTGATCATCCCAGGGGCTCAGTGAGAGATTGCCGTCGCTGTTATTTCTCGCAGACTCCGGCTATGAATGACCGGTTTTATCTGGAGGCGGTCCGTCCCTACTGCTATATCGCCGCTGGTCTGCTGTTCTTGTCATACATTATTGGCCTTTGGTTTACGCTTCGCACCCATGCCGCCGTTATCTGGAATACCGATGCGGATGAGAAGAAGCATGAGGATAACACAGCCCGCAATAGTGCTCGGCCTTCAGCGGCGCATACCTCGCTCGGTGAGACCACAGGTGCTGACGTTCGTGACTCGCATCTCTATAAGCGCATTCTCGGTCAATCCCTTCGCCAAGTTGGTCACCAGGGCCCCTCTGACGAGCAGCAACGGCCAGGCTCATCTATCTCAGGGACTATCAGGACTAACAGCACTCCCCATATGGTCCCTCCTAAATCAACTGGATATGGTGGTACCGACAGTCAACATTCGGCGACCATCCTCAACATTCCCGGCTTCACTGATGCCGAGAATAACAATCTAGTGCACCAGGTCGCTGAGATTGCAGCTACCGCCGCCACCGTAGCAGCCAGGAACTATTCGAGCCAAAGACGTACTTCGCACCTTGAAAGAGGCTCCTCGATAACAGGTCAGCAACCGCCTGCTCCTGCAAGCCGCCATGGCTTGACCCGTACTGCCACTTTCCCGGATCCCGAAGAGGTTGGCGGCGAGTCTACTACTGCCGCACACGCAGGAGGTGGTCACGATGCGCCCAACTGGAGCCGTCTCAAGAGTTCCATCATTCTCATGGGAGCCACTGTTCTCTACGCTATGATTGCCGAGATCCTAGTGGACACTGTGGATGTGGTTCTTGAGAGTTTCGAGATTGACGAGAAGTTCCTTGGCATCACGCTGTTTGCCCTTGTTCCCAACACCACTGAGTTTTTGGTAAGCTGTGATCCGACCTCTGTTGTATGGAAACACAATGCTAACTTGTACCTAATCAGAACGCCATCTCCTTTGCTATGAATGGCAACATCGCGCTCTCCATGGAGATCGGTTCAGCATATGCCCTGCAAGTCTGCCTGTTGCAGATTCCGGCACTCGTGCTGTTCTCCGCCATCTGTCCCGCAGATGTACCGGTCGCAGATATGGCACGCTATACGTTCAGCCTCCTCTTCCCGCAGTGGGATATGGTCACTGTCATCCTCTGTGTCTTCCTGTTGAGCTACATGTACGGCGAAGGGAAGAGCAACTACTTCAAGGGCAGCATCTTGCTTTTGAGCTACCTTGTCGTGGTGATCGGCTACTACTTCAGCGGCTACAGTACCGGTCTCGAAAAGTCCGACGCTGGAATCAGCCGCTTCGACACCCTTGGCGACGATGGACAGTACATGAGCTACAACTATAAGACCGTTGGGCGAGGTAGTGGTGGTGTGGCCTACTGAACGATCAGCAGACGCTGAAAGTCTATTTTTTTAATCCACGATCGAGAATACCCTGGAGAGCGTTGGTTGCGAACAAATCAAGCTCAGCACTGTTTTTGTTAAAGAGCCTTGAGGCAGTCCCTGGGCAGGCATGATTGTATAACGAACCCCAGACTGTTTTGTTTCTTCTATACACCGATTGCCCTACTCATTCAAGGGTAAAAATTTCTGGGGAGTTCAACGGCATTCTTTGGGCATTGTTTGCATTCTTTTTTTTTTTTCCTTTTTTTCTTTGCCGCACTTTTCTTCCTTGCTTACCTATAAAAGCAACGACTCTCATGAAACACTGTTGGTTGCGTTCATTCATGTAGCATATGTTCAAAATTGCTTTCTTCAGCATGTGTGGGATTTCCTTTGGGCTAGGGCCCGATGGCGTACAAGACAATGATCCGCAGACAGAAAGGTGTTTGGAGACAAGACGGACAGGACGAGGGAGAAGTGTCGATGAGTGTGATGATGACGATACGAGGGATTATGAGATTGGGCCTGTCATTAACGGATGGGAAGAGAATAAATTTATATTTTACATCTTTCATTTTTCATGGTTCCACTTTTGATCCGAGTATGTTATGCGTTGGGCCGGAGGTTCGAGTTTGGACAAACTCTGAGTACTTCCCGTCTCCCACCAAGCTATTCATTCCCTGTCACTGATGATCATATTAGGCTCGAAAGATTGTTGCCAGAGAGATCGACGACAGCTGCCACTTTTTCATGGCTGAGTGCATGCTGGGATCGACGTTCTAACACGTTTAGGCAAAATCCACAGCCTACTATATACCGAAATGCTGTTTCGCGGATTCGCGTCAGGCGACCAGTCTGGTTAATGAACCCGGAGGTCTTGGCATTATCACATAAGATGTGTGTAAGTGTAACAGATTCTTTTTTTCGGGGATAGATGTATGTGCGAGAATAGATAGGGATGGAATCATGGAAGAAATGCTAATATGGACGAAACCTCTCAAATTGACAGATCTGATTGCATAACACAGGGCCGAAACAGGAAACTGAGGACAGGGAACAGCTCGGCAGGGTATGGTAAGGTATGGTAATAGCTCCTTTACTGTACGGGTTACACGAGCTATACCTACCGACCGAACAAGTTGATGAAGAACGAGAGCCCAGGTTTCCTTCCATCCATTCGGTTGCGTTCCAAAGAGATGACTAGCCTAGCTAGGCCTTGATGGCCATTTCACCCATTGGCATCGCCTTGAGCCCTGTGTTTCGTCATTTGTCAGTTTGCTGGTCTTGATTATGCTCCCTAAAGAGGGAGGGAAAACGGAAAGAAAAAGGGCAACGTACATCCATCAACAGGCTCAGGAGCCTGTTGCTTGATAGTGCAAGCATTATACTGCGCCGGAGTCTGCGCAGTCAGGCCAGCAGCCGGGCAGTCCTTGTTGAGGTTGCAGCCCTTATCCATGGCCTTTTGGAGGGAATCGCCCTTCCAGCCGAAGACGTAATCACCGTGAGCGGCGGCGCCACTGTTTTTGTTTTGACCATGTCAGCTCATCTCTTTTCCCTATACCAGTTCGACAGAAAGAGAGGGAAAGGTGCATGGGAAGGGAAAAGAAAATAGGGGACATACCCAAGGTTCATGCTATACATAAGCGCAGGACCTGAATCAGGCCAGATGCTCTTATCGTTGGCGAAGCTTGACACGTTCCACATGAGCTCGTACATGACCTGCGGCAGCTTGACGGGGTGCGAGGAAGGGCAGGAACCACCGCCGCTGGCGCCGGTTCCGCTGTAGGTGACGTGGGACTTGTGGTCGGGGGAGTCGAGGTTCTTGCCGTCCCAGCAGCTGTTTTATTATTGCCAGTTAGTTTATGTCCCAGTAAAACAGGACTGATTGGGGCTTGCTGTTGGATGTAAAGGCGGAGAAGGAAAGACTTACGTCGGGAAAATGATGGTCTGGCGGATCATCTTGCACTTGGTATCTTGAGGAATATCGACGGTGTCGGAACCGGTGCAAGGGGCACCGCCGACAAAGGTACCCTCGTTTGTCGAGGTCCAGCAGCGGTGGCAGATGTTGCCGGAGGAAACCTTCTTGGGGTCGGTGTTGGCTGCGTTACCGGCGAGCATACGGAAGCCCTGGGGTTCATGTCAGTAACTCACGGACCTTCATGGTCTGGAAAAGACTGAGACAAGGGCAGTAACTCACCGGCTTGAAAGCAGTAACCTTTCCACTAGGGATATAATACACATCAAGACCGCCTTTATTGATGAGTGCGCCCTGCGGACCGCCGTTGCCGACCTGAGGCACGCGGTGGTAGCTGCCGTTCTTGGCCTTGAAGAACATGACGGCCGTCCAGTAGTTGGACAGATCCTGGGCGAAGCTGCATGACGTGCAGGTCGACTGGCCGACCAAGTCGTGCGAGTCCGGTTCCATGGTCAGGTTGAACGAGTTACCGCCGACGATCTGGTGCAGATGGGGTGTGTAGCGGAGGCCCGGATTGACGAGGGGGTCGACGCGGTCGACGACCAGCTGCGAGCAGGCGAAGCGCAACATGTTTTGCGCGACGACACCGTTGGCTAGCAGCGCTAGGCCGGCGGCGAGGGTTGCCCACGACTGCATATTGTCTTTTCTTTCTTTCTTCAACAATACAAACTGAGAGTCGGTTCGGGTATGCCTGGCCGGTGATGAAGCGACTGTTGCTGATAGGTAACAGCTCTAGAAAGACGGGAGTGACTTGTTACTGCTGAGCACAAGATAGGTATCAAGACAGAAAAGAAGGGCAAAGAGGACGAGGGAGGATCGCGAGGTCGCACGACGCACTTATACATGAGCACCGATCGTCTTTTCCCCTTTCCTCTGATCCTGATCTCCCAATTTTTCCACCAGCCGGCTTCCCTCCCTCAACACCCCAACACCGTGATCAAACCGTGGCCAGCCGCAACCAGGTTGGCAATGTTCCTACCACGACGTAGGATGATTTCAGGCTCGAACTACCGATGCTACAGAAACAAGGCCGAAGGTCTTCTTCTCATTTGGGTATAATATAAGTGATTGGCCTACAGACGTTCCAAACGTTATTGTAGCCACTGCCGGATTCGTCGACAAATGCCGTTCCTCCGGGGGACCAGGTATGTTTTGTTTTGTGATCTTCCTTTAGATGATTGATGGGGGTGGGTTGGGTTGGTTTGCCTCTCTTTATGGTCATGCCGTTATGTGGTGATGGAAAGTGGAAGCCAAGCCCAGTGATAGAAATGAAACATATGGAAGCAACCTGGACCATGAGACTGACCAGGGTCATTTGTGGTTGTCGAACTGACAGACAAGAAGGAAGAGGTCTGGAGCGGGTGAAATGAGCCTCCAACCGGATAAATAGTGGCCACGCCTGGTATATTGCTATACATCCTCGGTGCCACTAGCCACTCCAACGATTTCTGTCTGTCAAACTCAAGCAGGAAGGTCATGTCTGCTCATACGTTCCTTCCTTGGTGGGAAAGACAATCTACAGGGCGCCGCCTGTATTCACCATGTCACCACCACCATCATGTTCCCACCCCTGAAAGCATGTATCTCTAATCAACACAAAAGCGGCAGAGGCAGAAAGACGATGTCTTCGAAGTGACGTGCATGCAGACGCAACCAACTTTCCACACAGTTCGGAAAACGTGTAGATTGAAGCTCGCACAAAGCATTCATCATCTGGGGTGCTGGGGTTTCCCATGGGGTAAAGAACGCATGCCGTCCGTGGGCGTGGAGGTGTGGGAGAGACAAGCCGATTGGGTGGCTCCGTCCGTTGTCAACATTCAACCAGTATCTGCTGAGTCGCTTCGGGCCTTTCAGACATATGAGAAGTATGTATATACATATGATCTGGGCGGCAAGTGGCAAAACTGGAGTCGAGAGCGAGATGCTGGATTCTGGGCTTTGGACTTTGGACTTTGGACTGCTACAGTGGCATTGCTGAATGGTCGCCCCTTGGGCTTCAGGTGCTTCTCGCGCTTGGGTTTGTGGATAAAGTCAAACTTCTGACTGGGGTATCTTTCACATTGAGAGTTTGATATGAGATTACCTTGAGGTGGGCAATTGTTGTGTGTTGTTGTTGATGGGTGAGCGTCTTGTGTTGGTGCTGGAGGGTCAAGCAGGATACTAACCACAATCACTGCCATCAGTCCGCATTTGCCTCCAGATGAGATATTGATGAAGCTATCATCAAAATAACGCTGTTGATGGAGCATATGTAAAAATAGTTCCTTGGAGTCATTCCCGGCTGGTGTTGCTCGGATTCGCGGAAAAAGAAGACATTTTTGTACGCCGAGCGGGCTGCGAAGGCATATTGCCTTGACGACGATCTGGAAGCTGCTAGTCAGGCCTGAGTATTGTGTAGACGAATCTTCATGATACAGATTTCTTGGCTTCGCTCACCTCATGCTGACGCAGAGTCGTTGGTGTTGATATCAAGACTCCAGGATCCGGTTTTTAGATTGAATATGTGACTGCTCTTTGGTGTTGGGCCACCAGCCCAACGCAGCCCACCACCACCGGCCTTATCGACCGCTCCAAAGCTGCCAGTGGTGACTTTACCGGAGATATCCTCTTGTGGTTTAACCGGGTTTCTTGGTTGCATCCTCCAAGGGCGGACATCGAGGCTAGCAGCAAGTAGAAGAGGAACATGAACACATGGGGGTAGCAGACTTGGACGAGCGTGCGCAGTTACCGATCTAGATTGATTCTGGAAGACACTCTTCATTTTCAACTCAACCAGGTGCAATGGGAGAGAAGTGTTTCATTGAGGTCCGAGTTACCCGAAAGCTTTGCCAAACTGAAAGAGCACTAGACGATTATGTGAACCCCCCGCGCTTTCTTGCTGCCTGCAATCTTGATTATGCCTTCCTCGACGGAGATTCCTTGAGCGGGCCTTGACCTCGGCTATGGGGACACTCGCATGCAGCTGCCCCTTTTCACCCCATCAACTGCATCTTCCCTTGGCAGTGACTACAGGTACTTATGCTATGGGTAGGTAATACCTGAGGGAAGTCCACTCCTTCTCCTCCTAGACTAGATCAAGTGAAATGCCCCTCTCTTCATCATCAAAAATCCTTCCGCCCGATGTTTTGTGGGGTTGGAAGCCGCCATTGTTCTTTCCAGTTTTGCTGCCGAACAGACTAAATGGCAAGCGTATACAACATTGACGATCGCCCTTGCGATCTCTCGCCAGAGTGGCCATGTACCATGCTCCAACAACGATGCAGGTGAGAGCGATAGCAACGACGATGAACACCCAGAAGTACTTTGACACAACGGTCTGACCTCCCTCTGCATCCCACGAGAAGAAGTCTGTTGAGAATATCGCCTAGAAGGTGCAAGTTGCCGTCAGTTTCTTTGTCTCTTGCCTTTGTTCACAACTCATCGAACATTGGTGAGCCTTTGCAGGAGACACATGCGACGTACCGCAACGGTTGACATGGGCAAGAAGATCATTGTCAGCAGGGCAATCGATCGCATCTGCGAGCTGTCCTTTTTCATCTCCTCCGAAAGACCGGTGTTTGCGTGCGCTAGCTTGGTGTTAAGTCGTGACAGCCTCAGGTTCGTCTGGTTGTCCTGGAGTGAGAAGAAGCTCCAGACCTAGAAAGCGCAACGCGTTGTTCCATTAGCTCCATACACTCGGTGATGTTGTTGTTGTACTCTTCTATCCGTTACTCGTACCGTTTGCATCGTTAGCGACATATTGTCCTTGACGAGATGACAGTCATTGATCTTATCATCAAACTCGAAGATGATGTCCTGCAACCTTTCCCGAATCTGTTTCCCTGCTCTTTCTAGCCTTACATAGCTAGATGCGCCGGAAAGCTGCTGGGGTGGCCCCTGCTGCGTGTGGTTCTCCTCGCCATACAGAGTTGTAGCGCGGGAGATTGTTGTTGACCCAGGTGCTGATGATAAAGTTGCCGAAGGGATGCGTGTCAGACAGCGTGGAGAGAAGGTAAGTGAAGATGATTCCTTGACACTGGCTTCTACTAAATCCATCGCCGTCTCGAACTTCTTCAGCTGTCTCTTCAAGGCCATTATCAGGCTTACCAGTTCCCTGGACCTGTAAGTTGACTTCAACACGTCTGTCATTCTTTTCTTGTCCATGTCGAGGTCAAGGCCTCTGGTACCGCCGACGTTTTCAAGCTGGTTGTACTCATAGTTATTCCGAAGTTCGAAGTTATCCAAAAGATCCTCCACCTGGTCTACTAGGCGAACACGTTCAAGTTCGAAGAACAAGCCGGGCAGGAGTAATGGGTGGTTGTGCTTGAGATCACATGATCTGATTCTTCTTACTATGTCATCCTTCTGCTTTTCATTGCATCCGTAAAACACCGCAAGATCGAGGTCATTCTCAGTGAAGTACGTCGTTGACAAAGCGATGTCGTTTGGTAATGTCGACGAAGTACGCGCAGTACACGCTGTGGGAAGTGAGTTTAAGTTAGTCCACTTCGTTTGATATTTGTCCTTTGAGAACTGGTCGAACCATACTTATCATCGGTCTTCTCTCCTTACTTCCCTTGGGAAGATCGTCGTCGTCGGAGTAATGACGTTGAGCAGAGAAGTAGCAGGTCAATCTGCCAATTGTCCGGGTGATCCTAGGGTGGAGATGAAACTCATGCACGAGTTGTGAGAGGATATCATCGCTGTTGAAAGGGAGATAGGACACGGGTGACTGTGTGTTTGCGCCATCCTCTTCATCGTCATCGTCGAAGACTGGCTTGACCCTGTTGAAGATTCTGTTGCGTTATATTGTCAATAAGAGACGTCCATTGCTTTTAACCTTTCGTTGACAAGGGCTTACATGAAGGAAAAGAGGTGGAAGTATAGGAAAGTTCTCGTTTCCTTACACAGCACATATGCCAGAACCTGGATGTCCGGATGATGGGAGGAAATCCAGAACAGCCTGACCAAAATGGGACGTTAATCGATCCATCAAATAGCGAAGATCTCTTTGAATTGATGATTGATTCGGAAGGGTCATTTACGTTCTTGAACCAAGTCTCCCATTCTTCACTGGTGCTCAGTGTCTTGATGTCAAAGCTTGGATGACCCTGTTGTAAAGTGTGGCCGACAAGTTAGCAATAACTTCTGAATTTTCCACATTGATTTTAACCGTTCAAAAACTACTTGCTTCCTCATTCATGAGTTTCGTCACTATCGTCGCTTTCTCGTCTGGAAATTCGCAGGTGAAGTTGGAAAAGTCGCGGTTGGACCACTCGAGTGAAGTACGGTCATAGTCCATCTTCGCTACGATCAACTGTTTATTTCCGATCAATGACACACGAGGGCTGTGAGAGGCGATGTTGAGCGAGAGGCGTGAAGTGGTGGTGCTTGTTTGCCTGAGGATCTTGTGACGATGGACAAACCCGACCAGGGTAGCGGCGCCTCCGGGTGGTTCTTAAACCGACTCGGTCAAAATGCTCGCCAAAAGAGCCGGACGTCTCACAATTCTGTGGCAAGTATTGCAGAATATGACCGTTTGAGGAGGCTGACTGTCAGGCACACTTTGAGGAAGTGAGGTGGTGTAATCCGACAGTCGATGTAACAACGACAATTCCACGGATGAGAGGAATGGTAGGGATTCCTCCTCTGCCGTCTTGTCTCTGCCTCGCCACGATATCCTACTCTGCACGTGTGCCCCATGCAAGCTGACTTGGGAGCTCTATAGCCAACCATTGGTTCTTCGTCAACCAGAAAATCGTGGCGAAGCACGACGTTGTGTACATCCCAAGAGAGTAGGATTCAGCTAGTAATGTTAGTGTCTATGCGGGGTCGTAACGCCATTTCACTATCACCGCCTTACTCCTTCGGTGGGATGCTTCTCGTTGCTTCTCATTTGCCCGGCGACTTGACTCTAACCGGGAATGTCTGTATTTTCTGAATGAGAGAAAATCTGCAGAGAACCGTCCGATTATACCGAGATGGTTTGTGTGACCTAAAATGTCTTCTTTCTCGGCCGTAGGCTTGATCACTTTTCTTCCTTTGCCCTACTGCTTGCCTTAGGCATCAGGGTTTTATTGAAGCCCTGCTTTTTGAATCCATCGACAACACTTACACTCGATACCCGACGACACATATCTCGATTCAGTCTGATTAAATGAACAGAAGATTTCTGGAGTTAGACCTACATTGAGAAAATTGATCTCTATCACCATCACCGTACACCTCACCAGCCGCCACGTCCGTACGCCATGCTTTCATCGTCGCCCGCGATCATTCATCAGGCTCCGCCCGCACTGGTCCAGCCACTCTTCTTGCATAACCATGTTCTGCGGAAGAAGTACCGAGATCCTCTCAAGCTCAAGCAGGCTCTAACCAAGACGTTCGGAGAAGGGAATTACAAGATCAAGGTACGTACCATGCCCTCTATAACCGATTGGTCGGGATTCCGATTTGAGCATTTACTTACGTGTGAGCCGGAACAGGTCAGAGCAGATCGGTGGATTGTGGCTATTCCTAGAGAAATGAGCAATGTTCGTTCAAAACTGCGAGATTACCGGATGGAATGACGAAGTCTTTGTGTTCTGCTGCTAACTAAGTGTGGCTTGCGCGTACAGAATGAAATAGACGAGCTTGAGAATTCGGTTTATTCGCACTACTAGCAGTTCGGGGGATATCAAAGCTTAACAGGCAATCTAGGAGGGGGCTGTAAGGAGAGAAAGCATCAAAAGCAAGCGAACTTGAGAAGAAAACAAAAACCGACCCATATACCAAGGCGTTCTGCCAAGAAACTAAGAGTATTGTAGGGCATGGTCCGTCCCATGGTGCCCATAGATGTAGGCAACAATGATGGGGAAAACGTATAAGAAAAATGAAGGAGAAGGTTTCCATATAGACTTTTCTCCAAATGATCGCCAGGCGCTTTACTTGGATGTGTGCAGCCAGTTGTTGCGATTTCGCCGTGGCGTGACCGAACTCCAGAACGCCTTAC
Organism: Sordaria macrospora; assembly: GCF_033870435.1. Taxonomy (NCBI): domain Eukaryota; kingdom Fungi; phylum Ascomycota; class Sordariomycetes; order Sordariales; family Sordariaceae; genus Sordaria; species Sordaria macrospora. The sequence goes on along the minus strand of NC_089375.1, from coordinate 1,491,010 downwards.
AGGTCACCCAGGCACTCATTATCTGAGGTTCTGTTAACCACAGATAGGAAGTGGAAAATGAATCGCCTTTCAAGATATCCCAGAGGTAGATTCTGGGCTGAGGCCTCACAAAAGTTGATCTGCACGGATTGTTAGAACGACGCCTGTGGTGATTGATCAATGGAAGACATAACTTCTGGACGGGGACTCACCACCGTAGTAGCTTTTATCGTCCTCACATGCCCTGCTGATCTTCCCGAGCTCTCTGACGAGCTTCGAAACCTTGATTCTGGCTGTTGGGTCCGGATTGAGCATCTGCTCAATGATGTCGAGGAACTGCTTGGTGTACTCAGATGCTTTCTTGTCTTCCTTGTCTTTCTTCAAATCTTCCATCCAGTCGCGCACCTGAGGCTTGATGATGGCTATGTCGCCTTCAATCTTGAAGAAGGTGTCCGTCTCAAATCCGTACACAGTGTCGTCGTCCATGCGTTTATTGGGAAAAACATTATAGACAGCGTCATAGTCCAAAACGTGCCATGTAACGAACTCAAGAAACGTGCATCCCAGCGAAAAAACATCGCATGCTCGAGAGATGCGGCCTCTAGGAAGATCAAATTCGGGTGCTCGATATGTTGCTGACCTCTCGAGAGCTTTGGGGTCGGCGTTGGACCGAGAATACTTGGTGTGAAGGCGGCCAAGTCCGAAGTCGGACAGCACGAGCGTGCGGTCAGCTTCAAAGTAGAGAACATTCTCAGCTTTGATATCGCCATGACGCCCGTATAATTCGCCTTTTTCATCCAAGATGTCGTAGTAACTCAGCGTGAGTTGTCTCTCATTGTGAACGCACAGCAGAGCGATGGCCAGTTGGTGGCATTGTTGGGCCATCCACGGAGCGAGGGCTAGGCGTTCCTGTTCATTTCTGGGCTGGTGCACTTTCCAGTACTTCCAGAGGTTTCCTTCCGCCCAGGGAAAAAGCAGGTAAAACACTTCATTTCCGCCATCCTGTTCAATCACAGAAAATGTGGTGAGAAGCTTGATGAGATGAGTCCCTTTCTGGGCCTTGACACTAATCAGGGAGGCCAATTCCTTGTCAAAGGCCTCTTTATCGGACGCGTGCAGCCTCTTGAGGGCGAAGGCCACTTCTTTGTTATTGCCGTTATCAGACTGTAATACGAGTTAGCACCTGCCCAAGGGAGGTAATGCCTAGAGATACGAGGGAGAAAATGGAAGCGCTTATTGCAACTCACTCCAAGATGACCAAAGTCAAAGTGACTTCGATCAATGATAATCCTCATTACCTCGCCAAACCCCCCGTGAAGATTGTCGTCCTGGTCCGTGTCAGATCTAGGATTGCCATTGTTGCTTGATTGCCCAGGTGAGTCAGCCCGCTCACTGAGAAAGCCCCTATCGGATGAAGGAGAGTCCGGAGCACGAGATGGCATGATTGTGTATGGCAGGACATCCTTCGGGCCTAGACAGTAGTGGACATGATTCTGTTCCCCGTCCGTGGGAAGCTTGAAGTAAACAGCATTGAGAGCGTAACTGGCTTGTTCGAAGGAGTGGAGCTGGCAATGAGAGAGGTCTTCTTCCTCCCAGCCGGGAAATTGGTGGAAGGAATGATTCTCGTTCTGACACTTGATCTCGCCAGATTCACTGTCAATGGACTTCAAAGGTAAACATCGATCCGACAGTCGAAGCTTTTCATTTCTGTCGCTTTCCTCCTTCCAGAGTTGGGGTAATAGTTTGTGATGCTTTGTAAGGATGAACAGAAGGAACACTTTCCAGCAACGGACGTCATAGAGAACCTTCTGACAAAAGCTCTGTTGATCATGCCCTGACATATTCTTCCATAACTGTTGAACCACCGCAAGGAGACGTCCAGGCGTGAATATGTCATGTAGGCAACCCCGAGGTATGAAATAGTTGCTTCCCTTTTTGATGATCCTTGCTTCAAGCTCGCGGCGAACGGTGCGGAATATCTCCAGCCCATCGTCGTGTGGTTTGATATCGGTGTTTCGTCTCTTGAATGGATGGTCGGTGTCGTAGTAACAGTTGCCACGATCGAAGCATATGTCGACATGCGGATCGGCTAGTCCGACAGCTTTAGCTCGTGGAGCCATCTTAGAGGCTGCTCAGTGGCGAGGTGTATGCGTTGTGTGTGTTATGCGCTGTGTGTGTCAACGTAACAGGCCTTATGTCGTGCAGGAGAGATGTCGGTGTTGGCCTAGGAACCTTCTAAGCTGACTGAGTTAAAGGAGGAGAAATGCTTGGGTATAACAAGGATACGCGAAGAGTGGCGCTAGATTAAAGGAAGGGAACGAGAAATCGTGTATATGGTGGAGGGAGGAAGACGAAGTTGAGAATGAATGATACTCCAACAAAAGCAACTAGTGACGAGGTGCTCAACCGACGTGGTGAAGTTTGTCAAGTGTATGAACGACAAGCACCGTTGTTCTGTTTCACTCCATTGTGCAATATGACAGACGCACGGTGGGTCTGGCAGGGTAAATAAGCAATGAGGAGTGAGATTCACGATGGCCCGCGGCCCATTTGAGCACTAAAAATGGTGGGTGCAATATGAGGAGGCTCTTCAAAATCCCTATGATAAGGCATCCAGATCTAGAGCCTTGTTGCTCAGCCATTCACATTTTGCGGCTGATTATTGACAGTTGGATGCCTTGGGACCTGTTAAGCGATCAGCAATGTGTATAGTCGGCATAAGGGGCCATTGATACACAACCGTGACTGCGCCCTCGGTGTGCGTTGGATGTGCTCATCAGGCTGCATGACCATGTTGTATCTTCCTATCCACATTCGAAAATGAAACGGGATGGGTGATGTTAGCAACGCGCGAGACAACTTCGAGTATAAGCCACCATTCGCCGGTCTTCTGGGTAGTATTGTGGCGCACAAAGCCTTATTCTGGCCTCTTTCACAATGCTGTGAATGGTGGCCTCTCTCCAGCCTTGCTTTGCTTTTGAAACCTAAATGACCCTTTTGCTGTGAATTAGTTGTTGTGTAACAGCCATCCCGCGTTAAGCCTCATTGCAAGTCTGCCTCGACCATTCATGAAGCCCTGACAGTCGACTAAAAGGGCACAATGCATTGGATGTCCCAGTGAGCCGTGGTAAGTGCCTTGAGACAACACCTATAATAAAGAGCCTTGAATGGCCACTTGTCTCTTCACTTTTCTTCCACACTTCGGAGCTAGCAGAGGTGAGGTGCTCGCCTCAAACATGAATGAGGATATGAGCCGCCGGTCCAATACTATCGGCGCGTTTTGAAGCCGTATTCCCACTAAGCTCAAATATCACCTTTTTGGGATCATCGTACTGAATCTCTGTGACGTGGAACTTCGAGGTTAGCACACTTGATGAGAAGCCGTTCTGGGAAGAGGGCAGCAATCTTTGACAACTCGTCAGACTCTTTGCTTGCAGAGGAAAGCCATACCTTATAAAGCCAGGCAGGATTGTGTGGGTTACACGCAGTTCTCCGAATGCCGTGCCACTTCGATGCGTGAGAGTGGCGCAAGATCGAGAATATATGGGTGGTGGCCCTCTATGCAGGTATTGCACTGCCTCACTGCCACCGCCATCCCAGTTTGTGGCCCCTATCAATCCCATACGAGGATCCGGCCTGCGCCCACGAATTTATTAGGAACGAGGCCTCCTCAGCCCTAGCAACTCCTTGTTTTGGGTGTGCAACGTGGTCAGGTGCAAGACCTCAAGTGGTTCAGCCACTCAATTGAATGCCGCAGAGCTTCACGTTGTCACACTCATCGTCCCCCTTGCCACGCAAACCCATGGTAAGAGCAGTTCTTCATCGATTTGCAAATCGACTTGACTGTCGCAAAGCTGATTCAGAGCAAGCAGAGCCTTGAACTTGACCCTGTAAAGCTCACCCACTCAATATAGACCAGGGCGTAAGACTATCCAATAATAGTAGCGTCGCAAATTAGCATGTTTTACAGCAGACCCATGTTCCACCTATTTGAGCTGGACACGGACCTACAAGGCGGAAAGGAACGGCATTGGGCTGACACGATGAAAGCTATTAATTCCATGATGGTCGTGTTGTTTACGGCGACAACATCTTGAGCCTCTACCCCTTCTAAGCCCTTGTTGTCTCTTACTCCTTTTAGCCTACCAAACTCTGCCACAACACACGCAGGCCACCTCAAACGAGCAGAATCTTTTCAAACGTACCTCTTAGTGCATTTGCGGCCAGACTCTAGTCCTGGGAAGAAATGGGTGTTGTTCTACAACGCAGAACGGGAAAGCTCTCGGCCGTCATGGGACAAGCAAAATATCTTGATGGCCCAGACGGAGTCGGCTCTATTGTCGAAATACCTGCTTGCGCTGTAACCGCCGACGAACTGAAAAAAGAGCTTCAAGGACTGCTAAAACCGTCACAATACACGATACAAGTGAGTCTTGGATTTCGGCTGCTCAAATGTCGGAAATTTATGTCTAACAGTATCGTCATATAAGCTCAGGAGAGACCGATACTCTGTCATGTTGCCACTTCATGGGAAGAAAGATATACTCAACTCCCTCCAGTGACGAGGGCAATGCTGCCCATCAGAGCCGGAAGCGACGCTTTTCCCCTCTCGCATTGTCGCTACGTTTGTTGATACAAACGCTGGATAGCACTCCTCTCGTTCAAGGCACAATTACGGAGTTATAGACGTCAGCACCCCACCGGAAGTTTCATTTGTATGGGTTTGAAATACCAGAATCCCATATCAGACTTGGAGTCTACATACCTAGTCCATGAGGGCGAGGAGGCAATTTTGCTGGATTATTCGTATGTTGTTGGGCTAGTGAGTGAGGAGGGAAGCGGCTTGAACTTCCTAAAGGAAAAATGTGACTGATGAGTGCAGTCACACTGGGGGATCAGTTATGGGTTTTGATGACTTCTCATTCTGGAAACTGTCATAACAGTCGGAAGTGCAAGCGGAGAAAATGACGTTAGAAGCACGACCAGCGCCTGGAGTTCAACCACTTGTCACTCATTAAGTCAATTGGCATATGTCTTCAATTCCCGCAAGGAATCCTGAAACTCCCGCTCAATGGCTCTCTGGTGCTTAGTTGAACGAGATGTGATGGAACACTCGAACGGCAAAGGACTTGAGTTGAACCCATCGGAAAATGCAAAGCTGAGGGTGAATCAAGATGCTAGTTTCACCTGCCATGATTGATGGTGGCAGAAACTCGGAAACAAATCCACTCACATGTCAACATCAATATCTTCACCGCGCTCATCCTTCGCTGGACCAACATTGAACCCCCAGAGTATGCGCGCGATGTTGATAGTCACCGAAGCATGTCCCAAATGCATGCCGGGACAAATACGGCGACCCCATCCGAAGGCACAGTGGCCAAATGGACCGGGATATTCACGTTGCCCGAGAAAACGTTCCGGCAAGAACGTATGCGGATCAGGGAAGTCATTCTCATTTAAGTGAACTGAACCAGTAGAAGACATATGTCAGCCGCTTTCGAAGAAAATCGGCAAATGGGAAAAGAGAGGACACAGGGAACTCACTACTCCAAAGAGGCGCAATAACCGTGCTCCCCTTCGGTATAAACATGCCCCTATACGTATCATCCGCGATGCTAGCGTGGGGTGTGCCCCCAAGAACGGCAACAGGTCGCCAACGCAGCGTTTCTGAAATGATAGCAGTAACATATGGAAGCGACGCCATGTCCTCAAAAGTTGGCAATCGGTCGCTGCCAACAACTCGATCCAACTCGGCTTGGGCTTTGGGAATAAAGTCTTGGCCGAATTTTTCGCAAGCGAGGAGGAAGCTGGCTAGAGAACCGGCGGACTGTTCAGCGCATGTTAGACTATGCCCTCAAGTGGTGGAGTGGAAGCTCGTACTCACCGTCTCAACTCCAGCACCAAACGGTGAACCAGCAGCATATGCAAGCTCAAGATCGTTCATGCCATGGTTCATCTGCTCGCTGATCAGGTATGTAGTGAAGCAATCAACTGCTACACCTCGCCTCATCTTGTCTTTGACCTCGTTCAATAGACCGAGATACATGTCAATATCCTTTTGCCGTTGCCTCAGCACTTCAGCCTTCCATGGCGCAAAGATGCTTGGAACATACTTGAGGGCCGGATATCGTTCCACAGCAAACTTGCCTGGGATACTATGCCATGGGTTACAGGTTAGAAGCTGCATTGACAAACTCGAGAGCTGGGGATAACATACTTGACCGACGTGAGGCGGTCCATAGCCTCAGCATTGGCCCGCACCACAGCATCAGTCCGAACATTCTCAACCCTTCTTCCATAGGTAACCGTCACGATAACCGAAGCAGCATAACGCTCAAGATGTGTCCGGAATTCCTTAGGGTTCGTGAGCAAGTCGTGCATCAGCACCTTGGATTCGAGATTTTGGATCGGCCGGTATGATTCACTCTGGCGCTGCATAAACCCGTTGTGTAAGGCCTTAAGCCAACGCCTCCAGAAGGCCGAGTAAGGGGCTATCAGACCACGCATACCTCCAGAAAGGAGCTCGCTGCCCATTATGAAGCGTGGACGGGATGAGTAGATGGCTCCACGTTTCTCAAGCAATTCCCAGGCTGCCTGGGCGGAACCCAATATGATGGTCGGGGTCGGTCCCATCTGGAGGTAGACGACATCGCCATACTCCTTGCTGAGCTCTTGGAACCAGAGCCATGGCTTTTGAATACCGGTCCTGATGGTCTTGGGTCCTGGAGGGGGTTGTGAACGGTGTGCATGAAGTGTCCATCGCTGCCGCAGCTGAGGTACTCACATGAGAGTTAGCGAGCTGTTTCTTGTGTCAAATATAGGTCTTCATCATACCGCTGGAAATGAGAGGCCAAAGAATGACAGTATGATGGCAAGGACCAAGCCAAGAATAATAGAACCAATCATCTTGGCGGTGACCTCTTCCTTTTGAACAAAGTCTTGGATCGTATGGTGCATTGGAGACGAATCATGGGAGCAGAAGTTGATCTTTCCCATGCCTTGCTTAAGAAAGGATTCTGGCAACCAATGTCGAATAATTTGCCGTCGGAGTCCTTTATCGAGTTGATGTGACCCGTCGACCTATACAACAGTTTTCCTTGCTTGATCGGTTCTCCTCACACTAGGCTGAATACAGTGTGTGGGAAGAGAGGTGCGTGAGGGGTTCGTTGTTAGCTGAAAGCCTCCCGCTCAGATGGCACCGGCAGTTTGGCAGATCTAACATCCCCAAGTCCGCATAAGATTGTTTCCATGTAACACTAAAATGCAACGGTAAAGATAACGTCCAGCGGGCTTACCGTCAAGTTATCATTTAATTAAATCAGAAGCTCTCTTCTCTCAGTTCCGGTTGTCACTTGATCCAGGAAGTATTTCCGAGAGGTGAAACATGGGAGGACAGATCACAGAAGCATGGCTCACAAAGCTATTCTTGACTTCCATCTTCCTGGGGCTCGGCGGTTTCCTCTACGGATTGGGAGTAGCTTGTATCAGGCTCGTACATGCAATTAGCTGACTCGAACTCTAATGACAGTGACCTCGGGAATCATCACTCCAAGTCTGGCTCTGAGCTCTTTTCTGGAATACTTCGACAATCCTGATGCGGCTCTCCGAGGAGCCATTGTGTCAGTTTACCAGGCAGACGGTAAGTCTTCACTTTTTCAGAAACTCGGGGGGTGATGGGGGCACCGTGAGCTGATTTTAAGCCAACTATAGCATGGCTTGGAAGTGCTTCTGTGGGTATAACCAGCGACAGGCTTGGAAGACGGAAAGCGATTGCGTTTGGGTGCACCTGTGGGGCCCTCGGGGGTGCCCTGATGACCGGCGCAGCACATGTTTCTATGCTCATCATCGGCCGCATGCTCGTTGGATATGCTGTCGGTACAATCACAGGGGTCGCACCGGTCTTTGGAGCAGAGATTGCAAAGGTGAGTACGGTCTTCTATGGTGAGTCATGCGAGACTTTTGCTCACAAACTCTTCACCAGACCCATGAGAGGGCAAGAATAAACGCAGTTACCCAGATGAGTAAAGCCGTCCGATTCCCAAACAGGTGGTTGAGACTTACTGATTTTCTTTCTCGCTGCAGTGTGCGCCTGGGGCTTTTTTGTCGCCCTGTGGACGGGAGTAGGGGAAGGCAAGTGGCATAACCCCAATCAGTGGAGGGCCGGCTTTGCTATCCAGAGCATTCCAGCCCTCGCTCTTGGGGTAGGAGTCCTCTTCATCAGTGAGTCGCCAAGATGGTTGTGCCTGAAGGGCCGTCACGAAGAAGCCGAGAAGGCCTTTCGCAGTTACCATCACAACGGATCCAATGATGAGTGGTGCAAAGAAGAGTTCAGGCGTATGCAAGCCAACATTGCACTCGAGCTACAGGCCCGGGGTGATTTTCCTGGGCAGAGCTCCTCAAGACACCGGCCTTCAGAAAGTCTCTTTTTGTCGGATCTTTTGTCTGGGTGGCCGCGATTCTGAGTGGCATCAGCTTCATCCAGTATTTTCAACCGGCCATCTATGCAACACTGCAGTACAATCAGGGTCAGCAGCTTCTCATAAGCGGATTATATGGATCGGTGGCTCCGGTGGCGTGCCTGGCGTCCCTAGTGTTCGTGGATCGCATCGGTCGAAAGAAGATCCTGGTCTCCAGCGCTTCGCTCTTGTCACTCTGCTACCTTATTATCACCATCACCGCCGCTGTCTTTCCGGCTCGACCAGGGCTACCAACAATTGAGGCAGCTCAGCGCGGACTCATCGCCTGCATCTTTGTTGTATCGGCCAACTACTCAGCTCTTCTGGGCCCAATGACTTGGATCATTCCGTAGGTATAGTCCTGCCCTATGGTGATCGTGCATGGCTGACCTGAAGTGTGTTTAGGCCTGAGGTCTTCACCACTGAATTGAGAGGGAAGGCAAATGCTGTAGCCCAGGTCCTGCATTATTCCACCAGCTTGATTATAACTCAGTGTTCGCCCATTGCGTTGGCTGCAGTAGGCTGGAAGTATTACGTATGAACAGAGTTTTGACAGCAAGGAGACTGATGACCTGGCTGACGGCACGCTAGATTTTCTTTATCCTCAACAACGCGACGTGCACAATTGTGTTTGCCATCACGTGTCCCGAAACAAGAGGTAAGGGAAGATACCTTGGTTTTTGATGTTGGTAGACATAGCTGACCACAAGCTCTTCTTCCTCGGCACAGGCAAATCGCTTGAAGACATGAGCGAGATATTTGGCGACATCAAGCGAAGGACAGAACCAGAGCTCGGCAACGCCCGTACAAATCTGTCGGACAAGAAAGATAGCAGAATCAGCGAGTATGCAATCGAGAAAACGAGTCGAAGTAAGAGACTGAGATCCCGTCCACCTTGGGAACCATAATTGGGCTTCTCGGCATACGCGTGGCGCAGTATTGTTCGAGTGATGTTTGCCGAGCCCTGGTACGGCTATACTGCAAGCGGGATATGGCGGGACATATAGGGGCGAACACTCTAGGAGGATGGATGATTAGCATGTGCTTATTATACACCCATGCGGGTATAGATGAGGCTAGGGGAGGGCATGGAAGACAGATAGTACCTTGACCCAGCAACTCGAGGCCTCAATTCTGGGCGCTGCCATATCGTTGGATAATCATCGCCGATATCGTGAAAATGTCAAGGGATGAGGATCTTGCCTTTTTGGCGGTTTGCTGACCATGTTCAGATGGATTGGAGCGGCCGCTTGTGGCTGTTGGAATGTTGTGTTCTCTGTCGAGACGGAAGTCTAGAATACCAGAATACCTACCGTAGGCAGTCGATGTTTTTGGTTGGAACAGTCGAGTGGGTGACACGGGAGCGGCAATGCGTGACATGGTCGAGCGGCCTGGACCGCGCCTGCCAGAATCAAGATGTTCAAAGTGCATGTAAGTGTTAGTGCAGTGCCCCAGATGTGGGGTAAATTGTGCCAAAACAATGTAATAAGCTGTGGGGAAGCGGAGCGTGTGGAAAGAGTAAGGTACTGTACTAACTGTAATCAGATTCCATAAACACAAGAGCGACCCGCCAAGGTCCCCGCTCCCTGCTCCTCTGATCTTCAGCCTGTCTAACACAACATCATCTATCTTACCGCATCCGCCAACAAAATATGACTCTAAACCATGGTAGAGATTATGGTATTCTTGTGTGACGCTTTTCCTCCGATGGAATGAGCAACTTCTTCACTTATACACCCATGCTGGTCAAGAGGCCTGATGTTACGGTACAAGCCGTCCGTCGGTTTGTTTGCTCGCGTTGATGAATGCTACGGTCATTTTCAATATCGAGACTGAATCCCCGCGCCAAGTATGTGAAGGATCACTGATGGGGTCCAGTTGGCAATCTGTCGTGGTATTCTCCGTAGCGAAGGATTGCCAACCGAAGAAATGGCTCCATATACCTGCTTGTTTGTTTGCTCTCGTGCATCAAGCGAGGTGTATTGGGGGCCCTTGGCTGGGGGCCAGCCCGCAGAGAGCCTTAGACGGGACGATGATCTTGTAAGCAAAACTCGAGAAATACGCCTATATAACTCACTACCTGTCTTGTTCATAAGTAGCGTCTGTTCCCTTTTCTCATCGCCTTCAGTTTCATGTTTTTTCACTCTCAGCAACGGAGTCCACACTGAACAGATCAATATTCGTCAGTAACTTTCGGCCATACCCGACTCGCCTCTTCAACAAGACCCAAAAGCAACCATGTCCACCCACAGTCTCCGCGCTCTTGTCCAGTTGGCTCTGGTTGGGCTCTCAACCGCCGCCGCCATTGCCTCTTCTGCCATCACAGGCTTCACAGCCATCCCGGATGGCCTCGTTGCTCGCGAGGTCCAGCTCCCCGATGGCAGCACCATAACCATTGCCGAAAACCCCAACATCGTCTTCACCCCAGAGTCTCCCAACGACTCCAAAGACACAAAGCACAAGCGAGTGGACTGGCAAGAATACAGCCTCAGCGACGGCGTACAAGACTTCTGCTGGGACGAGAGCAGGCCCCAATTCAGCTACGGTACCTCCGCACCCTTGGCAGCCGACTGCCAAAAGATTGTCGATTACTATTCCGGCGTCAGGAAGGCCGGCGTCAGGGGCAAATGGACACTGTATCCTTCCGACTTGGCAAACGGAAAGGTTGTCCCACTGGTGAAGGTCGATGGCTGCCAATTCACACTCACGCTCTCAGGTAAAATGGGGCAAAAGGTGTTTTGGGGGGACAATGACTTGGTATACTATGTCGATAATCAACTCAAGTATGCGAAGGATGGGCGTGTGCAGGCGGAGGACTACACGGCATGCTATGTTGTGGACGAGACGAAGTATGTCCAGTTGAAATGGAGGTTGGTGAAAGCCTAGTAGATCACAGCCACGTATGTAGCGGGAAGTTGTTGGTCAGAGAGATAACATCAAGATCGAAAGGAGAGGGGTGTCGGATTTGCATGGTGAGCAAGTGCTTAGCAATCAGGCACAAAAATGTGAAAGGTGTGTCGATATTTTACTTGATATTGTAGTAAAAACCGATGTCTGAAGTAGCGAAAAGACGAAAAAGAGAATGAGTTTCTTGAACTGGAAGGAGGGGGCACTCCATGTATGTATCTATCGGTTATCCTTATAGCGCAGGCTTATCCTTACCGGGTCTGTTCGTTGAACGGAAGGAGCAACGGGAAGGCGGGGTTGGTCTGTGCACGGAAACAGCGCAATGTAAGCTGACACCGCATCGCTCTCTCCTCTTCAACTTGACCACAACACAATCCCACAGAAAAAATGACACCTCTCAATCCGACCATGTTTTCTCTTCTTTGAACATCTGACTCTTTATCACCCAAAATGTTATCCCAGTCACTTGACTCAACATCTGAGACCTTGACTTCCATCCGCATTTCCTATGGGCTGGGTGTCGTCACCGACCACCGGCGATGACTGCCCCTCAACACCCAAGAGCATCCATCAGTGCCCATAATGAACCTTGAACATCCTGTCATCAGAAAGTCGAATGACCCCCTTGATACTGTTGCTGTAACAGATCCACTCCGCTACTATTCAAGCCCCAGTCGAAATTGGAAGCATACATCTCTCTCATGGGCATTTGAGCATCGTCGGGGTTGGCCAGCGCCATGTGTCCGGGCTGTTGTTGATAAGCCGAATGCTGCGGCTGTGGCGACGATCCGAACACTCCCCCGATGTTGACTCGATGGATATTGTTCAATCCGTTCATGCCCTGGGCCGGAGGACAATGATTCACCATCTCGATCCCTGGATCTACCAGATCCTGTCGACCATGGTGAAACGCGGTGACTTGAGCTGGCTGGTTCGAGTTGCCGACCCCATTTCCATAAACGTCAAAACCGGCTTGAAGGCTGACGGGTGTTCTCGGATTGACTGGACTCCGAGTTGCGAAAAAATCAGGCTGTCGATCCTGGCGAAGACCCAAGGGCGATGCGATCACACCGGCACCCGTCTGCGCGAACTGTACCTGGCCCGACTGCACGTTCCCCGAACCAGTCAAGCCGGGAGCCGCCCTCGTCGCCCTCGTCGCCCTCGTCGCCATCAGCTCCGCCTGACCTACATTCGCCCATGACTTAGCGCTGTTGATAGTTTCGAGAGAAGAAGCTAGGCTGCCTCCATAGCCGTCGCCGGTGGTGGCCTGTTTCTTGACAATCGGCCTGGGAACCGTAAGTTGATCCTGTCCTCGGCCCTGTCTCTGCATTGCCGGGCTTATTAGGCTTGCCGGATTCGGATTCTCGGCCTTCGGGTTACGTTTACCACTCTTCCAGCGGCGGACCAGGTTCATCGGCTGGCGGCGGGAGTTTTGGAAGACTTGGCCAACATGGCCGTAGAAAATGTCAGCAAGTTGCTCCATGTGTTGTCGATCGGACCGTTGGCTTTCCGAAAGACTCAGTTCTCCGTTCAAGGTCAGGATTTCTATGAGCTGTGGGCGAGCGTTCTTCAAATCTCCGTAGAACTCTTCCCGCTCGACTGGGGCCACAAAATCTACATTCCCGGTATCAGCAAAGCAGTTCGCAACAAGATATATATACCTAGCGACAGAAGGGCATGGACAAACACTCACCAGGTTCTGGTACGACATCGTCTGAAGGGAACAATATGCGCCAGAGACTTTCCCAGTTGTCAATCTTGGCATTTGCCTTCCGGTTATTAAGCCAGTATTCAACTCGACCGGTGATACCATCCTCCGGATTGCCGCTCGCGGATCCTTCCTGTGGGCTGCAGATTCTGTCATTAGGCACTGCAATGTGCGCATCCAATGCTTCACGAGACTGCATTTCCTCTTTACATCTAGGGCAGTGGTAGACAGAGCCCGTCTTCTGTTTATGGAGGTCCTTGATATGGCGCCTAGTTAGGCAGGAGGTTAGCACTTCATGTCAACCATCAAAGACAGGCGTGAGACCTACTTCAGATGAGTCATATCGTCGAAGGGCCGGACAGCACATTGTTGATGGTCGCGGATATTGAATTTCAAGGGGTTTCTCTTGCGGAAGGGACAGCTCAATCCTTGTCCCTCCGACTCGGTCGTCATTCTCGCTCTCTTATTTCCGCCATCATTATTGCCCCCACCAAAGCCTCGATCTCCGGAACTAAAGCCGTCTTCAGGTCTCCGGCTGGGGTACCCATTACCGTCGTCGTTCGGCCTCTTCTGTGACCCATTGTTCGCTCCGCCACAGCGGCCCATTCCAGAATTTGAGCCGCTTCCTTCTTGCCGGGCCGGCGCAAGGTGACCCGCTCCGCGAGGCAGATCTTGGATGCAAATGGCGGAGTTGAACAGACTGTCATCCGGAAGAATCCTCGACAGCTCATCCAGACAGTAGCTGACGGTGTTGTACGCGTCGACCGCCGCATCGGTATGCGCAATGTCATCGTACTCTGTGTCAAATGCTTGCCTGAGAATTTGTTCACAGACGTCTTGGATGAGCCCCGAGTCTAAGATGGGACTCTGGGACGTCTCCATGTCCTCCGGCTCATCGGGGCCAGGGGTCATAATCAACGGAGAAAGCCCTCCGGACGGTGACCCGTTCCCGGTCGTGGGTGTATCGACATCTTGCGGAACTAATTCTTCTCTCGTATCTTCCTGCATGTCTCCGTCGGCCCCTTCATCGCTTTGCATCCCTTTGAGGTCTGGCAATTCGAGATTGCGGGATGGCTCTGGATTTGGTGCCATTGAACCGGAATCCTCCTTCAGGCGGACCGGCAAGACAACCCTCGAATCGCCTGCGGACTCTGACCGTAACCCTGCGGTGATCTGACTGACAACCGGCTTTTCAGGATGCGTGGCGTCGGAAGAAGGGTCGGCCTGGAACAGCACATGTTTGCTCATATTGTCTTTCCTTTTGAACTCGGGCAGATGTCGCATTGGGAGTTGCAAATTCTTTATAAGCTTTGCCCTTTCCCGGAATGTTCGTCTCGGTTTCAAGCTCGGCGAGAACATGTGCTTCGGCAACGATGAATCTTCAGCAATGTAGTTCGTCGGTCCTGTCGTCAGATCCACCGGATTATTTTCCAACCCTGCTTCCGGTCTCATATGTATCCCAGCATGAAATGCCATTGGACCGGGTGGGCCACAACGGGATTCCACCCACGAGGGCGATGAAGAATGTTGAGAAAGGCTCGCTGCTCCGAAAAAGGCAGTGGTCGGACTGAAGTGGTCTGGCTCAGTAGTGTCGGTCATGGCTGTTGAGGCTTGAGAGAAGATTGAGAAAGTTGTATCTGAGCGTCGTGGTGCAAATGATCTGTTCTCCCACCCGGTCTCCTCGTGGGTGTTGTTCTTGATGTCGTCAAATCCCACTCGCTTGTTGAGTTGGCCTTGAAGATACGGGTCTTGGGCCGGCTTGCTTGTTACTGCAGGTTCTCGAGAGGGACTGCACTTAAATGGTGGTTGATGCAGTGGCTCCCCTTGCCCAGTTACCGAGGGCTCTTTTAAGAGGGAAGTCATGTTGATGGATGATGGCTGTGTTCTGAATCTGCCGACGACGATATCGATTCCTGTTATGGTCAGGTGGACACTAGGCTACGCGGCCCGTCGTTTTCGGACTGGGAGATAAACGTGTGCTTTTTTAAGTTTCGCCTGCTAAGAGCTATGCTTGCTAGGCTTTATGTTGGTTATCTAGATCATACTCGCCCGAGTGTGCGCGAACCACAAGGCGCCTTCTCTTAACTGCACACTGGAAAAGAATCAGACCAGTCACTTCGAAAGCGACCAGTTGGACATGGTCTCTCTGACCGTGGACACAGACGACCCTGTGAGAGGCGGATCGACCCGGGCACATCACCAGAACACAGCCGAATGCATAAAAGTCGGGTTTGCGAAGACTTCATGTAATAGCGTTTGAACATTTAACAGTGGTCGAGATATTACAGCACATTGGAGGCCTTACAGCTCAGACCCCTGAGCTGTGGCGGTGCAGCACAAGACCGGAGGTTCACCGAACTTTTTCGGGGCTGCTGAACATCGCAACGGTCTGACGGGTTTAAGCTTTGTTGTTTAAACTACCATTTCACGGTGCTACAACCACACTTTGTGTATGACCCCGTGACATATTTGACGTGAGAACTGACAGGACTTGCCTAACTTCTTGCTTTCAAGACGAGGCTCCGGGCTAACTCTGGGCTGCTGTCTACACTTGGCCTGGAGTCTTCCCAAGCCACCAAACAATGAAACCGCCTGTCCTACGCTACGCTTAAAGGGCTGACTTGATTCTGGGAGGCTGTCAGCAGGAACCAATTGCAATCACAGGACGGCACAAATGCATCGTTTCAGCCTCCAATTAGCCCCATTAGTCCGCTGTAAGCCTATCAGTATGCCTCAGACCGCCCAACGTCAGAGTCCTAGATGATTTCATCACCCATGACGCAGAGCTTTTTTTTTTTGCTATTAAGATGGTTCCAATCTCCCAGACGCGTTCCCGGCATCAAGTCCTTTCTGACCGATGTATATGCTAGGACTCGGACCGATCTCGGACACTGGAGGTAAGGCCATCCTTGAACGTTGGTTGCGTATCCGTCCATACTGTCTTGCGCCAACTGGCAGGCCAAGCGCCTCCTACGACTTCATCTCATCAGTCTTTACCAATTCATACAGTCAGGACGACCGGCCTGGCTCTCACTTTCCTCTTAGCAGGGGTGGCATGCACCAGTCCTCGATTTCACTGCACATTTTTTCTTCTATCCCATCATCTTTGTCACATATCACATCCTACCCGCATCGGTTCTCTGTTACAGGGGCGGAAGGGTGCCTGGGGCTGTCTACTAGGCATCGTGCGAAGCTTCGCCCTGGATGCATTCTCCCATGTCACACATGCCGAATGTCGATGGCTTTCGGTGACTTAGTTCACCGACGAATCAGTCCGGTTCAATTCAGTCAACTTGCTTTCAACCAAGACGGTCTCAATCCGTTCGGTTTGGTTCTCTTCAGTTGGGTTGTTATTACTGGCAACTTGCCCACCACAGGCGTTGCTACCGGCTTAGGGCCAGATCGGTGCGAGTATTCTGCCTCATGACCTCAAGCGGTCATAGAGACTGGAAAGAAGCCGGCAACTTGCCAAAAGTTCTACGGCTTTCGGGTCCTATATGGCGACTCTTGGATGATGAAAGCAAAGGTGCAGAGGAATATAAAAAGTGTTGTTTCTCTTGCGACCTTGAAACTCAGTCTTTTCTTTTCATCTTCAAAGTAGACCTAAACAGTAAACACACCATATCAGTTCACTTTACGAATCGTATCATTTTTGCCCGCCTAAACCCACTGTTTGAATACCGTACATAAAACAGCAAAAGCCTTAATATCCATTATGAGCACATATCACAGCGGCGGTGCTGGCAACACTGGTAGCGGAAACCGTAGCTCACGCGGCGCGGTCGGCTCCACATCGGGATCCGGGGGCCCACCCGCACCGGGCCAAGCTCCGAGGTGGGACTTGTTTCTCTTTTTTCTACCTTTCCAAGATTAGGTTTCACCACTTCATTCCTTCGGCAGTGGACAATGTTGTCATGGGATTGTACCATAAGAAAAAATTATTCCATATTTGAACTCAGAGCCGAAGCAGTTAACTAACGCATTTCAGAAACAGAAGAAGAGAACCCGGCGCGATGATGGACAGATACCTCCACGACACTACCAATCAAGTTTCGGATCGGTTTTCGGGCTATCAGGATCGAATCAGCGACGACCGTCAAAGGGCGGAAGTGTTGCAGGACTTGGAAAGGCAGAAATTGGAGGTAGAGAGGTTGGCAAGGATTGCGAGAGGGAATTAAAAGGAGGCACCCTAGAACTGAGTGCATCTTTGTACGATATACGTTGTTGAAGCGTTGGAAAGGAGAAGCGGTGGTGGTCTTGTTTGTTGCATCTTGAATTTGAGTGACAGTTCAGACTTTCGCAAGTTGGAAGCTCCAGCAAGTTGCGAGCTTCCAAGTCCCTTCAACAGTCACAACTAACAACCAGCTCAGCTCAAGCTCCGACAGCTGGCAGAACACTGCGCCAGCTGTAACGTCGCAGTGTGAAAGCTTGGCACGGCTGTGACGAGTCTGGAGTGTGGCAGCGAGGGTCACGGACCACAACATCAGCGGCAGATTGGCAAAGGCTCACCAACGCTCCGAATCACACTATCTGAGCAACATTTCGAGACACTCTGCAACACCACGCCAGCCTCCGGAAAGTGTGCAAACTTACTGGGAAGATGCTCAGTCCTTCATCATCAAAGGCTTTGACGGCTTTCAGTCCGCCCTAACCGGCTGGGTGGCCGGCTTGGACAGTGCCCGACGCGGATCTCTGCATGGCGTCAACGCTGCTCTCAACCTTGGGCAACAGGTATGCGACTTTCCCTTGCACCACACATGCTTTCCTGGAGAGCTTTGTTCTGGCCTCATTGGAGAGCACTCGGCATTCTCTGCAAGCCCATGTCATCCATGGCACTTATGAGGCTGACTTGAGGGTTGGACTTCTCTCTCGAGATGGACCTCACTGGGCGTCATGGCTGGCTTGAGGCCTTGGCCTTTTTGCTGGAGCTCGTGATATTGCCAAGCCTTGGAGCTCTCCCAGAATTGCACAAGTGGTCGGCTTGGGTCGCCGTACCCAAGGTCACCCCGAGGTACCCTCTGCGAAAAAAAAAAATCAGCAACAGCGACGACAAATCAGCACACACGGCAGGAGCATGGGAGCTGGCTGTTAGCTCGAGCTTCCCTTGGCCTGGAAAATCAGCATCTTCCCAACTGTACGAGCGCAAGTCTCAGGGCGCGGTTGCACTCAAGCACGGCGGATAATCACCTGGAAAGGACACAACAACAAAGGGTTCCATCAGTGGCATGCATCTTCGGGCCTTCTGAATTTTCGAGTGTCTCCCGGCACCAAACTTCAACACCAAACCTCGTCGCGATCATCCTTCCGGCCAGAACACCACTTTTCTATCCGCAAACCCCGCTTCATCCACATCCACCAGTTCCACGCAAATCCCGCGCCGTCGCCCCGTCCATATCACCATCGAGCATCGTCACGCCTACCGATTTTATCCTTGACACCACGTCCATCCGTCCTCCTCGCGCTTATCCATCCACCCACCCCGTTCCATATCCTCAACAAAACAAACACAATGGCTGGCGGAAAGGGCAAGTCGTCTGGCGGCAAGAGCTCGGGTGGTAAGACCTCGGGTGTCGAGGGTCCCAAGAAGCAGCAGAGCCACTCTGCTCGCGCTGGTCTTCAGGTACGTTTTTGTTGTTGACGAGCTTCATGGCTCTATTCGCTTTCAATTCCTGTCCCGATCTGCAACCATCGAACGTCTCCTCGTCAACCAACTTTTTTCGCTCGCATCCGTCATCCCTGTCGTCAGATGTCTATGGAATCACGCCGATACACCATAACGCGTCCACCGAGCCCCCTACATTTCCGAACAACACCATATCGCCAACCTACCAACAACACAACCTCGTTGCCTTATCATGTCGGTTGCACGCAATCTCACTGGTGCCTAAAAACAATGCGCCCCGTCTGCGACACTGTTTCGGCTTGATATGGACGCGTTGTTCTGTACACCCTTGTCTCGCCCTGGCCCCGCACGCACTCTCGAATGGGGTCTCCAACCCTTGATTTGTAGCTCGGACAACGGGGATGCAGCTGCGATATCCAATTCTTGCTTTCTGGGGTTTTCGGCCTGTCTGATGCGCCGTACTGACTTTGACTCTACGTAGTTTCCTTGCGGTCGTGTCAAGCGTTTCCTGAAGCAGAACACCCAGAACAAGATGCGCGTTGGTGCCAAGGCTGCCGTCTATGTTACTGCCGTGCTGGAATATCTGACTGCTGAAGTCCTCGAACTTGCGGGCGTAAGTCATCCATACCCATCCACAGTCCCCATTGCGCGGCGTCGAAAAAGTCCCCATCATCCTGGTTCTACTGGTCGCATGGCTAATTCGCTTGTTTTCTTGTACAGAACGCCGCCAAGGACCTCAAGGTCAAGCGTATTACTCCCCGCCATCTCCAGCTCGCCATCCGTGGTGATGAGGAGCTCGATACCCTGATTCGCGCCACTATCGCCTTTGGTGGTGTCCTCCCCCACATCAACCGCGCCCTGCTGCTCAAGGTGGAGCAGAAGAAGAAGGCCAAGGCTCAGGAGGCTTAAGGAGATGGCTGTACCGAAAACTCAACGTCGCGCACGTTTCGGATACTGTCTTGTATCTTCTTAGCCCTACTGCGAGCTGACGGGCAGGACAGCGGCCGATTTTCTTGAAGGGATAGACGCGGGGTGATACCGGGGAACTGGCGATTGTCTTCATTTTACTCAACCTGACGCCGTTGTTTTGTTGGGTATTTTCTTCCTATTATTTTTGTCGGAATACGCACCCGGGATTGGGACCCACCGAATCATGGCTGGAAAAAGTCGGGCATTCCCGGTCTCTACGGTGGTAACAAGCACAGCACATGCACTACGGCGAACTTCCCTTGCGACACTTCCAACTGGGTTGTGCGAACACACGAAAAGCGAGGCGTTCTTTGTCATTCAGCCATGGACGTCGCCTGGGAAGTCAGACGGGTAGGGAGACATATGCGCTACGTGGTGTTGTCTTGGAGTGCTCGCACCACACACTCGGAACAGCGAGCAAATCTCCCCTCATCACGGCGTGGCGTGCGGCAGCAGCTCTTTTACGATATCTGTAACAACATGAGTCTCCTTCATCGTTTCTTTTATGGTACGACTTGGGCCACGAGGGCTTAGCGAGGAAAACATCGGGACGCGTTAAATGAACGTGTTGGCTGGTACTGGTGACGGTAGTAGCGGGTCAAAAGGCAGCCAGAGCCTGCAAAATTTGCGATACCAATTATTATTCTGCCCTCTCTACAATACGGGAACTAAGCCCTTATTGGTGGTGACTCACAGTGTCCGGGCTTACAAGTTGCTGTTCACCAAAACTGATAACGAATTTCGATTATCACATGAGACGGAGAAGCTCAAGCTTGAGTATATCCGAATTTTGTTGTCAATCTGGAAGCTAACTGATGAATCCTCTTAAGGAATGCCTCTATGCCCTACCCAGCCATGAATGCGGAGCAGGTGATGATAATAAACCTTATCTACCACTCAGCGTTTCAAAATCCGGGCCTCCCATCCCCTCCCCAGACACTCCGTTTTGGTTACCATGCTCACATAACCATTTCATCAATCTCCATAGGGCCAAAATCAATCAACGAGGTAACGACTCGTATGAGCTCATACTGGCGTTTCCTAGAGGGAGACAGCCTCCAGCCAAGGGCGACACCGGAGAAGCGGGGATGGTCTCCGGATCGTTGCTCTTCAACAGCTTCGCGGGATCAATGGTCTTGTCGTCTGCGACCACGGGGATGTAACAATCCTGTCAAGAACTGCAACCGTCCACCCTAGAGAAGGGCTCAAGCATGGCGATCGTGAGGTTACCGGTGTTATCATCCTCCGGACCCTCTTGCGTTCCTTGTGACATTGTTGTTGCTAGCATGGTATCCATCCACTCGGACTCGTTGACAAGCAACCCTTCATCCTCTGAACTCGACGAGTCTGAAGAAGAGGAGCTACTGCTACCACCAGCAGAAGAGGTCGACGATGACGATGAAGAGGAAGAGGAAGAGTCGCCATCCTTGTCAGTTTGAACATCCTTCATCTCAACGTCCTCCTTCTCCTCTTCCTCGACACACTCAGCCACCGGCTCCAACCCCCATTCCCACTTCTTCTTCCCACCACTCGCACTCCCATTTCCACTTCCACTTCCACTTCCACTTCCCCCATGTCCATGTCCCCGTCCCTTTCGTCCAGCACCCCTCTGCCCACCCATCCTCCTCTCCCGTTTCTCTTGTCCAGCTCGACTCCTCCTAGCCCCCAACGCTCGCTTCATGTTCTCCCTTTCTGTCTCCCTTTCTTTCCGCCGTCTAGCCTCGATGGCGTCTTTTTCACGGTCATCTACCCATACAAGTTTCTTACCCTTTCTATCGATCTTGGCACGGTCTTCCTCGCACGCAGTGATGACAGCCTGGCGACACTCGGATGGGTAGTCGCAATGTGACCAGCAGTTGTGGGTGTGCTCGACGTATATCTTTTCTTTGGCACGGGCGATGGTGCGGGTTTCGCGCTCGGGGACGTGGTGCCAGGCTAAGGTTACGCCTGCTCTCTTTCCTGGTGAGGATGAAGAGGTTGAGGACTGAGATGAAGATGGTGAGGAGTCTATGGTTGGGACGGGGATGAGATACCATGTTGCAAAATCCTGTAGACGAGCAGCGGCAGGTTTTTCTTCGGCCGACTTCGCCCAGTCGGAGGAGTCGATGCTGGTGGTTGGGGTGGTGGTGGTGTCTTCGCTCGTAGAGCTGGGAGAGCTGGAAGAGCTGGAAGGGGGAGAGGGAAAGGGCGAGATGGAGACACTGGTCAGTCTCCTCTTCCCGCTGCTACTCAACCCCAACTTCCTGTTTCCACCACCGAGATGATCCTCTTCATCATCTTCACCATCACCACCAGCAGCAGCAGCAACTTTTAAAGCCCGCCTAGTTGCAGCACCCGTCACACTCCGTCTATAACTTCCCCACGCCGACCAACCTAGGTAATCAAACTCGGCGGTACACGGTCCTCCTCCCTTTCTGCCACTTCCGCTTCGCTTTCGTTTCTTGCCGTTTTTGTCTCTCTCTTGGGATCCTCCTTCGTTGACGGCAGGCATCAGACAGCAAAAGATGTGGCCGCACTCCAGACATCTCTGCGTGCAGGCTAGTCGGTATACAGACCGGCAGGAGTGGCAGGACCAGAGCCAGGGGTAAGGAGCGGGAGGCGGGAGCATGGGTGGCGTTGTTGGTGCTGTTGGAGAAGACTTTGGTGTGCTGCTCGCTGGTGGCGTGTCTCTTCTGGTTGAAGCCGTGGGTGACGGGAGAGTTGGTGAGTATTTGGCTGTGTTGCTGCTGTTGCTGTTGCTGTTGGTGATGCCACTACTAAAGGTACCGAAAGTGCCGGAAATGGGCGAGTTGGGACTGTTTTGAGGCTTGACCTTTGTGGGAGAGTTGATCATTTCTGAGATGGAGCCGGTGACGATAGTTAGCTCTGGGATGGTGTCGAACAAGACGAGCCTGGGCGGCTTTGTCTTTGCATTTGGTTTGGAAGGCATTTTGTTTGGTCTGTTGTTGTATCCTTTTTTGAGTTGAGTGTCCGTAGAGTTTGTTGGTTTGAAGTTCTAAGAACCAGGAAGAGGATTGACAAGCTTGTTGGTTTGAAAGTGCGGGAAGAAGCGTTGCCTTGGGTGTGTTGTGCAGAGCGGGTAGTTGTATTCTATTGACCAACGGCAACAATAAGCCGTAAACAGGAAACCCAGAAGAGCAACAATATCAACAGTATCCAGCCTGTTGGTAATGGACAGAACTGAAGATGAGACTGAAGCCAGATGCGACGAAAACCGGGGATGCAGTAAAAACGACCGAGGGAGGGCGCTCAGATTCCGGCCTGATAGCGTGAAGCTGACAACATGAGAGGTCTGGGCCAGACGTCCGTTAGATTGCTTGTATGATATGCGTCCTGTAGGCTCAAAGGTCGCATAATGGTGCGAGATCAAAGAAGCTTTGGGATAGCGGATGTCGCAACAGAAATAGACCTTGCTACTCGAGTCCGTTCTTTGTCTTGATGCTCCCGCTAGAACGCGCCACGCAGAATATGGGGAACTTCCAAGCGGGCTGGTGAGCAGAAAATGGAAAAACGACAAAGACTCGGTTTCAGCCATCATGTATTGGAATGAAAGGAGGGCATCTGACAATGCGCCTCTTGAGTAGATCAGTCAGCAAAGATCAAAGACACCATCGGGGCATCGGATCTGGACCGGGGTAGTATGGACCGCCGCTCCTAAACTAAGTAACTTGACACGTACTGTAGACGGGTTGCGTAGTGATTGCAGTCAACTTTATGGTTTCTTATAATCTCCAAGTTTGTATTAGATCGTCGTCGTCAGCCTTTTCCACCTTGCTTGTATGTATGGTACCACCAATGCGACACCTCGTGGTTCGGGTTTTGTAAAGCCCAACGCTATCACCACTCAACTACTAAACTTAAGCCATCAAAGCCGCCATTAGTACCGGATGTTCCCACTGTCCGGCAGTGAGCCTCTAGTTCTCGCCCAAGAATGGCAGCACTGTCTTCAAAAAGTCCTCCCTGCCATCAACAAAGGACACATGTCCAGCATTCAGGATGACCTTGAGCTCAGCCTTTAGGTTTTCTGGGCAAGTATCCCGCAACTCCTTCATCTTCTCTGGCAGATCCCCATCCTTCTCGCCAACCACGAGTAAAACATGCTGAACACAGTTTCCAAGCCCCGGCATCAAGGGTCGGATATCGAAGGAATCGGACCTCAGGGCGGCAATACAGGTCTCGAAGCCATCAACGCTGGTTTGCTTCATCAGTGTGTGCACACGCTCCGCTTCGGTTGGGTTGGCCTTGATCCAGTCTTGTCCAAACCAGCGGTCCAAAGTCTCGGCCACGGCCTTCTCCATAGATCGATGCTCTCTGGCGGCAGCCACGCGTGGGATAAAAGCATCGGGCACGCCGGCGTTCTTTGGCGAAGCAGAGATGGTGTCGCAAATGACAAGTTTCTGGACAACGCCGGGGTAACGGCTGCTGAAGACCACGCCTAGTGCAGCACCCATGGAGACGCCAATCCAGGCGTGCAGTGAAGGGGTGAAAGCAGCATCGGGGGAGTGATGGCCGTGGAAGGCAGCAGCGACATCAGAGCTGGTCAGAAGGGCGTAGACGTCTTCGACAAGAGAGGCAAAAGTAGTGGAAGAGAGATCGTCGGGCACGCCTGAGGCGCCATGGCCGGGGTGATCGTAGCGCAGAACGCGATATCCGGCATCGTGGAGGCGTTCTACGATGTGGTCCCAGAAACGATACTGGGATGAGAGTGAATTGGAGAGGAGGACGGTGGGTCGCGTTGGCTCATTGGAGTAGGTGAGCTCGTACGAGATGGTTCGTCCAGACGGGAGCGAAAAGACCGCCATTTTGTTCTGTTTTTCTTTCTTTTCACTGTTGCTTTATTCTTTGGTTGACTGGACTTTAGCAAGGTCAAAGTGTAGAAGGAAGTCAGTGGTTAAGGTATTGTGGTGCAGTTTTAAACCTGTGGCTGATTAGGTGATGTGACCAAGTTCGAATTGGTTCGATGACGGCAGGAGGGATGCATATCTGGAAAGGTGGGGCGGCTCGGCGGAGGGGTCTCGGCGGAGGGGTCTCGTGGTGGCCGGGCATCCCTTCTCGAACAGATTGACGGACTGCGGTTCGGAGCGGGGCACGTGCTGACGACGGGATCGGCCGGTAATGTGGAATTAGTGGCGTTACAACACCGGAATGCGGGGGAGTAGACGGTCAGCTTCCTCTTCCCAAGAGACCCCGAAAAAAACAACGAAGACGGTGAGCCACACAGCTTACACGCCGAGTCCTTTCGTCCAAACCTAAAAGCAACCCAATGTCTCGATATGTTAGGCTTCGCTGCCTGGTGGCCATGCTTTTGTGAGACGCTTCCCAGCCGGTGCAACATGTCTGTCCAACGTGGTGCAGTGCATCGAGTTTGGACTACAATAGGTATCGCCAATGGAAGCTCCAAGACCACCGGCCGTTGCACTGTGACAGACAGGCAGTTAGCATGTGGTTGGAAACTCAAAAGAGGTACAAAAACAGCCAGCTTAAAACGATATGCTGACGGCCGACCGCAGAGTCGCGAGATGGTGCAGACCCATCAAAGACATGTTTGTGTCTTTTGTCGCAGCCTGCATGGCCCGTTCGTTTCTGAAATGTCTAAAAAGTCCAAGAGAACCGATTCCCATTCGCACTCCCGATTCACCGGTCGTCTTCTTCCCTCATGGCTTCAACACAAACGACAGCAGTGTCTGGACCAAGGTGGCCATCGTCGTCATGGTACAGTCCAATAGTGATTTGGTTGTTAGCTCGAGACCTCTTATCAACTTTCCGAGGCGTTTTCAGTATCTCTTTAAACCGTTTCGTTCCATAACCAAAGGGTAATTTTACCTTGTATATGCTAGTTTGGGAACCTAATAAGCCATATTGAATCTTATTAATAAGGTTTAGGACAGTTCGACATCAATCTCGTCCAGTACAGTAGGAGTACCGAGCTAACAAACAAACTAGCATTATAAACTGGTCTTGGCAAAGATACAAAAGATGGCCAATCAGAGCGCGTTAACCACACAGTAACTGAAGAGAGTGGATTTCGATATGCATCGCGAAAGCCTCTCTTCGCTGCGATCCAATATTGCCCTGTTTCTCAAGAGAGCTGAGATCAGTGAAAGATTACCAATAAAAGCGTCAGAAAAATTAGTGACGCTTAGCCTCATCGACGTCCAAGACGATCCGGTCTCGAGCCGGTAATTTGGCCTTCATCAAATCTCCTTGCCCGATAGAGAGATCGATTGACTGATTGGACCCGAAGCTCGCAATGACGGTGATTTCTCATGCAGCTGTCAATGAAAAACCACATCTTTCATTCATCCTTGGAAATCCGAGATGTTGCATCTTTCCGTGAGAAAAGTCAGGGGCACCCGCATCCCGGCTTTTCCGTACCTTCCGTCATCAAACACAGCGTCAAAGAGACGGCGGGGTGAGAAAGTTCATTGTTTGGAAAGCAGGCTGGGACACGACGTCTCTACATATAAATAAGTGAGGCGGTAGAGTTGGAGCAGTAGTGCACCGTCGCTCACGGCACATGTCGTCGATCATCGAGCCAACTCTTTTTCTCGAACCAACGGTTCTCGGCCATCAATGACGAGAAATTGAGTTCAAAAGGAGAAATAGTTCAAGGGTGGTATTCCCAACGCTCTGGGACAACACCTTGACAGGCCTAGCGGATTTGGTCATCTGGCGGGAGTAGACGGACAGCCACCGGAAGGACTTTGACTAACAGCACTGCAGAGCAACCCTGATGCCGGGCCCCGGGGTATGGAAAAAGGGGCCAAAACCGTCAAGGGTGTCCCCTTTCCCCACAAGCCCAGATTAAAAACCGTCAGGCACAGGGCAGAAGAGCCGGGCCTGGATACGACGCTAGAATATTTCCGTTCCGAACGGTGCTTTTTACCATGTCTCTTTCTTGCTTCAGTGCCTTCGATGCTGACCGCTTCAACAACTAGAGTGCTGATGGCGTACGGCTTGACGGATACATGTTAGCTTCTGATTATGAAGCTCAATTTTGAACTGGGTATTCTAACAAACAGATTCTCCTGCAAACGAGCGGTCAGCCTCCTAGGATATGGTGTAGGTAGACATGAAGACGTGTTGTCATTACTATCATTCTCGATACCATGTTTCGGCCGCATCGCAATATCACAAGCCTGGCCTTGTGGCAACAGTAACAACAATGACTGTGCCCAAACAATGTGGTGTCGTTCTCCATTCGGAGTTGCTACGACCTATGAATCTTCTTTTTTGTTAAAAATAGCCCATCTTCTCTCCCGGTTTGGCACCAACGAAGCCATGATCAAGGGTTGCCAAGCGTGCCCCCACGATGGCATATTAATCTGTTTCGTTCAGTAATAGTTTCCCCTCTTCGTAATTCTGTATTGCTGCCCCTTTTCCATCATCGCAGACTGAGCACCGCTTGGCTTGCAATCTCTCGTGAGGACGTCAGGACTCGAAGAGTCAGGGGCCCGGCCAGCATGGCCCCACCCGGCAACGGATCCCCGGTCCCGGCAGCACGGACAAGAAAGACCGGGTGACCGGGTGGGTCAGGAACACAGATCTGTGGGAGATTTCTCGCAGAAGGCACGCCACGGCGAGTAAGTCGATGAATGCGCGGTGAAGGTGAGTCTGGCGAGGGGGGCGAGGCCCTTGACACCGGTGATACACGTTCCCAACTGTCCCGCGACGTCGACCCTGTGTGAAAAACAACGGCGTTGCACCGGGTTTGTTCGCTAGAGTTTAGGGGACGGTAGCCGATTCACGTGTGGAGAAGAACCAAAAGGCGGGATCGTGGAATCTCCAGCGTGGTACACCCTATATTATGTAGCACCAAAACTCACGATAGGTGGTAGCAGTAGCAGGACCATGTGTACGGCTCCATAACCATGGATCGAATGGAAGCTTCTTTGAGAAGCCCATGGGCTCCGGCTCCTCATGGACCCCCGTAGGAGGTCGTCGCGAATCTTGGCTGTCGTGGTTAGCGACTAGTTAGCCATGTTCCCCCCTTTCACTTTTCTGGAGCCTTGTTGCCCCTTCAAGCCAAGATGACCAACGAAAAGCAACAAAAACCGCAACAGGAGAACCCCCAAAATAAACGAGAATAATTTCCAGGTGGCCTCCACTAGAGCTCGATCGCCAGGGGTTTGGGCCACAGATGGACCCCATCTCATCATGGTGATATCCGCGCACACAATGTTAGTTCGCATCTCCTGGAACCGCTAGCCGTACGCTGTTGTATGTAGACAGAGCGAGACAGAGGAGAAAGCCCGGTCATAATGTGGGATTGTTGCCTCTGGAAGGTTTGGAACACATCCCATTGAGTCCGACCAGCCAGGGAGCTTGGATGGTCTTGGGTCAATAAGGGGGAAGAGGGGATAAGGCAGAGAAGGGACAAGGGGGCTCAGTTAGATAGGTAACAAACAGACTTTGCGCGGAAAAGTGTCCAAGAGTGATAGCGCAATAACGGTTTGCCTCGACCAGCCCGGATTTGCCGGGTACCTGTTCACACCGGAGTAGGCCAGTTGATCCAGGACAAGACCGTCAGTCCCGAAGAACAATGAAAGTGTTCGGTAGCGTGCTCATCATTCACGACGGAACAGAGATGGGCCGTGATGGACAGCATGGTGTCTTTGATGAGGCACGCGTGGTGATGGGCGTCGCAAGTGGTCCCGCGAATGATTGACAAGATTAGCGGACCGTGCAAAGGAGGCGATTGGACAAAAGGCATGCTAGGTGATGTCCGGCGGATGGCGGGAGGGCAGCCCCAGGAGGCGGCAGTCCATGCTTCTAGCGCAAGTCAGATGACCCACTTTGTGGATGCCGCGTGCCTGTACAGAAAATGACGTATCAGGGATTGGTAGACCGCAGGTTGGTGTCCCTTATTCATGGGGGTCCTCTGAGCCTCTACACTACTACACGGACGCACGGACGCAAGGCACGCACGGTAGGGGCCGCCGCGCTGCTACAGATCCCGTTTCTCCTCTTTTTGTTTCATTTTCAATTTTCGGGCTGCTGCAGGGCATTGCATTCGCATTGGATGCATTCATTCAGGCATGAAGTTGCAGTGCAGTTGAGGGCTGTTAAGGTTGACAGAAACGAAGATAGTCGAGGTGACACCTTACCTTATCCTCACTAGTGTGGGCAAGTAAACGGGATTTGAACTCCCCTCCCCCCCCTCGTCAGGGCCCTCGCCAGGTCCCTCGTCGCTGTTCCACCGTAGAAGGAGTACAAGCTCCATCCGAGTTGCCTCCAATTCCAAAACAAAAAGCAGAAAGGTGCGCTTGCACTGGACATCAAGGAGATTTCAGTAGTTGGCACCCGATCGACCTAAACTCTTCTTTCCTCTTTATTGTCTACTACACTATTCTGGTAGTGTACCATTCATATCTACGAACCGCCCCGCTTCTCTTCACCTTTTCGGCGTCGTACCGTACCCGACCCAAGGAACCTGGAACTCCCCGTCAGGTCTATCTCCAACAAACCATTCACCACCACTACGTACTCACATTTAATTCTCCTTGCCCCCCCCCCCCCCCCCCTCTCTCTCCCGCCCTTGTTGGAGCTCTTGGATCCAACCAACCAAAGTGGAACCTTCACCACTACCATCAACATCATCGTCACCACCGTCAACATCGCTACTATTTACTTCATCAACAATAACAGTAACTACCGACGTTGTTACGACTGTTCGACGATCACAACATATAGAGCCATCTACTTGGACGAGTCGACGTGAACGATCATTGTAGAGAGCAAGCGCATTCATTCACACACACATACACGCACACACGCATACACCACGCATACACATACACAACAACCGTTGTTGCATTTGGAATAACTCGATCTGGTCACGGCCCGTTGCCTGAGTTGCTGCCGTTTTTTTTGTTTGGATCAGTTGCCCGAGTCGAGCTCGTGCATTGTGCCGCCGTGCACAGTTGTGGATTCCCCGGATTCCCGTTTTTATTTATTGTTATTTTTATTGTCGCTTTTTTTTCCCTGGGCCTTTCTAACCTACCCTACATAAACATTTCCCTCTTCGCCTGGTTCTTGCTGGCGTCGTCCACTCCGTCCACTTCGACTTCCACACTTGCTAGGAAGCTGCGGCGGCCCTCTTCCGCGTCATTGGGAAAATCACGCCCCTCTCCACTCTACGAGAAATCTGCAATCGAGTTCCGCCCATCCGCATCCGCCAGGCCTGGCATTGCACTGCACACCAAGCACACAAAAACCTGGCTTCAGCTGCTCGCCAGTCTGTCCTGTATCCTTATAACCTCCGGTGCCTCCCCGTCTGTCTCCCTGACACCTGCACCGTCTGCACGTCCCAGCGCTTGTTTCGCAGAACGCGGCGCTTCCTGGTCCCATCAACACCAACCTAACCCCAACCCCCAACCGTCTGGCCTGAAATCCAGCATTATCGTCCAGTCTCGGTCCAGTCCGTGTCCGTGTCTTTTCGTCCGAAGCCACCACCACCACCACCACCACCACCACCACCCCCTTCGGCCCTCTTTTCTCGACCACCCTCCCCGGAGTCATTCAGGTCAACAACAGCTTTAGATCCTTTTTTAAAGTCCGACCTTGCTTGGTTCTGCTGGTCTGCTGGTCTGCTGGTCTCTCTCCCGCACCAGCTCTCTCGGCCGCCTCCCACCACACAACAACTTTTCTTGGAGGATCACGAAAGGAAAAAAAAAAGGAGAAAAGAAAAAAGATGAATCCACAACCAGACATCTCGGGTTACTTTCCCTCCGCCTACCCCATGAACAACACCAACCGCTCCCCCGGCTCTTCGCGCCCGGGCTACAACACCGCCGTCGGCCTCACGGGCGTCAGTCGCATGACGCAACGACAGATGGAGGCCATCGGCCAACCCTCCGCTGCCCTCTTCGCCGCCGACGATCGCTTCAATTCCTACGATAACGCGGCCTTCCGACACAACAGGCTACAACCCGCTGCTGCTTTCGCGACCGACAGCTTCATTGGAAACAACCAGGCTTGGGCTTATAACGCCGGCGCAAACACTGTGAATGGCGCTTTGGGCGACAATAGGGTGCGCAATGGCGGTCGTCGGGCTCTCCCCACGGTTCGTTTCATCTTTATGTCTACAGCACATCCAGCACCATCACCACCCCCTTTTTCCCCTTGCCCCTTTATCCTGCTACTTTCTTCGCTACCTGTCATACATGTGCGATGCATATTTGCTGACCGTGGTTCTGTTACTTGCTTTTAGGAATGGATGTCTGAACAAAACGGCCTTGGAAGCCATGCTCTCAACACCCCTTCGACACAGTACTCTTCCGCTTTTGGCCAATCCGTGGGCCTGATGAACGGCAACGACAACTTTGCAGGCGACCGTCATGGCTACCCCGGCAGCATGTACGACCCTCGCCATGATCCCAAGTCCCTCGGCAGCGACCTCATCCCTACCGCCATTGTCATCAAGAACATCCCTTTCAACGTGAGGAAAGAGATGCTTACCCAGATCATGACCGACCTTGGCCTTCCCCAGCCTTATGCCTTCAACTACCACTTCGATAACGGCATTTTCCGTGGTCTCGCCTTCGCCAACTTCCAAAGCCCCCTGGATACTCAGACCGTCATCGAGCAGCTCAATGGTTACGAGGTTCAAGGCAGAAAGTTGAGGGTGGAGTACAAGAAGATGCTTCCTGAGCACGAGAGAGAGCGCATCGAGCGCGAGAAGAGGGAGAAGCGCGGCCAGCTGGAGGAACAGCATCAGCCCATTGCCCTGCACTCCCAATCTTCCATGCACTCCCTGAATGCCGCTCACACTAGCAGATCTCGCAACTCGCCGTTGCGTAAGTCGTCTCGCCGCGATCTTTTGCCGCCAAACTCTAACCAGGATGATGTTACAGGAGATGTCGACCTCAACAACCCTGAAACTCTCAAGTTTTATACCGAGTTGACTCTCTTCCGGAATGACCCCAACCGGGAAATCATCATCTTCCCTGCCAGCATTACCCCCCAGCAGCGTCGCACCGTTCACATTTTGGCCCATAACATGGGTCTTGAGCACCGTTCCGTTGGCGAGGGTCCTACCCGCCAGTTGCATGTCATCAAGGATACGGCCACTGCCACCTTGGCCAGCATGGCGCCTCCTATGCACATCTCTCCTGGCGTGTCCGCTGATGCTCACCGTCGCGGTCTTAGCCGTGCCGCCACCATCGACTTCGCCGAGTCTCGTGCCAATGCTCAGGGTCAGTACGCCACCTTGGGTAGACAGGGCAGACACGGCCCCACTCTGGAGCTTCCGGACAGCCCCGATGGCGGCATCAACGCGTTGCGCGGTGTGAAGTCCTTCGCGGACCTGCGATCGTACACACCCAGCCCTTCGCTCTCAGCTTCTGGTTTCCCCCAGAGCAGCCTTCACAGCTCCAGCATTGCTCAGTATGGCGAGTATAGTGCCAGCCTCGGTGGACCTAACAGCGTAATGACCACGCCAACCACACCTGGAGCAGCTTCCAACAAGGACACTTCGCTCCTGATTTCAGAGCTTGGTTCTCTGTCACTGAGCGAGCCCTTCAATGGCAACCGCCTCAGGCCTAGGGAGACCCCTGGCGCAATCGGCAGCCAGCGCTCTCCATTGAATGGAAATAGCACTCGCAGCGTTCCGGAGCGTCAGCCTCTCGGACCGAGCAGCGGTGACTGGGGTGAGAGCATTGGCTTTGCCGGACGCCAACGCACCAATGGTCACATGCAGCGTGGTAGTGGTATGTCTACA
This sequence comes from Sordaria macrospora, assembly GCF_033870435.1. Classification (NCBI taxonomy): domain Eukaryota; kingdom Fungi; phylum Ascomycota; class Sordariomycetes; order Sordariales; family Sordariaceae; genus Sordaria; species Sordaria macrospora. Next base: position 1,458,644 of record NC_089375.1, on the reverse strand, counting down.
GCCTCTCGGTCTTGGATTTTTTGCGATAACTGTTACTGACTATAAACCACAGATTCGTCCGACAATGGCACGCGCGGAGCGGCGACGTCTACCTCCTCGAGATTCCAGTAGGATTGGAATCTAGAAACCAGCTTGCCGCCGCATTGGCAATACTTGCGGCATAACAGTTGAGGTGTCTGACGTGATGTCTGATTTGTGGTTCCTTTTGCGGAGCTGCCACTTTCCCACATCTTGGCCCATGCATTCATTGTCTTGCCATGCAGCGGCGGCTGGATGTCGTCGGTCTGAAGAAACGAGGCATCTCAATGTGTGCCACCAAAGGCTGCCCATCTTCTTGTTTTATTACCAACTCATCATTTGTTGGATCTTGATGTGGCTGTTATTTTACGACATCAGCATCCTCCAGCTCCTTCGTCTATCCCCTATCTGCATCGGCATGATCCAACATCTCCAGGGCCCCGAGTTCCCACGGTCCAAGCCTCAACATCAGTTTCAACTGCGTCCACAGCGGCTGTTTCCTCGCTCTCTTCTGCGCCACACGCTTTCTTTTCGGAAAGTGCTGATTCCGGGGGTATGCGAAGCGATCTCAACTATGGGTCTTCTGATTTCAAGCTGAGATAACGGACAACAGCTTCTTGATCGGTGTTTCAAATGCTTTTCTGGAGAAAGCGCGGCATATACGACCTCGCTCACCGACGACATGGGCGCTCCACCTCCCTTTTACTACCAATCTTTAAGCGACTTGTAATATCTTTGCATCTGGCCACCATCTAGTGTACTGGATGGGCTTTTTGGGATTTTTGACTTTCTTTGCAGGCGCCTGTTGCGTGGGTGTCGGATAGCATGTGGTGGACTCTCAAATTGCTCAAAGGGCCATGGTTTTGGCTTTTGACGCCTCGCGTTGGCTTTGTTTCAGAGGATTCGGGCGACAATTCCTCGGTTTTGAATCTGCGTATACCCGAAATGATGACGACGATCGGATACCACAAAAAAAAGAGAATACACGGAAGAGATGAAAGATTTTGGGATATAAGTTTTTTTTTACAGCTATATGGGCAACCATTTACGCCAATGGCCTGGTCAGCCTCAGCAAGCTTTCTCATGGTCCGATCTGAGAAGGAAGGGTCGGTTGAGAAGGGCCGGCTGACAGGCTTTCACGACTGTTATGGTTTACGACGTCACGTCCTAGATGGTCATGACAATGTCCTTTGCTAGGCGGACTGATGAAGGACTGCGTCCTGCTAGCGAGGATATTAAAAGAAGACATACGCTGTCACTACCTAATACATGTCACCCTTCCCATACACACACCACCACCCTCGCTCTCGTTTGCCCCGTGATGGAATCTGCATTTGCCCTGTCTGTCTATTTGCCACGGTGTTGATAGTTTGGCGGAAGGACAGTGCTCATCTGACCTTGGGAGACAGAGAAAAAGTTGATCCATTTTCACTCATTGTCCTTTAATAATAGTTTATTGCCTGTACCTATATCAGTCACGGATTTCCTTGGATAATCTGAAATATCATTTTAATGCTCTAACCGTCTACTTTGACGTACAATCATGAAGGGACCGTTTGGGGAAGGCTTTGACGTTTCTTGTGTCTCTTTTGCACATACCCAATTTTTGTTGGATTACTCCCTGCCGTTTCCTTGTGTAAGGATCAAGGTCACCAGCCGCAGACGACGGTGGCGCAATCAGGAAAGAACGGGAGAAACTGGAAATCATGGACCATGCGATGTTGGTGCACCTTTCTTTATTCGATCGAGCGGCTGGGATATCCAGTGGCAGCCACGATCTTGTTTGAGCCGGGTGGTGTTTCCAACCCAAGAGTCAGTTCCAGGAACGGGAAGGAGCACAGCAGTTGCAATTAAGAGTGGGGTCTCAATGCGTGAATCCCCAATTTCCAACCTCACTCGAATTTTGAGTCACCACACACCGTACAACACTCGGTCCCATCGTCACCTAACTTGCACCATCTGTCCCTTTGTCCATCTAAACAACACCAGCCTTGGTAAACAAGTGACCCTAAAAGAGACACAAACGCACAAGACAAAATGGATACCCCATATGCAACAGAAATTTCCATCGCCATCCCAGCTATCCAACTAGCCGCCCGTATCTCCAAACACGTCCTAGCATCCGCCAACAAGGGCACCATCGAGAAAGCCGAAGATCTTTCTCCTGTCACCGTAGCCGATTTTGCCATCCAGGCCTACCTCACCAAGGTCCTCTCCTCCTCCTTCCCCGACGACAGCTTCGTAGGCGAGGAGTCCGCCGCCGCCCTGCGCGCCAACCCCGACCTGCTGCAGCGCGTGTACGACGTCATCCACGAGTGCATCGACGAGGTATCCTCGTCCAGCAGCGACGATCAGAATGAGTCGCAGATTGGAATTGCCGAGGTGGTGAAGCGAGGCGCGCCCGAGAGCAAGGAGCAAGTGTGTGAGCTCGTCGACCGATGCGGCGATGGTGGCAAGGACGGACTGAGTGCCGATTCGGGACGGACGTGGGTCTTTGACCCGATTGACGGCACCAAGACGTTTGTCCGCGGTGAACAGTACGCTATCAATGTCGCGCTGCTCGAAGGTGGGAGGCAGATTCTCAGTGTGGTGGCGTGTCCGTTGCTGAGCAGGAAGGCGACGGCACCGGTGGGCAATGCGAGCGTTTTCAAGGTGGACAATGGTGAAGATGGAGAGGAAGGATGTATCGTGTATGCGGTTCGAGGTTTTGGGGCGTACGTGAGGCCCTTGTTTGTCGGGCAGGGTTCTGGTTTGGCGGTGTGCGCTTCGGAGCCGTTGAAAAGACACGCGGATGGTGTTACTGTTTCCGGGCTGAGGTCTGTATCGTGCTGGAATTTGCTGGACTCGGGCGTGGACGACGCGCACAAGGCGGCCACGGAGAGGCTCGATGTTGATTTCCCAGGCTCTGACCTGCTTGGGTGGGTGCCGAGGTGGGTGTCGCTGGCCCTGGGTCTGGCAAACATGACTGTCTGGGTCTACAAGAGACGCGATAGATATGCGAAGATCTGGGATCATGCTGGAGCCATGCTCCTCTTCGAGGAAGTTGGTGGCATGATTACGGATGTTGATGGAAAGGAGATTGACCTGACAAAGGGGAGGAAGCTGAGTGCGAACTTTGGGTTTGTGGCCGCTCCGAGAAGCGTTCACCACGTTGCGTTGAAGGCTGTGAGACAGACCTTGAAAGAACAAGGGAAGGAAGCACTCCTTAATGCGGCTTAAGGTTCAGAAGTTTTCCGTAATCGAAATGGAGCCTGGAACGAGGGAATGCCCACGACGGAGCGTCAGCGTACGACTGCCCACTCTTCCCACATTTCTACCTCCTCTTTTTCTCCAATTCCCAGACTAACCATGTCGGAATCACCTGATGGCCCGTGTCATAAACGGACCAATTTCATTGCTGCATTCCTAGCACTTTTTGCCATATCGTGCAAAAGACACTTGGTGCGAATCAGAAGTCCTTCCCGTTGTGGCCTTATGGGTCCATAAGCCTTAAGAGCATCTCGCGGCGTGATTATCAAACCAGCATCTGTGTATGATGATCGAAGAGTGGGCCTGAAATCCGCGATGGAAGGTTTTGACTCGATCGCCGACAGAGGAGCAGAAGCAGTTCTAGGTAGCTTCGGTAGCTTGGGTTGTTGGTCGGATGGTTTGTGGCCGAGCAATATCTGCTTGAGATCATACTTTCCAATTTCCGGAAACGTTATCGAATATCGGTCTCTCCTGAGCTGAGGACACTTGTTAGATAGGGGGGCGAGAGGAATGAACTTGGCTTGATACTTACCTGGATGGTGTATTTTGAGTGTGGAAATATCGTCTTCAACGTCTCCTTCAACTCCTGGGCGCTGACATTCCGGGAGTGTATCTTAACGACAGCGCCTTCGCCTTTTCCTCGATCCTCGAACTCGGCCTGCTTTAGAACGGCTAGTAACCTTTGGGAAATGGCCATTGTGGAGGGAGTTATGAGGAGTACGGTAGGAATAACGGAAAATTTGACTTTTCACCGCTTGACTGTCGCAACTGTATGTTGTGAGGACGCAGTAGTAGCCGAGATGAAGTGTATAACCGCGCGGTTAAGTGAACATTAAGGATGGGTGAACATTCTTTATATAAGTTTGCCCCTCGAGCTCTTCCAGGTTCTTTCAAGAAGAGATTTCATCTATCATCCCACCGCGCTCCAGTTCCCTGATCGGGCACTGATACCATGACCTAATATGCAGGCTAACCATCGAGATTGTGGGAACAAACTACACGAATCAGACCTCGTGCAGTAAAGTGTCTTCAATCCTCTTGGTTGAAAAGTAGTTCCCATGGATAGGATTTAACTGGGGATCCTGTAGTCAGGCGTCTATGGTACTTCATAGCACCACGCTATTCCTCTGTTGTGCCACGTCACTGGGGAGGTCTATTTCACGATGGGGCTAGTTCTTTTCTGTCACTCCACAGATACATAAACTTACACTTGTCTCTCAATCGATCAATTCTCATTCTCCATCTCAAGGTTTAAAACTTTCCTCTCGAGGTACTCAGATGAAGGCGAAACTTCTTGGTTGAGGGGGAAGGGAACATGTGTGCGTATCGAATCTTGGCTTGTGATATAGACGGTTAAGTACATATACAAGCTGCATAGCTGTCCGTGACCGTCGTTCCCAGGCGCGTGAAAAATATGAACGCCCTCCGATACCCCGGCGGTGTAATCCTACCGCGCCGCTGTGTCCGACGCTCCTCTCTATCATTTCTGACATGAATCTATTCACTCTCTGATTCTCCTGACTCATCCAGTCCTTGACCGCTTCAACGCCTAGGGCACACATCCGGTGAGTCTTCTGACACTGACCCCTTCGAATACCGGTCCAGGCATCCTCAAAGCCACCTGATCAAAGGCAACACAGACGTTATAGCAGTTTTGCATCTACCACCAATGGCATATGATCCGAAATGTACACCTCATCCTCGAATTTGTTGGTTATGACTCCATACGTCAAGAACTGGATGTCAAGAGGATCGCGCACGAACAGGTAGTCGATCCGTTTATCATCCGAGGTCGACGATGTAAAGCCTGTGGACGTCATTGTGTTGCCGTACCAGTGTGCCTTGGGAACGAGGTTTTTAATGTCCTTGAATCCACCTGGGGCAGTCAGAGTCTTGTATCCCTCCTTGGTAGGCTCAATGTTCAAGTCGCCGCCCAGCAACACAGGTGCGGGCTTCGTCGAGTTGAAGCCTTGATCCTTCCACTCATCAGCAATCTTGATCAACTTTGCGCTCTCGTTCCGGGCAACGGTGCCAATATGGTCAAAGTGCGTGCACATGAAAACCAATGGGACTCCTGTTGTGCGATGCTTGAACTGGGCAACAGTGACGATGCGCGGCAAGGCAGCATCCCATCCGGTAGAACCAACCACGTCGGGGTCTCACTGAGCCAATACGTCTTGTTTCTCTCCAGCTGCCAGGTGTCTGTTTGGTAGAGAATGAGCGAATACTCTCCATCTTGTGCACCGTCCTTCCGGCTCACCCCAACGTGGTTCCAGGCGCTTCCAAGATCTGACTGAAGGTCGACGAGTTGCCCATTGAGTACCTCTTGCATGCAGACCAAGGCCTCCGGACGATTTCCGGTTTCAAAGTTAATCTGAGAAGCCATCAAAGGCCGCCGGACATCCCAGGGCCGGTGGACGGAGATACTGTAGCGTAGCGGATATTATACGATATCAATCGTAGGTTGGTTGAGCCACTTGCGAGGCCAATGTTGGCCAGCAACAACGGTAAAAATGTGTATGTCCTCATGACGTCAACCGGCTGCTGTGTTTGTTGTAAATGTCTTCGTGGACGATGGTAAAGAGATCGTGAGGGTATTTGATGAGTGAATTTGTATCCCCCGTCTCTCGAGTGTGATTTGGCCGTGCTTTCTCATGAGGCCACATGCAGTCTTTTGTCAACTACGACGACTAGAAGACGCGAGGGAACTTACCTACATGAAGCCAACGCTGAGATGCCTTCCACTTCGAGCATATACGACCGGCCTTCGTCGGTGCGCTGTCAAGGTCACACCGCGAGACCGAGCGCCTGCACTTGATGTCACTACGCCAACGAAGATGCGACCCCAGGATATGTCTCGTTGCTTATATCCCCGCCGTTTCGATCATCATCACCTAAGGTGAACTGATTCTTTTTCTCGCCACCATGATCGTCATGAAGTGACAATGCCGAAAGCCTCAAGACTGCAAGCCCCACGTGGTGACATTGCTCCTCATTATTCGACGATCTTAAACTTCAGGGGGGCCATATAAAGGGCTATAACATGCCTGATGGTACCACCCAAGCAAGCAGTTGGCCCTGGTATAATGTCTGTAAATGCCAATCTGCGGTCCAAAGGCTGGATATGTGAGTAACTAGTACGACATCCGGTAGCACTTGATCGGTTGGCCATGGGAAGAGTACGTCTGCGTAGGGAAGGTATCTCTAAAATTCGTGCCTGCCATCTGGCTGTAATTGTGTAAATCAAATTGATACCGCGTAGAATTAAACTGCACCCAAACTCAGAGCCTGAAAGAACCACGGCTCAACAGTTTTCTCGTAGGCCTCGGATGAAAGACTTCGTTGAGAGAAATCCGGCCCTGCCAGCGGAAAGGTCCATAAAGACGTACGCGTACAGTCGTGACAAGGGATCTGAGAGCAGCAAAAAAGTTGAAAATAGGCTGTGGCTCACTACACAGCAAACAGGGTAGGAAACGTCGAGGCAACACACTCTTAATTCACTTCTGCTTTGTCAGCGGTAGTGCAGGAGCTACGCATACATGGCAAGAGGGTGGTTGCGACAAACGGGAGGAAGGCGCGAGCCGCAAGCGGAGATTTTTGTTCGTGGTTTTTGCTTCCTCCATTTTGATACGTTGGAAGAAAGGAAGGTACGGGAGTGGCAGCAGTGTCGCCCCGTCTACACCTCATCCATCTATCATGCTAGCTTTTAGTTCTCGGATCCTTCCTCGGTATTAGGTATGGGTCTTTGACCCCAGAATGCAGAGTTTGACACACCTTCACGCCAGGCGCTCTTCAAACTATCATTGTCTATCGAAAGATGACGCTTCCCACTGTCACTGGGCTAGAGAACCGTGTGAAGAAACCTTGTGGGTACAGCTTGAGGAGTAAGCGCTAGGCAGTTGGGTGGTACCTTCCCATCAGAAACGTGCCACCGTCAACATTTGCGAATGGCGACTTCCACTCTGTTGATATCCTGATGTCAGCTTGCTGATCTTACAACTACATTTAGTATAGAAAGTCCGTTCTCGGTGGCAACCTGATGTTTCACGTCAGCAATCTCTCCGCATTCCACTAGCTCAACTGCCAGCCGGCTCGGCCATCTTCCACCCCCGGGCCCTGACAGAGCAGATGAAACCAGGCAAATGCCGGATATTCTGGCTCTAGTGCTTGCAAGGTTCATGGTGCAAGCTAGGGATTGTGACAATTGCTACCGTTTGGGTTGCAATCTTCCCTGGTAAGAGACACCACTGCGTAAGTGCTTGAAGATGTGCTTACTGAGATAGTTCGGTGTAACTCCATGACCCAATGGTTGTCCACGAGATGGGCTAAAAGTTTATCTTATTGCACAATTCAGAATCTTTCATCCAGTTGACATATAGCCTCCAGTGCTCTCCTTGTTTTGTGCGGTCTCGAGTTCATCGACATAGGGATTCCTTCCTGGGGCCTAATTCTAGAAGCACGATGGCTGCGAATCTGCTTCTCGTTGCAGCTCAGATCTCTGTTCTACGTGTCGGTCTCAGCCTACTCTGACGCCAGTTGTTTTTACCCATTCGAACCATTCCAGGACCGCCGCTCGCTTCAGTCTCCCGCTTCTGGCATCTCTACCGCATCATCAAGGGAGATCAAAATCTGCAGCTGGTCAACCTTCATGACAAGTATGGCATGTGTAACATCCAAGGTCCCGTAGAGCCTAGGTTTCCTCGAGGCTTGGGCTTGCAGATACTTTTGACGGAGTATAATTGCTGATTGTCAACCCATGCAGGTCACTTTGTCCGTATAGCCCACAATGAAGTGAGCGTCAGCCATCCGGACAGGATCAAGAATATTCTACTAGCCCCCTTGCACAAGGCAAACTGGTACAAGTTCCTCTCAATCCCTGATTACCGCTACCAGACGCCAATGTCTACAACCGATCCAAAGAAGAAGGCGGAACGATCCAGACACTTGGCAGCCGGGTATACGATGAGCAACCTTCTGCAGACCGAGGATTCCATTGACAACGTTATCGACTAGTTCTTGGCCTGGCTTGACAGGTCTGCCGAATTCAAAGAGGCTGTCCACCTTGACAAGTACTCGACATACACCGCCTTCGACATTGCCGGCGAGGTATCGTTCTCCAAACAGTTCGGTTTTCTGAAGGAGGGGCGCAATGTAGGGAACGCCATCGCCAATAGCTTGATGTTGAACGTCTATGCTTCGACCATGGGCTTCTTTCGCTGAATCCACGTATTCCTCATCGGTAACCCTATTCGTGAGATCCCTGAACATCCTGCCCTTCGGTCACCTTTTGGATACGACTGTATGCGCTTTGGACGACCGTCTCAACAATCGTGATAGAAGCAGATTCGATGTGGTTGATTACTGGCTAAAGGCCATGGAATAGAAACCCGACCAAGTATTGTTAAGGGATATCTATGCTGCTGCAACTTCAGCGGTGGGTGCTGCAAACGATACCATTTCTTGTGCTCTCCAGTCGTTCGTTTACTTCATGAATCGTCATCCGAACGCCTGGGAACGCGTTCGTAGAGAGGTTGAAGAGGCACAGCGAACACAGGGTCTCTGCCGGAACTGTGTCGTCAAGTTCGCCGATGCTCAAAAGCTTCCTTTTCTCCAAGCTTGCATCAAAGAAGCTCTCCGCGTTTTTGGCCCGGTTCCATGACGTTGCCTCGGCTCGCTCCATCGGGCGGACTGACTATCGGCAGTGAGCACTTTCCAGAAGGCACCATCCTGTCTATTAATCACTGCGTGATGCATCACTCCAAGGAACTTTGGGGTCCCGACGTGCGAGAGTTCAACCCTGATCGGTGGTTGAGGAACAACGTCCGAGAATTGGATAAATATTTCATGCCGGTAAGTGACCTTCTCGTCACCAACACACAGGGGAAGGGCATATTCCCCTCCCAGCTGACTCGTTTTTTTTTCTCGAACATACAGTGGGGATAAGGGTACAATTCTTGTCCAGGCCAGCATATTGCCCGGACAGAGTTGTCCAAGATTACGGCAACTCTGGTGAGGGATTATGAAATCACACAACTGAATAAAAACCAGGACTGGCAGTGGAAGGCGTATTTTAGAGTCGTTCCACACTCATGGCCCTGTTATATTGAGAGGCGAGTGGGCAGGAACTCAGTTATTGGTGACGCCATTTTAACGCGTCGTTCACCTCGCCCAGCTGAAAAGAGGCCATGTCAAGATGGAAAGCTTCCGCAACGGACTGAATAATTAAGGAGACTATGGTGAAAAACATGATTTCTGTCCCCCCAAGAAGTTGCACCTAGCAAGCCAGAATGTTTCTACGCAGAATCTGCTCCCTTGTTCTCGCGTTCCTGCAATGCGCTGCGCACCTTTGGAAGGACATAGCGCCCGTAGTCAATGGCATCGTTCAAATTGTCATAGCCACGAATGGAAATGAGCTCGGCTCCAAGATCAACGTAGTCGAGGATCGAATCAGAAATAGTCTGAGGGGATCCCACCAAAGCGGTCGATGCGCCGCGAGCGTTGGTAGCTGTGACGGTGGGATACCAGAGAGCACGGTCATGGACATCTCCACGTGAAGCGATTTCCAGCAACCGTTGGGAGCCCACGTTCTGCGGCGTAGGAACTGGAACATGCGGGGCCTTGCCGTCGGAGGGCTGATTTCCTCCCGAGTGCGTCTTCAAAATATCCAGGGTGCGGTATGCCTTTTGCCAGGCCAGTTCGTCTGTCTCAGCAATGATGGGCCGAAATGTAACCCAGATGCGAGGGCGGTCTGAATCGGGACGCCCAGCTTCAGCAGCTGCTTGGTAAATGCGGTCGATCTGCTCCTTGGTCTCTTTTAGAGGCTCGCCCCAAAGACCAAAGATATCGGCCAAAGCACCTCCAATGCGGTATGCCTCCTCCGAGGAGCCACCGACCGATACCGGGATGCCCGTACCATTGACGGGACGAATCTGGTTGGAGAATCGCTTGAACTGATAGAATTTGCCGTCCCAATCAAAGGGCTCCGGGGACTGCCAGGCACGACGCAAGATGCGGATGTACTCCTCAAGTCGAGCATAGCGTTGGTCTTTGGGTAGGAAGTCGCCCTCCTTGGCTTGCTCAGCATCGCTTCCGCCGGCGATAAAGTGTACAACAGCTCGACCTGAGCTGAGCTGATCAAGCGTGGCTAGTGCTTTCGCTGCGACGGTGGGATAAAGCGTGTTGGGACGCAGGGCGATGATGATCTTGAGATTCTTGGTGGCGGCGGCAATGGTAGCGCCTATGGTAAAAGGGTCATAGGACGAAGAGCCGTAGGGCACGAGGGTGTAGTTGAACTCATAATCATCGAGGTTCCGGGCATAGCGAGCGAGGTAGGCAGGATCAATGCCGGCGCCTGGGATTGGATTCAGCTCGGTGGAAGCATTGGGGAATGTCAAGCTAATGAATTCGGTAGGCATCTTTGGCGAGCACGACAATATGAGACTGGCTTTCGACTTGTTTCTGGACGTAGCAGTATGCTCGGAGGAATGGTGAGTGTTGTTCTGACGAAGCAGTTGGGCATCATGGCGGTGGTCGTAATAAAGGCACGAGGCGTGGCCGATTGGAAACCCCATCAAAGAGGAGAGAGGCCATGACGACAGCTGTTTGCGGATCACGCAATGCGGGATGGTGGTGTTCTTGATATGTAAGCAGAGCCGTGAACCGTCACCCCGACTAGAAAAGTCGAGGGCATAGACACGGTAAGGTAAGTGACCCCCATCTTACACCAAGCCCCATGGCATATCAGATAGCCAGCGTTACACTGATGGCGATGGCATCATTTTGAAGGATGAGCATCATTTATGAAAAGGGATATGAAAAAGATGGGTGCAAAACCAGTGATATTGCCGATGCTCATGGGTCGGACACAAAACAACATGAGAGTGGGATCCTGAATGCGAGGGAAGGAATGGGTTGAATCTGATGACATGTTGAAGCCATCACCAGACGAAGATTTGGGGAGGAAGTCGCAGATACTCGGCGTTTAGACAGATGGTAAGGACGTGGACCGACGAAAACCCATCCTATGCGAATGGTCACCTATCATGAGTTAGCCAAGAAATCAAGTGGAAGGAACAGGGACAGGAACTGCACCACCCAGCAGCAGCGCAAACTAAGTGCAAGCAAAGACGACCTGAGTCAAAACCTGGGGAAGGAACCATGGAGAGAACCTCAAGAGTCGGAATCAACCGGGATCGCATCTTGCGACCACCTGGGCTCAGCTCAACTTGAACTGGAAGTTGCGCATGGCCAATTCGTGAAGCAGGAACGACAGGCTTCGCATCGCCTGAGGCCTGGTCAGAATCGGCTGGGCTTGGCAATCGGGATTGGCCGCGAGGGCACCAACAACACCACCCATAGCCTCCCATCGAACCATTTGCAGCCATTTGCAGCCATTCGCAGTCTCGCTGGGCCACAATCGTCACCCCATATCGTTGCCTTCAAGAGACCACATCACGCCAACGACCGCACCATCGTACCAAAACACCATCAAGACATCGCGGACCGCACACGTCCCATTGCATGCGATGTCGCCCGTCATGTCCAAATTAAATAGCCTCTCCCCCGAATGACTCGGTCCTACTCTGTCTCTGGTTTCACCAGACCTCGACTGATCACCAGACCATCATCTGTGCCTATACCCGAGCCTTTGGAACTCAGACGTCAGCTTGTTGCACTTGCATATCAAAACAACACAATGACTGCCTTCCGCCCAAGTCCCTTCAGGCCTACTATGCCCCTGCGTATCTCTTCGCAGCCACAGACAATCTTCAAGACGCCCGCGACAAGGTAGGTGGCCATCCCGCCGTTCCATCCCGCTTGATGAATACATTCTCATGCTATGATAGATCGGCGCTGTTGCCAAGGGTCGTGCCCGGCCTGGTTGTTTTTGGTGCAGGTAAGCATAAGGAACTCCAGCACAAACCGGTCCCTCGTCGGCGCTGTCTTGCTCGTGTCCGGTCCTAATTGGAGATCCTTCGTCATGAAACAGTCTACACCGTCGTTTCCTATATCCGTTCTCAGTTGCGGAATGAATCCAATACGCTGAACCGGGTCTTCGCTCAACAAAACACACCAGGCGTCATGGAAAAGAGGAAAGAGCGGTACTTGATCGAGACCGAGGGTGATCCCCGCAAGACGATATATAATGTGTTGAACTGGTAGAGCCACGGATATCATTCGGATTGGGTTCGCGGCGTTTGGGCAGTTCGGGAGCAACGGGAACCGTGCTGGTTCACTTCTCGCGTTGGAGGCCGCGGCGTTATTTGTGTTTTTATACCAATGTTAAGATGGGAATTCGCATTGATGTTGCGCTCGATCAAAAGTCCACCAGTGTTCAACGTAGTATGTCGGATCTGTAAATGGGCCTTGCCACCTCGGCATCGACGAAGGATCACATGTACACCGCATTAACAGACACTATCTCGTTTCTGTACTCTTAGGTGCTATGATTGATTGCCTGTACGGAAAACTGTTAGCGGGCGATAAAGGTAGCCTGCATGCTTTTCGCGCCTCATTGCATACCTACACAGTAGTAGTAGGTCCCTCCCTCCTTGGTTATCCATCTCACTACATCAAGCACATGAGGACCGAGACACTGTAAAGATCGTCAAATCAGCAGGCGCAAGATGGCAAGCAGTGCTTCGGGGCAACCGACTTACCTGGTATCGCTTTTCCAGGATACGTGGGGCATTTTCTGCCCTTTTGCGCTTTTGCTTACAAGCATATGCTGATCCATGGTGCATGTCATAGGCCAAAGGAGAAGCATGCTTCTGGCTGGTCGTCTTTGTGGGATACCAACAAGAGTCACTTCTGGGATCGCGGAAGGCCTTCACCCGCTCTGCAGGACCTGCTGAACCTTCACCCTGAATTATTCTCTGAAATTGCTCATGGTCCCGGACGACAACCCAAAGCATTTGTGCCGGTAAGTAGAAGGGTTCGCTGTGTAGCCGGACCTGCTCGCTCACTGACCAGATCTAGGGTTGCGGTAGGGGCTATGACGTGGTGATGCTTGCCTTGCATGGCTACGACACCTATGGACTCGATGTTTCTGAGAAGGCTGTCGAAACTGCTAGGGAATATGCCGCCAACGAACTACGTGATCCATCTGCGTACAACTTCAAGGATGCATCTACGCTTACCTGTTCGCCTGAAAGGGCGACTTGTGGCACTGCCAACTTTTTAGTTGGCAACTTCTTTGAGCGAGAATGGGAATCTCTTCTGGCTACCAAAGATGGGCATAAATTTGACCTGATCTACGACTATACGGTGTGTTGCGGTTCCTCCTCTTCGGCCCTCGTTTCCCGCAAACTCTTTTGTTCGGTTGCTCTCAATCGTGCTGACGACACGCTAGTTCTTGTGTGCTCTCTCGTCGGATATGCGCCGAGACTGGGCTCTTCGCATGAGTGAGCTTCTAGCCCCAAACGGCATTCTCGTATGCTTGGAATTTCCGCTCTACAAAGATCCTAGACTCCCTAGACCGCCATGGGGATTGAAAGACGTTCACTGGAACTTGTTAGCGGAGGGTGGCAACGGCCTGATTGATCCATCCACCGGTACGCCAGAGGGAACAACGTCAAAAGAGGGGAGGTTTGAAAGAAAAGTATATCTCAAGCCGGAGAGGACGTTTGAAATCGGACAAGGGATGGATATGTTGAGCGTTTGGAAGCTTGGACATGAGGCCTCGTGACCGCCCGCATCAATTACAAACTACACGCCAAGGCTACACCCTTTATCTGAGCTTGGTGGACTCGCCATCCCCTAGCTACATGTCACAGCCTTGTGGCAGTTCAGAGCAGGCGATTGGCCATTGCCAGAGTCAGAGATCAGTTCATGTCACTAACCCCAGTATAAGGCTATTATAGCCTTATCACGGCCATCGCTACACAGGTTATGCCAACTCTATAGCGCTTATAAGATTACTATATAACTGATTATTCAGTTAGCCTCTGTAACGGGGACAGCACGGGTAATACGAGTGCCGGTCCTATAGTTTAATTGAGGTTCGATGATGTGACGAACGGCAGTCTGATCTGCCTAAATGAGATAGCTGAAGGTAGTAACTATCAGAGTCGTTCGGTGAAGCCAAAGGGTTCACAACAAGTATGCTTGCCTACTGGTCTCAATGTAATGATCTGTTCCGTCATATACTGGCGGCTCGCCTACTGGGCGATTCGATTATAAGTGTTGGGCCGCGTTTACGCTATGGGCAACACATGATTTACATTGGCAGTAGGCCTCGGTTTGCCCTCGGATTAATGGTTTTAGTGGACAATTAGGGCACTGCTCTTAATTTTGTGTGCTAGACTCACCGGTGCGGCACGTCTCATGCCCTACGGGAGGCGGAAGTAGACGTTAAAAATAACAACAACAACAACAACAAAAAAAAAATCAATGTAATGATCTATTGACTACTGTCGAACTATCTGATAATCTGAGTTCTCCCGTAGTCTCTTTATACCTGCTCGCCCTCTGCGAGATATCTGTTTCCGGATGTTCACGGAACCGTGAACCCCTAGTGTTTGGTGCTGGGTTTTGCGGGCTCACACCCATGATGGTGTGACTGGCTCACTCTGATTAGCGCGAGCCTTGTTGTCCTGTGAGCTCTTCCTTGTCCTGGCGTTACGCGGTCTAGCCTTATTGGGCTGTCTGTGCTACCAGCCTTGTGGTTGGCCCGTGTGTCCTCATTAGTTCGTAACAAGAACGTAGTCGAAAAATACATTCATTCATTCATTCCTCCCCGTCCCTATCGTTCCTTCCTACTAATTTGTCGTCTAGTGTTGTAGTGGGGCCTGTCCCACCTCTGCCATTCACTGGCCTTGTTATGTGGGTCCATGAGCTCACACCATGTTGGAGGCACGTGCACGGGTGCCATTCACGCACACCACGCCACGCACGGCCTTTCTTCCTGGCATTTTAGCCCTCCAGACCTCTCCACAGATTCTTTCTCCTTCTAGCAACTCAATACAACCATCAACTGCTTCATTTTCGTTGCCTTGTGCGTCGCACACACCACCATTGTATTTAGCCCTCCACATTTCTTTTCCTTTCTTGTCTCCTGAGCTTAACACAACAAACACACTTCTTGTGCCCACGAGTCCAAGAGAAGGACAGACAGACAGTGCAACAGGGGTAGGTAAGGAAAGATGTGCTGTACATACTCTATGCGGTATGGGGAGCTACCAAGTCTCCTACGTCGACGTCGAGGTTCCGTAGCCACTCAAGGTGGGCATCATCGCACCATAAGTAGGCTACAACAAGCCATTTCCCCGTGAGCTACCTTCCCTCCTTCACACGCTCTGAGAAAACGATGCGTCGTCCCGGAGCGGAAGTCTATGTTGTTGTCTTCAAACCACGCCATCCGTGGCACAGTTTCCACGTCCCCCTTTGAACGCAGACAATAAAACACCTTTGTATCCGTTTGATAAGCGCCTTGGAAGTGTCCAATTGATGTGAAAGGTCAAGAGGCGTCTGCGAAATGAGGATGAGTAATGGAAATAAGGTATGAGCTCGTTATTAGATTGCTTCAGTTTGTGTGAGACCACTGGAAGACTGGGATGGGGAGGTTTGGCTGTGTTGGTTAAGTGGAAGGGAAGAAGAGAGTAGCTAGTTCGATTCTGCTTCTCAACCATTTATAAGTAAGTGTGGAGGTATTTTTCAGGGTTTCAAGCTGCCGTCACGGGATTAAAGGACAGAAACGGTTGTGACTCTGTAGACAAATTCCGATTTAGCGGCACTTTGGCATCATCTGCACGTGGCCCGAAGTACATACGGATTTCAGAGCCGGATCCAGCCCCAAAATTGACTTGACGGGCAGGAAAATCTTGCACATGCACTCAAGTGCTGTAAAGGTCCAATTTTGTCGAGTGGAATCTGGTTCTAAGAAGTAGGGTAATAAACTAGACTGCAGAATCTCGGAGCTTTTGTTTTAGGTTCTTTGATGTAGGAAATCAGACACACTCAGTAAAACATACTGCTCGCACATGTGTCTTTTTATGTCCGAGAAGAACACTGTGGCAAACAGCTTGAGACCCCAGGGCACCGTGAGCAGGGCACCGTGAGTTTAATTCTTCTAGTGCCCTGGCTTCCTCCCCATCATAAGGCCAAAAGGACAGAGAGCTGGAGGGCAGGTACCTCTAGGGACATTCCGAATCACCATTGTGCATAGGACTTTGGGTGCGCATGAATATTGCAGTATGCTTGCATATTATATCTGGTTATCAGGGAATCGAAAACCCAACGCCGTGAAATACTGCCGTAGCTGCCTTAATTGCCTAGAGGTACCTTGAGGCCTGCGCCTGTAGATATTCTGGGACCCCTCGCACTATTGGCTCAACTCAAGACTCGCTGGAAACCGTATGTCGTGGTTTGGTGAGATCTGCATAAGCACGCAACACCCATTCTCTTGCCGCGCCGAACTCGACCAACAGCGCATACCCACAGTTATCAAAGAAACTAACACATGTGGAAAACATGAACTGTAACTCCGCGTGTGCCCCGATCTGTCTAAGCCAACATCTTGGTGATGAGGACGTCGTCAAAGGCCCACAGGACGGCTTGGAACTGGTGGCTGAAAGCGCCTCCCGTCCACCACGTGCCCTTGTGGCCCTGCAGGGCGTATTGCCTCTGGATGAAGCCATTGCGGATCTCCCTGGCCGACGCGTGCATATTCACGGCGCCGTGCTCTGACCACGCCTTGATCTCGAGATTGGTCGGCCCGCCACTCGAGAGCGTGCCCCGCTTGACCATATCCTCAAAGTTCTTGTTGGCAATGCCCTGCGCCTTGTCCTTATTGAGGTCCTTCTTTCCAACCATAAGCACGCGCCAGTTGGTGGAGTTGCCGCCCATGTAATCAAACCGGGCATTGAAGTTGGGCTTGGGCAGCGCCATGTAGTTGGCCGGCGCGCCCGCCGCGGGAATGTTGACAATGGACACGTCGATGGGGAGCGAGGGATGCGTCACAATGCCGCAGTGGACGACCGATTGCTCGAGCTTGTCGAAGACGGCCTTTTCGGTCCTGTCGAGGTTGAATGGTTCCATGTTCTGCTTGGTGGGCTGGATAGCGATGAGGAGCTTCTTCGCCTTGACGAGCGTGTACCGGCCGGTGGTGCCATTTTCAACCCAGAGGCTGTGGCCGTTGTTGGCCCGCTCACTCTGTACGACAGTGCTGCCGAGAAGCAGGTCGCTCCCCAGGCGTGCCTGGATCTTCTCGTAGACCTCAATGTTGCGACGTGAGTTGGGCGAAGATGGTGCCGTTGCCAAGGAAGGTGCGGATCATGGGCTGGTTGAAAGCGCTCAGCACGTACATGGTCAGGCTGTTTTGGAAATCCCCAACTCCCATGCCCGTGACCTCAAACACCTGATTGGCGCAGGCGCTGATGTTGTACTTGTTGACGAACTGGGCGAACGGTAGGAAGAGATCCTCGGGGATGTCCCGGGGCTGAGGGAAGTTCCAGTACCCGGGGAGCAAAAACTTCTCGTACGGCTCCGTGACGGTGAGGAATTTCTGGAGGGCGGCCTTCCTATCCTGGTTCGACGATGGCTCGTAGGCCACTGGCCGGCCCGTCTGGAAGTCGACAAAGCGCTGTGTCAGGGCCACGCGCGGGGCCGGCGAGAAAGATATACCCAGACGGTTGAAGAAGTCCTTGGCCGGGCCGTAGTCGTTGTAGGAATTTACTCCAAAGTCGAACGGCTTCCCTGTCGAGAGATCGTCAAAGGTCGATACATGGCCGCCCAGCCGCGAGCTCTTGTCAATCACGGCGATGCTCTTGCCAAAATCCTCCTTGAGCCGGATCGCGGCGTAGGCACCACTGGCGCCGGCGCCGACGATGGCGACATCAACGTTAATGATGTGCTGAGCCGCGCTCGCGGGCAGTACCGGGGACGGAGGGGAGGAAGTGGCGGCAACAGCAGAGGCAGCCGACAGCAGCGATGCTGCAATCCAGAGTGCGGCGGTAGTCATGATAGACAATTCAGAGTCGACACATTACAAGTTCTTGAAGTGCTGCCGAACGTGGTCACAGATGGGTGGCGGAAGGGGCAGCTCTTATCAACATGCATGAAAACTTGGAGTGGCTAGCATAACTCGGTACCGACCGACGCATGTCAGATTCTGGTGCAGTGCCCTTTCCATGCCGCCAAATAAGAATATGCCCACAGTTCGATAACCGTGGGTAGAGGACTTGGCCTGTCACCCTTTGCTTCTTTCGCACGCCAAAGGGTGCATGTGTTGGAGGCTGGAAAAGGCGACAACAAGAAGGGCTTGATTCTGGAGATGTCTAACGGAAGAGGGGAAACGGAAACCAGGACAGCTTAAATTCCTGAAATGGAGTGCCGGTGAAGAGGCAAGAAGATCAGTCGATGGCGGCCAGATCTCGTCCAGGCGTCTCGGTCTCCCCGTTCTTGTCACCTCCGCCCCCGCGGATGCGGTAGATTGGTCTGTTGTCGGTTCTTTCTCTGCTGACAGCCCCCCTCCGACTCCGGCAACGCCTTCTCCGACTCCGTTGTCGCCTGTTCTAGCTCCGTGGGTGCTGATTCTTGGTCGGTTGTTACTTTTAGTTGTTGCGTGATTCTTGGTGGTTTCGACGGAGTATCCTGGAGTGGATCTGGGGATGAGGATGCTGATCTGATCTGGTTTTGCCTCGGTGGGATAGGGTCTTCTTCGTCAAGATCATGAGGGTTAATATAGGGCAAGTTATCGAATGGCTCAAAGTCGTCATCGTCATCGAAATACTGGAAGTCATCCTCTTGGTCTTGCTCAGTTGAGGTCATCACATCTTGGTTCGCATACTGCGGGGTTGCTTTCCAGGACACTCGGGGTTGTGTTCCGGGTTCTTGTAGTTCCAACCTTGGAACGCTCTGTTGTTCCCTCGGACCCTGGACTTGTCTCGACGATCCTAGAGGAATTGATGTCGGGCCTAGAGTTGAAGCCCGCGAACCTAGAGGGGTTCGGTCCGGACCCAGAGGTTGTTGAGTTGGGCCTGGTGACGGGGTTGACTCCTCGGAGGAAGTTGTTTCTGCTGATGTTTTCGATGGGGCCGGGGATGGTGATTTGGGTTCTTCTTGTATCGTAGGTAGTGTTGTTATTGTTGGAGATGGTTGTTGAGCTAATTCTGGCGCTGGCGTTACACTTGGTGATGGTGTTGGAAGTGTTGAGATATGTTTTGTCGGGGTAAGGCCTAATTAGGATTGAATCAATCGTGTGTTCCTCCTGTTGTTGATCCGTCATGGTAACCGCTTTCTCTTTTCCTTGACTCCTCTGTGTCACCCACCCATGTGGCTCAGGCGTAACACTTGGTCCATTTATCAGCTCCTCGGGTTTGGGACGTTTTGCTGTAATCCAGACTTCCTTTTTGCTCTGCAGAACCTTATCCACCTCCTCCATCGACTGGTCTGAGAAGAATACACTATGCTTGACGGCCCTCTCCTCGTCTGACTGACTAGATGAATGTTCAAGGAACCTTACGGCACTCGCTTTGACCAGTTGTTGATATTCTGGGTCCCAGATGTAGAAGATCCTCCCATTCAAGTCTGCATAACCAACGAAGTGGCCTCGTCTCGAATGCTCCGCCCATTTGTCGCCTTGTACCCTTCTTTCTTTCTTGATATGGTAATATGCCGTGCAATAATACGTTCGGAAATGATGGATACTGGGCTTCGGATTCAGGATGCCTGCTGCTCTGCTGAGAACTTCATGAGGACTGATGTACTCTTTGTTGGATTTTGTTGGAAGTATGTTCATGACCCTGACTACCGCATCGACGACCAAAGGCCATAGTACGATAGGGATGTCGTGCTCGATTATTGTCGCTCTTGATTTTTTCATCATCGCTCTTCCTGCTCTTTCTGGTGCGCCGTTCATCCACGGGGTGTGTGGTGGTGTCTTTATGAATTCAACCCCTTTTTGTCGTCCTCAAGCCACGATTTCACTGTTCTGGAACTCCTTCGTACCAAAGCCAAACTCTGTGCCTCCATCCATCCCCAGAACCTTTACCTTCAGGCCGGTCTGGAGTTCAACCCATCTCTTCCATTCCTTAATGGCTATCAACCCCTCGCTCTTCTGTCTTATCATCTTTACCCAGTGAAAACCGGATACCATGCAGACAAAGTGCACAACGTGCCTAATCCCCATGTGACCTGTAACGTTGTGGCTCCACGTATCGATCCTTACGCACTCAAGTGGTCTCGTCGCAACTGGATTTGACACCTTGTAGACAATGCCGGTTCCCTTACTTCGAAGGCACGCATCACAATTCGTTTTTCCGATATTTGACAGGGTAATACCCGCGTCACGGCAAGCCTTTATGACTTGTTCTTTTCCTGCATGCATTAGTCGTTTATGCATCGTATCGTAGTTGATAGACGCTAATAAGGCAAGCCTTGGTGCTTGGGCCTGATATCTCTCGTCGATATCTCTCGGTGCCATTGTCGGTAAGATTGGAAGGTTGGCTATCCAGTTGCATTGTATCTCTTCTCCCATGTATTTTCCCTTATTGAATTTGATCTTGTTCGTCTCCATGGACCAAACCATTCCACCATCCAGTAACCCGGTTGTCGTGGGAAGGTTGACTGGTGTTGATGGCGATAAAATCGCATCTCTGATCTCGACCGTAATCTGTTTGCCTGATATAGTGGGGAGACTCAGTTTCACGACACCCATATGATATGATTTAGTTATCTGGCCGTTACCGACTTGGTGACTGATTGATCGTGAGAGTGGCTGTAACTCTGTAAACCATTTCACATCGTTGAAGATATTGGATCCACATCCGCTATCGAATAGCACGGTATCTCTATTCACATTTGTTGCCTCGGGAGTTTGTTGGACTTTGACGAAGTTATATTGAACGCTATCTGTCTGAATAGGTTCTACACCTGTCAGGAGCTCTAGTAAAAATCCTCCTCAAGATCTTCGTCAAACGACAGTCCTCCCAGGCCAAAGATCAGGTTGGAGTTGACGCCAGCGATCGTAGGCGGGTTGTTGATGTTGCTGTTGTTGCCCGCGATGGCGGCCGTGGTTCCGGTGTTCTTGAGCCAACCGATCGCCTTCTTCTTGTTGATCCAGGTATCAGGAGCCTTGTAGAGATCGCACCACCAGCAGTCGGGAGTGCCGGGAACGCGATGATGGCCACATGGAAAATGTTTCAAATTCTTGTAGATCTTCTTGCCAGACGTCACAGGCGACACGCTCATCTCCGTTGGTCTCAGTCTTAACCTCCTTCGTGGAATCCTTCGTCTTAACCTCCTTCGTGGAATCCTTCGTCTTAACCTCCTTCGTGGAATCCTTCGTCTTAACCTCGACCTTCGCGGCAACCATATTGGTATAGTTCTTCTGAGTGTTGGCCAGGGTAGAGAGCCTCGCCAGGAAGGTTATGGTAGTCAATTCGTTCTTGTTCATGTCAGCGGCCCACAATAAAGCCTCGTTGGGAAAGGAGTGTTTCACCGCATTGAAAAGGTTGGTAAGCTCGACAGTGTCGTCGATCTTGTAGCCGACGTCCTTGACACGCTTGCGAAGAGACTGCCAGCGCATGAATGAATGAATGACAGCGCATGAGAAAGGCCTCCAAGGTAGCGAAGGAGGCACACTTGATAGTCTGGTACTCGTCGAGAACATCGCTCTTGGCCTCATTGGTGACACTGGAAATGCTGTTCTTGATGAAATCGAATAGATACTTTGGATCGTCGTTATCCTCGTCCCAGCCGTTGATAGACAGAACGTTCTGGACCTTCTCGTCGCGAATGGTAGAGTGAATAATAGACATCGCCTTAGCGCGATCCATCATCCACTGGTGAAGGCGCTTCTCGTCTTCATCCTTGGTTTTGTCGTTAACTTTGGGCTCAGGAATACTCTTGGTGACGTAAGGTTTCAGGCCTTGGGAGGCAAGCTCAGCCTTCAGTGCGCGCGCCCAGGCAATTTTGTTTGGTTGTTGTTGTTATTTTTAACCTCTACTTCCGCCTCCCGAAGGGCATGAGACGTGCGACAGCTACCGGAATAAATGAATGAATGCATGAATTTTTCGACTACGTTCTACCAATACTAGATAATAAGTCGTGCCTGCGACGGCGGCGTGGCATAGGTACATAAAACGGGAAAAAAGCCTCATAGGTCAGCTAGGTCGGACCCTAGCGTGGCCATGCGCTGGAAAAACCCTAACTTGTGTGCGGTTTCCAAAAACCCTTAGCCCCAAAAGCCTTCATTTTCCTATTCCTGTCCCTGGCATTGCGAGGTTCCAAAAGTGTATATTGTCCAAGGAGATCGCCGTCCTTTCCTTTCCGATGTTGAAATGAAAATGTATCGAAAAGAAAATTCCGATTAGAATGCAGCCTAGCCGTTTTGGGTCCAGAAAACGGCGTTTTAAGGGGGAGGTTTCGAAGAGTGGTTGTCGCTTGCCCCCCGACGAGCTGTCATCTCTCCGGCGCTCTTTTGTTTTTGAAGTACTTTTAAAGAGCTTGGTTTCAAAAAAAAAAGCTATCAGCTGTGAGGGACGAGACGGCGGTGAACTCTCCAAAGGCCGCCGCCGTAGTTGTTGTTACTGTCGTTCGAATTGTATCTTCCCGAATTCAAAACAATGAAAAAGTGGTGAGCTAGGCCACTGATAGCCCTAAGGCACCAATTGCACCAAAAACAGGGTAATTTTGGCCTGGCCTCTAACAACAGACTAACAGAGGGTGCCAAGAACAATATTTTCGGGGAAGAGTTGCCCCTTGCCCATGATAATAAAGAACCTATCAAATTCACCTACGATAATACTAGTAATGATTATACTAGCGTTTTAATATGAGAAAAACAGAAACGCTTGATTCATAGTCTTTTTGATGACGATTTTAATATACTTGCTAACGATAGGGATACAAAACGGGTTTTTCATCTTTTAAATAGCAATAGCAATCCTTTTAAATCCTTTAGTCCGCTCGCTCCGGCATGATTTTACGAATAGGCCTACGAATAAGCTTGCGAATGGATTTACGAGCAGGCTTACGAGTAGACTTATAAATATGCTTCCGAATAGGTTTACGAGCGGGCTTACGAGCAGGCCCAGAAGTAGGCCCACGAGTATAAAAATAATAATAATAGTACAGATTAGTTAAATACAGAAGGTGTTGTTATGCATCATAGAAATCTGATTATTAATTTACTAGCTAATGTTTTATCTCAGGAGCTCAGACATTTCTATAAGTTCTTTATGAGTTCCTTTCGGTTGCTGGGGGCCTGCAGCCCGTGTATGAATGAATGAATGAATGAACGATAAACTGTTCGACCAAGTTCTACCAATACTAAATAATAAGTCGTGCCCGCGACGGCGGCTGGGCATAGGTACATAAGTGCGGGGGAAAAGCATCGGTCAGCCAAGTCGGACCATAGCGTGGCTTTGCGTTAAAAACTCTCATTTCTGTGCGGTTTCGAAAAACCATTTGGAAGACCCTTTTCCTAAGCTATCCCCGACATTGCGAGGTTTTGAAAAGTGTATATTATCCGAGGTCAATGCCGTCCTTTCCGATGTTGAATGAAAAGCGGTTGAGAAGAAAATTCCGATTAGAATGCGGCTCAGCCGTTTTAGGTCCAGCAAGCGGCGTTCTAAGGGGGAGGTTTCCGAAGAGTGGTTGCCGCTCTCCCCCCCGACGAGCTGTCGTCTCTCCGGCGCTCTCTCTTCTCAAGATGCTTTTGAAAAGCTCGGTGTCAAAAGCTATGGCTGTGGAGACATCTCCACAAGAAAGCCCTGAAGAAGAAGAAAAGCTTGACCACGCGGTTGTCTTCTCAGATCAATCCGTTGAGCAGGTGGAGGAGGTGCTGCAAAGCAAGAAGAAGGTGTGGACAACGATTACTGACAGCCAGCCAAAGGAGCCACGAACGGCTCAACCAGAAGACTCAACACCGGAAGTAATACTGGGCATTACTAAATCCAACGCCACAATTACTACCCTCCCCACGCCATCACCAAGTACTATGCCGGCACCAGCCACCCAGAACACGACTCCCCTCCCCGATGCCCCGATAACACCATCTCTGAGCCCGACAAGCCCATCCCTAAGATCGACAACCCCTTCTATAAAACCAACCAGTTCACCTGTAAAACCCATCAAACCCAGTAGTGGGACCGGAGGGCACGTCACCCGGAGAGGATTCGAATACGCCTACACCGACAAAAGAAATAATGCGGGAGCTGTGGCAGTCAACACCACGGGGACCAGTAACAACAGACGAATCTAATATCCTGCAATCTATTGAGCGAGATGAAGGGGAGGGGGACCTATCATTTCAATTTTTTCACAATGATCAAGATATACTGCAACCATTTAACAACAATGGGGATAGCGATGGTGAGGAAAAGGATGAGGAGCACGAGGAAGACCTGCCTTTCGACGAGTCGTTTGTGAACTCGTCTTTTGTTGACCCTCACGATATTGAGAAAGAGAAACCCATTCCACCTCCCCGTGATCAACTACGCCGACAATCCCCGCCCGATCCTCTGACTGGGGGATTGACAACGGAGCAACACCAGACATCCCCGGAACTGGAGATCTCGATAACGGCACCGGAGGTTCTGGCAGAGGCACCAAACCAAGCCCTAACAACGACAGCCTCTGGCAGACCCCGGAGACGAGCGGCACCAACATCAGCAGATATGACCAATAAAATGAGGGTAATTGACAGTAACCGCGCGGTTCAGAGGGATGAACACGGCAATCCAGTGGTTCCCTCTTTCTACTTTGACTTACAAGAAAGAGGGGTTATTCAACAAAGCATTGAGCTGCTGTGTTTGACGGCGATTAAGGTGATACATGATCTCGAAACTTCCCAAAATGTTCCTAAGAACCACAATCAAGCCAGAAAGCGACCAAACTTCGAAGAATACTGGAAACCTGCTATGAAGAAGCAGGTTCAAGCTCTGGAGGACAGGGGAGTCTACGACCTGGTCCCAGTTACCCCAGATATGACGGTCTTGCCGGGAAAGTGGGTTTTTGATGAGAAAGAAAACCTAGAATTGAGAACGAAGGAGGCCAGAGCTAGATGGGTGGCGTGTGGTGACTTTGAACAAGGCTCTTGGGACACAGAGGAAGTGTATGCTGCGGTGGCCAACGCTGCAGGCGTTAAGATATTTCTGGCTATTAAGGCGGTTTGGATCTGGATCGTCACCAGTTTGACTTCAATGCTGCGTTCTTGAACGCCCTGATTCCTTCAGAAAAAAAGTATTACGTTGAACAACCAACAGGACTAGAGAAGGGACCATGGGAGAAACGGAACAGACGGGTCTGCCTGCTTCGAAGAGCACTGTATGGCCTCAGGAGGAGTCCACTTTTTTTGGGTTTCAAACACTCCTGCCCATTTTGAAAAGTCTGGGTTTTGAGCCAGTAAGCGACGATACTTGCCTATTCAACAACACAAAGCTGGGAGCATTGCTGGTGCTCTACGTTGATGACCTTCTCATTGCGGCACCAACGAAGTCGGTTGTTTTCGATATCAGGGATCAACTGTTGGCCCATTTCAAGCTCAAACACTTGAGAGAAGTGAAGACCTTCCTCGGTTTTGATATCGTGAGGAATAGGGAGGAACGAAGAGTCTTTGTATCTCAAGCCAGGTATACGAAGTCCCTAATCCAGAAGTTTGGCTACGATGACTTGCACGGAGTCAATACGCCATGGCCCCAGGATATTAAGGTTGGAGACCACAAGACTGGGGACGAGTTGCTAGAGCAACAGAAAAGGTATATCAAGAAGACTGGCAGTCTGAACTACCTATCAATGGGCACACGGCCAGATATCACGTTTACGGTCAACGAACTTTGCTTGCAAGGCGAATGCAAAACCGACAACTGGCTCAATGACAGTTATGAAGCACCTCTTTCGATATTTGTCAAAAACTATGGATATGGGTATAGTTCTGGGCGGAAGGCTCTCACTACGGGACATGGGTTTGAAGGCATTCGGAGATGCTTCCTTTGCTGACGACCCGGCAACTTGACACAGTACTGGAGGTCATGTAGTATTTCTGGGTGGAGGCCCAGTATTCTGGAAGTTAAAGAAGCAGGGCTTTGTGACAACGAGCACTACAGAAGCAGAGTTTACCCATTTGGTCCCGACTGCAAAGTCTTTGCAATGGATTGCACATATGTTGGAAGAGCTGGGCGATGCTCAACCACCTCTGAAAGTGCTATATACGGACAGCAGGATGCTCGAGACAGGGTTCTAAATCACAAAGCGCCAGGAAGAAATAGGTGTATGGATGTCAGGTTCAAATGGATCATTGAGAGCGTCGAGGCACAGGAGTTTGATGTCATTGACATCAGAGGAGAGGAGATGATTGCAGACGGTTTGACGTAGCCATTGAAGGCAGATAATCATTCCAGGTTTGTTACAATGCTGGGATTGGAGAACAGGAAGATTCGTTGGGTTGATTGACAGCCTTGAGCTTCTCAACACCATGAATGAATGAATGAATGGATTTTGCGACTACGTGCTACCAATACTAGATATCTCAACACCATGGTTTTGTTGTTTGTTTACTTATAATAGTCCTTGCGAACTGTTTCGGGCTACGGGGGCGTGTTGTCTGGTGGGTTCATATCCCCACCCCTCCCTTGTCTTGTTGTGTGGGTCCATGCCCTTACACCCTTCCTGTATTTTAGCCCTCAACACTTCTTTTTCCTTTCTACTCTAGCCTTCTCTCCAGAGCACACACACATCCACACATTGTTTTACCCTCTAAATCCAACAGTTTTACTATAAGTAATTTCTTTGTTGGCGAAATAATCTGCATTATTACAAAATTAATTTACTACTTAAAAAATACTATATATGAAATTCAAACTTATCTTCTGCAATATTACTAAAGAAAGAAGGGACCTTCATTGCTATAGTTTTACTACAGCAGTATTTTTCGAATATTACATCGCTAAAATTGCTAATAGAAGTTTCGCTCCTTTCGCGATGACGCTTATCTCTGGGGTTACGACAAGGGGGACGAGGGGGTTTGTTGTTGTTGTTGTTGTTGTTGTTGTTGTTGTTGTTGTTGTTGTTGTTATTTTCAACGTCTACTTCCGCCTCCCGAAGGGCATGAAACGTGCGACAGCTACCGGAATAGATACAAGAAAGAGCCCAAATCCTCCCTCTATAACCCCAAAAAGTAGAGCGCAAACCACGGCTTAAAGCCAGATAAATTCGTTGCACCCGAAAAGAGATACCTTAGTTAGGGGCCCCAATCAGCATTTGTTGCTCGGGCTGAGCCCTCCTGTCCGCGCCCGTGCACGGACTTCCACAAATCCCGTAGCTGATTTGAAGTAATAGAGGTCAACGCCGTTGGAGGGAAACCTCAAGGGGAGAAACCTCCAAAATTGGTCCGCCGTCCTCCCTTAGTTGAAAAGGAGATAGTCGATGTGGTTGTCGATATCATTGAGGATCGAGGAAGATATAGCGATTAGAATGCGGCCCAGCCGTTTTGGGTCCGGCAAGCGGCATCCTAAGGCAGAGTTTTCGAGGTGGTTGTCATTCGATGCGGCTTGTGCCCGGTGAACAGTACCATCCTCGACACCCCTTTATCTTCCTCGAGTAGTACATATTGTCAAAGAGCTCGGCTTCGAGAGCTACCGGCGTTGTCGTGGACGGAGGTCAACTCTCCAGAATCCCTCCGCCAAAGGTCGAAATGGTTGGTTAAGCCATTGATAGCTCTAAGGCACCCAAAGGCACCGAAAAAGGGTAGTTCTTGGCTTGGCCGCTAACAGCCGACAAACAGCGGGTGCCAAGAAAAAAGTGTTTGGGGGAGATGAATGAATGAATGTATTTTTCAACCAAGTTCTACCAATACTAAATAATGAGTCGTGCCCGCGACGGCGGCTGGGCATAGGTACATAAGTACGGGGGAAAAGCATCTGTCAGCTAAGTCAGACCATGGCGTGGCTTTGCGTTAAAAACCCTCATTTCTGTGCGGTTTCGAAAACTATTTGGAAGACCCTTTTCTAAGCTATCCCCGACATTGCGAGACCTTGAAAAGTTTATGTTATCCGAGGAGAGTGCCGTCCTTTTCGATGTTGAATGAAAAGAGGTTGAGAAGAAAATTCCGATTAGAATGCGGCCCAGCCGTTTTGGGTCCAGCAAGCGGCGTTCTAAGGGGGAGGTTTCCGAAGAGTGGTTGTCGCTCCCCCCCCCCCCCCCCCCCCCCCCCCCCCGACGAGCTGTCGTCTCTCCGGCGCTCTTTCTTCTCAAGATGCTTTTGAAAAGCTCGGTTTCAAAAGCTATGGCTGGGGGCGAGACGGCGGTGAACTTTCCAAAAGCCGCCGTCGTGGTCGCGGTTGTCGTTTCGAATGTATCTTCCTGCGTTCGAAATGACAGAAAAGTGGTAGGTTAGGCCACCGATATCTATTGCACCAAAAACAGGGTAATTCTGGCACGGCCACTAACAACCGACTAACAGTGGATGCCAAGAAAAATATTTTCGGGGGAGAGTTGTATTGGGGGAAAATTGAGGGGGACGAGGGAGGTCTGCACGGTATTTATTATTATTATCATTATCGTTATCAGTATTGCCGTTGTTATTATTGTTAGAATTACCCCACTCTGCAAGGGGATACTTAGAATTACAATAAATGTCGCGGGTTATAGGACAGCGATTGTCGTAAGATTCATTACCCTTATTATATCGGGGGTAACAGTAAGTAACATTAGTTACTAGAATTGGATTGGGGGACTTTTTGATAAATTCGATACTAATTATCTCTTTTCTCTTACTTCTACACTTAATTGTCCTTTTGGGCTCCATGGCTGCCATTTCCTCCTTGTCCATTTGGGAAACGTCAAATAAGCACTAAAAACTATCGATCTGAGCTGCGAGGTACTTTGTTTTTAAAAATCTGTAGCGTAGTCGGGTTTTAAATTAGCGCTTTAATTGCATTAACGGGTTTCTGAAGCGAATGTCGCTCCTGTAGTGGTTTTCGTAACTAAGTCTATACTAAGAATGGCTTCACTACCTTGGGTAGCGTACTCTTTTTGAAAATTAGCGTTTTTGCTCTGGAAGTTTTCAATTTGGTTTGTAAAATCTTTGTATTTTCATTGGTATTAGTTACCAATTATTCTAATTCGACTATTTAATGTAGAAAAGAATTTTCATTACCAGTTTCCGAGCGCTAAATTACGTTAGTCTAATACACTTTAGCCTTTTGGGCGAAGTAAGTAACCTATTTATTTATTTTACTTTTAATTTTGTAGGTAAAATGAAAAGCGATTGAAATGTTTTGATTGAGGTTAACGAAAGCTTCTAATACGTAAATTTTAATATTAACGTCTTATATAATTCTAGAATTTTATTTATGGAAATTTTTAAAGGTTTAATAGGTGAAATGCCAACTCTTTCTCCTAATCGTTAAACCTTCAAGCCCTTATTCTACAATAAAAGAAAGGATAGCTCAGTTGGGAAGATCTGAACTTGGTTTACCTTCGGTGTCATCTGAAAGGTCGTGGGTTTGAACCCTGCTCCCCTCACTTCCATCTAATTTTTAAAAACCCGATGGAATCTTCCCCGCCTTACTAGTCATAAGAGGCGTTAAAGATGATGTCGGGCTCACTCTAGTCCTTTGCTTACCCATGGGCACACGTGACTAGGCACGTGTAGAAAATCTCTTCCTTGGGCTTACTAATATGAGCTGCGGTATTACTAAACCAACCAATAAGGGTTCTCGGAATTGAAACCGTAATAAATCCAATTAACCAATCGCTATCTCTCTCACCAAAAATCCCGGCCTCACAATGCCTTACAGGCAGCCGACCGGCCAATCGACGGAGAAATCCAGTACCACGAGTAAGACCCCTCCTCTTCCACCCCTAAAAAACCCTGAAGATAGGATGAAGGAAGAATCACCCGGCGCATACTCGAGGCAACCGAAGCGTAAGGTGGGGGGGGGGGGGGGGGGGGGGGGGGGGGGGGGGGGGGGGGGCGCGGGGTGTCAGTATACCAGCCAATTAGAAGTAACGATGTTCACTGGGACGAAAAAAAGAAGATAACGATAAGAACGGACGACAAACATCGAAGCAACCACGGCTCCCCGGGCTCCCATGGTGAGACGGGATGAAAGTTCGGATTTAGGGTTACGGTTGGAAATGGAGAGCTGAGGATGTTCATCCAATATTCAACAACACGGTATGCCCCTTAGATTAAGAAAGAAAGCAGCCCCGATTACCAATTGGGTAGACTATATAAATAATTTGGCGTGATAAGATAATATACATAATATTACGTGTATTTGAGTAAATCACTTCGCTTTGGTCATAATTTCAGGATTTTCGTTATTAAGATGTAAAGAGTAGTAATTTATTTTTATAATACTTCTCAAAGCTTAATAAATATAATAGAAACGGTAATTACCACCCGGTTTTTTTTTTTTTCCAAATCATGCCGGCGCCGTAATAATTAAATTCCTAACCCGCATTCACCCTTTTGTTCAAAACCTTTTTAAAAGTCTTTTTTTAGGACTAGCAGTTTTTTTCTGAATATATCATACAGGTGGCGAAACTCTAGTAAAAGACTTTTCATAAATTTTCCCTTCATAACTTCAATTTTATAATTAATCCCTCATACATTATATAACTTTATTTACTTCGAACCATTGTTTCAATGAATAGTGTTATGACACTCGTGTCGTGGCTGGCTGCATTTATGACGGCTTTTGGGAGGTCGGGCTCGGCAGAACTCGCGCACCCTATAATAAGGCGCACCTAGTTCGCCGGCCTTCGGCCACCTCCTCTTTTCTCCTCTTCAGCTTTATTCATTTTCATTCACATCGACTTCTTTTGACCCAGGGTTACGAACTTAAGCAAGTACACGGACCAACTAGGCTGACGGGATGTGGCAGCCCCGCTTATGATAAGGACCATGTAACCTCAGACAAGGATTGGGCCAGAGAACGCATGCAGAGTGCTCACTAAAGGGCGGCGCTCACGGTGAGCACGACCTAGCCAGTGAGCGGCCACACACCATCCAGTAGATAGAACCACGGGGCTCAGTAGAGCAGCCGGGGACAGATATCTCACAAAGGGCGAGGAGGTATAAAAAGACGACTGGAGAACTCAGATTGTCAGATAGTTCGACAGTAGTCAATAGATCATTATCACCAAGACCAGTATTACGAACATACTTGTTGTAAACCTTTTGGCTTCACCGAACAACACTGATAGTTATCTACCTTCAGCTATCCCACTTAGGCAGATCAGACTGCCGTTCGTCACACCCAGGCCTGCCTATGTCCAGAATCGTGTTGTCACACTTCAATAAAGCCAACTAACAACGGGGACGTTGTAAAACATCCTACCCTGTCCATAACGAACAACCCCATCGTGTGTGCAACTCCGTGGTGTGGCAAGACCGTGAATACCCCGATCTCGAGAACAACTCGGTAACCCCGCGACGATAATCCGCGTGCGACTCGATCTACTCCTTCAAACCCCCTTAACTTACGCGTCAGACAACGCAGCCCTCAACAATGGCGAAACTGTCATCCAAGAACGAAAACGACAAACCGGGCGACAACCCCACTGAGGAGGAGGTCCAAGATGAGTCCTTTTACGAAGACCCTGACGACGAGGCCGGCGACAGAGAAAAGGATAGCCATGACTCGCCCACCCCCGAGTCTCGTCATCAAACTCCCAAGCCTTCCAAGATTGACAAGGGAAAACAGAAGCAAGCCTACCAGTCTCCCGGCGCCTGCTTCCGCAACCTTCACTTTGTCGACAATGTCCAGTCGATTTTACATCGGCGCCACGACCAGAATGACAAGACTAAAGCCCGTTGCGTCTCGCTGAAAGCCATGGCGGCCGCCTCCTCAATGCCCTCGCCTGATGACAAGTACGCCAGGACTGCCACCCTCCGTAGGCATGGGGATGATGACATCGAGGGCCTGCCGGAGCATCCAATAACCATCAATGAGCTCAAGGGAATGTACATAAGGGACATCCACCCCAAAGTGTCCGAGCCGGTCTTTGCTGAAGTCTTGGAAAACATCTGGACTGACGTAATGATCAAAAAATCCCAGCTAAGCGATACCGTCGAGCGCCAGAAGGATGGCACTATTCATTTTGAACCCATCACCACCACAGGCAAGGCCTCCCAATTCAAGTCTTACAAAGGGTCTATAGATATGTACACCTTCAAGCGAATGTGGGACAAAGACCCCGTCACTATGTGGATTGATTTACGCTCCAGATTTTTGATGCTGGAAGCCTTCGTCGGCATTTAGACCTCACCTCCCTAATTTGGCCCGCAGTGTGGAAACCAACCTCAAGACGGCCAACAAGTGGGTCGTCTACATGAGCCAAAGGACTGCCGAATTGCAAGTGCAGTTGGACAATGCACGCAAGGACAATGACCATCTCAGATGTGCGAGACCCGACATCGCTACACAAACGCGGGAGAGGGGAAGAAACCAATCTGACGATGCGTTCCGTGAGGCCGTCCGTGACGCTGCCGCCAACCTGGTCCAACCGAAGGAGGACCAATGGAGCCAGAAGTACAAACGCATGAAGGATGACCTCCTTCGCAAGGTCGAGGAATGTGAGAGTGAAGCCCAGAAATCCTATGCTTCTATGGGAATGGCAATTTTACGCCAAGGCGAGCTCGAGGCCGAGTTGGCCGACGTGCAAGCTGAACTCGCTTTGCTTCAATCGAAGAAGTGGCCTCGTCGCAAGACAACCGTCTCTCCTGCTACACACTTCCATGGCGATGAAGACGACGAAGAGATTCTCGACACCATTGAGGACGAGGGAGACCAAGGTAGCGAGGGCCGTCGACGTGAGCAGCGTGGCGAAGGCCACCGGCACAACAGCCGTGCTCGCTCTGCCAGCGGCGACTATTCCAAGAATACGCGTTTCGTTGCTGGAGGCGGCAACCCTCCTTCTTCCGATGATGCCTCCGATTCTGATGAAGACGATAAGTGAGGCGACAAGCGCGGCAAGACCCCCAAATATCGCGATCCCAAATTCCGCGCTCGAGGTTACAACAGTACCCCCATCTCCCAGGCGCCCTCTACTCTGTCAGGCAGGAAGTCGGCCAAGGTAGACGTACCCCGCTTCTTCGACGACCCTTCGGAAGACAAGGTCACGTTCGACGTATAGTACCACCAGATGGAGAACAAACTACGTGTTAATACGGATCATTATGATGACAATAAGGCTAAGTTCGCCGAAGTCTTCAACCGTCTGGGTGGCAGTGTGGCTGACAATGTCCTGCCTTTCCTGGACAAGACCCATCCCGAGCGTCTGCGTATCAGCAAGCAACTACTTGAGCATCTGTGGGAAGCATACCACAACCACAATGCCCATGAGAAGGCCGTCCAAGAATTCCAGAGGTTTTACATGAAGACGAGTGAGACATTCGAGGACTTCAAAGTCAAGTTCGTCCGCCTGGCCGGCCAACGTCGTTGCCCCAAGGAACAGTGGAAGCCTGAGATGCGGCGTCGTCTCACCCCTTATCTGCGTAGTCTGTTCGAGACTACCTACTTGTCCGAATCCAGCTTCAAACAATATTGCAAGCTTCTCCAGTCCCTGGATGAAGGCAAGCGCATGAATGATAATTCAAACGGTTGAAAGTTTGGCATGGGCACCAAGGATAATTCGTCAACCTCGACATCCAACACGTCCCGTCGTGCCATGGCCAAAGCCGTGAATCTGGAGGCCAGGAAGACTAACTCTGATTACACCAAGCCCAGAAATAGCCCTTCAGGTGGATCTTACGCCAAGCGACCCTCCGACGACGAGTTGAAACGCCTGCATCGTCTAGGACTTTGCTTCGCTTGCAAGAAGCCGGGCCATCTGTCCACGGCTTGCCCCGAGAAGAACAAGCACGACCGTGCTCTGGACGCTAGCATTGCGGAGATTGCCAACCAGACCTGGGGAGATTCGGTAACCGAGGTCGAAGAGTCAGCGGAGGAGGACCCCCACAACCCTGTTGAGGAGCTGGTTAACCCCAATCCCGACCAGGGAAACTAAGATCCCCAGGTGAAGTCTCGTACCTAGGAGAAGTATCGACCGAGTGCGATTTGTCAGCCATCCAACCCACGAGTTTCGATTTGAAGCAGTGCTTGGGAGGGAGCAACATCTCGTTCTTAGTTTCATGTACCATAGCTCATAACGGCTTATTAATGACAACACAATCCGCCTTGGTGGATACTGGAGCTGATGATTCTTTGATCGTGAACTATTCTTTCGCCCAAAAAATCATCAAGAAATTGAATGTACCAATATGTAACAACTTCACCCCTGGATACGTCTCGCCTTATAAGAAATTCTGACCCGACGTCATCGATCAAACCTTCAGCGCCACCCTATCCATCGATGGCTTCCGCTTTCTCAACCAGTGGATCATTATCCTCCCCAGCCTGAAAAGAAATATGATTATCGGAAGGATGTGGCTAGCAAAACATGATGTGATCCCAGATTGCCGGCGTAACCTGCTACTCTACCCCAAGGAGAAAGACCCCCACCTCGCGACGGCCGACATCCCGGTGGATCAGGAAGTGATGTTGGTCAAGAATCCGTCTTTCCAACAGGGCGTTTTGAGGAGAGAAGCGTTGATGGCACGAGAAGACAAACGACGTCACGACGGCATGCTAGCTCAGGTTCGCACGGCCGGTCAGCCCATGTCGGAAGAGGAAACTCGTGCAATTCAGAGGCGTATCAAGGAATTGCAGGTCCTGGCGAAGTCCACCAAAAACCCGAAGACCGAGAAAATAATGCCAAGCAACTGAAAACCGAAGAGCATCAACCATGGGGAACCGCGCCAACCCACTAACGAGTCCCCCTAACAACAAAAACTGGACCAAATGAACTACGAACTCTACGATGGGCCCAAGATCGTCCAGATCAAGATGGAGGAAGCTCCCCCCGGGATGGAGAAGGCCAGGGGAGGAACCCTACCCATTGAGGGACGCGCAGGGTCCGTATTGTGTGAAGAAGATGTTCTCGTGGGTAAAAGAACGACCAAAGGACCTAGTGTTCGTCAGCTCTATCGCCTTTGATCATTATATCAAACAGGGAGAACTACCTGAGGCCACCAGTCTGTACGAAATCAACGGCCTCATTGAGAGTCTACAATCGGGAAGGGATCCGTTGGATTTGGACGAAGAAGAGCTCAAGCATCTGGTTAACGAAAGACTTCCAAGACGCTACGATTCCTATCGTGACGTGTTTGGCAAGATTGCCTCTGACACCCTGCCAGGGAAACGAGAGGATGTCGACCATAAGATCATCCTCGAGGATGGTAGAAGGCCAGAGGAGCTCGGATACAACCGCTTGTATAAGATGACCTTGGAAGAACTCAAGGAATACCGGAAGTACATTACCGATAACCTACAAACAGGCTTTATCGCAGCAAATTTCGCGCCCTGGGCGGCCCCGGTACTCTTTGTGCCCAAGGCAAATGGAGGACAGGTTCTGCGTGGATTACCGAAAGCTGAATGCCCTCTCGAAGAAAGAGCACTACCCCCTGTTTGATCGAGGAAACTCTCGCCCGCATTGGAAAGGCTAAAATCTTCACGAAGATCGATATTCGTCAAGTCTTCCACCGCATTCGCATGGATCCAGATTCCGAGGATCTGACAACCTTCCGGACACGGAATGGCGCATACAAATACAAGGTGCTGCCGTTCGGACTATCTAACGGTCCCTCATTATTTCAGAGATTCATTAACGATACTTTAATGGGCTATATTGACGTATTCTGCAACGCATATATCGACGACATCCTTATCTACTCCGGCAACGAAGTAGGCCATGAAATCCACGTCCGTAAAGTCTTGGATTGGCTGCGGGAAGCCGGACTGCAGGCAGATATTAAGAAATGCGAGTTCCATGTGACTGAAACCAAGTTCTTGGGCTTCATTATTGGTGTTGATGGCGTTCGCGTAGACCCTGATAAGGTGGCCTTGCACAAGTTAACGTGCAAAGACTTATCCAGCTTCCAGTGGACCGAGGATTGTCAACGGAGTTTTGACGAGTTGAAGGATAGACTGCTGGAGGCTCCCGTTCTGGCTTACTTTTCATACGAAAGAAAACCCGCGTTGAGACGGATGCTTCGGATAGTGTCTGCACTGGAGTGATGTCTCAATATCAGGAGGACGGAGAATGGCATCCGGTCGCGTTCCACTCCGAAACCATGGCTCCCGCAGAGTTGAACTACCAGATCCATGACAAGGAGCTGTTGGCGGTTGTGAGAGCCCTGGAGGTCTGGAGGCCGGAGTTGAAGGGAGTGAGAGAGTCTCCGTTCACCATCTAGACAGATCACCAAGCTCTGGAATACTTCAGCACCAAGAAGTTGCTCAATGGCCGTCAGGTCAGGTGGTCAGAGTTTTTGTCAGAATACCAGTTTCGGATGACTTATCGGGCCGGTAAGGATAAGGTGGTGGCAGATGTGCTGTCGAGGAAAGCGGAAGACCTGAAAACTGTGAAGGACAAGAAACAAGACCAACATACCCTTCGCCTCTCAAACAGTACGACGGCTACTTCGTGTTCGCCGGCGATAAACCGGACGAGACAGATCTGGCTTTGCTAGACGATGGAGAAGCACCATCTCCTCTCTCAGAATTGAAACTGCTGGACGAGCAGCTGACGGCAAACAGGGAGGACGAGTCTCTTTCGGTATATCAGAGCAAAGCAACCACGGAACCTGACAGTCGCTTCGAGTTAAACCAAAGGCTGTTAACCTATCAAGGCCGACTGGTGGTCCCCGAGACAGGCAACCTAGGCACCAGCGTGGGATGTGAGGCCTATTCGAGACTGGCTACGGCCCACCCAGGAAGGTTTTTTGTTGTTGTTGTTGTTGTTGTTGTTGTTGTTGTTGTTGTTGTTGTTGTTGTTGTTGTTGTTGTTATTTTAACGTCTACTTCCGCCTCCCGAAGGGCATGAGACGTGCGACAGTTACCGGAATAGATACAAGAAAGAGCCCAAATCCTCCCTCTATAACCCCAAAAAGTAGAGCGCAAACCACGGCTTAAAGCCAGATAAATTCGTTGCCCCCGAAAAGAGATACCTTAGTTAGGGGCTCCAATCAGCATTTGCTGCTCGGGCTGAGCCCTCCTGTCCGCGCCCGTGCACGGACTTCCACAAATCCCGTAGCTGATTTGAAGTAATAGAGGTCAACGCCGTTGGAGGGAAACCTCAAGGGGAGAAACCTCCAAAATTGGTCCGCCGTTCTCCCTTAGTTGAAAAGGAGATAGTCGATGTGGTTGTCGATATCATTGAGGATCGAGGAAGATATAGCGATTAGAATGCGGCCCAGCCGTTTTGGGTCCGGCAAGCGGCATCCTAAGGCAGAGTTTTCGAGGTGGTTGTCATTCGATGCGGCTTGTGCCCGGTGAACAGTACCATCCTCGGCGCCCCTTTATTTTCCTCGAGTAGTAGGTATTGTCGAAGAGCTCGGCTTCGAGAGCTACCGGCGTTGTCATAGACGGAGGTCAACTCTCCAGAATCCATCCGCCGAAGGTCGAAATGGTTGGTTAAGCCATTGATAGCTCTAAGGCACCCAAAGGCATCAAAGAAGGGTAGTTCTTGGCTTGGCCGCTAACAACCGACTAATAGCAGGTGCCAAGAAAAAATAATTTGGGGGAGAGTTGTGCCCACCCAGGAAGGAACAAGACTTGCGGAGTCTTACAAGGAAAATACTGGTGGCCGGGAATGATGGCGGACATCGATAGATACGTCAACAACTGTTGGACCTGCCGCTCTTTTAAGGTTCCGCGAGACAAGACACCCGGCAAGCTACACCCGATTCCGCTGGCGAAAGACTGTCGCGCTTGGCAATCTATATGCGTTGACTTCAAATCAATGCCCTTAGATAAGCTAGGTTTCAACAACGTTCTGATAATGGTAGACCGTTTCTCGAAGATGGTGTAGACGTGTCCCTGCAAGGATACTACCACTGCGAAGGATATGGCCTTCCTATATTACCAAGGCCCCTTTCGCGTCTTTGGCCCCCCCAAAGAAGTGATCAGTGACAATGGACCGCAGTTCATATCAGACTTCATCCAGGAATTGTCCTCCATATGGGGAACTGAATAGAAGCTGAGTTCGCGAGGGCATTTTCAAGCGGCTGGCCAGGCGGAGATTGTGTTACGTGGATCAGAGGCTTAGCTCATATGTCAATCACAATCAAGACAACTGGTCAGGAGCTTTGCCCCCGCTCGATACAGTACAGGCCTCATGGCCGCATGACAGCTTGGGCGGACTTTCCCCCCATGAAGTGGTATTTGGCTTCCCAATGCCCGCGCCATTCGACTGGTCCCTGGGGACAAATCTGGAAGACCTCCCTACCACTCGCGAGAAGTTGGCGAGGGGTCAGGCCCAGGAGATGGCCAAGACATTGCATAACTTTCAGGAGTCCGCCAGACCAGCTATTGCGAAGGCCCAAGAACGCCAGACCGTCCAGGCTAACCGGGGACGGCGCGAGCCAGACTTTGGAGTGGGCGACAGGGTGTTCATCATCAAGAAGGGATGGCCGACGGACCGGCCGAGTGACAAACTAGATTATCCGCAAACCCGAATCCCATAGCACATCAAGGCTATGAAGGGATACTCGTACGAGTTGGACTTTCCCGACACCTGGCGAGGCGCCCGAGTCTATCACGCCAGGCGGCTGAGGAAGGACCCAAACAACCCTTTACCTGGGCAGGCGAACGAGAATCCGACAAGCGAGATGGTAGGTGGGCGGGAGGAATGGGAGGTCGCCCGTATCCTCATCTCTAAGCTCTTGTATGGACGTCTTCATTACCAGTGGAATGGAAGGGTTGGGACCCAGACCCAAAGTGGTGGCCAGCGGGCGACTTCAACTCGCCCATGCGAATCAGAAAGTTCCACCGCGAAAATCCCAATAAACCGGGACCTCCAGTGCGACTGGAAATTTGGGAGAAGAACTGGTTGGAGGATAGGGAACAAGTCGATCATGCCGATGATGACAAGCCGGTCCAGCAGGGAAAGTCATTTGTGCGCAGGTCTGGCAGACTAGTGAAGAAGGGTTGAGAGGATGAGGGAAATTTCCGTAGCAGCGTGGGGGTAACAGACCACAAACTGCGTTCAATTTCACCCCAAGGGTGATTGTCCTCTGCCTGGAAAGCGGCCGCGGATTCGAACCCAGCTCGAGTCATTATTTTTGTACAATAGTTCTTGTTTTCTATTTTTTGACGGCTTTGGGGCTAAGCCTTTCATTGGAAGGGGGGTAATATCATGGCACTCGCGTTGTGGCTGGCTGCATCTAAGGCGGCTTTTGGGCGGTCAGCCTGGGCAGAACTCGCGCACCTTATTTTAAGGCGCACCTCCTCTTTTCTACTCTTGAGTTTTATTGATTTTTATTCACATCGACTTCTGTTGGCCCAGCCCTGCCTATTCCCAGAATTGTGTTGTCACAAATAGGAGGTTGTAGAATTTTGCAAGGATGCGATTCCGTAATTCTTTGTTAATTATAACGACTTTATACTTAAACCCTTTTTATAACAACGTATAAATTAATTATAAATACTGTTAATTCAATAGTTAGGTAGCTGCTACGCTTTTTAATTCCATTCATAATAATTGCGAAAGTGGTCGCTAAATAATGAACAGCTTCTTTGGTTTCCTCCGCTTTAAGTAATATATTCTTCGGACATTAATTTAATATAAGATCCAATACCCAGCGCTACTATATGTTACGAACCATGAGCAAGGAACACGGGCCAACCAAGCCACCGGTACATAACAGCCACATAAAGGCTGGGCAGTGTAACCATGAAAAGGAAGGAAGGCTCATGAAGGTAAGCCAGGCTCATAGAGACGAGCCAGGCTCAAGAAGATGAGCCAGCCCATAGGCGGTGAGTCAGCGCTAAGGGATTCACGTCTACGTGGACATCCGGAAACTAATATCTCGCAGAGGGCGAGCAAGTATAGAGGGACAACGGGAGAACTCAGATTATCAGATAGTTCGACAGTAGTCAATAGATCATTACATTGAGACCAGTACGCAAGCATACTTGTTGTGAATCCTTTGGCTTCACCGAACCACTCTGATAGTTACTACCATCAGCTATCTGATTTCGGCAGATCAGACTGCCGTTCGTCACGCTATATTAGAATCTATGTTCGTAAAGGATCAAATAGGTTTTTATTATCATTAACAAGGGTTTCCCTAGAATTATAAGGAATTCGAATTTAAGAACAATGTAAGGGTAAACGATCAATTTGTAACTGTAGGTATTCATTCCAGAATAAATAAACCGTGCAACTACCGCCCCTTCTATTTTTACGAAACGTCTTTTGATGACATTTTTGAATATAAAGATTATGGAACTTTGTTCAGTTTTGAACTATATTATAACAAATTACAATATAGTATTAGCAGCTTTCATGAAGGAATATGTAGCAATGATATTCATTATGCACGGCGTCGACACGGCGTGGTTGCAATAGAGAAGCGGAAGGGTTTTCATCCAGCTACGATACGGTTTTCCCCACCGACTAAGAATGGAAGCAGTACCGCATACTCACTGGGTAGACTATGTACATAGTTTAGCATAACAAGACAATATGTATATACATATAGTAATTTATATATCACAATTTCTTCCCCCTCTTCGTTCTTTTTGTTATGAATAATCTCCTCTTTTAGAATTACATCATGCATTTAGAACAGTGGGTTTACTGACTCTGTTTTAAATTTACTTTTATAGAGGATTCGTAATTCTTTACAACTATGAGGTATTTTGAATCTAAATAAACCTTTTTCTGTACCCACAATACAGCAAAGAAATTTTATTTAGAGAAAATCAAGCTTGTCTCTTAGGCAGTCCGTCGACCAGGTTTTTTTTTCAATAATAAAGACCTTATTAGATATCATAAAATGTGGCTATTCATAGTGGTAGTTTGCTTACTTTGTTTGCTTTTCCTATATTCCGGTAACTGTTTTTTGGCGAATTCGTAAACATTTTTTCATCATCACCTTAGTTTCCTTGCTGTTTTCCAAGATAGTTTCTGTGAACAGGGTGAACTACCACGAACGAATCAATGATGATCTATTATGTAGAGTTCAGACTGTGTAAAGTCTGGAGGTCTAAAAGTAGGGCAAGGGAGGTCCCTATGCGGTGTGGCCATGGCCAGAGGGAGCCATGGTTGGCCGCACGTGACACGGGACACCTCCAACACACCCCCGTAGACCGAAAGACTCTCTAATAGAGTCGAGATCCTATTTACATGGTGTTTGTTTACATGATGGTGGTTCCCTTGTGTTCAAGTCCAAGGAACCTTCTGCTGGACAAGGCCAATCAACTTCACGAACTTTGCGTGCTTATCCGCCTTCAATGCCTTCGTCAATCCGTCTGCTGGCATATCCTCCCCGGCCAAATGGATCACGTTGATTGCCTTCATTTCCGCCTGCTGAATTAACCACTTGTATCGTATATCGATCTAGCGGTTACGGGCCGGCACGTTTACGTTGAACACCCGATTCCTGGCATTCTCGCTGTCTGTGTAAAGGATCTGGTTGGTGTTGACTCCAAGACCCAGGTCTTTCAACATGCTTCCAATCCATTCCAGCGACTTCGCTGTAGGGACCAGATTCACGAACTCTGCCTCTGTCGTACCGGTTGTGACAAGGCTCTGCTTCTTAGATTTCCAGTGGATGGGACCGCAGGTAAGGAACACGACGTGCCCAGCTGTACTCTTTCTGTCTGGAATGTTGTCTGCAAAAGAGGCATCTGCATATGCCCTGAATTGCAGATCGAGGCGGCCAGCAGTCGGTGAGAAGCGTCCTCCCGGAACAATACCCAAATCTGAATGGCCAGTCAGGTAGTGATAAAGGTGCTTCATCACGGTAAGGTGACGATCGGTTGGCTTCGCATTACCCTCGCACAGTTTGCTGACGGTGAACGTGATGTCCGGTCGGGTACCAGTGGATAAGTAGTTTAACGAGCCTGTGCTCTTGATGTAGGCTTTCTGCTGACCCAGAAACTTCCCCACCCCCGTGGATTTTGACGTCCGGAGGCCAGGGTGTCTTTGTCGGGTGAAGGTCTTGTCCTTTGGCGAGGCCTTTCGTGAACTTGTCAATCATTGTCTTGGTGTATCGTTCTTGTGAGATAAAGACGGTACGCTCAGTTCGATTTCTGACGATATCAAAGCCTAAAAAGGTCCTAACTGGGCCCAGATGTTTGAGTTTGAACTTCTTTTCCAGGGTTCCTTTGATGTGGGTGCTAATCTTGAGGTTGGCTGCTGCC
Organism: Sordaria macrospora; assembly: GCF_033870435.1. Classification (NCBI taxonomy): domain Eukaryota; kingdom Fungi; phylum Ascomycota; class Sordariomycetes; order Sordariales; family Sordariaceae; genus Sordaria; species Sordaria macrospora. The sequence goes on along the minus strand of NC_089375.1, from coordinate 1,416,177 downwards.
AAGAGGAAGTCATCAACGTAAAGAACCATAATCACACCCAGGGTATTGTTCACCAGGAGGCACAAATCTGCACCTATGGGTGTGAAGCCTAGTGCTTTCAGGACTGGCAGTAAGGTCTCAAACCAAAAGAGGGGGCTGCGTTTTAGTCCATATAGGGCTCGAACCAACTGGCATACCCATGTGTGGCAATCCTTCTTTTCAAGACCAGTCGGTTGTTCAACGTAATACTTCTTGCCATCCTCAGGAACGAGGGCATTCAAGAAGGCGGTGTTGAAGTCGTATTGTTCGCACTCAAAATCGTTGATGGCCATGATGCAAAGGAAAAGTCTCACACTGACCGAGTTAGCGACGGCGGCGTAGATGTCCTGTAGATCCCATTTATTGTTATCAAAGTTGCCGCAGACTACCCATCTCGCTCGAGCCAAATACTCCTTCCAGTCGATATTGTACTTCTCATCATAAACCCATTTACCGGGCAAAACGTGCATTTCCGGGGTTCGCTTCACCAAAGAGTAGACTCCTGCATCCTCCAGGGCCTTGACTTGCTTTTCCATCGCTGGCAACCAGTATGATCTGTAGTTGGCCAGTTTGACAGCTTGGTTGTAGTTCTTGGGGATGGTACGGTCTATTTTAGCGCAAGGAAGGTCATAAAGCACCTCCATGGCTGTCAGGCAGTATTCGGGGATGCGAGTCACACGACTCGCTTCCGCGATGCCATGGAAGAAGGTGGGGAGTTCCGGGGTGGGATCAACAACGTTGTTGTTACTGTCAATGGCTCGCTGAACGTCGTACTTGAAACCGGGTGGCTTGGCCACTGAGCGGCGAGGTCTGCCTTTGCTTACCTCTGGAGATACTGCCGGAGCGGGTTCCTCAGAGGGTTGGCTTCCTTGTGCCTGCTCTGGCTTAGCTGGTTCATTTGCCGTGGTCTCTGGGTGTTGAGGTAATAGTACGCGGTGCAGAAGTAGGTGCGTAGGTGCTTGATTCATGGCTTAATTTCGTCCTTGGGGTAACCAGGAATGGCTCTGCAGAGTAGCTCATGTGGGCTTTTGCCTTCTGGATTTGCCTTTGAGGGCATCAGATTCATTACGGTAACAACGCTTTGAACAACAAAGGACCAGAGATGGGGTGGAATGTTGGGGTCGATTGTGAGGGCTCTGGAGCGCTCCATGATGATTGCTCTAGCTCTTTCTGATTTACCGTTCATCCATGGGGTGTGAGCAGTCGTCTTGTAGATCTGAACGCCCTCCTCGTTGGCCCATTTGTGTAGTTGACTGCTCTGAAACTCCTTGGTTGGAAGTCCCCATTCTGGTCCGCCGTCGAGTCCAACGACTTTGACTTTAAGACCTGTCTGGAGCTCAATCCATTTCTTGAACTGCTTCAGTTTAGTAGATGCCTCGCCCTTGGTTGTACAGAAGTCAACCCAGTGATGACCAGAGGCTTCACAAATGAAGTGGACACAGTATCGTTGTCCCAGATGGTTCGGGTGGTTGTGCTGAATGACGTCTCCACGGATAAACTGCACTGGAGTGATGGTTGTAACAGTATGCGCATGCTTGGGTATAGTATCAGTAGCCTTTGCGCGCATACAACCATCACAAAAGTGACCATGGGTATTGCTGAGGGTAATGCCAGCCTCTTGGCACGCCTTCATGACCTGCTCTCTTCCTGCGTGCATCATCCTCTTGTGCATAGTTGAATAGTTGATAGAAGCGAGCATGACGTCCTTAGTCTCGATTCTAGACTGGTTGAAGTTGAACGGCTGAATTACTGGAAGCACTACCAGCCCGTTGATGTAATCACATCGAATAGTGCACTTCTGGTTCTGGAGATGAATCTGGTTGGTCTTCATGTCCCAGATCAAGCCGCTTTCAAGCAGTGCCTTGGTTGATAGTAAGTTGGCTGGCGTCGAAGGAGAGTAGATGACGTCTTTGATACGGACTCGAACGTTGACTTTCTTGTTGGTTGGCATTGTTAACTCGACTGTGCCAATATGGTATGATAGGGTAACCGTGCCATCACCAATGGTGTGCTTGGCTGGTTCTGGTAAAGGTTGAAGGTCTGTAAACCATCTAACATGGTTGAAGATATTGGAGCCACAACCAGAGTCGTAGACTACCAAGTCTTTCATGGGGTTTGTTGCCTCAGGAGCCTGTTGGACTTCAGCGATATTACACGTTGAATGCTGTAATTGATACTTTGCAGTTGAGTTACTGGAATCAACGTGATTAGATCTCGCTATGGGCTCTAATGAAAATCCTTCTTGAAGTGAGCAAAGGTATGGCCTCCAAAGCCAAAGTTGCCAAAGAGCAGGGCAGAGCCGGTGGTTCCAGAGGTGGCCAAGCTAGTGTTGGTCGCTCCAATTGCCGCGGTAGTGACCGTGTTAGTAGAGTTGGCCTTTTTTCTCGATAGCTTCCTTCTTCTTGCTCCAGTTGGCGGGAGCCTTGTCGGGATCACACCACCAACAATCAGCTGTACGAGGGTTGCGATGATAACCGCAAGGGAAGTGCTTGAAGTCGTTACGCATGGACTGGCCGCAGTCCGAGCAGGTAACCTGCTTGTGGATCTTACGGTCCTTGTCGTTCTTGTTGTTTGAATCCTTCTTATCGTTAGTGCCGGCAGTGGAGGTTGTCTTCTTGACTTGGACGGTAAGGTTAGTCATGCGAGCCTCTGTGTTGCCAAGGGTTGACAAATGAGAGAGGAGTTGAAGGGTAGTGAGCTTGTCTTTGGCCATCTCTGCTGCCCAGAACTTGGCATCGACAGTGTACTGGCGTTTGACCATGTTGTAGAGATTGAGGACTTCAACCTTCTCGTTGATTTTCAGACCACACTCAGCGACGCGCTTGCGCAGAAGATCATAGCGAACAAGGAAAGAGGCCATGGAATCGAAGTTGGCACGACGAAGGGAGGTGTACTCTTCGAGGATATCCGCGCGAGCCTCGTTGGTAACCTTGCCAACGGTCTTGCGAATAAGATCGTAGAGATACTTGGGGTCAGTGCTGTCTTGGTCCCAGCCGTTGATACTGAGGGTAGTCGTAGCCTTGTCATCCTTGAGGGTGGCTTGAATGATCTTCATAGCCTTGGCTCTGTCGGTACGCCAGATCTTGTGCTCATCGGGTTCCTTGACCTTGTCTGGCTCAGCGACGTCCTTGGTGACATATTCGAGAAGGTCGGCGCATGCGAGCTCACAACGCAAGGCGCGGTTCCAGTTGGCAACGTTGGACTCGACCTTGAGGGGGATGAGGGAAGATATCTCGCCCATCGTGTAGTCGTTGTTAGTCATTAACAGAAGGAAAGGTAGAGGGGTGTTGGTGTTGGCTGGTGTACTTGACGGGCCGTGAATGGTTCTCAGGAAGTCGGTCGTCTTGGTTGACTTGACGACGCTGACTAGACGTGGGGGGGGGTTCGATCGCAGTCGTGTAGCGGTTGCTAAGATTACTTGAATGAGGTCGGTCGCTTGCGACGTTACTGGAGGGGTACTGTCGGTCGCGATGCAACGTCGAGGGCAATATTGGGGGTTTCTATCGGTTGCTGGCGACGTTGAGAAGGAGAGGGTATTGCTGGCCGCTGGCGCAATTAAGTGTTGACAATTGTTGCGTCGAGAGGGCTCATAACCTGTAAATAGGGTGAACGACCACGAACGAATCCAATGATGATGATGTATTGTTGTGTTCAGACTGTGCAAGTCTGGAGGTCTAAAACTATGGCAAGGAAGGTCCCTATGCAGTGGGGTTATGGCCAGCCGCACGTGACACGGGACGCCTCCAACACAATATATATATATATATATATATTTATAGTAAATAATTTCCTTCTATTAAATACATTATTTGATAGAACTTGTCACGGCGCTAGCGGACCACTACATCACTAGGCTATGTGGCAAAAGGATACAAGTAACCGAAGCTGGAAATTCGGTCGCTCAAGTGGTCTTATATAGTTGTGATGGCAGTTGAGAGGCACAACTGCAAGGCTGCCATCATAGAACTTATTATAACGGGGACAGTACAGTTAATACGGGCGCTAATCCCATAATTGAATTATAGTTCTACAAAGAAGGAAAGGTTTATCCAAAAAGCGGTTCTACCGCAGGAGTAAGGGTTCAATGTAGGCGGCACCGGCGGGACAGCCACGGCGCCACATATCAGCACTGGTTGAAAACCAGAGCTACAGTTCCCGGGCGACAGCCCCATGACATTTGCAGGCAAATATTCCTCAAGAGGCTTAGTTGCGCTGTACCTGACTTGGCGCTAAGAGCTTTCGTTGTTACTAGGTTCCGTAATACCCTTTACAATAGGAACCTTTAATCAGTACTAAGGTAAGTAGTAGGGTACTAAGTATAAGGGCGGTAGTAAGTATAGCTAGCCGGCGCTATTATATTACCCCTCGCTTCCATGAAAAATTCATCCGCGAATTTCATCATAATATATACAACTGTTCTCCTACTTTTCTAAAACCCTCCTTAGTTATTATATTCCTTTGGATTTTGATAACTCGTTATCCTTGTATTCTTCGAAACTCTCATTAAACAAATTAATTAGTTATTTAAATAGGCTTGGGACGTCCGAATAAGCCTCGTAAAATCTTTAAAGCTTTTACAGCGCGTATTTTTGTTTTGAAATTGAATAATATTCCGGGTTTAACTCCTAGCCTTTTGAATTCCTATAATAATGGAATTTCCCGTATATCATTTTTAAAGTTGCTAATTCTATGGATTTTTTATTCATGGTTTTTATTTTCGTCAATGTTAATTAGTCCCGGGTATTCACCGGCCGATTCATACAATGGATTGTTATCATGCTGTTTTAGGCAGTCCGTATAAGATTGTGACGAACGGCAGTCTGGTCTGCCTAAATGAGATAGCTGAAGGTAGTAACTATCAGAGTCGTCCGGTGAAGCCAAAGGGTTCACAACAAGTATGCTCGTAATACTGGTCTCGGTGATAATGATCTATTGACTACTGTCGAACTATCTGACAATCTGAGTTCTCCCGTAGTCCCGTTATACCTGCTCGCCCTCTGCGAGATATCTGTTTCCGGATGTCCACGTAGACGTGAACCCCATAGCGTGTGGTTTACAAGCTGGCTCGACTCCCCAGAGCCCTTGCCTGCCCAGAGCTCTTTTCCTGCCTCTGGTTACACTGCCTAGCTTACGCGTGGCTGTTGTGTACCGGTGGCTTGGTTGGCCCGTGCCCGTCATTATCAGCTCGTAACAAAGATGTATCGGAGCTTTTTTTATTTCAAAATAGCTCAAAAGAATGAAAATATTTCATTATCTCGATAATTTTATAGTAATTGCAAATAGTAACAAAAACCACCTTATTTATCAAGCGAAAAAAAAGTAAATTAACCCCGGTTAATAAAGATAATTCGTTTCCAAAGATCGAAATTGGAATTATATGGTTTTTTATTCGAATACTGGGCTAACACTTCTTTATAACTTTGTAATTTAGGCGCAAATGGTTTCCGTAAAACCATAAAGTATACTACTAACATTAGGTTTCAATTAATTATGATATATTTAATTTTAAAATCCCCTAATCAAATATATCATTTTCAGTCGAAAGGTATTCGTATTTGGTAGCTAAATAGTTTTATATAGAAATAAGTTATTACTATCCCAAATAGGTTATCTTAAACGCCATTAAAAGTGGAAATTACTTCAAATTAATTATTTCAATAGGAGGAAACGAAAGAATAAAATCGGTAGTTGAAGGAAGCGTTTGTAACCATATTTTATTTAATTGTTTAATTATAGTTAGTGGTATTGAGGTTCTATTTTATTCTTATAAGCTTCAATATCCTACATTGTCTTATTACGCTAAACTATTTACATAGTCTACCCAGTGGCTATGCGGTGCTGCTTCCGTTCTTAGTCGGTGGGAAAAACCGTACCGTAGCCGGATGAAAACCCTCCGCTTCTCTATTGCAACGACGCCGTGTCGACGCCGTGCCTTCGATGTTTATCTTCTTCTCGGTATGACCTCACCGTCATTCCCGAGGCCCGATCTTTGATTCCGCTGCGTGGTTCCCCGACCGTACTCCCGCTCTCCAGAATCAAAGATCAATCTGAATTCCCTAGTAGCTCTTCTGCTTCCTTCGCTTGTTCGATCTTCACTGCCAGCCTGTACTCCTGCAGTCGTCCCTGTTGTAAAGCCCAGCGAAGGATTCGTTCCGCCCCCGCCACTGTCTTGAGTTCGTCGTGGAGTTGTTCAATGTTTGTCGGCCACGTTGGGTCTCCCCGTAACCATGTGCTTTCCGTTTCTCTACATTCCAAGACAATATGTTCGAACGTCTCCTTCGCTAACCCGCACCGGCAGTACGGTGTTGTCACCTCCGACACTCTTCTCCCGAAGAGGAACGCCCGTAAGCCTATCTTGCCCGTTCTGATTTGCACCAGGAGTGAGCTCATAGCCTTCGAGAGGTAGTGCGGAGATGACTTCTCATCCGTACTGGGCCGTGTGTGGTACTGCAGCGTGGTTCCATCGAACCGCGCACGCGCCTCTGCGGCACTCAGCTTCTTCCTTTTGCTCATCGCCTCGGCTACCCTAACGTGCCACCTCGCTATCCACTCTCTCCGAGTTGGCACCCCGCGAGAAAGGACACTTTTTCGTATGCCCACTAGTCACCTACCGCAACCTGAACGCGGCAGAAGACACGCCGAAGGCCTTCGGCACAAGCTACGCAACATTTCTCACAAGGATTCAAGCCCTCAAGGACGAGGAATACACACACGTCCAGGTATTAGGAGGAGGAGGAGGCTACCAGGGGATAAGGGTGGCGAGAGCGGAAACCCCCGACCCGGAAGACGAGCCACTGCCATTCGCAGAGGTGCTTGGTCTCCCGGGATCAGGAGGCCTGGAATAAAAGTGGAGACACACAGAAAGGATTAGGGTTTTTCCAGCCCACGGCCACGCTAGCGCCTGACCTAAGAGGCTTTTTTCCCGCACTTATGTACCTATGCCCAGCCGCCGTCGCGGGCACGACTTACTATCTAGTATTGGTAGAACGTAGTCGAAAAGTTCATTTATTCATTCATTCATTCATTCATACCCACTGGGTAGAAGAAGAAGAAGAAGAATGAATTTTTCGACCTAGTTCTACCAATCTATGATAATGGGTCGTGCCCGCGGCGGCGGCTGGGCATAGGTACATCGGTCGGGAAAAACCCTCGGGCACCTTCCCGGGGGTGGAAAACCCTGTTGTTTCTAACTACTGCGTCCGGTTCCCCTCACTCCCCTCCTTCCTCCTCCTCCTCCATCTCCGTGTCCTCCTCCAGCCTTCCCACCTTTCGTCCGTCGTAGTTGATTCCTTCCAGTTCGGCCAGTGCGTGTCCCGGCATTTCGAAGGGTAGTGGTTCATCGTCTGGGTCCGGGGTCTCCGGCCTGATCGTTCTGATGCCGTAGATACTGCCGTCCGCCCTAGCGCGGGCGCCGGTGTATCCATCGGCCTTGAGATTGTGTATCCTGTTTAGGTAAGTGGCGTAGTTTGAGCCGAAGGCACTGGGGGTGTCTTTCGTCGCCAGTGGGTTCTTGTAGGCCACGAGTGGGCATAGTGCGAAGTGTCCTTTCTCGAGGGGTTCTCCGCAGAAGCAGTTCTTGTATGCTTCGGGGGGGTGGTTGAAACGGTCATGGTACGAGTGGAAGTCGTAGTGTCCGGTCTTCTCTCCTATCCACCTCGCGAGGTATGACCGCGGGAGGTCGAGGTAGGGGTTGTCGTGGTGCCAGGGGGTGTCCTGGAGGTATGGCGGTCTGTGGGTCTGCCAGTACAGGTCGGGGTCTGCTTCCGGTGGAAGTGTCTGTATGTGGGGGCTTTTGGGCGGGGCCTCCGCCCCCGGCACTGGGTAGAGTATGTAAATAGTTTAGCTTGATAAGACAATGTGTATATAATGCCAAAATCAGCCTTTCTAAATCGACTTACTTATTAACTCCAATATAATTACGTAACGCCCCCTCAGGGCCTCTCTATTAACAACGCGCTTAATAGTATAGCAATTATATCCTTAAGCAAAGGTTTCGCCTCCCCTAGTAAAATTATTATTACAAGTTAACCAATATCCTTTCAAAGACTTTTTAATACAATAGTCTCATAGCTATTTCTTTATTTAGTTCTGAACTTCCAGCATATACTTACGGCGTAACAGGGGACACTGGGAGGCAGGCGTAGCGGCTAGGTCTTGGACTCGTGGGCACAAGAAGTGTGTTGATTGTGTTAAGCTCAGGAGACAAGAAAGGAAAAGAAATGTGGAGGGCTAAATACAATGGTGGTGTGAGCTCATGGACCCACATAACAAGGGCCAGCGAATGGCAGAGGTGGGACAGGCCCCACCACAACACGCCCCCGTGGCCCGAAACAGCTCTTAGGGGTCCATCATCATGTAAACAAACAGACTCCCATGGTGTTGGGATCAACCCATGGTTATAACCTTCTTTCGAGCCTTCATCCATGGAATCTCCTTCTCCTCCAATCCCAGCAATCCTACGAATCTTGCGTGCTTGTCCGCTTTCAGTGGTTTTGTCAGTCCATCCGCAATCATATCCTCGCCCTTGATATGTAAAATGTCGAACTCTTTTGCTTCCACCTGTTCCATGATCCATTTGAACCGTACATCTATACATCGGTTACGACCAGCATTGTTTCGATTCAACACCCGGTCCCTGGCGTTCTTGCTGTCCGTGTAAAGGATTTTCAAAGGCGGTTGGCCGTATCCCAGTTCCTCCATCACATGTGCAATCCACTGAAGTGACTTGGCTGTTGGAACAAGGTTGGTAAACTCTGCCTCCGTCGTGCTCGTCGTGACAAATGCCTACTTCTTTGACTTCCAGTAGACTGGGCCGCCGGCAATGAATACGATATGCCCGCCAGTGCTGTGACGAGTCATGGGGTCATCAGCATAGGAAGCATCCCCGAATGCCTTCATGTCCATGTTTGGTGGTGACAGCTTTCCTCCCAGTACGATTCCCACATCGGTATTTTTGATCAAGTACCGAAACGGGTGCTTCATCACTGTCAGCAAATCCGCTGTCGGCTTCACATTGGCCTCGCATAACTTATTGATGGTAAACGTAATATCGGGACGGGTATCCATCGAAAGATAGCTCAAGCTGCCCGTCTTCTTGATGTAGGACTTCTGTTGGTCTGGCAGCTCATCACCCGTCTTGTGGTCGCCAACCTTGACGTCTTGAGGCCATGGGGTGTTGACTCCATACAAATCGTCATATTCGAACTTCGTAATCAACGCTCTGGTGTATCTGGCTTGAGAGACAAAGACAGTTCGTTCTGGCCGATTTCTAACAACATCGAATCCCAGGAAGGTCTTCACTTCGCCCATATGCTTGAGTTTAAAGTGTTGAAGGAGCTGGTCCCTGATCTCGAAGATTGCCGTTATTGATGGTGCCGCAATCAGAAAGTCGTCCACATATAATACCAGAAGTGCTCCCTTTTCCCTATTGCTGAACAGGCAAGTATCCGAGCTCACTGGTTCAAAGCCCAATCCTCTCAAGGTCGGCAATAAGGTATTAAACCAATAAAGAGGACTGGCTGTCAATTCATACAGAGCTCTTTTTAGTAGGCAAACCAAGCGATTTACACCCCCTTGGTCCTTTTTCCAAACCAGTCGGTTGCTCCACGTAATACCGCTTTTCTGCAGGTATGGGGGCGTTTAATAACGCCGTATTGAAGTCAAACTGATGGCACTCGAGGTCCAGGACTGCCATGGTGCAAGGAAGATCTTTACGCTCGCTGCGTTTGCCACAACCGCGTAGACATCTTCAATATCCCATGAGCCTTGCTCAAAGTTGCCACAAGCCACCCATCGTGCCCTTGGGTCCATTGTCTTCAAGTCCAGGTTTTCTTTCTCACCATAAACCCATTTCCCAGGGAGTACTTCCATGCCTGGTTCAAAAGGAACCAGACCATAAACACCCCTCTCCTCCAATGCTGCCAACTGCTTCTCCATAGCCGGCTTCCAGTATATCTCGAAGTTTGGGCTCGAAAGAAGGTTATAACCATGGGTTGATCCCAACACCATGGGAGTCTGTTTGTTTACATGATGATGGACCCCTAAGAGCTGTTTCGGGCCACGGGGGCGTGTTGTGGTGGGGCCTGTCCCACCTCTGCCATTCGCTGGCCCTTGTTATGTGGGTCCATGAGCTCACACCACCATTGTATTTAGCCCTCCACATTTCTTTTCCTTTCTTGTCTCCTGAGCTTAACACAATCAACACACTTCTTGTGCCCACGAGTCCAAGACCTAGCCGCTACGCCTGCCTCCCAGTGTCCCCTGTTACGCCGTAAGTATATGCTGGAAGTTCAGAACTAAATAAAGAAATAGCTATGAGACTATTGTATTAAAAAGTCTTTGAAAGGATATTGGTTAACTTGTAATAATAATTTTACTAGGGGAGGCGAAACCTTTGCTTAAGGATATAATTGCTATACTATTAAGCGCGTTGTTAATAGAGAGGCCCTGAGGGGGCGTTACGTAATTATATTGGAGTTAATAAGTAAGTCGATTTAGAAAGGCTGATTTTGGCATTATATACACATTGTCTTATCAAGCTAAACTATTTACATACTCTACCCAGTGCCGGGGGCGGAGGCCCCGCCCAAAAGCCCCCACATACAGACACTTCCACCGGAAGCAGACCCCGACCTGTACTGGCAGACCCACAGACCGCCATACCTCCAGGACACCCCCTGGCACCACGACAACCCCTACCTCGACCTCCCGCGGTCATACCTCGCGAGGTGGATAGGAGAGAAGACCGGACACTACGACTTCCACTCGTACCATGACCGTTTCAACCACCCCCCCGAAGCATACAAGAACTGCTTCTGCGGAGAACCCCTCGAGAAAGGACACTTCGCACTATGCCCACTCGTGGCCTACAAGAACCCACTGGCGACGAAAGACACCCCCAGTGCCTTCGGCTCAAACTACGCCACTTACCTAAACAGGATACACAATCTCAAGGCCGATGGATACACCGGCGCCCGCGCTAGGGCGGACGGCAGTATCTACGGCATCAGAACGATCAGGCCGGAGACCCCGGACCCAGACGATGAACCACTACCCTTCGAAATGCCGGGACACGCACTGGCCGAACTGGAAGGAATCAACTACGACGGACGAAAGGTGGGAAGGCTGGAGGAGGACACGGAGATGGAGGAGGAGGAGGAAGGAGGGGAGTGAGGGGAACCGGACGCAGTAGTTAGAAACAACAGGGTTTTCCACCCCCGGGAAGGTGCCCGAGGGTTTTTCCCGACCGATGTACCTATGCCCAGCCGCCGCCGCGGGCACGACCCATTATCATAGATTGGTAGAACTAGGTCGAAAAATTCATTCTTCTTCTTCTTCTTCTACCCAGTGGGTATGAATGAATGAATGAATGAATAAATGAACTTTTCGACTACGTTCTACCAATACTAGATAGTAAGTCGTGCCCGCGACGGCGGCTGGGCATAGGTACATAAGTGCGGGAAAAAAGCCTCTTAGGTCAGGCGCTAGCGTGGCCGTGGGCTGGAAAAACCCTAATCCTTTCTGTGTGTCTCCACTTTTATTCCAGGCCTCCTGATCCCGGGAGACCAAGCACCTCTGCGAATGGCAGTGGCTCGTCTTCCGGGTCGGGGGTTTCCGCTCTCGCCACCCTTATCCCCTGGTAGCCTCCTCCTCCTCCTAATACCTGGACGTGTGTGTATTCCTCGTCCTTGAGGGCTTGAATCCTTGTGAGAAATGTTGCGTAGCTTGTGCCGAAGGCCTTCGGCGTGTCTTCTGCCGCGTTCAGGTTGCGGTAGGTGACTAGTGGGCATACGAAAAAGTGTCCTTTCTCGCGGGGTGCCAACTCGGAGAGAGTGGATAGCGAGGTGGCACGTTAGGGTAGCCGAGGCGATGAGCAAAAGGAAGAAGCTGAGTGCCGCAGAGGCGCGTGCGCGGTTCGATGGAACCACGCTGCAGTACCACACACGGCCCAGTACGGATGAGAAGTCATCTCCGCACTACCTCTCGAAGGCTATGAGCTCACTCCTGGTGCAAATCAGAACGGGCAAGATAGGCTTACGGGCGTTCCTCTTCGGGAGAAGAGTGTCGGAGGTGACAACACCGTACTGCCGGTGCGGGTTAGCGAAGGAGACGTTCGAACATATTGTCTTGGAATGTAGAGAAACGGAAAGCACATGGTTACGGGGAGACCCAACGTGGCCGACAAACATTGAACAACTCCACGACGAACTCAAGACAGTGGCGGGGGCGGAACGAATCCTTCGCTGGGCTTTACAACAGGGACGACTGCAGGAGTACAGGCTGGCAGTGAAGATCGAACAAGCGAAGGAAGCAGAAGAGCTACTAGGGAATTCAGATTGATCTTTGATTCTGGAGAGCGGGAGTACGGTCGGGGAACCACGCAGCGGAATCAAAGATCGGGCCTCGGGAATGACGGTGAGGTCATACCGAGAAGAAGATAAACATCGAAGGCACGGCGTCGACACGGCGTCGTTGCAATAGAGAAGCGGAGGGTTTTCATCCGGCTACGGTACGGTTTTTCCCACCGACTAAGAACGGAAGCAGCACCGCATAGCCACTGGGTAGACTATGTAAATAGTTTAGCGTAATAAGACAATGTAGGATATTGAAGCTTATAAGAATAAAATAGAACCTCAATACCACTAACTATAATTAAACAATTAAATAAAATATGGTTACAAACGCTTCCTTCAACTACCGATTTTATTCTTTCGTTTCCTCCTATTGAAATAATTAATTTGAAGTAATTTCCACTTTTAATGGCGTTTAAGATAACCTATTTGGGATAGTAATAACTTATTTCTATATAAAACTATTTAGCTACCAAATACGAATACCTTTCGACTGAAAATGATATATTTGATTAGGGGATTTTAAAATTAAATATATCATAATTAATTGAAACCTAATGTTAGTAGTATACTTTATGGTTTTACGGAAACCATTTGCGCCTAAATTACAAAGTTATAAAGAAGTGTTAGCCCAGTATTCGAATAAAAAACCATATAATTCCAATTTCGATCTTTGGAAACGAATTATCTTTATTAACCGGGGTTAATTTACTTTTTTTCGCTTGATAAATAAGGTGGTTTTTGTTACTATTTGCAATTACTATAAAATTATCGAGATAATGAAATATTTTCATTCTTTTGAGCTATTTTGAAATAAAAAAAGCTCCGATACATCTTTGTTACGAGCTGATAATGACGGGCACGGGCCAACCAAGCCACCGGTACACAACAGCCACGCGTAAGCTAGGCAGTGTAACCAGAGGCAGGAAAAGAGCTCTGGGCAGGCAAGGGCTCTGGGGAGTCGAGCCAGCTTGTAAACCACACGCTATGGGGTTCACGTCTACGTGGACATCCGGAAACAGATATCTCGCAGAGGGCGAGCAGGTATAACGGGACTACGGGAGAACTCAGATTGTCAGATAGTTCGACAGTAGTCAATAGATCATTATCACCGAGACCAGTATTACGAGCATACTTGTTGTGAACCCTTTGGCTTCACCGGACGACTCTGATAGTTACTACCTTCAGCTATCTCATTTAGGCAGACCAGACTGCCGTTCGTCACAATCTTATACGGACTGCCTAAAACAGCATGATAACAATCCATTGTATGAATCGGCCGGTGAATACCCGGGACTAATTAACATTGACGAAAATAAAAACCATGAATAAAAAATCCATAGAATTAGCAACTTTAAAAATGATATACGGGAAATTCCATTATTATAGGAATTCAAAAGGCTAGGAGTTAAACCCGGAATATTATTCAATTTCAAAACAAAAATACGCGCTGTAAAAGCTTTAAAGATTTTACGAGGCTTATTCGGACGTCCCAAGCCTATTTAAATAACTAATTAATTTGTTTAATGAGAGTTTCGAAGAATACAAGGATAACGAGTTATCAAAATCCAAAGGAATATAATAACTAAGGAGGGTTTTAGAAAAGTAGGAGAACAGTTGTATATATTATGATGAAATTCGCGGATGAATTTTTCATGGAAGCGAGGGGTAATATAATAGCGCCGGCTAGCTATACTTACTACCGCCCTTATACTTAGTACCCTACTACTTACCTTAGTACTGATTAAAGGTTCCTATTGTAAAGGGTATTACGGAACCTAGTAACAACGAAAGCTCTTAGCGCCAAGTCAGGTACAGCGCAACTAAGCCTCTTGAGGAATATTTGCCTGCAAATGTCATGGGGCTGTCGCCCGGGAACTGTAGCTCTGGTTTTCAACCAGTGCTGATATGTGGCGCCGTGGCTGTCCCGCCGGTGCCGCCTACATTGAACCCTTACTCCTGCGGTAGAACCGCTTTTTGGATAAACCTTTCCTTCTTTGTAGAACTATAATTCAATTATGGGATTAGCGCCCGTATTAACTGTACTGTCCCCGTTATAATAAGTTCTATGATGGCAGCCTTGCAGTTGTGCCTCTCAACTGCCATCACAACTATATAAGACCACTTGAGCGACCGAATTTCCAGCTTCGGTTACTTGTATCCTTTTGCCACATAGCCTAGTGATGTAGTGGTCCGCCAGCGCCGTGACAAGTTCTATCAAATAATGTATTTAATAGAAGGAAATTATTTACTATAAATATATATATATATATATATATTGTGTTGGAGGCGTCCCGTGTCACGTGCGGCTGGCCATAACCCCACTGCATAGGGACCTTCCTTGCCATAGTTTTAGACCTCCAGACTTGCACAGTCTGAACACAACAATACATCATCATCATTGGATTCGTTCGTGGTCGTTCACCCTATTTACAGGTTATGAGCCCTCTCGACGCAACAATTGTCAACACTTAATTGCGCCAGCGGCCAGCAATACCCTCTCCTTCTCAACGTCGCCAGCAACCGATAGAAACCCCCAATATTGCCCTCGACGTTGCATCGCGACCGACAGTACCCCTCCAGTAACGTCGCAAGCGACCGACCTCATTCAAGTAATCTTAGCAACCGCTACACGACTGCGATCGAACCCCCCCCACGTCTAGTCAGCGTCGTCAAGTCAACCAAGACGACCGACTTCCTGAGAACCATTCACGGCCCGTCAAGTACACCAGCCAACACCAACACCCCTCTACCTTTCCTTCTGTTAATGACTAACAACGACTACACGATGGGCGAGATATCTTCCCTCATCCCCCTCAAGGTCGAGTCCAACGTTGCCAACTGGAACCGCGCCTTGCGTTGTGAGCTCGCATGCGCCGACCTTCTCGAATATGTCACCAAGGACGTCGCTGAGCCAGACAAGGTCAAGGAACCCGATGAGCACAAGATCTGGCGTACCGACAGAGCCAAGGCTATGAAGATCATTCAAGCCACCCTCAAGGATGACAAGGCTACGACTACCCTCAGTATCAACGGCTGGGACCAAGACAGCACTGACCCCAAGTATCTCTACGATCTTATTCGCAAGACCGTTGGCAAGGTTACCAACGAGGCTCGCGCGGATATCCTCGAAGAGTACACCTCCCTTCGTCGTGCCAACTTCGATTCCATGGCCTCTTTCCTTGTTCGCTATGATCTTCTGCGCAAGCGCGTCGCTGAGTGTGGTCTGAAAATCAACGAGAAGGTTGAAGTCCTCAATCTCTACAACATGGTCAAACGCCAGTACACTGTCGATGCCAAGTTCTGGGCAGCAGAGATGGCCAAAGACAAGCTCACTACCCTTCAACTCCTCTCTCATTTGTCAACCCTTGGCAACACAGAGGCTCGCATGACTAACCTTACCGTCCAAGTCAAGAAGACAACCTCCACTGCCGGCACTAACGATAAGAAGGATTCAAACAACAAGAACGACAAGGACCGTAAGATCCACAAGCAGGTTACCTGCTCGGACTGCGGCCAGTCCATGCGTAACGACTTCAAGCACTTCCCTTGCGGTTATCATCGCAACCCTCGTACAGCTGATTGTTGGTGGTGTGATCCCGACAAGGCTCCCGCCAACTGGAGCAAGAAGAAGGAAGCTATCGAGAAAAAGGCCAACTCTACTAACACGGTCACTACCGCGGCAATTGGAGCGACCAACACTAGCTTGGCCACCTCTGGAACCACCGGCTCTGCCCTGCTCTTTGGCAACTTTGGCTTTGGAGGCCATACCTTTGCTCACTTCAAGAAGGATTTTCATTAGAGCCCATAGCGAGATCTAATCACGTTGATTCCAGTAACTCAACTGCAAAGTATCAATTACAGCATTCAACGTGTAATATCGCTGAAGTCCAACAGGCTCCTGAGGCAACAAACCCCATGAAAGACTTGGTAGTCTACGACTCTGGTTGTGGCTCCAATATCTTCAACCATGTTAGATGGTTTACAGACCTTCAACCTTTACCAGAACCAGCCAAGCACACCATTGGTGATGGCACGGTTACCCTATCATACCATATTGGCACAGTCGAGTTAACAATGCCAACCAACAAGAAAGTCAACGTTCGAGTCCGTATCAAAGACGTCATCTACTCTCCTTCGACGCCAGCCAACTTACTATCAACCAAGGCACTGCTTGAAAGCGGCTTGATCTGGGACATGAAGACCAACCAGATTCATCTCCAGAACCAGAAGTGCACTATTCGATGTGATTACATCAACGGGCTGGTAGTGCTTCCAGTAATTCAGCCGTTCAACTTCAACCAGTCTAGAATCGAGACTAAGGACGTCATGCTCGCTTCTATCAACTATTCAACTATGCACAAGAGGATGATGCACGCAGGAAGAGAGCAGGTCATGAAGGCGTGCCAAGAGGCTGGCATTACCCTCAGCAATACCCATGGTCACTTTTGTGATGGTTGTATGCGCGCAAAGGCTACTGATACTATACCCAAGCATGCGCATACTGTTACAACCATCACTCCAGTGCAGTTTATCCGTGGAGACGTCATTCAGCACAACCACCCGAACCATCTGGGACAACGATACTGTGTCCACTTCATTTGTGAAGCCTCTGGTCATCACTGGGTTGACTTCTGTACAACCAAGGGCGAGGCATCTACTAAACTGAAGCAGTTCAAGAAATGGATTGAGCTCCAGACAGGTCTTAAAGTCAAAGTCGTTGGACTCGACGGCGGACCAGAATGGGGACTTCCAACCAAGGAGTTTCAGAGCAGTCAACTACACAAATGGGCCAACGAGGAGGGCGTTCAGATCTACAAGACGACTGCTCACACCCCATGGATGAACGGTAAATCAGAAAGAGCTAGAGCAATCATCATGGAGCGCTCCAGAGCCCTCACAATCGACCCCAACATTCCACCCCATCTCTGGTCCTTTGTTGTTCAAAGCGTTGTTACCGTAATGAATCTGATGCCCTCAAAGGCAAATCCAGAAGGCAAAAGCCCACATGAGCTACTCTGCAGAGCCATTCCTGGTTACCCCAAGGACGAAATTAAGCCATGAATCAAGCACCTACGCACCTACTTCTGCACCGCGTACTATTACCTCAACACCCAGAGACCACGGCAAATGAACCAGCTAAGCCAGAGCAGGCACAAGGAAGCCAACCCTCTGAGGAACCCGCTCCGGCAGTATCTCCAGAGGTAAGCAAAGGCAGACCTCGCCGCTCAGTGGCCAAGCCACCCGGTTTCAAGTACGACGTTCAGCGAGCCATTGACAGTAACAACAACGTTGTTGATCCCACCCCGGAACTCCCCACCTTCTTCCATGGCATCGCGGAAGCGAGTCGTGTGACTCGCATCCCCGAATACTGCCTGACAGCCATGGAGGTGCTTTATGACCTTCCTTGCGCTAAAATAGACCGTACCATCCCCAAGAACTACAATCAAGCTGTCAAACTGGCCAACTACAGATCATACTGGTTGCCAGCGATGGAAAAGCAAGTCAAGGCCCTGGAGGATGCAGGAGTCTACTCTTTGGTGAAGCGAACCCCGGAAATGCACGTTTTGCCCGGTAAATGGGTTTATGATGAGAAGTACAATATCGACTGGAAGGAGTATTTGGCTCGAGCGAGATGGGTAGTCTGCGGCAACTTTGATAACAATAAATGGGATCTACAGGACATCTACGCCGCCGTCGCTAACTCGGTCAGTGTGAGACTTTTCCTTTGCATCATGGCCATCAACGATTTTGAGTGCGAACAATACGACTTCAACACCGCCTTCTTGAATGCCCTCGTTCCTGAGGATGGCAAGAAGTATTACGTTGAACAACCGACTGGTCTTGAAAAGAAGGATTGCCACACATGGGTATGCCAGTTGGTTCGAGCCCTATATGGACTAAAACGCAGCCCCCTCTTTTGGTTTGAGACCTTACTGCCAGTCCTGAAAGCACTAGGCTTCACACCCATAGGTGCAGATTTGTGCCTCCTGGTGAACAATACCCTGGGTGTGATTATGGTTCTTTACGTTGATGACTTCCTCTTGGCAGCAGCCAACCTCAAGATTAGCACCCACATCAAAGGAACCCTGGAAAAGAAGTTCAAACTCAAACATCTGGGCCCAGTTAGGACCTTTTTAGGCTTTGATATCGTCAGAAATCGAACTGAGCGTACCGTCTTTATCTCACAAGAACGATACACCAAGACAATGATTGACAAGTTCACGAAAGGCCTCGCCAAAGGACAAGACCTTCACCCGACAAAGACACCCTGGCCTCCGGACGTCAAAATCCACGGGGGTGGGGAAGTTTCTGGGTCAGCAGAAAGCCTACATCAAGAGCACAGGCTCGTTAAACTACTTATCCACTGGTACCCGACCGGACATCACGTTCACCGTCAGCAAACTGTGCGAGGGTAATGCGAAGCCAACCGATCGTCACCTTACCGTGATGAAGCACCTTTATCACTACCTGACTGGCCATTCAGATTTGGGTATTGTTCCGGGAGGACGCTTCTCACCGACTGCTGGCCGCCTCGATCTGCAATTCAGGGCATATGCAGATGCCTCTTTTGCAGACAACATTCCAGACAGAAAGAGTACAGCTGGGCACGTCGTGTTCCTTACCTGCGGTCCCATCCACTGGAAATCTAAGAAGCAGAGCCTTGTCACAACCGGTACGACAGAGGCAGAGTTCGTGAATCTGGTCCCTACAGCGAAGTCGCTGGAATGGATTGGAAGCATGTTGAAAGACCTGGGTCTTGGAGTCAACACCAACCAGATCCTTTACACAGACAGCGAGAATGCCAGGAATCGGGTGTTCAACGTAAACGTGCCGGCCCGTAACCGCTAGATCGATATACGATACAAGTGGTTAATTCAGCAGGCGGAAATGAAGGCAATCAACGTGATCCATTTGGCCGGGGAGGATATGCCAGCAGACGGATTGACGAAGGCATTGAAGGCGGATAAGCACGCAAAGTTCGTGAAGTTGATTGGCCTTGTCCAGCAGAAGGTTCCTTGGACTTGAACACAAGGGAACCACCATCATGTAAACAAACACCATGTAAATAGGATCTCGACTCTATTAGAGAGTCTTTCGGTCTACGGGGGTGTGTTGGAGGTGTCCCGTGTCACGTGCGGCCAACCATGGCTCCCTCTGGCCATGGCCACACCGCATAGGGACCTCCCTTGCCCTACTTTTAGACCTCCAGACTTTACACAGTCTGAACTCTACATAATAGATCATCATTGATTCGTTCGTGGTTGTTCACCCTGTTCACATTTAGGCTGCCCTGGTTTTCGTTTCTCCTCTTCCGCAAAAACAACAACAACCAAGCCCTTTTTCGTTGTCACCTTTTCCAGCCCTCCGACAGAAGCGGTGCAGTCTAAACGGCGACCACTGCCGTAATAGCCACGGTTGTTTCCAGAGGAATTCTCCCGACTACTATACTCAATGACACAATTACGGTCGCTGCCCCGCAGCTATGGTTATCTCAGCCGAGGTCAGTGTCGGTGTGATAAGCTCGGATTCGAAAGGCTCTACAAGACGTCGGTCGTGAAAGCATAGTATGAGTATTATACCCAGAAGGGATGTTGGAGCATTAAGCGAAGCATCTACAATATTCTCACGGAACAGGAGCGGACTGCTTCCCGTCCTGGCGGAGAACTAAGAAACGACGACTCGAGGAGAGACGGAAGGTGGAAGTGGCAAATATAAACAAAGAAGATGAGTACCTTGGCGGAGGACGGGGATAAGACAGGAAACTAGGAACATGAACATTCCAAAGGAACAAACCGTCCACTCCTCGGGACAGCCAAATAAGCATGGAACCTCAAGCCTAAGAGCCAGCCAATTACCAATGGACCTCCACTACCTCAACTCATTGCTATAGTCCATAAGACCCTGATCGCTGACCAGCGTTCCGGGGAAGAAAGTTTGGTTTGAAAGTCACATCTTTAACTAGGGGCCTTCCTTGGCGTCTTAGCTAACTTTCACCCAATTTTCATCTGTACCGTTGCTCTTCGCCCAACCCCATTTTCGAGCAGCGTTCCAGAGAGCAGCGTTTGACGTTGGAAAGTTAGAAAATTTGGCTGAGAAGGGTATAGCGACATTGCATTTTGGCATCTTGGCTAACTTTCATGACAACTTGGCGACAGGTACATTGCTTGATAGTTCTGAGAATTGCCCAAGACACTAGCTAAGACCCTAACACTGAGAAAGGCAAAGCGTTCATGGTAATTACCAGTCTCAAAGTTTCACTCCGCTTGCAATGCAACAACCTGGAACTTTCAACGTTCCGTAACACTGCTCAGGTGCACTCGATCAGGGCCTAACTCCATAATTGCTTAACCCGGAGGAAAGGGCAACCCAGTCTCTACCAACATCAAATCAGCCCTGAACGAACTAGAAACGGCAGCGTCAAAGACACTCAGGAAGACGATGCCGATCTGGCGCACAGCACCCAAACAGATTCCTTTCTGGCTGGCTGGCATGCCCCCGAACGAGATCATTGGAATGGAATGAATGAATGAATGAATGAATGAATGAATGAATGAGTGAATTTTACGACTACGTTCTACCAATACTAGATAATTGGAAGAGAGACGGCGAGGGCTGCCGCCAGGCTACACACACTCCCGGGCAACCACCCACTCACACAGAGACTGAGACAATCTCCACCAAGGGGATGGTCAAGACTGCACGCCCTCGCGGAGTCACAACCCCCACCAGAAGAACCCCCAGACGAAATGTGGCGCCCCAGATTGCCCGCTCTCCGCAACTGGCTCGCCCCCGGCACCGAAAAACAGACACACCGGCCCGGACAATGGACCCTGCCGCCCGAATCCGACCCAGAGCTATACTGGGCCAGCAACAAACCACACAGCCTTGCGGACCAACCATGGTACAAGGACAACAACCCATACCTCAGACTACCACGCAAATACCTAGCGAGGTGGGTAGGAGAACGAACGGGCCACTGGGACTTTCACTCCTATCACGAGCGTTTCAACCACCCCCCCGAGGCGTTCCGGTACTGCACATGCGGAGCACCCCGCAAGAAAGGACAATTTTTCGTATGGCCACTGGTCACCTACCGCAACCCGAACGCGGCAGAAGACACGCCGAAGGCCTTCGGCACAAGCTACGCAACATTTCTCACAAGGATTCAAGCCCTCAAGGACGAGGGATACACACACATCCAGGTATTACGAGGAGGAGGCTACCAGGGGATAAGGGTGGCGAGAGCGGAAACCCCCATCCCGGACGACGAGCCACTGCCATTCGCAGAGGCGCTTGGTCTCCCGGGGTCAGGAGGCCTGGAATAAAAGTAGAAACACACAGAAAGGATTAGGGTTTTTCCAGCCCACGGCCACGCTAGCGCCTGACCTAAGAGGCTTTTTCCCCGCACTAATGTACCTATGCCGAGCCGCTGTCGCGGGCACGACACATTATCTAGTATTGGTAGAACGTAGTCGTAAAATTCATTCACTCATTCATCCATAATTGCTTGGACACTCACTCACCTTAGGATGTTCATTACTTGGACCTACCTAGCTTTCTGCATCGCTGCACTGTTGAACTGACAAAGAAAGGACGCGAGATTTAAACCGGATCAAACTTGCTCAGCGGCCTCTGAAATTGGCAAAGTATCCGAAGAACCCGTCTGCTGTAGATACACACTAGTGTTCGGGGAGGTCCTACGGGCCTCGGCTCTTCCGTAGAGGATGTAAAGCTGGTTCTGGATTTGGAGGTGCAAATGGAGGTGCAAATGAAGATGTAAATGAGATGCAAATAGTGTGCGGGGCGGCAGGCAAGCTGCCGCGGCCCTTCCGTCATGAAAAGAATTTGTTTTGCACGGTTGCTAACAGAATGAAATGTAAGATGTTAGTACTAACAATTATTCACGTGGGCTTTGTAGGCAGAAACGTTCGTGTGATAACAAATAGTTAGTGTGCGCGGGGCTCTGTTTGGATCCCGCCTACTGAAAGCACTAACGTACTAACCGCACGCAACCTGCATGACTTGAACTGTAAATATATAGTGTAGACACTCCCCGCTCACATCATGGACCATATGTTCAGCGGGCCAAAGAACATGATAGCACATACCGAACATAGTACATATGTAATCCATTGTCCATGAGCTCAGAGTATACTTGCGCAATCGTCATCAATGTCCTCCAAGGAAATCCGATGCAATTACCGTTCTCCAACATCACCCATCTTAAATCCGGACACAGTATACCAAAAATCGGCACCCAGTCTAGATACATGCGGACATTCGATATCAAGGAAAGCATGCTACCATGTCTTTCTCGTCTTGAGTGGGTCATCCCACGTAGAAAGAAGGGGAGCGTGCTGACATCGATTCAATTACTGAGCTTTGATTTGGAGTAAAAGGTAGCTTTTTCGGACTCGGGATCGTCGTGTCGTTTTTTGGGCTTTTTGACAGGATCTGATATCAAGATTCTGGGAACTCGAGGGAAGGGCGTACATCAGCATCCGCGCTGGCCATGCCTTAAGGCCCCGGACGCTGATGGCTATTTCAACCTTTTGCTTTTGCTTGCCGAGACAGTGGTTATGGGAAGGCGGAAATGTCCTGGATGAACCACTTCTGGAATTTGAAGAGGTCTTCCCACCGGAACTTCAACCAGACTTCATCAATGATGGTAGAAGTTGTAGGGTTGGAGTACAGTAGAAGTCGGAAGCGTGGCAGAGGTAACAACTAAGGTTGTAATGACTGGCACGAACTAAGCCGTCATGGATTTTGTTCACGGGTATGGCCTAGTCTCGATTCTGGAACCTTCACATAGTGATTCTCATTCATTCACCTGTCGAATTTCGGGATGGGCCATTCCTTCCTGGAAGTCAGGGTACAAAACGTAAGTACAGTCAAACCTGCAATTAACGATATTGGCGGTGGCAGGAATTTTGATTGTTATTCCCAGATTATCATTACTTCGAGAGTGCCAAGGATGCCAAGGCAGGCTCAAGGCAGGTACCTAGGCACAGAAATGCGGTGGTCAAGGTACCGGAAAGGGGGGAGTTGGTGACATTGTCCAGGTTGAGTGAGGTCTCCCACCTATCCAGTATAACGATCACCATATAAAACTGAGCCAGATTTTGATTGTAATTCCAATATGGAGATTATCGTTATTTTGCTATAATCTCTATACGAATGGAACAGTGGCAGCAAATCTGATAGGTATAACCAGGTTATCGTCATTCTTATAATCGTTAATTGCAGGTTTGACTGTATTCATCTGGACCTTTGTTTCTGGAATTATTCCGTCTTCACCTTCCTTTCTGTAGTCAAGGTTGGCTAGGTAGTACAATATTTGCACTTCGTACGCATTCTTCTTACAAGAAGAGATCGAGTACGTGTTGAACGAACGTGACGGTAAGAGAATGCCAGAGTCGTGAAAATTTCTGTCTTCTTAAAGATCTCGTTGGAGGGTATTCAAATGAAGGGATGAGCTATTGGTTCCATGTTGCTCGCTCGCAAAGAAAGAGCAAAGGATGTCTTGGCGCCCAGAAGCCTCCAAGTACTGTGGGAGATATGCCGAACCTGAAACCCAATGCTGCCAAGGACTGAGGAGATGCGACGTCGCTTGTCCTTAGGTTTCGCACCGAGGTCTGTATTATTTCTTCAGAATTTTGGGGCTTGTATAAGCCAATCTCATGTCGGTGAGAGCAGTATGAAATGGCTTCCGCGGCTGCAGAGGTACATCCAGCCACACCCACCCATCTAGCAATATCTTGCGCGCAGTTGTCGGCCACATCTTTGACAGATTTTAGGTTGGCCGATTGAGCTACTACTCCGACAAGTTCTGAGCTCCAAGTGGTGCCAGTTTGACACCGTCGGATTGTGAATCTGGGCCCAAGGAGTGTAACCATGGGTGTGTCACGCCCACGTTTAGTCCTCCGGAGCCTGTACAAATTAGGATATTGTCGCGAGCCAAGACGAAGACATCGAGGTGAGAGCTGCACCCCGCAAAATGCCCTGCCACTTGCAGATGGCTTGATGCAGATCAGATTCCAGCATCGGCATTCGACCCCAGAGTGAACATGGGGTGTTGGACCTTCACTCAGGCTTGGCACTGGGCATTCATCCACCTAGTTCTAGCCCAGACATCGCTTTCTACAACATCTCCGGTACTTTCGTAACTGAATACGAGCCATACAGTGTTGCCCCCTGGAACTGCATGTAATTCAGACACTATGGGGGACCGCCAAAAATTATGCACTGACTGGTGCTTATGCAGCATCTGGTGCTGACTCTTGGTTGGAGACAGGGATTTGTGTCCGCGGAGGGCTATGCAGTTAGAGGGCAACTTTTGGTGTATATGCAGTATAGGGGGTATGCAGTTGCTAGGGTCTTTACTGTATACCATACTTTGCTCTGCTGTGTTACGCGCAACGGGAGGTATTTACTAGTCAGGGTTTCCCCTAGTCCTCCACCTTTAGCAACATCACCACCACCGGCACATTTACAGTTTCACCAAGAGCACCCCGCGCCTTGGCCTCGGACCGAGACTGCATCGCAAGCTTGTCCCAAAGACATCTCGAGATGAGACTGCATCGCAAGCTTGTCCCAAAGGCGTAGAGGTCCCGAGACTTACATACTTCCAAGAAGTTCAAGACAATAGTCTGAGCTGTTGTGATTTGTTGCGGCTCTGCTTACCGCCCGCACCTTTGTTCTTTACGAGATAGCAACTAGGGGGGAGTTGAGGCTCATGAAAGCAGCGCACCTAGTGCCTGCTATGCTCGATCAAGCTGATCTTCGCTCTCCGCATTGCTGTTGCTTGGCTGGTCGCGAGGGACGGACTATGACTTCGTGAGGACTAGTCGTGTAACGTCCGAGGCAGGATCTTGAGATGGGTCAGCCGAGGTCGATGAGATCTTTATGCCTTTGGCCTTCAACTCCGCGAGGGGGGAGGATAGCTGCAGGACTTGGTAGGATGTTGAGATGCGACTGGGTGAGAGATGATTCAGGGTGGAGTGGAAGCAGGTCATCGAGGCTCAGGCAAGTGGCCAGAGAGAATCAACATGAAGGTTTTCAGAACTATAAAGGCGTCTTGCGCACCCTGATCAAACAACACATCTCTCTCTCTAGTCAGACAGCATCAACCCAGCCAGACAGCCAGCCCAGTCCCAGCAACTGCCACCTAGGATCTTCTTCAAAATACTCTTTGCGCACCATCTACCTTCCTTCCTTCCATCCCATCACCAATCTTACAAAATGAAGTCCTTCGTAGCCCTCTCCCTCGCGGCCCTCGCCCTTGCCAACCCTATCCCCGTCTCTAACGAGCCAGCCATCCTCGCTGAGCGTCAGACCCAGACCGGTATCACGTCTACCGAGTTCACCCGTCTCGGCTGCCGCCCCGTCATCTTCCTCTTCGCCCGCGGCTCGACCGAGATCGGCAACATGGGCTCTACCGTCGGGCCCCCGACCTCCAACGGAATCAAGGCCGCGCAAGGCGTCACCAATGTCGTGACCGAGGGTATCGACTACCCTGCCCTGCTGTCCACCAACTTCCTCCCTGGCGGTGCCGACCTGGGCGGTATCAGCGAGATGAAGAGGCTTCTTAACAAGGCTGCGACCGAATGCCCCAACTCCAAGATTGTCGTTTCTGGGTACAGGTATGGACATGACATCCTTGCCAGTCCCCAGTTTTCCCCCCTTAATACTCATACTAACCGCAACAAAAAAACAGCCAAGGCGCAGCCCTCGTCCACCGCGCCGTCGAGAGCATGTCCGAGGCGGTCAAGAACAAGATCGTGGCCGCCGTAACTTACGGTGATACCCAGCGCCTCCAGGACCGCGGTCGCATCCCCAACTTCCCCGAGGAGAAGACTCTCATCATCTGCAACACCGGTGACCTCGTCTGCGTTGGCCAGCTGACCATCCTCGCTCCTCACCTCGACTATAAGCGCCGCGTGCCTGAGGCTCTTGCTTTCATCAACGCTAGGCTGGCTGCTTAGATAGGTACTTGAAAGCAGTATCGATCAAGCTGGGATTGATCAGATGCTGACATCGGGGAATAACTCTGGACTCGAGTGCGCAACGAGTTCTGGAGGGACTTCCCAAGGGGGGCTGGAGGGGTGGCACATTGCTGTGGGAAACTCGCTGTCTGGTGGGCTTCATGTGGCATTTGCCTCTTCTATTTGTTGTTTTCTTTTTCTCTCGTAGCTTCGCTTTCGATATAGCAATCAAATTCTGGCCACAACATATTGTTTATACACATCAGTACTTAAAAGTTTATTAGCGCGATTCTCGTGACAAGGGTCTGCAAACATTCACAACAAAACAACGGGATAACCATATTCACAACAAAAAGTTGGAGAGAGTATATGAATCCGGCGAAACGCATCGGATTGATACCAACTTTTTGCATGAAAATTGGTGGAGTTTTGGTTGAGTTACGAAAAGTACGTTGCAAAGTCTTACGCTAACGAACTTACCAGTACTGATGTGTATAAATGCGGTGTAACTAGCGCCACAACATCTGCTGGGAACACTCCTTGCTCTTTCAGTGAGGGATGAGGTCTGAATCAAACCGATGGCCGGCCATAGCCGGTAAAAGCGCTCGGGTTGACTGATACTTGGTGAAGAGTGTCAAGTGATGTAGTGGAGAGAGGTTAGAAGCGAAAAAAGAAAGGCCGAAAATTGAAAAAAAGCTGGGGCCACCCGGGGATTGAACCCGGGACCTCTCGCAAGAATGCTCAGGATTGAACCCTAAGCGAGAATCATACCACTAGACCAGCGGCCCGTATCAGCTGATGAGCGTGTCTTCAATTCTTACCCTTACAAGTGCCTTCTGCTTTTCTTTTACCCCTTCTGTTGAAGTGGTATGTATTTTTATTTTTTTTATTTTTAAGAACACTTGTACACGCTGTTCATCCCTCGACCACCATCCCGGAGGCAATACTCTACCTCACTTCAGACATATAATTCCTGAAACAACCATTGCTTATTCCATCACCCGCCAGTCCCGGCTACTCGCCGAGCTGCACATCCTCATCGGAGGTCAAGACATCCAACCTTAGCTCTTCCAGACAGACGGCCCTGGAGGCTGGTAGGCATCCGGCTGCATGCTATACAGGTTCACCAGAATTCCAGGGTCGTTTGTTTTATAAGCACCGGGCAATGAGACCAAAGGCCCAGGGCTTCCATTACCCCCACCAGTGATCTGGATTTGAGAGCAGGCAATATAGAATTGGGCCTTGTTTGGCTGCGACGCCATGTGCAGCGCAATCTGTTCCACCCGCAAAAGGTACTCGCCGCTGGGAACGTTTGCTGGGATGGTTGCGTTTACTGTCGTGTACTGATCTGTCACCAAATTTCCGTTAGTCTGCGTTACAGGTTGCCATGTTAAATAAATGGGCGGTTTCATACTTTGACCTGGCCACGTGAGTTGCTTGTTCTTGTCCATTTTTGGCATGGTGGTGAAGATCTTGAACCAAACGGCGCCTGATCCATCAAACTTTGTAGCGGATGAGCCAGCCGGGACTCTGGCGAGATAATACTGTGTTGGGCCTGGGTGATTGATCTGCTGTGTTGAGATGTAGTGGATTGTTGACCCGGCAGGAACAGTTGCAACGCTTCCAGCCGTTTGCGAGGAATAGCAACGGATGTCACCACTCGTCGCACTTTCCACTCCTTGCTTGCTTTGGGCGTTCTTGGTCATGCGAGTGATGGTCCAGTCCTTCTCCTCCGCCTTGCCGTCAACCACGAGCCTAGGGAAGGTATCTAATACTTGGTTAGCAGTGAAGCAGATTGTGCCCGAATGTCTGGAATCAGGTTTAAGGAGGTTTACGTACAATGGGCTCGAGCAGCCACTGCAGCCAGGAGGATGTTGATGAAGAGCTTCATTGCTGCGAGACCCTTCTATACCAGAGTATGTGTGGAACTCAAAGGTGAATTTGACACCGAACCCCGAGAAAGGTTAAAGACATACCTTAATCTTCTGATGAGCTACGTTCTCCTTGGGTCTTATACGTCTTCCGCCATAGTCGTAGCTGTGTGGAAAGGTACTTCACGTACAGACCCGTTTGGACATCGAGCAAGGAGAATGTAAAAAGAAATATGAGCATTCGGGAAATGAGCTCCGAAAACGTGTCTGATCATACATCCATAATATAATCGGGTAAATGCCATCTTGGTATGCTGGCAACTATTGGTCCAAATTCTGGTTCGTTGTCGTCGTCAAGGAGTGCAAGTAGTGACTGCCGAACGTGCCAATATTGGGAGCATGCAGCCTCAAGATCACGTTCGTCGCAATAAATACCGTGCATAGATAATTACTACTTCCACTTGGGACGTAGGGTGTCAACACCTACCAGTGCAGTCATTCTCTCACACAATCAAAACGAGGGTAAGTAAGAGCAGTGACCCTGGTCAGGCTTTCGGTTGGTACGGTCAATCTGTGGTACGGAAAGATTGATGGAGACAAGACTCTCGCGTAAAAGGCAAAATATAGGCAGTGTTCATCGTGAGTTAATTAATGGTAGGTATGTGAACTATGTACAAGTTTCATAAGCCAATGCTGGGCATCGTCCTCCTTTATTAGGTACCTCATACACTCATACGGAAGCCCATACCAAACGGAGCTTAGCAGATGAAGACACTCGGTCCAGGGTTCTTGTACGAGGTAGGGACGGGATAGTTGATGTTGATCAGAATACCGGGGTCGGAAGCCTTGTAGGCTCCAGGGAACGAGACCTTGTTGCTAGGTTCAGTGTTGCCACCACCGGTGATGCTGAGCTGAGCGCACGAGATGTAGAACTGGGCAGCTCCCGAGCTCTGAGCGACGTGCAGTCCAATGTGCTCAGCACGGAGGAGATAGTTACCGGACTTGATGCAACTGGGGATCTTGACGGGGAAAGAACTCTTGCCTGAGAGAAAGTGTAGTGTCAGTACATGAACAGATTCACGAAGGATGTCCTCTATCGTGATGAATAATGCATTCTTACCATTGCTTGCCCAGGTCAGTTGCTGGCCAAATTGTGGCTGTTCATGCTGGATCTTGAACCAAACAGCACCCTCTCCGGTCCAGCTGTTGATGTCCTGGCCGTCCGGAACTCTGGCAAGGTAGAACTGCATGGGTCCCGGGTGGTAGACATTGGGAGCCGCGCCGTACGTGATGGTAGTTCCAGCAGCGACGCTGAGAGTAGACTGGGCAGGGCTGTGGGAAGACTGGAAGCACCGGATCTGGTTGGAGTTCACATTGTCGACAAAGCCGTTGTTCTGCCAATTGTCCGCCCTGCGAACATATTGCCAGTCGGCAGTCGTTCCGCTGTTTGCCCACACCTTGGGAAACGTGTAGTGGGCGCTGGTGCCGGCCGCGGCGGCGAGGAGAAGAGTGACCGATGGAAGCATAATAGGCAGCGTGGAAGTTCGGTAACCGTCAGGATCGTGAACTCGAGACTCGGATACTGGATCTTTCACCACAGACATCGAGAGTTGGAAATGAAGCTCCTTTTGAACTTCTTTGAACTTCCATACCTGCTACCATTCCCCGATACCCGGTCAGGCGACCCAGGTCGTCAATGCACCTCACTCGCTTGATGTTTCGATGGCAAGCCATAACCTCATCGAGCTTCTTCCGCAACCCAATTCAGCATGAAAATACTTGGCGGAGATTGTCATTCCCCGGTCTTCAGGCTTCGGTAGCCGGCTGGCCGCCTTGTCCCGGCCGGATAAAGTCATGGTCGACCACTCGGAGGGTTGCGGTGCATGAAAACACTATAGGACAAAGCAACGGCAGTTGTCAACCTCCTCCGTTCCAAGATTTCCGTATGCTTGGAGGCGTTGCGGGGTGCAGATGACGCCTGCAAGATGGCAGCGGGATGTCAGCTCGTCTGGTTCTCAGAGTCGTAACCCGAGATCAAGAACATGTCAAAGGTTTGGCTCGGTACGATGCGTCCGTTTTCCCTTCTTGGCAAGTGGATGTTGACGGTTCCGAAGTATCGGCGGTGTTGTGACGTAGTTTGTTTACACCCCCTGAATGCGAGCTTGGACCAGGAGCTGGAGCGATCATCTCATCTCGTTCTTAAAAGCAAACCGTATCGCCGCTCATAAACCAAATATTTTCGTGACAGGTGATGATGGTTGCCGCCTTCGGACAACATGTTGTTGACTTGAGACACGCCATTGGACGAAGCTCCTTCCACAAGGGTGGAGTTAGTGCCTTGCATTCGTGCGCTAGAGGGCACCTGAGTGGGCAACAACCCCAAAACTCCTTCCTTCTTTGGCATCAAGATCGGAGGCATGAAACCTTATCTAGGCGGCACCCGCGCAGATCACGGCGTGCGACTCGGGGCAAGAATGAAGGAGGGAGCCCACCTCGACCACGGCAGGAACTCAGATATCCGTTTGTATCTGTGTGCTGCCTGCTCGATAACTTGAACACCCCGCATCTTCTGTGCTACCCGCGATCTTCAACTTTTCCACAACACCAACTTGCCATTTTCAAGGCCACGATTTCGACGACAACCGAGAAAATGTCAAAGACCGGTTCCATTAGCCTACAGGTCCTTCGGGACAATCCCGTAGAGGAAGGAGAGACCAACGCGCAGGTTGTTGATGCTTTGGAGGCTGCGCTCAACGTCAACGATGATGCTCTCATTCCCCAGGCCGCCAAGCGTCTCGCAGAGCAGCTAGACAGCATTACACTCGCGCGCGACGGCGCTGCGGACAAGGAATCAGAAGTCGAGAACGCTCGATACAACGTGTACACCACCTTGCTGGCAGCAGTGCAACAGGTACCTGCTGATCATGAAGCGCACCGCCGGTTCGCTTTGGTCCTGCATGACTTAGCCGGTCTGGATGGACATCCAGTTAGTCTCCTGCCACGGAACTATGAGGGATGATCGAGTTGCTGACACTGAATCTGTAGACATGGAAGGGGTTGGAGGGTTTCGCCATCTGCAACAGAGATGCATGGAACGGTACGAAAACACAGAGATTCTGGATCGTTCAACCCGGAACGTCACGGAATGAAAGGCATGATTGCTAACAGCTTGATATCAGATCCAAGCCTCAGTTTTGAGCCTGTTAAAGATCCAGAGGCCTATGAAAAATGGTGCAATCTCAACGCCTTCGTAGCGACTTTGCTCAGTACGGGCGCAATCAGCTGGCGGGAACTGCCCATTTGGGAACTTCGCGATGGTCTAGAGGAGAGCCTAGAGGAGCTGTCCCAGGAAAACAAGGACACCCGGGTTGTAGTCGCCACGCTGTGGATCAAGCACACTGGAAATTTCATCTGGGAGCAGGCACTCTCGGGCAAGCTGGAAGACTTGGATGAGACGGATTCAAGGATGCTTAGAGCTGGAGAGCTTTATCATGGCCAGCCGGGGTATTCGCGGGACAGGTGGGACTTCTGGAAGAAGCGCCTTGGGGAGCTACGAAGCCAGGTCAGCGAGTCGCGAAGCTCTGCCGTTGATGAAGCTATTGGGGCTATGACGGAGTTGGAAGGCAAGAACTAAATGGCGTAATGATCCAAGAAGCACCAGCAGAGAAGTGATGTTGGGTCATGGGGCTATACTCATTGTTCACTCCCATTTGAAGCGCCTGGGTCCACGGTTGAGACACGTGCAACCTGCTATTGTCAGGGATTCTGGTCAAGTGGTGTAGGGTAGAGAAATCGGAAAGATTTACATATGCTAAATGGTCCAAAATCGCAAAGAAACCAAGTCGATTCCTTGTCGGTGATCACAATGCCTCTAGAGATCCCGTCTTTTCAAGGCACATTTATCAGACACACAGGCTTTCAAGGGTGCGGATTGGGAAGCTGGAAAGCAGATAAGGTCTACAATAAGGGTATTTCTTCAACAAGGCCTCATGGCGCAACGGTAGCGCGTTCGACTCCAGATCGAAAGGTTATCCGTTCAAATCGGGTTGGGGTCATTCAACAGATCTTTTTGCGTTTTTCATGCCCTCGATTTTTCATTTCTTGCATCTTATTCCCCAATTGTTTTGCGATTGCCTTGCAAGTTTAGAATTTTTGCCTTCTCCGAATTTTTTGGTAACAAGGCAGGAGCGCACCGCACTTGACTGCGTTTGGCAGGATACCGGAGAGGAAGGGATGCAACTGAGCGATTCCAAGTTGAGCCAGAAGCATACATACCATTTTGAGACCGTATAAACAACGATAGAATTACTAAAGGTATACTAATACCCCAAAGCTCGTCATGCAGTGACCATAGACCCAACAGCATCAATATACGAAAATGGCAAGACGATGCCATGAGGCACGGCCTTGCATCCAAGCCGAGCGTCCTCTCTAGTCGAGAACCTTGTAGCTACTCACCTGCAGCCCATATTCCACACGCCTAAGTAGACAGGCAGGAGCTTTCAAGACGAATGCACAAAAACATCGTATTTCATGGAGAATGCACTGGATGATGTCTTTGATATTGTGAGTGTGATTTGCTTCCCCTTACCTCCGTTCCATGCGCTGCTTGGTATCAATCCGAGATATGCACCTATCCAGCCCGTACACCAAAAACAGGAAGCAAATTACTAACTGTAACAAAAGGAGAAATAACGATAGACGATCCCATCGCCGTGGATGGATCGAATAATACAATGCAACGCCGTTCTATGCAACAACCTGATTCCATGTATTGTACTCTCTCATATCCTGCTCAAGCAGTTATGCCTCCAGCCGATTGTATAGTCCCTGTTATCCCATCATTTGCTCCCACTGCCGGCGTGTTTGAAACATTGGAAGGTACGTTCACCGATGTCACCACCTGGTCAGCAACGGCCGGCGCTGCCGCTGTCTTTTGCGCCTGCGCTTCCGCCAGCTTCTTTATTTGCTGTTGCATCTCCTCCCGTCTCTTCTCCCTGGCTAGACTCATTTCCTTTTCCGCCTCAACGGCCTTCGCTCGTCTTGCTTCCACCTCGTCTCTCTGCACCACTCTTCTCAGCGCCTCTGAGGCTTGTATCAGACCATCAATACTGATTGCATGATTGGTCATCTGATGGTTGATGTAGCTGTAGATATGCGCCGCCGAATCACAGGCAAGCAGCTGGCGTTCATTCAGCTTCAGCAGAGCCAATGCGACCTGGAATAGGAACACCCCACCGTCATGGGTGCAAAGCAGTACGTCCCAAACGCGAAAGAGGGCCTCGGCAGAAAGGCAGTCTGTAAAAACGGACAGGAACCACTGGAACGTCATCGTCTCGAGAGTGATGCCAAGCTCTTCGAAGTGAGCACTAAGCTTGGGGAGAACCTCGGACACATATTGTCGCAAGACCTGCTGGTCAGCCCTGGAGGCGAGAAGGCTATGGTCAAAGTAGTTGGGCGGGAGGATATTCTCAACAATAGACACCAGGATCCAGAAAGCGTCCTCGGCGCAGGGGGTGATAAGAAGAAGATTGGCGACGACGAGGTTCATGCCCTGACAATAGCCCACATCCGGATTACGCCGGGCATAGGCAAGTAGCACCTCGTTGAGCTTTTCAACTCCTGGACCCTTACGGAAGAAGATGTTGTCCGTCAGGGTGCGAGTAATATCGGCCTTGATCTGTGCCACGACTTGCGCATCGTCCTGATCCTCTGGCCGGTTGACAAGGTCATCGTAATAGCCTGGGATGCGCAAAGCTATGGTCCCGCAACATTCGGACCAGATCTTGGACCGATAGGCGACAGGAATGCCACCAAGTATGAGTTGCCTAAACTCATTGGCCTTGGCACGTCCAACCTTGCCTTGAATACCCAAACTCGCGACACCTATCAGCTCACCGTCTCCTAGTCTTGTCTCAGGCATCACTGCTTCGGCCCTCTGAAACCTAGCCTCGGCGGCGGCGGCGGCAGCGGCAGCGGCAGCCTCTCCGTCCCGTTTTCTTTCCGCCCGCACCTTACGGAGGAAGTCGTTCCACCGCACAGTCTTTTCCCTTTGCAGTGTATCGTGGAGCTGATTGAGGTTTTGCAACAACAGCCTAACAGGTTCCGCATCCTCCTTTGCCATGTTGCCTGAGGACGATTGTTGCTCCCCTTCGTCTGGTGAGGGTTCATCCTCATTCTCTGGCATTGCGATAGCGGTGATGGCAGGAGTAGCCGAGGGGACGAACCCACGCTCCTCTGACGTTATCAAGCCAGGCGATCTGGGTGCCTCGGGTACCTCACCACCTTCCATCACCTCGAAGCCTGGTACGGTAATCAACGGGGTGTGAGAGAGCAGTTCGGTTGGGAATGTTGCGATTTTGAGGTAATCCTGCCACTTTCTCGGCTTAGAATCATCCCGCTGTTCCTCAGCCGAAGGAGATTCCTGCCCGGCCTCGTTCGCTGTGTCTCCCCTGCCACTAGAGCCCTCGTCCAACATGACCGGGGATAACCTGTTCCGGCCAGTGCTAAGCATCTCGGTACGACTGGGCTTCTTTACATGGCGCGCCATTCTGGCGGCCTCTCTTTGCCGTTTCTTTCTTCGCTGATCATAGATAAAGCCGAAGCGGTCAGTAAGAAATTCGGACCCAAAATGGTTGTTGTATATGTGCGTCAGTGTTGGCGGCTGAACTTCGGGGGGGAGAATGGTGTCCATCTCGACCGGGCCATAACTCTGCTGGCGAGACACAAGGTCTCTCGAGGGACTGGACCCCATGGTATCCCACCGGTCCTGTTGCTGATATCGCTGGGGCACATCAATAGGTTTAGCGGGGCCGGTAGGGCGGCGCATCGCCATGAGCGATCTAGGGCCCGTTTGGGAGGCTGAGACTGTACGGTTTGAGACGGAGCTTGCGGCGCGGCTTGATGTAGACGGCGTTCTCATGGAGCCCCCGGGTTGGCGCGCGGTGTTGGCACGGCCGCGCATGTCACCGTTACGTCCCGTGGTTGCACCACCTGCAACCAGCCGTAAAGCAAGACTGGCCAGCGACGATTTCCGCGACTCATTCGCTGAGTTGATGCTGGATGCCCTACTAGAGCTCTGCACAGAGTCTGTCGAGTCCGTCTCGGGCGGGTTGAACAGATCGTCGGCCAGTGTCGGGCGGCGCTCACTGCCTCTGATGACCGTCTTGGAGGTATCCATAGCACCTGCACCTGTACCAGTGCCAGCACTAGTGACGCTGCTCGGCCGACCTGAATTCTTTGCCGTCGTACCAGTACCCCACAGAAAGTCTTTCCAGCCCTTGGTCGTACCCTTTGTGGTTTCAGTATCGGCTGCAGGAGGCACCGACATGGTGGTAGCGCGTATGGTTGCGTCATTCAGGCCTGTGCTTGCGCCGATGGTTCTGAGGTCGTGGGTCATGGCTTCGTTCATGAGATCTGATAATCCGTTGTCGTTGGTGCCTTTTCTGGCCATACTTGTCTGTTTGGCATCCTGCTCGATCGCGCGCAGGCGAGTTTCCAGGTCCAGGGTAGACAGACCGCATTCCAAGATAATCTTTCGCAGGGCGCGTTCTCGGTCGTCGGCACGTCGGCGCAAAGTAGCGATCTGAGCATCGCGCTCTGCGAGATCCTGGGATATCTGTCTGACCAGGTTGACGGCGCCATGGCGAGCGATCAGGCGCTCAATGTGGGCGTTGTCGGCGTGGTGAAGGGAGCCAGGGATCTTGTTGGCGGTAATAGGCACATCTTCGAAGAGTGCGTTGCGTGTATCTGGCTCGGGCTCTGCCGTGGTCAAACTTTCGACAATAGAGGCAGGCCGTATCAGCTGAGGCCGTGGAGCTTCAAGGGTTTGGTGCGGGTCGCTGTCGTTGCTCACGGAGTCGGCGACGGAGATGGGATCGGACGACTTTCGCGAGTTCCGCGAAGGTGATATGGAGGGCGAGAAAGCGGATGGGTTGAGCTCGAAAAACGACAGCTCCTGGCGGGGCGACTCAGGCGAGAAGGAAGGGAACGAGGTAAGCGACTTGTCGGACGGGGCGATGGAAGACGCGGAACTGGACGGGTATGATGTCAACCTATTGCGGGCGCGGGCGGTGCTTGAAGTTCGAGACCGGTGGCTCCGGGTAGTAGAGAGGACGGACTGTTGCGACACTGAGCGTTCAAGAGTAGTTACGGCGGCGGCAGCGGAAGCGATGGCGGCAGCTGAAGTGGTCGTAATCGGCGGCGTAGAGTCCTCCATGTCTTCCAGTGTGTCGGACCAGGACCAGGGCAGCGCGCCTCATGTGGATGTCATGGCCTTGCTCGGTCGACTTGGTGATGTGCGCCAGTCGTAGCGTCTACTTAATGGACTTGGAAGAGTGACGGGAATATGTAGAGAGGTAGCTGGTAGTTTCTGGTTGGAAGAGGTTCGCTATTGTCAACTGTCAAGGTACTGCAACTGTAACTGTAGCTGCAGCTGTAGCCATGTCGGGTCGAGATATCCAAACAAATGAGCTGAATCAGTCAGAAATATCTAGAGGCCAGGGAAGAAAACGACGGGAGGAACTGGAGACGGCGGCAAGCAGGAAAGTTGACGACAGCTCGCGAGGGGTCTGGGTTGAGGGCCGCAAGTGGCCGTGATGAATGACACTAGCAAATAATCTAACCAGGGCTGAGAGGGTGTCAACACGTCAAAGCCCACTCGTAGTAACGTATTGACGTGTAATTACTGGGACACGTGGAGTACCCCGCTTAAGGCTTTCTGTAAGTAGAGATACCTACCGTCCTCCATGAGCCCACTGTTGTTTCCACACTCAGCTAGACTCATTGACGTGAAAGTAGGTAGAGGTACCTCCAGAAAACTATTCTGAGGATCGTAACAGTCTCGACGTTGAAAGGCATCGTGGTGCACGGTTAAGTTACCGTCACCCTCCATCTCTCTCCCTCCCTTCAGTCACAGTTCACCCTTCATTGCTGTCCAACTGTTCGAATTGTGCCCGACTGAAGGCTTTGCACCGTACGTGACATTTGCCATTAGCGTCTTTACGATTCCATTCGTTGGTGGACGTGACTGCCCTCCAGTGGACACACGTGTTTTCCGGCATCGGATGTCAAGGGAGAGAAGCAGAAATGGTGAAAGGCAGGAGTGGAGGGAGAAACAAGAAAGATGGAGCAGCAAAAAGTAGCAGCGAGATGCGTCGCTTGTTACGCGTAATATACTGTATGACTCTTTGAGATATCGAGATTCCTCCAGCGAGATGATATCACTTTCCAGATTTCCATCCACGGCAGCCCTTGTTGCAGTGTTGTCCCTTGAATCTGAGCGTCACTCACTGGGTGGACACTGCAAACTTTTACGGAAACAAAAATAAAAAAAAACGAGAGATCAACAACCAAGGTCCGATCTCTTTCCTGTTCCTTGATGCTCGGGTCTGTTTTCGTTCCCGGCCGCGGCAAAACCCACAATGCTTGTCTCTCTTTGGTGCCTTGATTGCCTGCATTAGCACCGTTTCAAGTTTCTTTTCGTAAAACAGACATTGAATGATTTTCATTTTTACATACACAAGTAGTACATGCACCCCGTCATGTAGTATCATTTTCCCGATCGTCGACCTCTGTCATTAAACACCTCCCACTGATGCTTTCACTCTCCATCTGGACCAGCCCGGCCGGCCAATTCAAGTTTTTATACATGTTCCTGGTGCTTTCTTAGCTACCGTATTTTGCCATTTCATGCCACCAAATGAGATTGAGTAGAAATTTAGGGTAAAACATCACATACAAGACGGGTATCCCTTTTGTCCTGTGTCGTGCTGTTGCTGAAAACCGTGGCCCGCCCAGCGCCCAGTATCCTGTCTCCTTGTGTCCTATTTCCTAGTACGCCTTTTCCTCTGTCTCCGTTTACGTACCTATAATCCTCTATCCTGTCTCGGTGCGCAAGGTCGTGCCGCTTCCGTACTACCACTCATGTACTGAACACTAGAGCATTGTCCGCCTTCAGAACAATCCGCCGTCTTCCTCGTGCAACGTTGACACGGCCGCAGAGTTGCTTGTTCTTCCCGGCCCTCCCGTCACCGCAAACCCGATCGGACCACTACTACTTACAGCAGAGGACATGGTAGAGATGGCCATCGGCCTCAGCGGTAATCTAGGTGGCGGGCTCACGGCGCATGTAGAGATAGATCTGGCGCCCCTGACGGGCGATAGCGCTCCGGTCGCATGACCAGAGTTACCAACAATCGCGCTGGCCACTTTCCTTCCGCTCCCGTTCCCGTTCCCGTTGCCGTAACTGTCTCCGTAACCGTTGTCGCTCCAGCTCCCCCAGCTGCCACGGTCTTGGCCCGAGTATTCCCCAACAACGTGATGGTCACCAGAGGCTCGCTCATCCCTCGGCGATGAGACAGCCCGCGCTGGATTCCACATTGGACTCGCACTGCTGCCGCCCATAGCCAAGGACGAGGTATGTGATAGCGGCGAAACAGGCTGAGGAGATGCTGATGGCACCGATCGGTTCATCCGTGATCCAAACGGAAACGGTGCTGGTTTTACCAAGTCCGGTATCTCCAGTGGCCCCTCGTGCGGTCGCGGAGGGCGTGTTGGTGATGTGGGCGGCGGAGACGTGGTTCCAGAAAAGGAAAACGCTTCATTCCGTAAAGATGACGGTCCTGTTGTCGAGCCTGCTCCATAGCTGCTCAAACTCCCGCGGCTTCTGGGCGCGCCAGAACCATGTATTCCAAACAATGCCGGGGGAGGTAGACTAGGAAGACTGCCAGTAGTGCCGTGAACCCTTGGTGTGCGCTCGTACCGCGGAACAAGCTTGTTCGTCGTAGGCGATGTTATCGGTGACGACGGAAACATGACGCTGGAGTGGCCGCCGCCGCCGCCGCCGCCATGGCTGTGTGCCGGGGTGAGCGGTGTCAGGGGCGGAGAAGGCGACTGGTTGTGGCCCGACCGCAGGATCGAAGGGAGCAGCTTGCGGTCCCGTAGGCGGAGAGGAGGTATCAGCGGCCTGGAATCGTGGCTGGACGCAATTAGCGGCGTGGGCGAGCCCCTTGGAGCGATCCCGTTATCTAACCTCGAGCGAGACCGTCCCCGGACGTCATCCAGGCCAGACCGGTGCTTCTTATGTCTTTGCAGGCATAAGAAGGCCAAAGCAACCATGACGATGAACCCGGTAACCGAACATACCGAGATTGCTGCATTGACCCCCATAGGGAGCCCGCCTTTGGATGTCGTAGTCCCATTGTTTAAACCAAAAGACTCGGCAACCGTGGGCCGGGCAGGTGTTGCTGATAGCCATGATGGGTCCGTTATGAGAGTGGCATCATCAGTTGTGGTTAATGTTGCTGTGGACGTTGATAAAGACGGAGTCGTAGCTGCGCTTGAGAGTGCTGGGCTGCTTAAGGGTGTCGCGCTTCCAGAAGTCGAGGGGATGGATATCGGTTCTTGAATGACCGGCGGGGATGGGGTCGACATGGGGTTAATCTTGACTCCTGTTGGTGAACATAGCCCGGCTCCTCCTTCGTTGGTCTGGCAGACAAAGTCCTTAGGTGGTGGTCCTGGGTCTAATACCGAGTGAAATCCAATGCTGCCATCTCACGTTAGCATTTGTAAGTATTCTCAATAGAAGCTCATAACGACCAACTGGAAATGCTCACTCACTCCTGGCAGCTGTTGATGATCAGGTCGACGTTTGCTGGTTGTCCTACTTAGCCCGAGACACTGACGATTACTTCTCCGGCTACCACTCACGGTCTTGTTGCAGCCCTCCCGTCTGATTTATCCAGACTCCGCAGAACGTTGTGTCGCACCAATATAGCGACCAAAATCGAGAGCTGGGCGTCTTGCTCGTCAGATCCTTGCAAATGTATTTCCAGCCCTCGGAGGTCTCGTGTTCGATCGACACCGTCTCTAGAAACTGGTCCCTGCAAGATTGCAAACACTGTTTCGCTTCTGCTGTTGGCGATTCGCCTCGTCGTATCTCGATCGCTTCCATGTAGCACCCGCATTCCTCATCGCCCCCGCTTGAGCTCCCCATACCTTTCGCGGTTACCTCCAAGGCCATCTAGTTGAGTGCCCAGGACGTGTACGAAGCTGAGCTAGAAGTCGATGGTACAGTCAAATGCATAGTACTTGGCTACTTCACCATAACTGCATGACTGAACCCCGATATGGTGAGTTTGTCGCGCGGGGAGGTGTCGGAAGATATATAGAGACCAAAGCGCTTGACTGGTGTCAAACCGCCTGCTGCGTAGAAAGAAGGATATAATCAAGAGAGTGTTAATAACTAATCAAGTGAGAGGATAACAGCCAGATCGCTTGCCCAACCGATAAGTGGCGGTTCTTCGAGCAGAAGATTCCAGGAGTGAGCTTAAGGTCTTGAGAGACCCGTGGGAACGGGTGTGAAGTTCTGCGCGATACTATATACTCAATCAGGCGGCTTTCACATCAGAGGTCATGCGTCCTAAAAGAGATAGGAGAAGCCCATGATTTTGAGGAACGGGAACACAGCATCGTCCGAGTCACCACGGGAGGGGTTGCTAGACATGTACACTGGATAGAAAGAAGATGAGAATGAGAGACAAAAGGACAGGTAGAAGGAGGGAGGACTACTGGTTGCTGGAGCAAACGAAGCATCAGCCGGGTGAGAAGGAGATCCACATCGCCTGGAAAAGGAGGATTCTGTGTTACACGGTAACTGCGCGTCTCCGTTGCCCGACGAGAATAGTCTCGTATGAGGGCCGGGAAGGGGTGAGGTTGTCTTGCCACTAGAAGCTTGGGAGCCTGCAGGCATCCGCTGGGCTTCGCAAAGAGAAAGATCTCCCTGTCGAGTCCTCGCCCATGGTTTCGCAGGCCTTGTAGTACGCATAAGAGTACGACGAAAAGGTTGCCTTGGGGGGAAAGGGAACTTGGTACTCCATCACCTGGTTTTGCCATCGCGGACGGGGGTATCGCGAGTAGTCCTGTCCCTTTCCAAAGTTTTGACAGCCAGGCAGATGCGTAGTCCATTTGATCGGACAACGTATTGTACAAGCTGGGTCAGAAAAGTCTGCCTCAGGTTTATTACAGCAGCAGCACCGGCGGCACATGCCAGGCTCTCGTCATGGGTAAGCTATTTCCAAGGAGCGCGGCTGGTCCATGAGCCGAGAGAAGCCATGGGGATGGTATAACTGTAACATGATGACAATCCCAATGGATGGATCAAGAGCCCGGGATGAGTAGCCGTTGTAGGAAGGTATACGCAGCACAACAGCCTCAGAGAGTCCACAGACTACAGTTCATGAAACGAGCTGCTTTGTGCTGAATATGACTGTTACAAACGTATAGAGCTAGGTTGCAAGAGGGAACGGACGGACCGGGGCCCTCGTTTCTGGATACCCAATGGAATCGTCGCTGAGGTGACAGGATATAAGTCCTATACAGCCGTAGTGAAACTGTTGTGAGGGAGACCTGTGAGATTGCCATGTCGTCACACCTTTGTGTTGTGTAGCTGCGTGTATTCCAGCCGGAGCTTGGGACGCATTCTGAGACTTTTTGGATGTTTGCTTCTGGCCACCTTTTCCAGCTGGCTTGGCTTGCCTCAAGATCTGATGTTTGCCTCTGAAGCTCTGGTACATCTGGCACGTGGATCGAGAGATGGTCTCACGACTGTCTTTGGGCATGCTGGTTCCCTTGCAAGTTTGCATCGCAATTCCCAGCATCGCCGGCGATTAACCCCCTTGCCTTGCAAAGCGCCAATCCCAAATAAGCGGGCAAGAACATGGCGGGAAGTAGTACTTGGGCGCGACAAGGCCGCCTGGTCTCAGCCATTGGCTGTTGTCAATGAGGTGCCCTAAGGATTATTTCATATTGGATACCCAAATAAGGCGTTCTCGAAGGCCCAAGCACTAGGTTCGGCGGAGGTAATCAACGGCCGGAGATGGAAGAATGCTACTATCCGCCAATGATACTATTTGGGGAAGGCTTGATAGATTCGCAGTCCTCGTCAGCCTCCGAATGGAAGAACCTTTGTTGTTTGAGACCATGATGCTGATATGATGGCCAGTCTAAAATACGATCAAGAGTAAGAAGACGCGAGCATGGCCAACCTATACCCCAATCACGGCCATGATGCTCCTAACAATCTGAAAGCGTGTTTAATGCCAACACATCAGAAGAGACCGGTCGACTTGAATGGTGCCAGCTCTCGAGTCGAAACTCGTTGTTGGTTTTGACCGTGCCTCGTGCTCCCAGTCCCGCACGACCATCCAAGTC
The DNA here is from genome assembly GCF_033870435.1 of Sordaria macrospora. NCBI lineage: Eukaryota > Fungi > Ascomycota > Sordariomycetes > Sordariales > Sordariaceae > Sordaria > Sordaria macrospora. The sequence goes on along the minus strand of NC_089375.1, from coordinate 1,373,739 downwards.
TCAAGCCCAGATTGTGGCTAGCAGGAACAACCATGAGGACCACCGCTGGAGCTGAGAGAGAAAATATTCTGAGGTTGACGGAATAGCCGGAGTCTTTCGTATCTGTGCCTCTCCTCTAATTTCACCGAATGCTCGGCTCGGGAAAGATTAGCCAGTCGGGGCGAGAGAATATGCCATGCTCGGATGGTGATCGATGCAGTGTGCGACCAAGATGCTCAGCCGGGCTCGGCATCGGGGTTGAAACAAAGGTCGTCATTCAGCTTCGATTCCAACGTCTTGGGCGGCCTTTAAGCACCATCTTAAACCCTTCTCCAGACCTGGCCGTGCAACGAACGGATGAATGATGCCATGATTCATCGTGTCATGATTGCTAGAAACCACCAGTCCTTTCACCCCGAAACCAGCGGAAGGCGGCGTGGCGGTCCGTCAGTCGTGACGAAGAATTTGGAACGGAAGTTGAACGTCAAGATTTTGAACTAGTCGTGGTTGAAAACCCGGGCTAAGGAAGATTTTTGGAGATGTCGTGAAATTGATGTTTTGGAGTACCTCTGTAAAAGGAGGAAACAGATGTGACGGAAAGTGTCATCCGTTGTTGGACGTTCCTGGACAGAGTCGAGCCAATACAAGACGGGCGGGAAGTTGAACCTCGGCCCGCCCCCGGATTTTGTTAGTGCTTGGCTTCCCCGCGCTGGCCGGCAAGGTTCATCAGCGATACTCACACAGCTTATGTCTCCGAACTTTGACTCTTTTCTCAACTGTTATAGACAATCCTTTGTCACGCCTTGACCGAATAACCTTCTAGATCACGGGACGAAAGGAAACGACCACAATTGAGGTTGAGAAATTGGAAGAAAACTCACCATGTCCGAGTCCGCCAGGCAACGCATCCAGGCCATTGGCAACCACCTTGCCGCCGATAAGAACGCCATCCCGCCCGTTATCAAAGTGGCTGGCGATTCGAATGGACCTAGAGTAACTGGGAAAGTGGTCATCATTACCGGTAAGTTGAGTATTAGTTGCTGTAGGCCGCATATTTTATCGTAGGTTGAAGCTAACGTTTGTGAAGGCGCAAACTCCATTCTCGGTATTGGCCGAGCATCCGCTCACCAGTTTGCCCAAAACGGGGCAAAGGCAGTCTACATCTGCGACTACGATGATTCCAACCTCGAGGCACATAAGCGCGAGATTGAATCGTTATATTCCGGCGTGAGCGTGCACACGCGGCAGTTTGATGCCGCCGATGAGAAGGCCATCAACGAGGTCGTCAAGGATGCTCTAGACCGATACGGACGGCTCGATGTCTTTTTTGCCAACGCGGGAATCACTGGCCCTCATACCAAGTTTTCGGATGTTGATGCTGATGAGTTTATGGATACTATGAGGGTCAACGCGCTCGGGTAAGACGCCTTGTTTTCTTCGTGAATCGGCCTTTCTTGTCATGTCCCGTTCTTGAAGGGTATCGCTAACCATATGTAACATCAAAGCCCCTTTCTTGCCGCCAAATACGCTGCGCCGGCCATGCAAAAGACATCGGCAGAGAAGCCAAACTCCTCCGGGAGCATTATAATGACGGCGTCGGTAGCCGGTCTGCGGTCCAACGCCGGAGGAACGCCCTACTCGGCTTCCAAGGCAGCCGTCGTCAGCATGGCACAAACCATTGCCTACCAACTGGTCGGGACCAACATCCGGGTCAACGCTCTCTGCCCCGGTTTGATCGAGACGGGCATGACGGCGCCGGTATTCGAGACCGCACGAGCTAGGGGTACCGAACGCAAGATTGGGCAGCTCAACCCTCTCAGGAGAGGTGGACATGCTGATGAGATTGCGCGTGTGGCCTTGTTCCTGGGAAGTGATGAGAGCAGCTATGTCAACGCCCAGGCATGGGCGGTGGATGGCGGTCTGAGTTCTGGCCATCCTTATGTGCCGGGCAAGATTGCGTAGATCTCTGGGACAAGTCGTACCTGGAGTGAGACTGCGAGAGACCTTGACCGAGAAATAATGACATATGCTTTTGCATCTCCTTGCCATGCCAGTGTCGAGTATCCGGCATCCCTTGCTTAAACAGACAATGTGATGATGATGTGTTTTCAACAGCGGTAAACCAGGAAACCCTGAAGATGTACTGCAGTTGTTGCTCGGTACCGCGGGCGGTCAGAAAGGGGGGCGTCTCATCCCTCCACGTTGTAGCCTTCACCGACTGAGTGGGTATAGCGACATTACCATGTACGTACTGGTGTAGCATGTACCGTCCTTTTGGAGTCTTGGATATAAGAGCATCTGCGGGCTATACCTCCGTCTCACTCAGCTGTATAGCGCGGTTAGCAGACATTGACGAGTACCTGAAGCTGGCTTGGCTGGACACCTCCAATTTGGACCAGGACGAAACCTCTAGCGAGCACATCATAACAACAGGCACATGACCCATCGAATCTGGAAACAATCTGGTGTGAAATCCAAATAAGCTCATCATCGAGATTGTCCCACAACCAGACTGACCAGATTCAGTGTCTGTAAGAGCATGGGCGCCGAGACAGGAGGCGTGGGGGGAGATGTTCCAGGGGAAGTTGGGGAAACGCGGGAAGCTGGGGACTAACAACTGGCGATGCAGTGACACAGTGGGATGGCCGTCCTCTGACCAACCACGAAGCCTGTCACGGATCTGGCAGCGGTGTGGGGTACATCTCGGTGCATCTGTGGAAACGCCTCCCATCTGCTGGGATTGCCAGATGGTCTGCCGCTTGACAACACCCAGAAGGCAGTGTGGTCAGCATCTTCAACTGTCCGCCAGTGAAAGTTGGCCGCACTAAATCTAGCGCATTAACATTTCCCAGCGAGGCGCCCTGGTCGCTTTTAACCTAGACTTGGTTTAGAAACCGCCAACGTGTTGAACTCTTTGAGGAATGGTCTCAACCATGCTACCACTCATTGCCAGGTCAGGTACCGCCGGCCTCACTTTGTCAAAATGAAATTAGACGTGACAGACGTGACTACTTTGTAAGTGAAGAACTAGAGGGTGGCATCCCGTGGCTTCTTGATGTGAACGTGATGGCTGTCACAGTTGGTAAGGCGCGGCCGCCCTGTCGTAGGGCCCTGGGGGTGTTGAGCTGTTCCAGTGCCCCCCGCTGCTTCCACTTTACGACGCTCGCTTCTGCCTCTTTGGACCTTCAGGATCTAACAAATCATTGGCACTCCAGTTGCTGATTAATTGGCACCATCACCCTAACAGTGGTCGGTCTTGAGTACGGCGTTAAGGTTAACTGCGACCTCAAGTCACCATCTTACCACATTCAAGCTTTGAAGTTGCTTACCCTCGTAATAAACAGTACTACCCGCCCTCGGACTATGGGGCTAGAGAGCGAGCGAGGAGACAATGACGTTATGGCCTGCGTGCTCACGCGACCTGACTACAGCTTCTTTTTCTCACTTTGCTTCTTACCAAGTACACTCAGTTTAAACAACTTTCACGGACTTTAAGTCAGTGTCAACTTGAATCGGCCGCCCAGGTCCGTGCTCAAGGACGATGTGACCGGTATTAAAATTACTTGGTAACATTCAGTTATGAGTGTTGCCCTTTCCTCTTTCTCTTTGGCTTAGTCGCAACTGGCACTTAATCTTGTACAACTGATTCGTACTCCGTAGCACTTCCTAGCACATGGCCGAAGCGAACTATTGTAGCTGGTGGCTGCGGATGCAGAAAGTGTGAGAGGTTTCTTTACCAAATGGAAAAAAAAATAGGTATGCATTGCATTCGGACCTGTGATCAGTAATAACCCATATCTGCTGTACAAATCGAATGTTTTGGGACCACTTTGTCTGTTTCTCGGTCTCCGCTCGCATGTCTACGTCTGCGAGCTTGGTTGGGCTTGCATCTGATCGCGCCGCGAGACGCCACAGGGCTTTTGTCGGAATTCGGAACTGGCCGTTGGCGTGCATCATTGGAATCATTCGCCCTTGCCTGTCTGCCAATCTGGAAGCACTTACGATACTGTAGAGGGCACGGTCGGGAATTCGGGAGACACCGGGAGCATGTTCGTCTCCCATACCATCATTTCTCATTCTTTGCTGTTGGTTGTACCTGTGATGTCAGCCATAGGCCGATCCCGAGTTATCCATATACGTGGTATTGCTCACACTGACTACATAAGTCTATTGATGACAGAAAGCCCACGGTGAAAAACGGAGAGGAGCATCCGACTGCCCTTTCCTTCCTTTCAAACAGCCACCACCATTCTGAGAAGAGACCGAATCTTTGTGACATCTCGTTCAGGGGCAGTGAGGGGGTGCCAACCTGCCTTCTTTCATTATGGTTCGTAGGCACCTAGCGCCTGTACGTACACCGTCTTCAGTGCGTGAGTGGGATGGACGTCCAACGTTAGCAGGTGCAATGCTCAACCAGTCAGCCAGCAGTTTCTGCCAACCGAAACAGGGCGGGTCGAGGATCCAGCCGTGCCAGCTTTAAAATGTTCCTCACTGCATGCAGGGTCCGCCAGAGAGCGGGATCGTCGATTCCATTCTTGAAAGGATGACTGTATTTTCGGTGGCAAGCAGGACTTGATTCATCAATGATTGGCCAACCAGGCGTCATACCGGGGCTTGGCCATTCAGACTTGTCCGTTGCTGGCGTTGCAAGCTCTGTCCTACAGAAATATAGTACAGAAGCATACCTACCTTAAGTACATGCAAGAAACGGCATGTCCATCCATCTACGTAGAGCCAAGTACCGGTCCCGCTAACAATCAATGGCCTAGACCCCACACAGTTTTGCGCTAGTGCGCCATGAATTTCCCCCATCACACTGCAGCAACTGCCCGTGGGCGAGCCCGCAATGAATTGTTGACAACTGAATGAATCCATCTTTTAAATCCAGCCCTTCCCTCCCATGGAAGGCCTTCTTCCTTCACCACACCACCCACTCATCTGAACGACATATGATGCGCTCAACTTGACAGCCGCCCATCAGGCATCATCACAGTAATAATAACGCTATCCTCGATATCGAAGCTGGTTTTCACACTGGAGTTACCCCGATCTCTGCATCACCCCATTTGCAGCACTCTTCGGCGTTCGCTCACGTGTCTCCGCCTACGACCCTCGACAAGACCTCTTTTGCTCCTCGATCGGAGGCACCTTTACGCACCACCGAATCTCAAATTCCTCGTTAGCATACCCTCGCAGGAAAGCTTGAGGAGCTCGGGCTTTCCCAGGTACATACCCAACCACGACGCATCCCACACAACCCCGGAACAATTTGGGAAATCAGCAAAAATGGGCAGCTCATAGTCCTCAGAAAGAAGTGCCCTGGGACACTCTTGGTTCCACTGCTCCTCAACACAGAAACAAATCCGACCGTACTACTTCTACCAACAACAGGAGAGCCATTACATCTTCTCCATTCCTCTCCTCCAACAGTTCACCCGACCGAAAACGTCCCGGTCAACCACGAGCCACCGTGCCGATCGATTCGAACCGCCAACCCATCTGCTATCCCCCTGCACTATTTCGTCGGTCGAACCAGCTTCCCCTGTCTCTCTTTGAGCATATCCTAGCCCTGGCCGGTTCTGGCCGTCTGATGATCCACTCTGCTTCCGACGCCTCAACGCTTGTTTCGCCAACCAAAAGCGTCCTGCACTCGTCACTGCTACAACCGGAATCCATGACAGCCCTGGCTACCATGGTAGGGGGCAACAAGACCGCCATGAAGAGGAATACGAGAGCATTCATTGGTGAGAAGACAGAGCTGCCCCTGCTTGGGCCTCAGTCAGAGAAAATGTCCAAGGAAGATGAGAAGACGGACGTAGAACCGCACAGGGAGGGCTCTATTGGCACATCGACGAGCCAAAGTAGCCGCTCAAGCCGCCAGACGAGCCTCGAGTGCTCACCCACGACTGCTGCGACGTCGTTGGATGCGGATCTGTCAGAGTTGGGCAGAGAGGAACAATTCAGCCTCCCCGACGCACTTCGCGATATCGAGCCTCCTCATGCCGTTCAAGCCTACAGCCACAGTGCCAAAGATCTCCCGCGGCCAAACCCTACGCTCCCACTCATCCCCTCGGATGGGCGCCCCAAGAATTTTGGTATCGTTGTTCCTGGAGTATACCGAAGTAGTTTTCCGCAGAGCGAAGATTACCCTTTCATCGAGAGCCTCGGGTTGAAGACTATGGTGTAAGTTACCCCATTCGGAAACCTTTGTTTCCCCCCTCACGTACTGACAATGGCTTTTCAGCACATTGGTCCAAAAGGATTTCCCGGAGGGCTATGATACTTTCCTCAGCAAAAATGGTATCAAGCATCACGTCTTCGACATGAAGGGCACCAAGAAAGAGGCAATTCCCATCACGACGATGAAGGCCATCCTCCGACTGGTGCTCAACACAGCCAATCACCCACTCATGATTCACTGCAACCACGGAAAGGTAAATTACCTTTCGACAATATTTTGAACAAATGGAACGGTCAAGCTAACATTGTTTGTGCAGCATCGCACTGGCTGTGTGGTTGGGATTGTTCGCAAGACTCTTGGCTGGGACGTGAACAATATCCTCGACGAGTACCGGAGTTATGCCGAGCCCAAAGTCCGCGAGACAGATGTCAACTACATCCAGGGATTCGAAATGGCCCAAATCTCAAACCTTTTCTCCAAGGACAATACGATGTTGGGGCGATTTGCGTCGCCCAGGTTCGCCCACTCTACGGCCGTGGCCATCATTTTCCTGTTATTCTGGTATCATTTTTCCGGAATCTCGCTGCCAAATTCGGAGGCGGCGGATCGCAAGCTGCTCACACAGTAGCTTTTCGGCGTCACGTTCGGATACCCGTCGATTCTTCTTGGTCACAATATTACACTTTTTGGCACCCACAAATCCCACGGACACAATAAAGGCGTGGCGCAGCTCGATCCGGCAGTGAGAAGGATTGCATCATGAAGGGGAAGACATCACGGTATTTTTTTTTTTTTTGGTTGAGTCGGAATTTAAGGTCCAGCGGATATCCTGCTTCAGAGCGGGTACAATGGCGTGGCTTTGCAATGGGGTTTTCCGTACCAGGGACCTGGAGGGCTGGCCGACGAAGTGATTCACGGATGGCTTTCCTTCGGGGGTATCACATGGCCACGAACCCGGGCTCGGAATTGGTATCACTTGCATGGAAGAGATAAGATAGGGTGGAGAGCGGAGACTATCAAGTGCTGAGTGTCTCCTGGCGTTGGAACGGTCTCCCTCTTATTCATTAGGGTGGTTTCCTATGTTCATATCATGATTACGGTTGTTTTCGCCGCAGCGTTGGGTCTGCGCATATAGTGTTAAGCTATTCAAGCTCATAACCCCCAAAGGAGTAAGGAGGAAATTAAACACCTATTTGGCGCGTGCTGCTCAAAGCGAACATGTTCAGAAATGTGACTCCGTGTGTAGCCGAATTTCCTTGTTTGCCATTTCCCAGCCTTTGACGCCGCCGAATGCTTGCTCTTTATGATACAGTATGATACAGACACACAACTCCTCCCACGGAAGAGCCCCGAAACAACGAGCCCGTCTTTCCCCCCTCCTCCCAGCAACTTCTGTATATGCTACAAGTGCACTGGTCCAGTAACTGTCCATCGTAGCCCTCTAGAACACACACCTACATGCCAGGCCGACTCTGCTCAACCACAGCAAACGCACTTCCTCCTCCACACCGTTTCAACCGTTTCTGTCGAATCTTCATTCGCTATCGCTGTACATGCCCCACTTGTCCATCTCCTTCCTCTCCTGCTCCTCGGCCTTGCGATCACCTGTCACGTAGGTGTAGGTGCCGGCAAGCACATTGGCGGCGCTCAGACCCATGGCCGTGGCCCGCACGGCGCCGCGAGCAGAGAACTTGTTCTTGAGTGCGGCAGGACGACGGCGGGCAGCGAGAAGGAAGTAGATGCCGCTCCAGGCGGCCGTCATGCCGGCGCTGTCGATCTTGAAGCCGGCCACGCTGAGGTAGCTCGAGAACATGAGGAGAGGGGTGAAGAGCATGGGCAGGGCCTGGAAGGGACGCCAGTGCAGAGCCGTGATGAGGGTTGCTAGGCCCATGCCGGGGAGGGAGGAGGCTGTTTTCCAAAGTTCGGGTTAGTATGTTGTGGGTGTAAGTGAGGATAGCTCACACATGAGAGTTGGTGAGTGAATGAACGAGTGAATACTTACATCCCCAGCCTCTGACCTTGTCCAGGGCGGATGACTTGATCTCTTCTTCGGTTGACATGATGGGCTAGGATATTGGGATATATTTGTTGTTGATCTTTTTACTATCTCCAACAACAGGTGTTTATTTTTTTTGTTAAACGGGTTTTTTGAGCTATCTGCAGCTTCTGAATCGGCTCAAGCATGTCAATTGAAGGAAGCTGTGACGACACTGGTTGGATGACTAAGCAAACTGGATCCATCCTTGTTGCCCGTTCCCGTCTTGTCTCCAATTCCACGGTTTCGTCGTTCTCCAGTTCCGGTCAGGTGCACGGGCCATGTGTAAATGGAATGGAAGAAAGGTGAGCGTGGAAGTTCCATGCTGTCCGGCTCCCTGACCGAGCCCGCTTAGTTGTTGGTGCAACCCGTTCAATGTGTGTCTTACCGGCGTAAACATACCTATCTGTCGACGGAGTATCTTATTCAAATATAAGCGTTGAATACTGAACGTATCGAATGGTTCCAAAATGATCGTCTAATATTTGTAGTATCCCACTCTGACTGCGACTAGTAAGGCTGGTACGTACACTTTTTGGACAAGGGGCCACAACTCACGGGTTGGGGGTCCCCTCCGTGCTGCAGCGGTTCCAGAAAAAAGCCACGCTTTCGACTCCCCTGTCCGCTCTCCTTGTCAATGCATTTACACATTCGCGACCCGGACGGACCTGAACCTGGCATCTAACACCAGAACATTATAGAATCTCTTTCTCACACCCGGGTCTGTGATCCCGATAACAACTAGGTCTCTGTTACCGACCTGCCGCCCGGCTTCTTGTCCACCTTCATCAAACCGCGACGTTATCACGGACACCGCCTTTGCCTTGTTGCGCCACTACATCCCTCAGCCCTTCGCAACCGAAAGATCGGCCAACGAGACGATCCGACTTCTAGGATTACAGAAACACATCTGGCCTTTATCTTCAAAGATAATCACCGACAGTACCTAGTAACGTCTTGACGACCGGAACCATAAGACAAAAGGGCACATCATGCCCGCAGCCACAACCTCGGGGGCCGATGCCTCTAGCGGATCATCCGCCCACAACCGCCAGCACAACCAGGGCAACCAGGAGCGCAAATACACAGTCGAGCAGAAGGCCGCGGTCCTGCGAATCCGGAGATGCGAACCTACGGCCTTTTACGAGATCCTCGAGTTGTCCAAGACATGTACCGACGCCGAGATCAAGAAGGCCTACCGCAAGCAGTCGCTGCTGACACATCCGGACAAGAACGGCCACGAGCATGCCGACGAGGCCTTCAAGATGGTCGCGCGTGCCTTCAGCGTCCTAGGTGACAAGGAGAAGCGCGACAAGTACGACCGCTTCGGAACCGACCCGGACAGCAGGTTCGCCAGCGCGCAGCAGCAGCAGAATCCGTTTGCCGGGTTTGGGAATAGGGGAGCAGCAAGGGCGCATCAGGGAGGCATGTGGGGAGACGACGCAGACATTAGCCCCGAGGAAATGTTCGCGAGGTTCTTTGGTGGAGGAGGTTTCGGTGGAGGTCCGTTTGGAGCCGGTATGTGTCCCGCCTTTGAATCTACAGGTTACGGGGTTTCGGAATGCTGACGTTTCTTTTCTCTTTATATAGCTTTCGACGGAGGGCCGCAGTTCGTCTTCAACTTTGGTGGTGGGCCCGGTATTCGGGTGCACCAATTCGGCGGAGGCAGGCCCAGGACTCGTCCTCGGCAGGCTGGACAGCAACAAGAAGGAGGCAACAACAGCATGTGGAGTACACTGATGAGCCTCTTGCCCATCATTGTCCTCTTCATCTTCCCCATGATCTCTTCGCTGTTCTCCGGAGCGACATCGGGGCCATCAACACCGGCCATGCGCTTTGAGGAGGCCAAGTCCCCTTTCACAATGGCACGTAAAATGCCTAATGTCAAGGTCAACTACTTTGTCAACCCGAACGATGTCAGGCATTATTCCGCCTCGAAGCTGTACAACTTGGATCAGAAGGCCGAGGTCATCTTTGTGCAAACGCTACAGAACCAGTGCGAGCGAGAGATGACGGAGAAGCGGCGGCTGATTGATGAGGCCCAGGGGTGGTTCAGTGTGGACAAGGAGAAGATGGCCAAGGCCGAGAGTTTCGAGACACCAGCTTGTATCCGGATCAGGACCCTTTATCCCTCAGGATCGAAATACTAGAAGGGGTTTTGAGGTCTGGGTTAAGGGCTGAAGTGTTGTGATGAGAGAGGTTGTTGCTGTTGGGTTCAGGCGCTGGGTACGATCATTAACTGTAGGCATGGCATTCAGTTCCGTGGAAGACCTTTCTTGATTAGACTAACAGACGGAGCGGGGGAGTCGGGACGTGTACTTGATGCGCACTCGCTTGACGTCTTATGAGAAATGATGTTTGTATAATCCTAATATATATGTATATACAAAGGGCTCTGGGTGATCCTTCTACGTGACGGTTCAACTCTTTTGAGCTACAGAGTATGAATGATGGGGTTGCGGAAGGCCATGTGACTTCACCTTGTCTTGAGAGGTGTCGGAATATATCTCTCGCTAGGCGATAATTCCGTGTCAGACGGAAATGATATGTTGACATTCCGAGTTCCTGTCAAGTGGAATAGTTGGAATATTGGATGCCTATTATGCACGGGCGTTCCCGTCATGTCCCTGGCCGCCCTGAATCCTCTAGGCAGGAGATGACGAAGCCTGTGAAATGATCAGTGGTGAGGGGTAGCTGCTGCCAACCTGCCATGACCCATGATTGGGAGACCGTCAAAGTGGCCAACGGCATAATTCGCAGATGCAGGCTGTAGTGCTTTTCCCTTGTCCTCATGCTGGGCCAAGCATTGCACCAGCCTCCAACTCTCCAGTCTTTAATAAATAAATGACGTTGCCAATGCCAATCTACCCTTGAGATCCCGACGGTTTCTTATCGCCATTCTATATCGTTTTATGTTATGCTGTTGGTGACGGCTGTCAGCCTCTCAGCCTGCAAGTCAACCTTTTGCGGCCAAGCACCGAGGTCGCCAAGATAGAGTGTCCCACTACGACGGGAACCTTGAGGGGTCCAAGTCCAGTCCGCAGCTGGAGCTTCGCACTGCCACTGTGCCACACTTTTCCAGCTGCTGGGATTTCGTCCCGTCTCCCCCATTCCACTTTGACGATTTGAGCATTTACAACCATCTCAAACCACAGAGTCCATTGGGATTTCGCATTTACATCGAACAACACCAAACTGGCTTTATCGAGGAGGCATATCCCGTCTGCTCACCCCTTGCAACCCAACTTTTGCTCTTGTAAGTTGAAGAAACATGCTGTCCTCCAATCGCTTCTGCACTGGATCCTAGTAACAATCTACTGACGACACCCATGTTAGGCCCCAATCTCGTGCTAGAATCGCAGCGCTATCCCAGCAACACCCCAGAACCTCGAGAAGTCGTGCGCCAATGACGCAACTGTTCACTTAACTTCGAACCGCTCTCGATCTCGACCTTGACTACGAAAGGCTGCTTTGTGTCGATTGAGCATTACTCCACGGCTAGGGCTGTTTTAAACCTTCAGTCGAATCCCTTTGGAAGGACGCAGCGAAACCTATACTATAATAATCCGCAGGCGGTTGTCACGTACTAAACAGGGTCCTCTTCGAGTCATTGCCTCTCAGACGCGTTTACTCGGCTTCCTCGGGCTTATATCCTCTCGACGGCCAACACTTTCCAGAACACTAGATTTTGGTTTAGGCATTTGATCAACGACTCTCTAGATATGGTCACCAGGAAACCTCTTCCAGCAAATGCTACCCTGGACCCGGCAGTACGACGAGAACCCTCTTGGTCTTCCGCCATGAACTCGGAGGCAAACATGACATGGAACGACGAGCGTGAGGGGCAGCAACGCCAGGGAGCGTCAGACGGACAAGCCGGTGATGTGCCACGATCTCTGAGGCCTGGTCAAAGCTTCTCCAACTTAACAGGCATCGAGGACGACAATGTTTGGGCTGATAACAACCCGGAAGGGACCAAGTCTACCACTGGTGGAGAGCCAGGTGACATTGGCCGAGTGCCTACCGTTTTGAGGCCCGGCGGCAATGCCCAACCTTCGAGATCCGGTGCGACAGAAGCCGACAAGGTAGGAGGCGACATCAACCGGATACCAACCATACTGCGACCAGGGGGCTCCCACGGACATCCAGAAACTAATCCGTTCAAGAAAAAGATGCCAGGAAGTACATCAGCCAACGAAGGAGAAGACACAATCCCGGCACAACCAGCATATTCACCACCCGTACCGCCTGTGCTATTCCCATCCTTTTCAAACTTGAGCATATCAGAAGGTCCTGAACAAAGCAAGAACCCTTGGCAACCTTCACCGAACCACCAAGGAAACCTCGCAGCACAACGGTCGATTCCAGATTTGCAACAGAGCCACACTGGAGGAGACCCGTGGAGGTCTCCAACCCCATCTCAGCAGCCTGCCCCTGGACCCTCAACGAGCCCACCAACATTGCTCTCACTACCCTCTGATGAAGATCCTGCAAAGTGGGACGAACAGCGTTCACAAAAAGCTCCCGAGCTTTTACCGTCGACTACAGGAGAGGAGACACTTGATGATTCCCATGCATGGGATGACTTGGGCGATTTAGCCACCAGAGGGAGGGCACCCGCAAAACCGCCTGCTACTACGGGGGACGACTGGAACTTGATCGATATCGACACACGCCCTGGCCCTCCATCACGAAGGAGTACTTGGGAGGATTTCGGCGACGACGATGAGAGCTCTCCTAAGCCGGTCACGGAGAATAACATTCCAGCACCTGTCGCGCCTCCGACAATGGGAGCTGTTGTGCCTCCTACACCTCCTCTTGCTGTGCCTTCTACAACATCTACCGTGCCCCCTAATTCGACGTCTGCCGACGAACCAGCCCCACCACTCCCCGAGAGAAGAGCGGAAGAGAGTGCACCTGAGTTACCACCTAGGTCTGCTGAAACGCAGGCTAGTTCATCTTCGCAACAACTACGCCAGGTTGACAGATCCGAGACATACCAAATCAAGAGAATCAACTGGTATGACGCCACAGCGGAAACCAACCCGAGGACATCGCCGATTCTGATCCAGAATGCGAATGGACCTTGTCCGCTTCTTGCGCTTGTCAACGCTCTCATCCTTTCTACCCCGGCGCATCAGGACAACACGGTCCTAGTGGAGACGCTTCGGTCACGAGAGCAAGTCAGTCTCGGGCTGCTTATTGATGCTGTCTTTGACGAACTAATGTCTGAACGACGACTGGGTGAAGACGCCGTTCTACCGGACATTACCGAACTCTACAACTTTCTGCAGAGCCTTCATACGGGCATGAATGTCAACCCACGCTTTGTCCCGACTAAGCAAATGGAAGACGCCTTCAACCGGACATCGCTCAGCGATCTGCCTCCAACCGAGAGGAGCGGTCGAGTCCCCGGGACTTTCGAGAAAACGAGAGAGATGAGACTCTATTCCACTTTCTCTGTGCCCCTGATACATGGATGGCTTCCGCCCAAGAATGATTCGGCCTATGGGGCTTTCGAGAGACAAGCGGCGTCGTATGATGACGCCCAGAACCTCATGTTCCGTGAAGAGGAGCTGGAAGCTAAGCTGAGCAGCCCTGATGAACAGGGCTTGACCGAAAATGAGCAGCAAATGCTCCAGGACATCTTTGCCATCAAAGATTTCTGGAAAACATCTGGCACACAACTTACAACATGGGGACTTGACGTCATTAGCAGTTCGATGAAGCCAGGAGCTGTGGCGATCCTCTTCCGGAACGACCATTTTACCACCCTGTATAAGCACCCACAGACAGGGAAACTCATGACCCTTGTCACGGATGCAGGCTACGCCACCCATGACGAGATAGTATGGGAATCGCTAGTGGATGTGAATGGTGAGCGAGCCGAGTTCTTCTCTGGTGACTTTCGCCCTGTCGGCGGCGCTTCACACGACCCTGGCAACAATTTTGGTAACTCAGGAGAGGGTAGTGGGTGGACGACGGTTCAAGGCCGTAGGGGACGGGCCCAGAGTGGGGATGTGCAAGAAGATGCCTCAACATCTCCGTCCCATGAACAGGAGGATCACGACCTTGCTCTGGCACTGCAACTACAGGAAGAGGAGGAACAACGTCATAGAGAAGAGCAGGACCGTAGACGCCGGGAACGAGAACTTTCGGAGCAGTTCATCGAGCAGCAAGCACGCACCTCGAATGGACAGCAGAGCCAGGGCCACGGACAAGGCCAAGCCCGTGGCGGTAGCCGTGGTGGAGGGGGTAGCTTACGGGACGGCAGAGGCGGCAGTACCGCAACTCTTGGGAGCCAACGGCCAGCGGCCTCAGCATCGCGCAGCTCACTATCGGTTGCTTCCACGGCTCCATCTACGCGCCGAAGCAACAGCTCGGTGAATGTCTCTGCGAACAACGGTGGAGGAGCTAGCCCGATAGCGAACAGAAACGGGGCCAGAACCTCGGGTCAGACTGTGAGGTCGCTCATTCCTCCTCTTCCTGGTCAACAACCACAGCCTTTCACAAATCGTGCACCGGATGATGGAGTAGAAGATGCTCCGCCGAGCTATGATGTGGCTGCTACACAGGCACCGTACATTCCTCCAGAAGGGCATCCCAGCCATCCCTCAAGCAGCCCTACCGCGGCTCGCGCGGATGTTGCTACCGGACCTGGAGCCGCTCCTCCTCGTACCGGAGCAACAAGTCCTCCCCAAAGGTTGGGCTCGACCGCGAGTTCAATGGGATTGAGAAACCCGTCACAGGCTCCTGAGCCTTCATCCATTGGCCAGGCCAATAGACCTCAGTCCGGGTTTCCTGGTAACCCAAACGGGGCGGCACCAAGGCCGATGAGACAGGGGATTCCGGTTCCTGCGGCAGGAGTTCCCGGGACGCCAAGGGAAGACAAATGTGTAGTTATGTGAATGGTGGTTAACGTATGGATTCTCTATCATTTGCGAATATGCTGGCGCGGTTTGGTGTTTGAGGTTTAGGCGTCTGTGGTGCAGCGTTTTGTTCGAGTGTCATGATGAAAGATATAAATGATACCAAAGAGGTTTGGAGTTGGGAGGGTGTTTCTTCTTGATCAGAATGTCCTTCGTTTCAGTTGAAGTAGTGCATCCCCCATGGCTGATGGCAGTTAGAAGAGTAAAGGGGTTTCAAATTTAGTCCAACTGGATGGTATCAACGGAGATGCCTTTGTCCGATGTGCTCTTTTTTGCTGTTTGAAGTATAGGGATAAATCCCGTGGTAACATTTCGGGGAAGTAGCTGGGAGGTGATAGGCGGGAATGCCGTTAGTGGTCACTGTTACACCAGATTAGATTGCCCTTGTTGGATGATTGCGGAGTGCTTTCGTTGACATCATTGGTCACCCGAGCATCGGTGATGGCGATGGTAAAGTGGCCCCTGCCAACGAATACGTTCCACGTTCCTTCCCACTTTCTTGCTCTTGCTTAGTACCTTCTCTCTTTCGTTATTTCCTATGGCCATCCGGCTCGGGTTATAGAAACCTCACCCTACTTGGTGGAAATAGAGGAGTTTAGAAAAACATCACCCGTCCGCGGACCGGTAATTTTTGAAGCTGCCGTCACCTTCGACTTTACAACCTCACCAGATAAGTCGTCGGCCGAGCGGCCAACAAAGAGGAAGATGACGACTACTGTAGGCCTAATCGACAATTGGTATCCTCCAACGAGGGAGAATTACGATCTCATTCTTTCCCTGTGGAAGTGGTTTCCCGTGGTATGTGTCCCAGCACTATGTTGAACATTTTCCCTCACAATTAACACGACCGATCAGGCCGCCTCCATTCAATGGGCCACCTCCTGGTACGGAATGGGCAAGACCTCAGTCACCAGCCGCCTCAACTTGCCCGGCCGGATTGGCTGGCTCACCATGGAAGCGCCCGGCTTCATGACCCTTCTCTACATGATGCGCACCCTTCCCGCCCAGCGCGGCTTCACTCTTAGCGACCTCCCCTGGCAAAACAAAGTTCTCGCCGGCCTCTTCGTCATCCACTACTCCTACCGCGCTATCGCCTTCCCATTCTTGCAGCCCAGCATGGCGCCCATGCACATCATCGTATGGCTCTCCGCGTTTGGCTTCCAGATCATCAACGGAACCCTCATCGGCTCCTGGCTGGCCGCCTACGGTCCTACGAGCCACGCGGCATGGGCCAAGCAGCTATCCAGCTCGTTCCCCACCCTTCAGTTCACCTGCGGAATCGCGCTCTTCTACGTCGGCCTGATGGCGAATTACTACCACGACGACGAGCTGCGGGAGATCCGACGCCGGGAAAACCGCAGGCAGGAGAGGCTGGCGAAGCAGAATGGGCAGCAGGGACAGTCGGGCAAGAAGGTGGAGAAGCACTACGAGATTCCCAAGGCGGGACTGTTCAAGGTGATGCTTTACCCGCATTACTTTTGCGAGTGGATCGAGTGGCTTGGGTTCTACATGGCCGCTGGTTGGGGGTGTCTGCCGGCCAGGTGTTTCTTGCTGAATGAGGTGGCGGCCATGTTGCCTAGGGCCGTGAAGGGGAAGCAGTGGTATATGGAGAAGTTTGGGAGGGAGAAGATTGGGAAGAGGTGGGCGGTTATTCCGGGGGTTTGGTGAGGTCTTCGTTGGATGTCGTCGTCTCCTTAGGGGTTGGTTGGGTAGGAGATGATGGATCCGGAGTGGTGGTTTTGGGCGTATGAAGGAAGAACATGGACAGTTCGTAGCATTTACTAAGGCTGCATTGAGAGGTTGTTTCACTAGAATTACCACGTAAAAGAGTAAAGACAATGCATATGCTAGAGATATAGAATCCAATGCCTTTCCGTCCGTGATCATGACGGGAACCTTGGACGAACCATTTGCAACACCGACGTCGCCCAATGCTGAACTTGTGGGGCCTTACAGTGCTGCTTACAGTGGCAATTTGGCGCCTAACCCGCCAACCAGCTCTGGGAGCCCCCTACAACTCTGGCCAGACAGAACTTCAAATTCCACTTCACTTCAAATGCACCACGATGGAAGTAAACAAAACAGACGTGACAAAGCCAACTTGATGGGATGAACTCGTCACCATCCATCTTTTACCCTCTCTGGTCAGAAATTGGAGCCACACAATTTCTGCGACCTGGCGGGCAAAAACATCAACGGCAAAAGTCGCGATGCCTCTCCTACGGAGCGACTCCTTTAAGGACATAGACTTTACTCTTCGTCGACAGTTCGGCAAGGAGAATTTCAGGTACGAACTATTGGATAAAGACACCTTCATGACCTTGTTCTAATCATTCTTCGCAGACCACACCAAAGAGAAATTATCAAAGCTGCCCTCGACGGCCACGATGTCTTCGTCCAGGCTGCCACCTCGTTTGGCAAGAGTCTATGTTTTCAACTTCCAGCCGTCATAGATCGTGGGAGTATGTTTTTAATCTTCAACGCATCTTCCGGTTGAGATAGGCCCATTCTGACTTTGTCTTCTTAGTCACTATCGTAATCTCTCCATTGCTGAGTCTTATGGCAAGTATCTCTCCTCTGCCCTGCGTTCGAATGACTTACTGACCCCCTTCAGATGAACCAAGTCAAAGCCCTCAAGGCATCAGACGTGGACGCTCGCACCTTAAACAGCAACACTACCATGCCAGAGCGGGACTACATCTACGCTGACCTCGCAACTGGGCATCCCCTTACACGGCTTCTCTACGTGACTCCCGAGCTATGTTCCGGCGACCACTTCCGACGGAAACTGAAACTGGTCTATGAGCAGCGAGAGTTGGCACGGATCGTAGTCGATGAAGCCCATTGCATCTCAGAATGGGGCCACGACTTCCGCAAAGACTTCAAACGGCTCTCCTGGTTCCGCGAAACCTTCCCCAACGTACCAGTCATGTGTCTCACCGCCACAGCCAACGACCAAGTCCGCCGCGATGTACTCACCACACTCGGGTTGGGCAAGACGCCCGGCAAACTCAAGATCTTCAGCATGACCGCCCACCGACCAAACCTACATCTCGAAGTGCGTTATACCAGCGACGAAGCTAACGACCGTTACGACGACTTCGTCACCTGGCTCCAGGGCGTCTACGACCGCCGCGCGGCCGCGGATCGCAAAGCCGAATTAGACGTCACGGGCGAGCGTGTCGAGAACGTCTCAGGGATCATCTACACCATCTCGCGCGACGAAGTCGAATCTCTCGCGGCCGCTTTGAGGCACGACGGCATCGGCGCCCGCCCTTTCCACGCGAAGCTGTCGAACCAGACCAAGGAGGAGACGTTGGCCAAATGGATTGCCAACGAGCCGGGCTACGATATCATCGTTGCCACGACGGCCTTCGGCATGGGCATCGACAAGGAGAACGTGCGCTTCGTCGTGCACTGGCGGCTGCCCAAGTCGTTTGAGGGGTACTACCAGGAGGCCGGGCGGGCGGGTCGTGACGGGAACGCAAGCTATTGTTTTCTGTACTACAGCCGCGAGGATCGGGACCGCGTGTGTAACTTGGTCGCGAGGGAGCCTGTGTCGAAACACGCGGGTGCGAATGGGATCAACAATAAGCAGGCGAGGCAGGAGAGCCTCAGCAGGCTGGTGGCGTATTGTGAGGATACCAGCTCTTGTCGGCATGCGGCGATTTGTAGGTATTTTGGGGAGACGCAGGTGCCTGAGTGCGATTATGCATGCGACTGGCATAAGGATCCGCAGGGGCTGAAGAGAAGGATGGCGAGGGGACTGGCGAGTGAGGAGTGGATTAGTACTCAGCGGGAAGAGGGCATGTATGATGAGTATTGGAGTGAGTAAGGATAGAGGGGGGGTTTTGGAGTTTAGTAACTAGGTAATCTCTAGGTGGAAGCTGCGTTTGAGGTCTGGATTAATATGATACCCATGTTTATATTGACAGTCTTGCGCAGTAACATATGCCATCTTTGCAAGATGATAGTTACAATATCATCGGGAGGCAACGTAGTGAGAGAACGCAGTTTGTTGCATGTTTGTGACAGGTATCTTGACAACACTTTATCATACATACACCCGATCTGTCTCGAGCCCGCTGTTTATCGACCTCCGCCCGTTGTTCTCTTCCTCTCCGGAATGCCCAGCTTAGGCTTCTCCGGTGCCACGTTATCGTCCATAATCCACGGCTTCCTCTTGATAGCTTCCTCCAACGTCAACCCCCACTCCATCCAGGCGAGTCCCTGAGTAACCGAGTCGCACAAGTCGTCCATCTTCTCAATGTGTTCGCCCTTGGTAACGCGCTCCGTCCTCTCCATTCTCTTGCCCATCAACGTGCCAACGCCAAGAGACTTGGGGAGATCCTTTGGCTCCGGCATTATTACAGCGTCGTTTTTCAATTTCTGCTTGGTTAGATTTAGGCTGTAGACAGTTGGAGGAGCGGCCCTTACGAAATACTCGGCCATGCGCTGCATCTCCTTGGTTGCGAGACCGAGCTTCTCCTGATTCCTGAACCAAGAAGCCAAAAGCAACATGCGGGCCTTCTTAACGTCCTTGATCTTGGCCTTGACTTCCTTGTCGTCAACGTTGACGGGCTCCGCGAACGGGTTGAGAAGCTCGTCATCCTGGTCCTCCTCGGGTGAAATCTCATCGACAGGCAACATCTTTGCCGGTACCCGCTTTGGCCTGGACCTTCTGGGCTTGTGAAGTTCGCTGGGTTCGGGTATCTCGCGTTCGTACTTGTCCACAAGATAGTTGACCACGCGCTTGGGCGGTACGGCAACCACGACGCCCTTGAACTCGCCGCGGGCTTTCATGACCTCCAGGATGGCGTAGATCATGGATTCGAGCATGTTTACACGGACGGTCCACTCAAAGATGCCGGCCGCGTTGGCGGTGCGGAAGCGCTGACGCTCAATGAGAATGTGGGTGGGGTTTTTGGGCAGGATATGTTCCGTGATAAGGCGGTAGGCCATGTCGGCCATGGCGTTGGGGGCAAAGTTCTCCCCGATGGCGTCCGTATTCCTTCCGTCGATATTGTTCTTCTCAAGCCATGGCAGAAGGTTGAGATGGCGCCATTCGTGCAGGTCAGCCACATGCCTTGTAGTGTTGCGTATATCATACTTCGTTTCAGTCATTAGATTTGGTTCGAGAGTTTTGACCAAGTCGTTGTTCGGGGTTGATTCAAGCTTCTCGAAGAACGAGGCCGTGTCAAGGACACCCTCTCCCCCTGGCCTGTTGAACCTGGTACCTTTGTCTCCAGTAACGGGGTTCTTCTCGGCCATGGCCCTGTTGAACCCGATCCCTTCGTCTCCAGGCAAAGGATACTCTTGGGCCTTGGCTTTGCTGTCTTGCAAAACTGGAGTGAGAACACTGTAGGCAAAGTTCTTGAGACCCAGGTCGATGCTGAGGATGCGAGAGTCAGGCCTTAAAGGTTTGTGCTCTCTAGCAGCGGTTCGGATACGGTTGTATAGCTGAAACTTGGGACCAGACTTTGGCAGACCACACCGGACCATAAGCTCCTGCAACTGAGCAAGAGGCAGCTTGGCCAGCGCGGTGGGCTTGGGCATGATGTGCAACTGGCCGGCAACACCGGACTTGCCTCCAGTCAGAAAATTCCTCAGTAGCGATCGTAAAGACAGCGATTTGTTGTATGCGGTCCTCCCCCCAGCAACCGAATGATTCGAGTGGCTTGAAGACGATATTCAGCGCCTGACTCTCTTCGTTGCTCACACAAACCAAGCTCTCGCCTCTTTGATGGCTAGTGAGTGAAAAACTCTCTTTTTTGTATCGAGTTGGAGAGTCGTGAGATGCCTCGACCGAGGTGAGACAATTGGTGTTTGTGTTTGTGTTGTGTTGATTCGGACTCTTGTTGCCCCAAAGTGATGGAAGTTTGTAGATGAAAGTGAAAATCCACTATCTCGGGATGAGGTGTGAGTACAAGGCCTTTGTTACCGATTACCGCAAGTGATGGGAAAAGTACTAGCATTTATTAAGTACCGAGCTGGATTGGTTCAACAGGTGCCAAGGATTTAAATCCGGTCTGGCCCATATGCCTGCCGGGTTTCGAGAACCTTGCTGGCACGGCAACCACGGCAGGCAAACCTTAGGTTTTTATCGCGGCAATCGTTCCGATCGCGGGGCAAGCACATGAACATCAGATGCGGGCGGAAGGTCCCTTTGACGCCTTTTCTTCAGATCTTCCAGTGGCATGCAATTGACGAAACAAACGTCCCGTTCCATCCCAACGTCTCCCCGGGTCCTAGTTCCTAGTATTTAAGCTCTCAGTTGTACAATACTGAAAGAAGTTTCACAACCCACAACTCTGTTAGACTTCCCCTTGCGGACTGCCTGATAATCCCGATGGTCAATGTGGAGTCTTTGCTTACATGATCGACTTCTACGCGATTCGGCATTCTGCGTTGCTTACTGACCATAACCCATCCTTTCAACTCGTCTCCTACTCGATTTTTCCACAGTCTCATTTTAACTTAAAGATACGGGCTCCATGATATCATTATCCGAAGGACGGCAAAAGAAGAGAAAGATGGAGACGCCGTAACAGATACAACGTGTCAAGGTCTTCTCGGTTGGTCGTGTAATCTGGAATGATTACATACTCGGATTGGACATCAGGAAGTCATCTCTACAATCCTACCACCACCGCCAACCTCGGCATGTTTACCGGACACGACCGCGCTTGCGTCAGATAGGGTCTAGGTCATGTCACCATTCCGATTTCAAATCCCAAATTGCCCTCTGATGTGGTATCCCGGTGTCTTGTAGTGTCACAATGGATTGGGTTTATAGACTTTCTAGATCCTCCTGCCTGTCGCAATTGGAACAAGGTGGTCCCCCACTTGAGACAGTGTACCGACACTAGCGTACATATTCCAAATCCTGGGGCCGCCAGCCTGCAGTCCTCGCAGACACAGATAACTATGTACCCGCCCCAACACCACCGCAAACACGCCCGAAGGATTACCAACCGCAGCTGAACGTTCGCAACCGTAACCCCGCGGCCGTCTCTTTATTTACTCCCTGACCCTGCGTCCGCCCAGACCACTCATATTTGCGATACCAGCCCCGGACACCGTTGTGGTGGTTATATCTTTCGTCCATGCCCTCTCTGTCCTTCCTTGTTCGACCTTCTGTTGTCTCGTCCAGACTAGCTTCAGGCCGAGTTGGTTCTTTGTCCAGACACTTCTCTGCTACAGCTCTCAACATGGCTCCCATTTCCAAGGAAACCGATTTTCTCGTCATTGGTGGTGGCAGTGGTGGCATTGCGACTGCCCGCGCCGCTGCTGGCAAGTATGGCATCAGGTCCATGGTAATCGAGGGCAAGCGTTTGGGAGGTACATGCGTCAACGTTGGGTAAGTGACTTCCAACCTTGTGTCATTGCGGCCCGTCCTCCTCAGATAATCAAGATCTGACAAGTTATTTTCCTCCGCAGCTGCGTACCCAAAAAGGTCACCTTCAACGCCGCTTTCATTGCCGAAACCGTTCACCAGGCCAAGGACTACGGCTTCAGTTTCAAGGAGACTGCTCCCTTCGACTGGACTACTTTCAAGCACAAGCGCGACGCCTATGTTGCCCGTCTCAACGGCATCTACGAGCGCAACCTCGCCAATGACAAGGTCGAGTACGTTCACGGCTGGGCCAAGCTTCTGTCCCCCAACTCGGTTGAGGTCACTCTTGATGATGGCACCAAGTCTGTCGTCAACGCCAAGAAGATCCTGATCGCCGTGGGCGGCAACCCGACCATTCCTCCCCATATCCCCGGCTCCGAGCACGGCACCAACAGCGACGGTTTCTTCGATATCGAGACCCTTCCCAAGAAGGTTGCTCTTGTTGGCGCCGGTTACATTGCTGTCGAGTTCGCCGGCATGTTCAACGCTCTTGGCGTGGAGACCCACCTTTTCATCCGTCACGATACCTTCCTTCGCACCTTCGATCCCATGATCCAGCAGGTATCAGTCAAGGAGTATGAGCGCCTTGGAGTCAAGATTCACAAGAGGAGCCTCCTCACTAGCGTCGAGAAGGATGCGGCGGGCAAGCTGGCTCTCAATTTCAAGGAGGGCGAGGGCGAGCAGTCGATTGCCGATGTCGACCACCTCATCTGGGCTGTTGGCCGCACACCGGCGGTTGAGGGTCTCGGTTTGGACAAGGCCGGCATCAAGACCAACGAGAAGGGCTATATCGAGGTGGACGAGTACCAGAACACCAGTACCGAGAACATCTACGCCCTTGGTGATGTGTGCGGTCACATCGAGTTGACCCCCGTTGCCATCGCTGCCGGTCGCAGGTTGGCCGCCCGTCTGTTTGGCCCCGAGCAGTTCAGGACAGCCAAGCTGAGCTACGATAACGTGCCATCCGTGGTGTTCGCGCACCCTGAGATTGGTTCCATCGGCCTCACCGAGCCCCAGGCGGTTGCCAAGTACGGCGCCGAGAACCTCAAGATCTACAAGTCCAACTTCACCGCCATGTACTACGCCATGATGCAGCCCGAAGACAAGGCGCCTACTGCCTACAAGCTCATTTGCGCCGGCCCCGAGGAGAAGGTTGTTGGTCTGCACATCATCGGCCTTGGCAGCGGCGAAATCCTCCAGGGCTTCGGTGTTGCCATGAAGATGGGCGCGACCAAGGCCGACTTCGACAGCTGCGTGGCTATTCATCCCACCAGTGCTGAGGAGTTGGTGACTCTCAAATAAAGAGAGTGCGGATGGGCGAAAAAGGGTGGTTTTCATTTGTTGTACCTATTTAAACCGGATATACCTCTGCATGTTTGGGTGATGGTGTTTATTTGTAGCGTGGCAGCCTTATTAGAAGCAAAGAGTTGGAAATGATACCTGAACATAAAACACCTTTGAGATATACCATCTTGAACATTGTCATTTGCTCTGAGTCGCAGTTGGAATGTAGCCTTTTGCGTGTAAGTTGAGGACCTAGGACCATGCAACCGCCGAGATAGGCGAGATAAAGAGGTGATAACCCGATAAGCGCCATGAAGTTTGCTCCGATAAGAGAGCTGGCAGTGACGTGCTTTGTACCTCGACGTGCTCAAGCTCGAGAGCTTGGGCCAACATCGGTTGAAGGTACTTGGCAGCTGGAGGAACGGGAAATGGCCAGAGGACCCATTTGCGCGCGTGCAAAGTACCTGTACGGTGAGCGTTTTCCTCCAGATGCGCAAAAAGTCATGCCACAATAATCAATGGCCTGCGACTGGCCAGGCCCGACACCCACCACGCACAGCTGCCAGAGCTGTGCGGCCAGCTGAGACAGCCGAGCTTATTCCCAATTCCGAACGTCAAGATTCCGCACTAGCGTCACGGACCACCACGGGCAGCTCCTCCAGTTTCATCACCACACTCCAAGTGCTTTCCCACCCTCGACTCTCCTTGACCACCAGCTTCTGACCGAGCAAGGAATCGCCAAATCTCCACTCAAGGTATGCCGTTCTCCTTGCGATACCACTCTGCAGCTCCCCTCAAGCTCTCCGACTCAATTGCTGACTGCATGTGAATTGCTTTGCGAGAAAAAAGATGTTCTCCCGTGTTGCCCTCCGCGCGGCTCCCCGCCAGCAGCCCTTCAGCCTCGTTGCTCGCCGCACCTTCCAGACCACCCGCGCCCAGCTCTCGTCGCCCTACCACTACCCCGAGGGTCCCCGCTCCAACCTTCCCTTCAACCCCAAGACCCGCTTCTTCTGGTTCCGTTACCTCATGTACTGCGTCGTCGGCTTCGGCGCTCCCTTTGGCATTGCCGGTGCGTGATATTCTCCCTGTCCAAGAGTTGCAAAAAGTAATGCGGTCCCCACTGACGTAATCTGGTTTCAAACACAACAGTCTGGCAGACCTACCGCCCCCGCTCTTAAACGGCTCGCTACTAGCTGTGATGCGGGTGTGCCGATATGATCGGGAAGTATTGAGCGGGCCGATGAGCTTGATGCGTGCGTAATAGGGGGAAAGGGGAATATACCGAAAGGGGAGAAAACGCAAAGACACCGACCAGCACGGATGTAGATGCAGGTAGTCCGGACTGTCCGGGCGTTCTTCTGTATATGATACGACACGGATAGAAACCACCATCATCATCAACCCCGACATTTGTCTCTTTTTGGACCCTCCGAGAACCAATGGCTCTAACACAACCTTTTTGACATCGATGAGGGGGAGATGGATGGTGGCAATGGGTGCTGGGTTCCTCTGGCTGAAGCTGTGATCACGGATGGAAGCAAAGCTAGTTTGGATGAAATATGGCACGGGATGACCGAGGAGTTACTGACTCCTTCGACTAAAGGCTGCGAGATAAGCAAGCTGCGTAGTCCACCATGCCCTGAATGCGTCTCTATACAGTGACACTTTGGTAAGTCTTCTCAGATAAGGTATGGTCGGAGCAGCACTACCGGTTGGGAAAGCGGTGTTTCTGACCTCGTTGCTGCTCCGGTACAACTTTGAAGCTCACATACGCGACCTTGAGAAGAAAGGCGATCGATCATGCGAGCTCAAGGATGTAGCTTCATGCTCACAATTTCAGGGTATCGTTGCCAGTAACTTCCCGGTCAACTATTCGTAGTCATGATGCCTATCAAATATGAAAATCTCATCCACTCCAGCCATGCGCATGGCATCTCGATCTTGGTACCATACGGGGGCGACGAGTTGCGCACGGGAGGACATGACGGTAGCTATAGCGATTAGGAAAGACCAACCAATGTAAACAAAGCCCCTGGACCGGATGGTCCTCGGCACAGTCAACCTATGTTTCACAGGATACCGCCATCGTTACAGTAAGTTTGCAGATATGCACCTATGCGCACAAGCCAATCGGCCAGCCTCCGTTTTCCCGTGTAAATGGATTCCTATGTACTTTGCGCCAGCGCAAAGCGAAGGTACCCTTTTAGAGCTCACCCCTTGCCTGTTAGTGCCAGGTACTTGTCAGGGTCCGCTAGGGTACCTGCGACGCCGCCGGTTTCCCCCAACCATCACAACGTCAACCGCCATTCCATTCCACCTGCCAGGAGCAGGGAGCCGCAACAAAACACAACACCAACGCTACACTACCACCACACACCACCACGGACACACTGAATAGCCGAGAGATCAACATCCCCATCTTCTTTACGCAGGCGACGGGAACCTACGCTGAACACATTGCGCGACATGGTATGAGGTGAAGCGAACATGCAGACTTGCCGTCCAGGCAACACGCTACACGGATCACGGAAGACGACATCAAGAAGAAGCACAACATATCCAACAACCAACTTTCCACCACCACACCGATAATACATATACACACACACACACCAAGATGGATTTGCCACCAGTAAACCTCGCCGAGCTGCTCCGGCACCCCGATGATCTCGACAAGATCACCACCCTCAAGGCCGAGTTCATGCGGAAAAAGGCAGCCGTCGACTCCCAACTTCGCAGCGGCTTGCGGGAGCAGCTCGAGACGACACAGGCCGGTATGAACGGCTTGTCCGAGGGACAAAAGACGGTGCAGCAGATCAAGGAGGAAATGATGAAAATCGACAAGATCTGCTCCGAGTCGCAAGACATGATCACCGACTTTGCGACCATCAACCTGGTATCGCAAGCCCACCGCAACTTTGGCGCCGTCGAGACTATGCGCCGCAACCTCGAGACTTTCAGCGAGCGCCTAGACGCCATCGACAGGATGCTGAACGAGGACGACGAGGACCCCGAGAACATGCCCAACTTGCTGGCTATTCACTACGAGTTGACGCAGCTCCGTAATATCCGCGACGATGCTATCGAACAAATACAAAGAGGCGACGACCCGGGCCTGCAGTCTACATTGGAAGATTACTTTTCGCGGCTGGATAAATACATTGAGTGGTTTGATGTGAATATCACCCTCGTGGCCATGAGCTTGATCAACCTGGTCATTGCAGACAACAACAGTTTGGTAGTGCGGTTTGCACTGATAATAGAGGCTGAGGAGAAGAGCGACCAGAGGGTTTTGGCTTTGCAAGAAGCGCTGAAGGATCACAAGGAAATGGCTACGCGCTTCCAGAGCATAACCGATGGCGCCAAGACGGTCAGGGGCTACAAGGACAAGTTCTTGAAGGCTATCAAGACCTTTGCAGAGGACCAGTTCAAGGAGAGCAGAGAGAAATTCCTGGGTGACCCGGATATGCTCGATAAGTCTTTGAAATGGTACTTCAACGACCTGAACGCTGTCAAAATCGGCATGACACCACTCATGCCCAAGAAGTGGAAGATATTCAAGACATGGGCTACCATTTACCACGGCCTGATGCACGACTACCTTATTGCGCTAATCGACGACCCGGGGACCAGCTCGGCACACACACTAGCCATCATCAGCTGGCCTGAGGCATACTATCGCAAGATGACCAAGTTGGGCATGAAGCAGGACGAACTAACACCCCATGTGATCGACAACCGCGAGGCAGAACTGGTGCGCGACTTCCGCGCCCTCATCATCAAGTTCCTCGACGAGTGGATCGACCGTATCTACAAGCAGGAGTGCAAGGATTTTGCCGACCGCAACGTCGAGGGCGGCAACCTTGACCAGGACGAGTATGGATACTTCCGCACCAAGAACCTGGTCGACCTCTGGCGCATGCTTCGCGAGCAAGTCGATGCCGCGGGCAACTCGAAGCGTGCCGATGTCGTGGAAGGTGTCATCGACGCCATGTTCCAGCGCTTGCGTACCCGCCAGCAATCCTGGCAGAAGATGCTCGAAGACGAGGCTGCGCGCTACGAGCTGCAACCCCTACAAGGTCAGCCAGAATTGGAAGGCTTCCAGCCTCTGCAGGACTGGCTTGTGGCCACAGCCAACGACCAAATTGCCTGTATCGACGACAATGAGGACGAAGGGCGGATGGCCTACCTGTCCGACTTCCGGCGCAAGTTCAGCCCGCTGGTGTCGCCGCAGTACATGGACCGGGCCGAGACGGAGATCAACGCTCTGCGCGACGGCTACGTCGACCTGAGCACGTGGTGCATGACCAAGTTCGCGCAGCTGGTGTTCGCGGTCGACTTCCGCACCGTCATGCCGGACTTCTTCACCCCGAGATGGTACACGACCAACGCCATGGCTTCCATGATCGCCACGTTCGAGGAGTACGTGTCCGACTACAAGTTGGTGCTGCACCACTCGCTCGTCGACATCTTCATCGAGATCTTTGCCGAGGAGCTGCTGATCCGCTACCTATCGTCGGTCCGCAACAAGGGCGCCAAGTTCCGCAGGCAGGATAACTTCCAGGACAAGATCTATGACGACCTTTCCACGGCCTTTGACTTCTTCAACAGCTTGCCCAACCCGGATGTGGGCAACGCCATCAAGGATACGTGGCGCGCGTCGGAGCCGTTTCTGCAGCTGTTGACGGTCGATAGGGAGGCGGTCCCCGACGCGTTTGCGGAGTTCAAGAGCCAGTATTGGGATTTGCAAATTAGCTGGGTCGAGGCGGTGTTGAGGTCTAGAGATGACTTTGAGAGAAGCATGTTGAATGCGGTCAAGGCTAGGGCCGCCCAGATGGACGTTGTTAGAGGACCGGAGACTATCATGAGTAAGGTTAAATAAGGGTGATTGCGGTAGCAAGTGTCACCCGGTGACAGTAAATAAGTTTAATGGTGTGTGTGTGTGGGTTGGGAAGGGAGATGAAAGTTCTATGCACATAATGATACCAGCTTTTGTAAGCTACAGCGAAGACATCTTCGGAACGGTAAATAAGAGAGAACTGAAGACCAGTCTATGATGGTGGTTGGAATTTCTTGCGTGCGTATAATATTCGTCGATTGAGCGTCGCTTAAATGCTTGGAGTGATCTGCCGCCTCTAACATTGTCTCTAACTTCTATCATTTATACAACCACATAAAGTTTCCTCTTCGGAGTCACAACTCCGGCTCGCAAAGCTCGCCTTTCTTGTTCAACCAAACATGCAAATGCAACAGATACAGATAGAGACTACGCGACTGGTCCGCGTCTTGGAAAAAATAAAGCAATATACAAAGAACATTGACCTTCAACTACCACCACCACCACCACCGCCATAAAATGATATAAAACAGCAACAACAACAACTCTGTATCTGTAAATGTGGATTGTATGTAAAATATGTGCATAAGCATCATCAACTCATGATAATGGTGCCCGTGACGTTCTGTGTCATGTTGCTGACAGACCTCTTCTGTCTGTCTGTCTTTGGTGTTTCTATGTTCTGTCGTGATATGCTGCATTGTACTGTATTACCATTTCTGTCTTTTCGAGCCATTAATCAGAAGCGAGGACAGGAAGTCGGCCATGAATAACTCGTCCTTATCGTTGAGCTCCCAGCGCGCCCTAAGTTGCTCATAGACTTCGACGACTCGGTCGGCGTCGGTGCACCGCATGAATGCGCGCAGGACCCAAATGGCCAACCAGGTCTTGATCTCGATGCCTGGACGGTCGACACCCCATTCTTTCCTTTGCGGATAATCCTCCTCTTCGTATTCGTAGGGTAGTTCAGCTTCGTCGTCGTCGTAGATTTCAGGGTGGTGTTCCTCCTGGGTGCCTTCTTCTTGAACATGGGCTGGCTCATGATTGTGGTCTTCTTGAAGGTGATCATCATGAAACGCTTCCTCATCAGCCGGTGGATGCTCATCAACTGGTGGAGGGGCTGACTGATGAATAAGTGTCCTTCCAGCGTCGATGGCCTCTATTAGGGCTGAGTAGATTGACTCTAACCGCTTCGCGCTCCATGCCGAAGTTGGGTAACCCCCATGACGGTCAAAAGCTTTGAACAAAACCTTGAAGATGGAGCCGTGAACTGGAATGTCGAACAGCTTCATCTCGTCGATGTACTTGGCCACGCGAGAGAGATCTCCGCACCCAACACCGTAATACTTGACAAGAATACTGTACGTCCGAAGGTTTGGATGCATCGGCGCCATCTCTTGAAAGCTCTGTTGCAGCTCGGGAGCTTTCTTTGCAACCCGAGCCATCATCTTCAGCGACTGTGTGATGGCACGATCGCTGGCGTAACTCCGAGCCGGGAACGGTACCTTGGACCACTTCGCCATAGAAGCCACCATGCAAGCATATATGCGCTCGACCGCTGCTTCCTCGCCCGATCGCAACAATCCAGATATGACGGCATTGAGGACAACTGTGTCAATCATCTCGCCTGCCTCAACCATCTCACGAAACGCGGCGCGCAGTCCACCCGTCTCCCTCTTGAGGCCAAAGAAATGGATCAAGCTCACGTGGTGATAGCGGTTGAAATAGTGCCCGCGGCTGACCATTTCCTGGTAAATCATTTCGGCGAGGGTGAAGTTGCCGGCTTTTGAAGCCACGTCAAAGAGAATGTTGAAGGTCACCTCGGTCGCCTTGATGCCAGCGTCGACTTCCATTTCGCGCCATAGTCTCATGGCAGACTGCGCCTGAGTTTCGGTGACGGTGCCAACATAACGACTTGCGAAAGAGATGGCGCAATTCCACTCCCCTGCCGTCAAGGGCATGCTGCAGTTCCTCACATCCGCTATGACGGCAAAGTACCGAAGCATGGACTTGGAGTTTCTCCGCTGAGGCTGCCCTAGTGCTTTGAGGAGCTGATGTCGCAATCGACCATTAATGAAAGGCATGCGCGGTTCCGGTAGTTGTTGGTAGAGGTCGTATATAGTGTCAAGGTCAACCTTGTGTGGCGTGCGCAGCCGCACGAGCACAGCAAATCTGAGGTCGCTCAGTGTACGTTGGCCCTCCTCTTCCCACAGACCGATCACTTCGTCCGGACCTGGATATTCGTAATCGTCTTCATTTTGTACGAAGGTGAACCGGGGCCTGTCAGCTGGCGCATAGTTGTGCATGTGAGGATCGCGAATGAACTTGAGGTGGTCTTCAACCGTTCCATCCAGGCCACGATAGGGATCTACCAGTTCAAGCAGCTCTTCTTTGGTAAGATGACCGGGGTTCACATTGTGAGATTCGGGCGGCTCTTGTGATTGTGGGTTTGCGCCCCAGGGGGGTTCGGTCGGTGGATCGTCATGTAGCGCGGATGGGGCCGAGAATACGGAGTCGGCGGCGGGCTTCTGATCGGCACTGGGTTCGGTGGCGGCTGCAGCAACGAGCTCGGGCTCGGGCTCGGGCTCAGGGACCGGGGCTGCCGCCGCCGCCGTGTGGCTCTTCTTCTGGGGAGCGGAGACGGAATAGCGGAAGAAGTTGGAGTCGAGTGCTCGTCTGCTGCTCGTGCCGGACAAGCTGGTGGGAGTTACTCGCAGGGATGAGGTGGTCAGTAGCGGGCAGCCGGTGGAGCCGCGTATGGGTCTCCTCGCGGCTCCGTCGACAAGGCCACTTTGTGAGGTCCAGCCGCCATGGAAGCGCCGTCGTTGTGTTGCTGGGCCGAGGCCTGCTGTCGCAACCTGTCTTCTTCGTCCGCTGCCTTGGTCACCGAGCTGTGAAGGTGTGGTGGCAGCAATTGCGGTTGCGGAGGCGGCAATGGCAGACCAATTCCACGACGGACGATGCAAGAAGATGGTGCCGCATATCGACCCGTCAAATCGGCTGGAGACTTTCATGAGCTGCCGTCGTCCAACATGATGGCCTGCCCATTCAGCCAACCCCTTCTTCCTTTGCTTGTTCCCCACGAGTTCCGGCCGCAGTTTTCGATGGAGGAGAGCTCAGACGGAATGCGATTACAGTGCCCTCGTCCGTCGTCGCAACTTGCCTTGCTTGCTTGCTGCTGGCTGGTGCGCACTCGATGCGGTCGCGGTTACTGGGCGAATTGGATCGCAAACAGGTCGAATTGGTCAGGGCGTCAGGTCCGTGGAGGGCGGGGAAAAGTATGGGGAGAATGGGGAAGAACTCGAGTCATGAAGTGAGGGATGTCGTTGCAGGAAACTGGGGTCGGGGTGGGCGACGCGATAAATGAGAAAAAGTTGGGGTACGTAGACAGCGAGAGGCACAGCTCCAGGTACCTTGCCATGAGCGACACCCCTGCCTCCAAGAAAGAGGGGAACACCTCTCCAGTCTCCGCCGGGCTCCAGAGCTTACTGTTATCGATAAGCGCCTCAGCCAGAAAGGTACCTTCGGTCGTTCAATGGCGGGGAGGGGAACAATTTTTTTGCCGGCACGTCCTTCCAATTGCTCGCTCGCGGCAGGCGCACAGGACAGGTCGCGCGGGCTGCCGGCAACAAGCTCGTCTCCAATGTCACATCTCCACTTTTCTGTACAAAGCTAGCAAATAGCGATAACGATAGGTTTGGCGGTTGAGGGAATCCATTGTACGCAGCGCAGTGTATTATCATTACCTTACACAGGTATACACACCCCGTAACCTCGTAGCCTTGCCTTTACCTTGGGAGGGAATCTGAGGGACGAAAGGACCGCCGAACCCGCCAATGGTCCTTTGATCTCAACTAACACCACCCGCCGTCGTCGATTGTCTCCAGTAATTCCCTCCACACAACCCGACTCCCGAACGCCGCCAGCGACGACCAGACAAGATGGGCAAGGGGCGCATCTTCCAGGCCGCAAAGGTCTACCAGAGGGCTGCCGATGCTGCGGCCACCAACGTGGTCGCTGGCCTGCCACCACGGAACCCACCACTGTGGCTCAAGGCCCTCGAGTCCATCCCCCCCGCCGAGATCAACACCAGGCCGTATCCCATCCAGCACTCTGCGCCGAACTCGCGAGTGCGCAAGCCAAAGAACCTGTGGAGGCCCACCAAGATCGTCTACCCCGAAGATGAGTTGCGCCGCGACTTCTACCGCGACCACCCTTGGGAGTTGGCCAGGCCTAGGATGATTATCGAGTTGGACGGCAAGGACGCCAGGCATCTTAACTGGGCCAAGGGCCTCAGGCAACGCGGCATGCCTTTGTCCGGCGAGAGGTACGTTGTTGGAAGGGCGCATTACACGTAGCGGCGCAAAAAGGGCAGGCGCGGATTGGACGGGAATGGAAATCGCATACTAACCCTATACGCAAACTATAGTGTCGTTCAGCGTCAGCTCTGGCTCATGGAGAACCAGGGCATGACGAAGCAGGAAGCCTACGACAAGGCGCGCCACGAGTTCTACAAGTTGAGGCAGCTGGAGCAGATGGAGCGCAGGATAGCCGTCGAGGAGGCCCGCATGGTTGGTGGCTACTTCGGCAAGGACCTTCTGCACGTCGGCATGGAGCTCGAAGACCAGGCCTACGAGAACTGGAAGAAGTGGGCTACGGCCGAGATCGCCCGCCAGGAATCTGCCAGGAGTTCCGCGTACGCCAACGTCGTCGACAACTCTGCGCTCGAGGGAGCCGAGGAGGACGAGCTGATCGCGCAGTAAGGGAAAGAGTCGGAGTAAAACGGGAAGGGAAGTGAGGGAGTGGTGTACCATGGTTGATACCCATCCGTGTCTGGGAAAAGACGACGCCGGCGGCCCACTCGTGTACAACTGTAAGAATACCACATGTCTCTTCGTACATATAGAGAGGGAAAGAGACTTTGTACAAGTACATGTGATCCAGGAAGCCTTTTGCCGCGCCTATTTCCGAAGAAACCCGGCAGAAACCGGCCCGATATATTGACTACCCTTGAATATCCTCGCCAGACTCTCGTGTTGCACTCCGACAACATCAGCAATGCCCGTTTTTAGGAACAGCTTCCCCGTCAGACTCATCGTCTTGGACCTGGCCCAGGTCTCAATGTACGCCATCTTTGCTCTGTTACCCGGCACGAGGTAGAATATCTTGAGCAAGTGGGCCACCAAACAAACAACAAAGCCGTTGGCAGGCCCATTTGTGACGATCACATGCGGGTACTCGAAGTCCTTTGCATTCTCCTTCGTCGACCGCAAGTTGGGCATCCGTGTGAGGGCGTTGGCGGCATGAAAGGCCGATATGAGGCAGGTAAAGGGCGCCGTATAAAGCGGCTGATGGACCTTGCGAGCACGACGGATCAAAAAGATGTCAGAGGTGCCTGCTCGAGCATCTTCACCAGGATAGGCGCCCTTGATAGTCCATTCCAGAAGACGGGCCTTGGCGAGCGAGGAACTGTCTCCGGTGGATATGATGTACCGCCGGTGCATGTTTGCCTGGCCGCGAAACGACTGCTTGATCGTCTCGATCATCTCAGCAGTGTGCCCGCCAGAGCCAAGTATGTATGTGAAGTAGACGGCGGGAAGAGAGGTGGTGTTGGGCACTTGCGCGCTAGCGGCACTGTCGATCTGGGGCGCATTGCTGGCGACGAGCCAGCTGCCCCCTGGTTTTTGACGTCGCCGTATTATTTCAAAGTGCCGATATACTATGAATGTAGCAAGCACTATCCCGATTGTGATGATGAAAGTGATGAGCCAGAGCCATGAGAGACTGGAGAGAACAAGTCCAGTTGCGACAGAAGACGCAGCACCCCCGACAAAGAAGACTGCTGTCAAGTTGATGCCGCTCAAAGCCTCGATCTGTAGGTGGGAGTCGGTCTCAGCCCTGGTGTCGGGCCTTAGTTCTTGGTTCTTGTGTGATTTTTCCTCGTCCGTCAGAACGGACACTGGTAGAGTAGGGGCCATTCCGGAGCAGACTGATAAGTCCCAATGGCTTCTTTTTGTGTCTATCATGAGTTAGTGTCAAGTCATTCGTATACTGAAGCCGGGAATGTGATGTTGTCACCTTGTAGAATCTTCTGAGCGTGTTTCGTTTCAGGAGTTTCCAAGTCATGCCTTCCCAAATAAAGGCTAGGTAAACAGCAACAGAAAGGGGGACTTGATGTAAACAAAGAGGCTGCCGTTTGTCACATTCACACCAAGTGTCGTCTTAAGATGACCATGGTAGACTCGCTCATAGAAGCGGAATACTTGGCACAATATATCTCGAGTGAAACTGGGTGTAAGATCCCCAAGATCCAAGCTTGATATATGACATAAAGATGAAAGGCGCTCGAATCGTAGGTGTTGGAAAGATGACAACAAGCAAAGCCGACGGGAAGGTGGTTCTGAGTGTACCTTCGCCATGTCACTTTTACGGGGAATAAAATTAAGCTTGGGCCAACTGAAACCCCTGAAAGAGAGAAAACACACCCCTGATGATCTGCCGAATGGCGGAATGACGACGGTGGCCCCACTGGTGCGACGGGAGATCCCACGACCGCCTAGGGGACAGCTTGGCACTTGCCCCAGGGCCGCGGTTTGGGCGCATTTGGCGGCTCAGGCCGCTAAAAAGTTGACCGACCGCCTGGCAGAAAGCGGGAAGTTGGGAAGTGCATGGATGGATGCTTGATGTCAAGAGAGAGAGCTCCTTCTTCGCAGAGTCGCATGTCGCTTCCATTTCCATTCCATCTTTAATTTATTGAGAACCTGAACCTTTCACCACTCATACAAGACGCCGCTCGACCAAACAATCACCTATAAGAACAGAAACTCCCACGACAAACTGGGTTCTTTGCTTCGGATACCTGTGATTATCTTCAGCGGTTTGGGGACATAATCGGAAAGCTTTGCCAGTGTCGCAAAGAAGGGCACCGCGCCGCTTTCTGGAAACCGAACACAACCAGCAATGGGCATCGCGTGAACGCGCGCACCCAGCCGAAGAGATGCCCAGATTAAACCGGACTCGATACTTAACATGTTTTTATTGTGGCCGCAAGACCTCAACACCATGGAACAGCTCCATTCGGAACTTTGAGTGTCGAAATTGCGACGCGACAAACTACCTTGACGGCGTAGGTCTCCCTGCTGTCTTATATCTAACCAGCCTACCTTACTAGCGCGTATCCTACCTAGTTACTAACGTCTTCTCTTTACTTTGGTAGAACGGCGACATTACCGATCCTCCTGTAGCGACAGAGTACGAAGCGAGTCCTGCCAAATTTGCCACGACGCGAGCTACCTCACCCACCGTCGGTTCCTCGAGCGCCAGCGTCTTCTGCAACAAGTGTCTAGCCAACCAGGACAAGCTTCGAGCTATCCTCGCCCAGTATCTTCCGGATCCCGACGACGAAGAATATGAAGAGCGATGTAGGAACATATACAAGTTCCGACGATTACAAGAGCGCCTCTATCCCCAAATGTGCGCCGAATGCGAACCACGCGTCCAGAAAAAACTAGGCGAAGCCGCTTACACGGCAAAAACCGATGTCTTACTCCGGATGATAGAGAGAAGTAACAAGCAGCGACAGCAGGTTACAGGATGGAGTTGGCTGAACGTCTTCGACTGTTTGGGGAGGTGGTTACGGACTGCTAGCTTGGTGCTTCAACTCCTTTGGCATCTCTCCATAATGCTCATGCTGTTTAAGGCGGCGATCATAACACGGCTGGGTGAAACGCCAAATCCATGGGCGCTGAGAGCTGTGAATACTTGTTTTTGGGTTTTCAACGTTCTGCCGTCAACCGAACGGTTGAGTGGTTGGAGTCTCACTATCGCGATTTTAAGCGTATGGTGGAATCCACGGTATCCTCAGCTACACCGAGGCTTTACAAAACACATAACTGGGTTTCGAGCCTGGTACATGTATCAGGCCGTTCTGGTCTTCATGCGATTTTGGATCAGGAGGTTGCCCATCCTAGCTGGTATTGAACAAGCAGACTTGAACATGTCGGCAGCTGCGCATGTTTTCTGGGCCGGCTTTGCTATTCTTGTAAGTCATCCTGATGGCTCTTTTGTACTCCAATCATGACTGACAACTGTTTCCAGGTTCACCTCCTAGCCCCTCGCGCTATCCGTATCGACATGGCGCCCCTGTTTGGAAACACGTCTAAACCATCCGCACCACAAGGCAGACCTGTAACACAACCATCCACATATAGGCCGACAACGGCAAATACGGCAACAGCAGCGACAGGTCCGAGACGATCAGAAAGACTAATGAAGCCCTCGGCGCAGTTACTTGCTGCGCGACCTACATTCTCATCATCACTGGCACCGGCCGCACCTCCAGCGCCAGCGCCAGCGCCGGCTCCGGTTACAACGCCAGATGAGAAGCCAGACGAAATTAAGGTCATGGTTGACTTGCTGGATGAGATCGTTAATGGCCCATCCAGCCCGGCCTCCCCAACACCCTCACT
Source organism: Sordaria macrospora (assembly GCF_033870435.1). NCBI lineage: Eukaryota > Fungi > Ascomycota > Sordariomycetes > Sordariales > Sordariaceae > Sordaria > Sordaria macrospora. The sequence continues at coordinate 1,336,630 of NC_089375.1, read as the reverse complement.
AGACCATTCGCCATTCTTCGTACCACGGGTAGGGAGGTCTAATGTTCCGGCCACTCCTGGGTCTCCATTCTCTCCAACACCAACACCACGCCGCTTTGGTACTGGCGTTGGCACTGACACTGGCGCTGCCCCTTCTTTCTCGAACCTTGGTCCAGCTGCCAACACAAGATCGGCTGCGGCTGCTTACACGCAGGATATGGAAATGGATTGGACGCCTACTCAGTCACAGTACCGAGCCTTCCAAACCGTCGGCCAGCGGGAAAACCAAGGGTTTAACGAAGCCCCTACCGACGAAAACAAGGGACCCTTCTGGTACCGCGTACCACCAGCGCCAACGGCGCCCGCCCAGAGGCTGAACAACTACCTTACAAAACAACCACGCATCATCTCCTCGCGCAACACGGCACCTCGGCCAAGCTCAGGGATACCATCCTTCGGAAGCACTGCGCTCGTCAACACCCCGCAGAAACAGATTCTTGGGAGGACCAACGGCAATGATTATATGACCATGACCATGAGGAGAGATGCTGGGGAGGATACGGGAATTGATCCAACCCCGGCACGAGTTGCCTTCGCGCCGCCTACGTTCTTTGTACCTCCGCCGCAGAACGATCCCAGGAACTCGCTCTCCGAAATGCTAGGCCGTAGCTTTAGCCTGAGTCAGGAGGAGGAGGAGCAGCGGGAGGCGGAGAGGGAGGAGGCTGAGAAGAATAAGGGCTGGTTCGGTGGCGGGCTGCTTACGTTCAGGTCAACGACGCCTGCGAAGAAGAAGGACCAGTGAAACTGCAGTGGATTTTCGTTGAAGTTATCGAATTGAATTAGTTGTTTAGCATTGTCTGGTCGGTTCTGCATTTGGGTGTTGGATTATTGTTAGGCAATGGATATTATTTGCCTTTTAAGGAACATGGGAGTCTTTTGCATGACATAATAATGGGCGTTTTTGTACCTGTGCATAGATACCATCGGTGTGATGGTCTTTCATGGGAAGGGAAGTACGGGCTGGATAGAATAGACCCTGGCCTAATGGATAGAAGAGAAAAACACTTTCAATATACCTCTCAAAGACGACGTTTGCTATGGCCATGGAGTGGTAATGTGGAGTTCAATTCTGCTCCTGGTTATCATGCACGTTGGCTATCGACTGCTCATAACCTCCGTATGGATATACTCTTTGAAACATAAACCTGAAGCAAACCGCTATATGTCGCTTAGGGTTTCCCATCAACCATTCTTCGTCCTCAAGCCTCACTGTCCTCCAAAGAGGCAAGCCCTATACCAAATATGTACAAGCCCACGAAGACGGTTGGATGGATCCGAATCATTCCCCTTGTTCCAAATCCATCAACGCCCGGATCGCTTCAACAACTTCGTAAACAGCCCAAACCAAGACGGGAAGCGAAACCACAACAACCTGGCGGGACTTCCGCGCTCTAGCCCAGCGCGCTGTCTCCATCAAGACCTTCCCAGCCCACCTCACCGACGGATCCCAACTTTGACTCCCCTACGGTTCGGCTGAAAACGCCCTCAACACGCCAATCGCAAACCCAAACACCACCCCAAACGCAATCGAAACCCGCCATCGCTTCGACAACATCCCTTCCTCTCTCAGCACCCAAGCGATAGCCCCCAGAGGGAACACAAACCCGATGAACATGCCTTTGACGAGGGTATCCACCATGCCGTTGAACCCATCCGTTTCGTTTGTAGGTATTGGTTCCCCCGTGCCGTCATCGGCTTCCATATCCAGGCCGGCTCCCCCAACACCGCCGTGGTTGGTATCTATCCAGGCATCTTCCATTGATCGCAAAGTGTCGGGGGAGGGCATGGTATCCGGTGTAAACCGCGATGCTTGGATGGATCTGAACTGCAGGCGAAGCTGGTTCACTTCTGCTGGGGTAAACCCAGCTGACAAAAAGCGGTCGAAGCCGCGGGGGGCAGTGTTACGGTCTGTTTCTTGTCTGGAGGCATTGGCTCGGGACCTGGTTTCTCCTGAAGATGCTGTTGATGGTTGGTGGAGGCCGGTCGTGCGGCTGGTTTTACCGGTACCGGTACTAGGTGAATCAACGGATCCGACGGGGGTAGTAGGAATAAAAGATGCGGCCGCCGCTTCGGTGGATAATTCTTCGTCAGTGAGTTCGTCACCTATACTGCAGTTTACGTAGACTCTTTGTTGCTGTTGCTGTTGCTGTTGCTGCTGCTGGCGATAAACGGCTTTTCCCTTGCCCTTGGGGTCGACGGCCATGGGCGGTGGCGGAGGTGGGCGAAGGACGGAGCTGACGATGGCAGTGTCGGGGAGGATCTTGCCGGCGTGGATGAAGCGGAGACGGCTCCGGGCTGCTTTGGCGGTGGTTTGGTCGTCATCTTTGCTGTCTTTGTCTTTGCTGCTGGAGGATAGGGCTAGGAGGCGCTCGCGGATGCGGTGCTTGAGAGCGACGATGGTGGTGCGGTTGGGAGAGGGGATGTCGAGGTGCAGGTCCGGGAGAGAGGCGCTGAATCTGACTGTGAGGTGGAGAGATGGTGATAGTAATGGGTTGGTTGATGATGAGGAGGTTGTGTTCGGCGGGAGAAGTGGTGTTCTGGAGGTGCTATCCTCCCAGTCGTCGCTCATTGTGTTTTGGTGAGGTGTAGCCTCTTGAGGCTACCAATCTGAAGGAGTTTGAAGGATAGTAGAGACCGGATGCACTGGATTCTCGGATGCGTGTAGCGTGGGTGAAAGCAGTCGTCGAAGATGTTCGATGAAATGGAACGTGAGCAGGAGATGAAGTGACGACTGAACAGGAACACCCAGGCTTTAAATTGGCACAGTGTTCTAAAGTGACCAAGCACAGAGTGACGGCGATGAGGGTATATGGACAAGCGAGTGAAGAACAAGTACCAACATTAGAAGTTATGTAGTGAAGTCGCCTATTTTTATGAGGCCATCAAGGTTCACGGGCTTTGTAAAGTGTGTGAGCTTCGAGGAAGAAGTGTTGTTGTACAAGTGGAAGTACCTGCCCGGAACTGGCCAAGCTCCCCCAATTTCTCCACTCTGACGCGAGAGTGGTCTCTACTCTCCAAACAGTTATGCATCTATCGATGTTAACGTAAGTGTCTGAACTCCAGAACCCAACGACGCGCCTTAGCATCATCTTCCAAGACTTCAACCACCAAACATACAAGATCATGTTCTTTTCCATCAAGATTAACCACTTCTTATCGCCCTCCCCGTACAAGCTGTCTGCTCCAATCGAGCCTCTTTAAGTAACTGCGCGAGCAATTCTTTCTGGTTTTTCCTTTGTCTGGCTCAGTTGTTTCCTAAACCTCGATCAAGACATTTTCCCCTCTCAACCAGCCAATGTGTATATATCCTACATTATTCGGACGAGTCTTGTTCCATAGCAAAGGTAACGGCCACCCAAAAACCAGCAACATGATCTTAATATCCGGATGAAAGCAATCGGACGTATCCAGCAGATCAGCATCGGCGAGTGCCTACAAGTGACGGCTCCAGGTACGGCCCGGAGTCGGGCCATTGGGGAATCCACACAACGTATCAACCATGACCTTGCCCGCATCCTTGACCGTCTCCTTTGCCTTCTCCCGACGCTTTCCATGGGAAATACCTATCTCCTTCTTCCTCATCTGGCTCAAGGTGAAGTTGACAATGCCGCGGAATGCGTCATCGACGTTCTCGCCTGTCTTGGCCGAGCACTCGCCGTAGCCAGCGACACGGGAGTGGTATGCTGCACTGCGACCCATGTCGGCCATGACAGGCTCCTTGCGAGGCAGGAAGCTAAGACCCAGGGGAGGAAAGGCTGGGCGGAGATCCTTCTTGAGGCCGAGAAGGAAGCGAGGACAGTCGATGAGGGAGCGGTCCAGTTTGGGTTTCCACTGGATGAAGAGGCATTGGGTTAGTGACCTGAGGTATCCCTGTTTGACGGAAATTGGTGCAGACATACCGTATCACAAATGGCGGGAAGATTCTTAACATCCTCGATGCTATAGCAGATGATGGCAGCTTGGAAGAAGTTGGACGTCAGCTGGGTGGTCCGCTCGTTAGCAATGTTGCCTGGGAAGTCCCAGAGCTCGATAGTGACGAGCTTTCCGTCGTCAGCAATAATGGAGAAACTGCGATAATCCGTGGTATGCGATGAGGGAGCAGTTGGGATCTGCTGCTCGGTAATCGGCGAGTGCTGAGGAGCGTCGTTAGATTTCTTTTCCTGGGACCGGATGTTAGCATGTCCTCCATTGCAAATATCACTGGCAAATTCCTACATACCTCCCCGAAATCTCCAGAGACGAGGCGGCTGTACACATATGTTAGCAACATTGCCCATTCCAAGAACACACCAGAGCACTCACTTGACTAGAGCCGTCTTGCCCGCATCAGCATCACCGACCACACAAATCTTGATCTTCCTCTCCGGTCCAGAAGAGCCTGACGCAGAGCGCAGCTTCTCGGAGCCAGGCACCCACGAGAAAGAGCTCAGTCGGCTGAACACCTCTCGAGTGCCGACAGACCCGGCAGGAGTACCTGGTCGCTTAGAAGCACGGCTGCTTCTGATGCTCCTCAAGCTCATCTTCGACAAGCCACGCTTGAGAGTGCTGGTAAGCTTGCTGCGCTTGGAAGCAGGCCGCTCCAATGTGTCGGCATTCGAGTCCTGTGGTCAGGCATTAGCGTATACTTCATCCACGTTGGGACGTTGAGCTAAGGATGGACGAACAACTTGACGCTTGATGCTTTTCCGCTTGGGAATACTAAGCATGGAGTCCTCCACACCCGGCCAGATGGTCTTCGCATCCTCATCTTTAACAATTTCGGTCTCGACCTGGTTCAGTTTGATCTCCATTAGGGCAGCAGGCTTGTGAGGGGTGGGCTTGCGAATCCGGCGGTATTTCGGGGCGTCGTTTTGGTTCTCCTTGTCTGAATCGTCGCCGTCTTCTAGGTCCATCATGGCATAGCGAACCACAGTGGGCGCCAGCCCAGACTCGTCGGCCTGGGGCTCGGCCCCGCCCATTTCCGTGTCGTTTTGTTTTAGTCCGTGTTCCTGAGGGTCCTCATAGATGATGAAGTCTTCGTTCTCGACACCCGCCAGCCAGTCGTCCATCCTGTCAGTGGCTAAGAATTCAACACCGCCTCTGTCGTCTACCAGAGCCACACCATACATAGGCACCGGATCCTTAATCTGGTGGTCGATGTCGTGGCAAGGTCTGTAGGATCTTGAACACGAGGGTGTATGCCTGTGGGTATGTTCCTGGTGGTGGGGGTGGGTGTTTTTATTGTGGTGGGCCGACGAAGGTGCCTTGGTCCGAGTCCTTGGGTTCCGACTGTCGCGTAAAGCCAAGTCAAGGATCTCCGTTTCAAACTGGCGTCTCGGATGATAGTCTCTCTGGGGTCTGGAAGGGGCGCGACCAACCCTCGAGGATGTATGATGGACGTCGGAGGTTGAGGGATGAGGGAAAGGATTATGTGATTGGTGGCGCGCCGATTGATCACCGCACGAGTTGGTTGCTGGAGGGGAAGCAAGCTGTTCAGCAGGACTAAGGCGAGGAGGGACCTGCAACTTGAAACTATACGCAGTTGATCCATAACTGGGCGATGGAGGTGGTCGCATTCCGTTGGCGGGAAAGGGATGACCGCCTACCATAGGCAACGGTATGCTTGGAGATGGCGATTTCACCATGGTGGTGGCCGCGGGGGAAAGCAAGAAGGGTAAGAAGCTTTATCAAAGGTTCAAACGTGCTGGAACAAGACGATGGGTCGAAGGAGAAAGAGGAGCGCAAACTGTTGGCGTCGGGTGGTGGGTTGTTTGCTGAGGTAATCAAGGACGCGAATGGAGATAATGGGCAAAGATGAGAAAGAGGCCCCTCGCGCGACAAATGGACTACAAGATAGCAAGCGCCTGGCTACAAGCAGTTCTTGTCCGAACAAAAAAGACACAGCAAGCTGAGCAAACTGTGGCTAGTGCAGAGGTCGGACCGGCAACAGTGGAATGGTTTCAAAGGTTGCTGGACGGGATAGATGAGATGGAAGGCGGATGACATCTGGTTGCCCTAGGAGACGACATCAGGAGCAGGCAGACGACACACCAAGGCAGGAACACTATCGATACAATCTGATAATTGGTTCGAGTTCAGTTTACGATGTCGTTTCCGTCAGATGAGATCAGGACTACTAATGAGGAAGACAAGCGAACGGTGAAAAACAAGAACACATCGGTCGTCGACTGTGGATGGTCATGGTCGAATCCCACAGACATTATGTGCCTTCTTCAAGATTCGATAAACACTCAAACAAGGCCAACACTGGGAAAGCCGAGTTCACATACGCATTTCGACGTTTCGACTTGTATATTCACCTTTGACCGGACAAGTTCGTTAAACTGAATTTAAATAAATGGTCGATTATTCCAACATGTTTGTCATCACCATCCTACAAATGCTTCCCTCTAGTAGCCAAATTCTTTCTTGTCATTGATATGTCCTCGCGAAACCAAAGCTGGACATTGCAAACCACAGCAGTGAGCGCCGAAAGAGGGATGTTGTTGATATGCTGGGTACTTGCATAGTCGCATATGCAACTAGCGCAATGACCTCCCTTGACCCTTATCATGCCGCCCGGCAGGAGCCGGCACAGGCCCCACTTCCCCGGATTGCGACATTTGAGCGAAAGAAGGGATTCCGTGGTGCGAGGCCCGATTACGGAGTCATACTCACAGGCGTAGTGTATCAAAGCCGTAATGGTGCAACAACCCCGTGAAAAATAAAAAAGGCTTACACATCCCAATACAACTACTAAAACAGCGTACAGTATTATCTCTTCTGCCTGTTAACCAACTTACCTTGTCCCTGTGACTCCATCGTTTTTGTTGTCTTCATGAGCGGATTGCTGCTCCCAGTCCTCCGCCGGCCTTCATCGTTGATTTTCACTGGCACTGTTGTGAAATCATCTCAACAACTTGTTGTTCGGTCACAGCGTCATCATCTCCATTACTCATCCCGCCTAATGAGCGCAAAACTTAAGCCCGCCGCCCGCGTGGCCGGCAACCGTCAGGATGTTTGGTGAGTGATCATTGAGAAAGAAGAACCTCTCACTTACACACTGAGAAGGGAAATAAATGTCTTGGCTAACATGTGGAGTTCAGGACCATCGTCAACGAGGCCGCCGCTGCCTCTCCCAGACAGCCCATCGTCAACATGGGTCAGGGTTTCTTTGGCTACAACCCTCCCGAGTTCATCCTGAACGCGGCCAAGAAGGCTCTGGACAGAGTCGAATGCAACCAGTACTCGCCCACCCGCGGCCGTCCCAGGCTAAGGAAGGCGCTCTCCAAGGCGTACGCGCCTCACTGGGGCCGTGAGCTGGACCCGGAGACCGAGATCACCATCACCACGGGCGCCAACGAGGGCATGCTCAGCGCCTTCATGGCCTTCATTGAGCCGGGCGACGAGGTCATTGTGTTCGAGCCCTTCTTCGACCAGTACATCAGTAACATCGAGATGCCCGGCGGCAAGATCGTGTACGTGCCCATGCACCCGCCCAAGGACGGCCACGTCAAGACGCTGTCGGCGTCCGAGTGGACCATCGACTTTGACGAGCTCGAGCGCGCTGTCAGCCCGCGCACCAAGATGCTCGTCATCAACACCCCGCACAACCCCGTCGGCAAGGTATTTTCTCGCGCCGAGCTCGAGCGCATCGCCGACCTGTGCGTCAAGAACCAGATCATCATTCTGAGCGATGAGGTCTACGACCGCCTCTTCTACACCCCCTTCACCCGCATGGCCACCTTGTCTCCGGAAGTAGAGAAGATCACCCTCACCGTCGGCTCGGCCGGCAAGAACTTTTACGCTACCGGGTGGCGCGTCGGCTGGCTCATGGGCCCCGCCGAGCTGATCCAGTACGTGGCCGCCGCGCACACGCGCATCTGCTACTCGTCCGTTTCTCCGCTTCAGGAAGCCTGCGCCATCGGCTTCGAGGAGGCCGACCAGCACGGGTTCTGGACGCAGTGCATCGAGGACATGCAGAACAAGATGAGCCGGTTCAACGCCATCTGGGACGAGCTCGGCTTGCCGTACTCGATCCCCGAGGGCGGCTATTTCGTCATGGCCAACCTCAACAAGGTGGAGATTCCGGAGGGATACCCGTTCCCGCCGCACGTGGCGGAGCGGCCGAGGGATTTCAAGCTGGCGTGGTTCTTGATCCAGGAGCTGGGCGTGGCGGCGATCCCGCCTAGTGAGTTTTATACAGATGCGAATGCGCATATCGTGGAGGACTGGCTACGGTTTGCCGTGTGCAAGCCTGATGAGGTGTTGGAGGATGCGAAGAAGAGGTTGAGGGGGTTGAAGAAGTTTATTAAGCAGTAAATGTCGGTCAGATCTTGTAAATGGTCGCAAATAGAGGGTTTTTGGAAAGACGTTACCTTGACTACTGCAGTGAGCATGGTATAATGACACTTATAAGACACTATAAGCGAACTTGATGTTTTGTTTTCTTCCCGAACACGTGATAAAAGTTGCTGACAAAGTTCAAGTGAACAAATATACGATTGCTTGATGCCATTCTTTGACTCGCATAAATCTGTAACATGCTATTCAATGCCAAAAAAGAAAAGAAGAAAAAAAAACCAGGTCCTGTTTCCCCGTCCTGAAGTTCGTATACATATACAGTAAGACCAAAACCCCAAAGCCATCCCCAATCAATCCGCAGTAGACAAAACCTTAGATAGCAATAAAGAAACTCTTCTCTCCCTCCTTCGGAAACACCCTCGCCCTCTCAACAATAGGATCCACACAAGCCAACCTGATCCTCTCCGGCGTCGCCGGGCTCTCCAGCCTCAACAACCCATCATCCTCTCCACCCTCGGCCCCAACCTTGGCCTTGACACCATACTGCGCTCTGGCGGCCTTTAGCGCATCGCGAATAGCAAAGAACACGGCACTGCCCATGAACAGCGGCGGCTCACCCACACCTCTACTCCTCTGAATTGTCCTCAGCTCCTTCCACTCTACGCCCTTGAGCAAGCTCACATTCCACTGCTGCGGGATATCGCGGAAGCCAGGGATCTTGTACGTGCCCGGACCGCGGGTGAACAAGTTACCCGCCATCGGCCCGTTGCGCATCCACAGCGACTCTTCCATGGTGAACAGACCGAGACCCTGGATGAAAGCACCTTCGATCTGGCCGTAGTCAATGGCAGGGTTGATACTCTGCCCGACATCCATCTTGATGTCAGCGCGCAAGCACGTCCAGGTACCCGTGAGCGTGTCGATCTCCACCTCGGAGACAGCGACGCCCTGCGTGAAGTAGAAGAACATCTTGCCCTCATTCTTGCCCCAGGTATAGCCGATCTCCGGTGTCTTGTAGAAGCCTTGGGCGGACAAGTTGACGCGGTCGAAGTAGGCCGCGTGGGCGATGTCCTTCATGGTGGCGTCGGGGCCCAGCTTCTCGCGGTAGGGGGCGAGACGCTCGTTGAGCTGCTGGCAGGCGTTGTAGATGGCGTAGCCGTTGAGATCAGAGGAGGCCGAGGCGGCGGTGGCGGACGCGTTGGCGACGGTGTTGGTGGCAGTTTCCGAGATGAAGACGTTCTCGAGGGGAACATTGAGAGCTTGGGCGGCGATCTGAGTCATCTTGGTGTGTAGGCCTTGACCCATTTCGGTACCGCCGTGGGCGACGAGTACGGAACCATCGTGGTAGATGTGTACGAGGGCACCGGCTTGGTTGAACCACAGCGCAGTGAAGGAGATACCGAACTTGGTGGGGATGATGGCGAGACCACGCTTGCGCCACTTGTGCTCGGCATTGTACTTGGCGATGGCCTCACGACGGGACTCGTACTCGGCCTCCTTCATAAGCTGATCCCACATAAGAGGAACGTGCCAGTCGTTGATCTCTTGGTTAAAGTGCGTACGCTCACCGGGCTTGTAGAAGTTGATCTCACGGAACCTCTCGACCGGCATGCCGAGACGGTCGGCAACTTCGTTCATGTAGGACTCTGCAATGAACATGCCCTGAGGACCACCGAAGCCACGGAATGCAGTGTTGGACATGGTGTTGGTCTTGCAAATGCGGCCGGTGACGTGCATGTTGGGAATGTTGTAGCAGTTGTCCGAGTGGGTCATGGCACGCTCGCAAACGGCAGCGCTCAAGTCCCAACACCAACCACCGTTGTTGAAGATATCGACCTCGAGAGCCTGGATCTTGCCATCCTTGTTGACAGCCATCTTCCACCGACCCAAGAAGGGGTGGCGTTGTCCGGAGGTGACCATATCCTCTTCACGAGTGAGCATGCAGCGGACTGGGCGGCCAGTCTTCTGTGCGGCAAGGGCGATGATGCTGCTAAGTTGCACCGACCTTGTCTCCTTTCCGCCAAAGCCACCTCCTAAGCGCTTGACCTTGACCACAATCTTGTTTGCGGCAACATCCAAGACACGGGCGGCATATGCTTGAGCTTCGTTGGGGTTCTGGGTACTAGAGATGATCTCCATCTCGCCGTCTTCGTGCTTGGGAATCGCCAACGTAGCGTTGGTCTCCAGGTAGAAGTGCTCCTGACCGCCCATTCTGGCCACGCCAGAGAAGACATAGTCAGAGTTTTCGAAACCCTCCTTGGTGTCACCCTTCTTAATCTCTCTAAAGAAGTCGAAGAAGCTCTCTTTTTCGATAGCCTCCTCCATGGTGTAGATGGCAGGCAACTCCTCGTATTCCACTTTGACAGCCCTGGCACCCTCGGCAGCACGGGCAGCTGATGTGGCAACAATGAGGCCAATGGGCTGACCAGCCGTGTAAACAATATCCTCAGCAAAGAAGACTTCTTGGTAGTGAGGGGCACCCCAGTGGTTGGCAGCGGCGTTGGGCATGTCATTCTTGTCAATGTAGTCAACAACTCCTGGAATATCCAGCGCAGCTGAAGCGTCTACCGACAGCAGCTTGGCATGCGCCTTGGTAGAGAGGACCATGCAACCGTACAGTTCGTTCTTGAGGGGTGGGATATCATCGGTGTACTGAGCCTCTCCCGTTACCTGCTTCAGGGCAGCAAGATGAGGGTTTGACTTTCCGACAGTTTCTTGCATGTAAGCAGCAGCCGCCTCCTTGTCTTGTTGGCCTGTAGAGATCTCTCTCTCCAGCTCAGGCACGGCCTCTTCATCAGCGTTGCTACCCAAAATAACCATGAACTCATGGTAGAACCGGTAGAAGAGACCGATGGCCAGCGATTTTCTGTAAGTGGCCATGCCTCCTGGAACGCTGAATGAGAGGTTGAAGTCCTGTTCCAGCGCGTTCATGACACCTTCCAGTGTCTCTTGCTCGGCGAACCTCTTGCCCAGGAGATATGAGTTTGCGGTCTTGGCCGCGACAGTGGTGGGCGCCATGCCACCGTAGACAAGGTTGCACTGGTCAACAACGCCATCCTCGTCGAGACGAACCCGGAAGGCAGAGGTAACAATAGCGATATCGTCATCTTTCCTCTTGGCTTGCTTGTAAGCCCCGAACAGCTCGTTCTTCTCCAGGGTCAACGGGACACGAATGGCCGCCAAGATAGCATCCTGTGGAAGCGCTGTGCGGCGATAGCCGGTGAAAAACTGGGCCATAGGGATCTCGGTCTCGACAATTCCGTTGTCACCGAGGGACTTGGCCACCAGAACAGCATCAGCGGCCAGCAGTACCGGGTTCAAATCGGAAATTGGCGAAGCAGTCACCAAGTTTCCTGCCGGCGTACCGACGTTTCTGATCTGCCTGCCAGCAAAGTACTTGAGCTGCTTGTACATGGCGTTGAAGATCTGTCCCCTCTTCTCTCCGTAGTGCTTGATGGCTTCCTGGCAAACATTCTCAAGATCGGTAAGAGTGATGTTGCCGCCCACCTCGAGGTGGTTCTCCTCGAAGGAGTACTGTCGAAGCTCGGGAATATCGCCGACAAATACAGAGATGGGATACTGAAGAGCCTTGAACTTGATCTCAATCTGTGTTTCTGTGCTGCCACCAATTATCTTGGCATTCGGGTAAACCTTCTTGATCTCGAGCAACTGTTCAAGCTTGGTAGGACGGAACCACCGTTTCCGCTTGTTTCCAAACAAAAGTGGCCTGAATTCCTGCTTCTTGAGTTGTGGCGGGAAGATGAGCTCGGTATCTGGGTTGTACTCGATGAATCCTGGAGGCGTGAAGCGCTTGATGGGCTGGTCGTCTCCGTTCTTGTTCGCTCCTCCACAGCCACCACCGCCTCCCTCCATGCAGCACCCACTGCCGCCATTCGCCTTGCTGTTACCGCAAGCCGAAGGGGCCTTCTTGGTGAAAGTGTGAGCAGCGTCTAGAATGGGGCGATATCCGGTACACCTGCAGAGGTTTCCATCGAAAGCCTCTTCGACGTCGTGCTCTGAGGGGCTGTCATTGTTACGCAGAAGAGCGTACAAGCTCATGACGATGCCGGGCGTACAGAAACCGCACTGGGAGCCATTTCCCTTGGCCACCCGTTCCTGGGCGGGATGTGGCTTCTTGACATTGCCGATACCCTCGACAGTGATGACATGCTTGCCGTCGACCGATATTAATGGTGCCAGGCAGGCGTTTACACTGGCATGGTAAATCTTGTTTGTTGTTGGGTTGAACTGGGAGACAACGACAGTGCAGGCTCCACAACCACCTTCTCCACAGCCGCTGTCAGGAGGAAACAATTCATGTCAGCAGTCGGCCAGGTACTTAACGTCATGGAGATATCTGGATGAGCATGAGCGTCAAACATACAGCTTTGTGCCCGTTAAGCCTATACCACGAAGGTATTCCAACAATGTGATCTCCGGGTCAATGTCATCCAAGACCACCCGGGTGCCGTTGAGGTAGAAACGAAGAGTGTCGTCGAATGTTGTTGTTAGAGATCCGGGCAGTGATCCCAAGTTTAGAGAGGTGGAGCCTGACTCCAGGGGAACAGCGCTTGGAGCCATGGTTCTGTGATGGATGAGGAGAATAGCAAAGAACAAACACGTTCTGTACCACAGAACAGAACCAGAAGCAGAGCAGAAAGACGAGGGTAGTTTGGGTGTTTACCCAGAAAATGAAGGAGATTTAAAAAAAGAAGAAAGCAAGATGCAAATCTTCACAAGTGGAAGGGTCCAGCAGAAGAAAAGCAAAGCGCAGTCCAACAAGGTCGGATCGGGGGGCAGATCAGTTGGCCCGATGCTGAGGTTGTACTTGTTAGTGGGAAGGCTTGCCTATCAGTGCGTTCCATCTATTATTGATAACCAAGTGTCAAACATGGACTTCTTGCGAATGCCGAGGGAAACAACAAGGCCTAGTTGAAGCCTAGCAAGGTTGACAGCAGGTGGCAACCCACTCTGTCATCAAATAGTCTTGTTTTTTCTGGGTGAGCTTTTGGGTGGTGCTTGGTTCGCCGGCGCCCGATCAGGTACGACCTCGTCCCTCATAAAGGGCGGCTCCACGGGGAACATGGGAGAGATATCAGGACGGAGCAGATCAGAACTCCAGGAAAGAGATCATGACCACTTGACCACCCTCAAAAAGCTTATCAAAAGGAAGGCGACATGGAGGGACAAGGCAGTTGACAAAGTGGGGTAACAGGCGGACGAACTCCTCCCCCACAGTCTCAGAATCCCGGAAGTGGCCATCCAAAGGGAAGGAGGGGAGTGCTCACTCGGCGTTAAACAGGAGGCACAATGGGAAACATTTGCGGAGGTCCTCGGCCGGTTCCGCCACCGTGAGAGGGAACAGTTTCACCCCAAGTTCGCTGCATGCCGTAGACCCGTTGGGCCTTTCTCCAGCTCCCCTTTCGGAGCATATCGCTTCTTATCGGTCCTCTCCATTGTCCTTTGACCCTAACCCTCTTACTTATCACTCTTGGCTTCCCCTCATTGCCCCTGTCGCCGTCCCATCTCCAAATTCACCTCACAACTTTCAACTCCTCAAAACGAATCGGCATGGACATTTTGCTTCATTTTCGACATGCCTGTTTGTGAACCGACCGCTTCCCTGCCGTTGCTGAGGCTCTTATGTCATCGTATTTATGGCCTTGTTACGGCCTGAGACGGTTCACGCACTGATCTTTGTTACTTTCAAGCACACCCTTCTTCTCCTGGCGTCACTTGCGAATAGGCTCATAGGGTCGTGATCACGATCTGCCGTCGCTTTGACGCTTGGAAAACATGGGACCCCTCCTTTCTCCGCATCGCGGCTATGCAATGACAAAGGACCGCTCTCTATAAAGCCTGGTACTGTCCAAGTTGTCCATTCGCAACCTCATTCGAGCTATGTCTGCTGCTGGTAAAGCTCGCCGGGTATTTTGACCCGCTTGAACTAAAGGGCCATGCAGAAATAGATGGGAGCGATATTGCTGGTCAACATCATGCTGCGTATCAATATGGAACGTCGAGAAGGAAAAGACTAGACAAAGTCAACAGCTTCCGCCGACCTTTATATGTACTAGATATTTCCCAAATACTCGTCAATAAAACTGATTTTCATTCTTTCTGAAGCTATTCACGCTCCTGTCATCAGCACATCTTCAAAACACTGACCTTCAACCTCCAAAATGGCAGGCCTCGAGATGGAAGACCTCAAATTCCACAACATAATCAACAACACCCTCCGCTCCTCACCCACCACCCACACCGTCACCAACCCCCGAACCGAATCTGCCCTCTGGCCCTGCCCCATCGCCTCTCCGGCTGACTTCGAAGACGCTGTCTCCTCTGCCAACCGCGCCTTCAAAACCTGGAAACTCACCACCCTCTCCGAGCGCCAGACCCTCCTAACCAAACTCGCCTCGCACCTCGAATCCCACCTCTCTCTCCTCTCCCAAATCCTCGCCCTCGAATCCGGCAAGTCCCTGCTCCTCTCCGAGCTCGACGTCCGCGGCGCCATCGCCCAATGCCTACACTACGCCGACCCCACCAACGCGCTTTCCGATCACATCCAATTCGAAGACTCCTCGGTAAAGATAATCGCCACGCACGTCCCCCTGGGCGTCGTGGCCGCCATCTGCCCCTGGAACTTCCCCTTGATCCTCTCCAACCTCAAAGTCGTCTCCTCGCTAGTAACAGGCAACCGCGTCATCGTGAAACCGTCCCCATTCACGCCCTACGCCGTGCTAAAATGGATCGAGCTCGTCGCTGCCGAGGAGATCTTACCCCTGGGCGTCCTGCAAGTTCTTAACGGCGGCGCGGATCTGGGTCAACAAATGACGCTGCACCCTGGTATTGCCAAAGTGAGCTTCACGGGGACTATTGCCGTCGGAAAAGCGGTGATGGCTGCTTGCGCGAAGACCCTCAAAAAAGTGACGCTGGAGTTGGCGGGTAATGACGCCTGTATTGTCTGTGCCGATGCCGATTTGCCAAAGGCAGTGAAGAGCGTGGCAGGCGGAGCGTTTTTTAATGCGGGGCAGGTGTGCGTGGCTACCAAGAGGGTGTATGTGCATGAGAGTGTGTATGAGGAGTTTGCGAGGAGACTTGTGGAGGAGGTTAGGGGGAGTTATACAGTGGTGGAGGATGCGAGTGTGCCGAGTGTTTTTGGGCCGGTGAGTAATAAGGTGCAGTTTGAGACGGTCAAGAGGATTGTGGAGGATTGTAAGAGGGGGGGTTATGAGATTGTTACCGGGGGTGAGGTCAGGGAGAGTGGAAAGGAAGAGGAGAAGAAGGGGTTTTGGCTGGAGCCGACGATTGTGAAGGGGCCGCCGGAGGATTCGATGTTGGTTAGGGAGGAACAGTTTGGTAGGTTTCATCTTTTGTTGTTGTCGAGTTCGGTGTTGAGTGGTTACTGACATTCCCTGATTACTAGGACCAATCCTACCCGTCCTGAGCTGGTCCGACGAAGACGATGTTATTAGCCGTTCCAACTTGGCTAATGCTGGGCTTGGTGCTTCCGTCTACTCATCCGATTTAGCTCAAGCCGAACGAATCGCTCGTCGTCTGGATGCCGGGAGTGTCTGGATCAACCAGGCCGAGAGACCACACATGGGCGCCTACTTCTCTGGCTTCAAGGACAGTGGTTTTGGCGGCGAGATGGGCAAGCAAGGCCTTCTGTCTTACTCGTATACCCAGAGTATTCATTTCGCAAAGTGATCCGATGGTGAAGGTAGGATGAGGCATGAGCATTGCAGATGGTGGCAGGTAGTGACGTGTTGAAAATTTGGCCGTGCTCAAAAAGGCCTTAAGATCGTTTCAATCGATCCGTACAAATAAAAACAAATTTTGAGCATGATACATGGTGTGAGAATCAATATACTCGGATATCAGAACATTGCCCTTCTCACATCTTGTTATGGTGCCAATGTCGAGAATCTCGAACCACCCCCATTACCGACTAGATCCGCAATCATCTCTCCCTATTCCTCCCGTCGTCCTCGAAATTCAACCTTATAAACTTGTCCTGCAACATCCTCTCAAAGCCTCCATCTGGACAATAATGTGCCAAATTCAGAGCACTAGATGCCCACTCCTTTGCTCGATCTCGCTCGTAAGCACCGTATAGGTCTATAGCATGATTGAACGCCGTAGCTGCCATCCACTCCAGCTCCTCTTCTGGCCAGCGGGCATCGCTCTGGTAACGTGAATAATGGTTAGCAACGAGCTGATCGTCAACATAGTAGTGGTCAAGAGCATCGAAATGAAAACTAACCTCGTGTAACTCCCTCGCCTTGCCACAAGCTTCCTGAAGCAGCTTCATAGCCAGAGTATCATCCAGCGGAAGTGTCGCCTGGAACAGACACCTTGTGTACTTGGCCAGCTTGACAGCGTCAAAGCTTTCCAGATCCCAGATTTCGTTAACGATCTTTCGCATGGTTGAGTAGAGGACTTCACAGAAGTCGGTGTCAGCAACCTCCACCCGATTACAAAGAAAGATAGCAAAGATCATACCTTGCCCAGGCACCTGTGCCCTCAAAAGACTATCCGCCATGGTCTGATATGCAACCGCACTCTTACACGGCACCGCCCTCTGCACGATCCCTCCCAGATCATCCCACTGGCCCAGCGCAATCGCTGCTTCAAAATCAAATGTTAGCAACGTCGCATGCTTCCGTACCATATCCGCTCGCGACTGCTCGTCCAGGCGTGGCAGGTACTCAGGAACCTGACTGTCGAAAGCCTGGACATGTTTTCGCATGAGTTGGTAGTCTTCGAGTTGCTCCTTGACATTGTCCAGGGTTCTGGCGAGCGAGGTGAGGGCTGAAGCGATGATGAACCGGGAGAAGAGGGCCTTGAGGGTGACTTCGACTTGAGATCCCACGTCGGCGGGGAAGTGGTTAATGATGTTGACGCAGGCAGTTAGTAGGCAGATTACGCACCGGAGGTCCCAGGTTGTGGTGTGTTTCAGGGCGAGGTTGTAGGCGTTCCGGCTGAACCATTCGAGTTCGTCGACCGTGAAGAGCTTGGGGGTTTTGGGATCGTTCCCCTGACGCTCAAGAGCATATACGACTGATGTTGTTAGTGAGGTCAAGCTAGTTTGCATAAAGCGTGCTTACCGATGTCAAACTGGCGACAAAGGTCTCTGATGAAATCTTCTTGTGTTTCATCTGGCTTCTCGGCCAATATGTTCAGGAGCCTTATCAGACATCTGAAGAGTGCTGGTAGGTGGATCGGGTTGGGATCTTTATACTCGTAACTCTCCTGAAGCTTCTTCAGCGCGGCGATGGCACAGAAGATGTCTCCCTTTTTGTGAGATTCCGCGATACAAGCCCCCAGAAAGTCGACATGGTTGGGTGCCTCGCCTATGGTATGAATGCACTGTTCCGCCAAAGTGCGATCTTCACATCGAATAGCCACTTTGAATGCCAAATAGGCAGTCATGGGCTCTCTCCAACTCTGCTTGGACAGATTGTGAACAACGGAGACAGCTGCTTCGAGCTCATTCCTCGCGAGCGCACAGAGGAGCAACTTTCTGTCTAGAGTCAGACTTTCGTTGTCCAAAGATAAAAAAATAGCACGACCAAATACCTTTCCAATTTTGCCATATTCCCAGGGCCGCAATTGTGGAAGATGGGGTGGAGTGAAAGACGGCACCAGTTCTCTGCTATGTCATACTGTTTTTGGCTGTAATTCGACTCCAGTTTCTTCCATATCAACTAGAACACAAGAAGTCAGCCATAGGCTGGAAAGGAAACTCGGGGTGTACATACTGCTTGTGCCGCAACAGCGGCTTCTGCACTCAACGGCCTCGTCAGATTTGAAAGAACACCCCGTACGGTTTCGATAGTTTGATTTGTATCTCTCTGGTTGGTGATCATCCACATACGGGTGATAACCGACTTTTCCATCCAACTATTATCGTTAACACCTCGTAACGAAAGGATGAATTCGTCTAATACCGCACAAGCAGCACCGGGACTTTTGTCATGTAGTTTCCTTATGTGATGTATGATCAACCTAAACCCGGCGTCGGAGGAGTTGAAGTCCTTGATCAGTCGTCGCAAGACGCCACCGTATGCGTCGTCGTCAAATATTTCCGCGGGTGTTTTCCGTAGCACCTCGAGCTTGAGAAGTGACACTACTGGCCTGTTGCCCACCTCTGACTCAATGTAGTCGACAAGCTGTGTGGCCTTATCGAGATCGGTTGAAATACCTGTGGCTAGAAGGGCGCTCACGAGTGCTTGTAATATGGCCAGTCGGAGCTCGAGTCCTTCACGAGAAAGATGTTCGAGATTTGGGGTGTTAATGACTTCGTTTGCTCGTTGTAACCATTTTGTGGCGGTAGGGAAGTCGTTGCGAGAGGCGAGCGACTTCCCAATTCCGTAAAGGACATCGGAAAGCCTTTCGGCGTAGTCGGGCGTTAGATGTTGGCGAAGACGTTCTGATTTTGTGTACATGTGTTCGGCAACATCAATATGGTTATCCGCCCATGACTGAGGAAACTCAAGGTTAGCTGACTGGTGATGGCAAGGCTTTTTCCGATGGTAACAAGAGCCTACCAGAGCTGTTCTTGTAATAAAGTATTCCACTTCCAAGCAGTTGTACTCATCCACCTCCTCTTTTGGAAGTGCTGATGCAAGATCCTGAAGAGAGCTCTTGTAGTCGGCAGCCTTTTGAAGTACTTCTGTCGCTAGTTCAAATTCCGAGCTTTCTGTACGAAACGCTCTGTATCAGCAACGCCGGATCGGGATGCCCAATGGGAAGAGAATGGGTTATTGTCCATACCAACACAGTCTCGCGCTGCCTTGAGCGCCAGTTTCACCACGTAAATCAGGTCTTGTGCCTTCCGCGTCTCCCTTGGGTTTGCGACCACGAGGAGATGGAAAGCTAGTACTCGTCCATACAAATAAAGCCTCTTCAGTCTCTTGTTTGTCGGATCGCATTCACGGCGCAGTCGAGTACAAATATTCCAGAGGCGGGTACCCTGCTGGTCTACCTCGGGGTCACGAGGGACCCCAGCGACAGGCTTGTGGGTATAAGTGTGAAGTTTCTTGCCATGTTGGTTGATTTGGTCGACCAGCTGGTCTGTTGCCGGCGCATCGCTTGGGTTACTCGAGAGGATTTTGTAGAGACCGCGAACAAAGTCTGGTGATGGAAGAGTCAATGTCAGCTTGATGTACGAGCGGGGAAGGAGGAAGGGAGTGCAAGATGACTGCGCACCCAACGCTGCTTCTATGCGCTTGTCAGTCTTGTTGACAGACTGCGACGCATCCTTGGTTCCCGTTGGGTTGGGCATGTTGCGACTGAAGACTGAGAAAGCAGCACGAAATGCCGCCAACATGCCTTGTGTGCAACTGATTATCCTCGAGCCGTGTTCGCCGGACAGAGCCCCGGGCGGGGTGATCGCATGGCAGAAACTCTTTGGCGCCGTGAAGAGGACAAGGGGGATTGCTAGAAGAAGAATACTAAAAATTCAGGGAGGTAAAAAGAACGACCATGGAACAACGTATCAGCCACAGTCAATAATATTTCATGATAACCGGCTGAGGACTGGTTCCTGAATTGAATTGCCGTTAGCAGGCTATGCTTTTCTTCGCTTGCTCGCCGGACGAAGATACGACCTTTTCTCAAATTGCGATGATGGAAGTTTGTGGTATCGAGTGATGACAGGAACAGTGAACTGATAAAATTTTGCCCAGGTGTACCCATCGGAATTAGGCATCACCCGAAGAAGCCTCCTTTTCTGCCCGCGGAAGGCGCGACCTTTCTCTTTCCCTTTTTGTTACCTTACTCCTTCCCCGTCTATCGATGTGCGCCAAATGCATATACCATCCCACATTAACGATATGCAACAGCAAATCTCCACCTCAAACATACCTTTGCCTTAATGATGGATAATAGCAAACGCAGGCAGTGTTCAACCGCCTTTCCATCAAAGCCACAAATTGCCTCTGCAAAACGGCTCAGAAATTATTCATTGCCAATGTGGCTCACAAGAGCGCTGCTCGGTGGAATAAACATTGCCGTAGTGTCATCCAAAATAGTATCATGGATCATGTGGCAAGAAGTTGCCCACAATCAAGCTGGGACTACGTGTACTTGTTAGCATTGCCATCATGAGTTGCCCCCAGAGAAAAGCTGGAGATCCGTTACAAACAGAAGACACTTACATCTTGTGATCGTCCCTGCGAATCCTGAAAGAAAAGCAGCAGTTCACGACCTTGGTCGTTTTGTCGTCGTTGGGGTTCTTGAGTGAACACGCTGTGATAAGAGTATCGTGAGCCGAGTCGAAGGCGATTGTGCCAAACTCTTCCCAGTATCTAACGTTGGACTCTTCCGTCAGGATCTCATGCAGAGCGATTTGACCCTAAGCGAGAGAATGTCAGCATCCTAAAAGCTAATTTCGTGGCGACGCATGGGGTCATTGTATCCTACCCCTCGTAAACTCTCTACCGGCACGCCTATGAGTTCCGCCATCTCTTTGTTTCCTCTGAAAATCTGTCCGGTTCGTCTCCAGCAACAGGCCGGAACGGCCATACTGGCGAAAACTCGGTCGTACTCCAAAAGCGTCCTCTCGAACCACATCTCCACCATCACCAGGTCCATATCGGTCAGGATTTGAATCTTCTCGCGGAATTTGGGTCGAAAGCGATCGATCTGCTTAAGAATCTTCTGCTTTGATGTTGGCGACACGTGTCCATCCAGGTAATCCGAAAGCCTCTTATAGCCAAGGATGTAGTTGAATGGTTTTAGGAGTCCGGCCTCATACTTGGCTCTTAGTAAACGCTGCATGCGCTCCTCCGGTGTGTCGTTTCCGGATGGATCTGCCGCTTGCAGATAGTATGCTTCCCGGGCATTTTCCAAGTTTGTACTCGCCGGCTTCCCTATCGCCGTTGTTTGGTCGCTACTTGGGGGTAACATCGAGGTCCCCTGTATGGCACTTGGGGGGAGCATGCCGGTATTGCTGCTGCTGCTTCCCTTGTTGTTACTATTGGCGTTGTTGGTGTTGTGATTGGCATTAGACAACCCCGACACCGCAGCAGACTGGTTTGCTCCCAATATTAGGCCCTGATCCTCGGACATGAAGGCCGACTCTTCAAGCAAGCCAGCGGTCAGGAATTCATTCAGTAGATTGAACTCATTGGTAACTTCCGGTGCCACCATGTAGTTTGGATGGAAGTTGTGCATGTCGTGATAGTGGTTTTGAGAGGTTAACCAAGAATCTGGAAGGCCGGCAACTATATTAGGCAAATTCAGCAACTGATTATAGTGGAGAAAGGCCGAAGGAGGATCCAGCGCCAATACTCACATTGATTCATGCTGCCACCTAGGGCATTGGCTTGTATTCCAGCAACAGAGCCTGGTTGCACGAGCTGGAGAGGAGCGCCCCGGCCCACGGCTGCTGCGTTTGCTACCTGGACATGTCCATTGCCCATACCGCCATCAAATCCGGGTGGTCTCATGGTTTTGTCCATAGCGTTGCGCCCGATATCCGACTGGGATTCGGAGTCATGTACGGTCGAAGTCGCAAGCGCGCTCTTAGCCTTGCGTGACTCAGTATCGCGAGGCTCATCGTGGCAGAGGTGACCGATATTTCGCTTTATGCATCTGGTACAAGGCCTCTCCTACAAAAGGTTGCGGCAGATTCGTTAGCCATAGCTCCAGCTCGGTGAAGGTGGGAGAACACATACAAGATCACACGTCATGTGCTAAGGCAGCCAAAACAACATAGTCAGCCACCAGAAGAACTAGTAAAGTTTGTGTATATCTAGACCGATTGGGGTGTCCTGCAGGACTCCGTAATATGGCAGTTACGGTAGCCTATGTGCGAAGCCTAGGTAACTAGCACGACAGGAGATGGGGTGTTGGCGGTGCATGTTGGTCGACTTACAGATCGGCGACAGTAAAGGCAGGCTACAGCAGACACACCAGACAAAGTTAGCAGGCTGAAGATAGGCGGTCAAGTAATGCAGACACAGAAAGACTGTGGAAAAGAGACTGTAGATTATTTACCATGATTGACCTTGCGGCGCTTTTTAGGCGCCTTTTGCACATCATCAGCGGGCGAGGGATGGTGATCCTTGGCCTTGGTGTCGCTTCCGGACTTGCTGTCCTTCATCCCCGCCTCTTTGCCGTGGGGCTTCTCCGTGGCTTCTGTTCCCGTCATTGCTTATCGAGTATGGAGGCTCCCATTGGATCTGGCGGTTACGCAACGGGCGTTGAGTTCACTGCTCATCTAAGCCAGGCCGGCGGCTCCTCGCAGGGGAATGGCGGCAATTCGATGTTGATTCAGAGCCAGCCTTTGTTGTAGTGGTTGGCGTGTGGTTCCTCTGCTTCTGTTCCCGGATACCGATATTCCTTTAAGTTGTGTTTTTGCTGCCACTGCTCTTCCAAGAACTTCCGATGTTGTTGACGTTTTGCGGATGTCTCCTCCAGTATTGTTCCCTGGTGCTCTGGTCGGATTCCCGGGTCGGTTCGTGGGTTGTGGTTGCCTCGGCCTGTCACTTTTCGGTATATAGCGTTCGCGTTCCTGTCTTTCTGCTTGTGGTTCGTGACTGTGTCGTTCCCGAGTGGTTTCGGTTTCGGTTATGCAGCTTCGGTTGACGTTGATTCCACACGGCAATGGTCGTCGAGACAGCAGTACGGCAGCTGGTAACTACAAGTAAGAATGGCGGTTCGTCTCGGGGAAAATGGCTCTCTTGTCAAAGTTCCGTAATCGATACACTTTTGTTGCCGGCACGGAGGGAACCTCATTGGCCTCCACTGTCGCGCGAGCTCAATTGCATGCGGCGTTCCCCATGTGGATGGAACCTGGAAGGATGCAGCAGACGGCCAGACCGGGACACCAAACGGCAGGGGTTCCTCTTGTCCGCCAGTTGTCATTCGTCAGCGGCCACTGAACTCCAAAAGGAGGGGATGGACGCCCACAGGTGCCTCGCTGCAGGGCTGCCCACAGTGTGTAACCGCTATAATCTTCCTTGCACACCCTCAGCAACGGGGAAGGGCTGGAAACAGCAGGTGGGGTCTTAAGTCTGGATTGTCCCTGATTTGGAGATCTTTGAGATGTTGATGTGTTGGGTGTCGGTGTCATGTGCCGAGGAGACAAGCAAGTTGTCACATATTGCCCATGCTCATTGAACAGAAGAGCGATAACGTAAAACTAAGAGAGAAAAGAGCGAGAGTGAGTTGGAAGTAGAAGACTTGGTAAGAAATGCAGAAAAACGAACCAAGAACGAGTTCTGATCATGCGTCCTCTTTCCGTTTCCAGAGCCTCCAATCAAAATCCAGGCCTTTCATGTACTTACATAATGCCCCGTATTATCGCATATTACACTCTGCTTGGTATTCACATGTAACTTCCAACCCATCAAACGCGGTTGGATGGCTTACTTGGCTTGGTCGACAGCGTCAGCATATCCGAGGCACATACGTATAAAGGCACCGACTGAATGATTTGGGGGGCTTGTCAAGGGAAAGATGAGCGATTCACGATCTGACGAGTACGCCATCATAGAGGTAACAGCGTGTAAGTAAGTACTCCGTCGAGTCGTAACTTTTAAATACACACGAGGACGGGATGTCTTGCCGCGATTTCCAGGCGATTTTGACTTGGCTGGGCAGGAACGGTTGTGCATGCTTGGTTTCGCTTTCCTCCTCCACGCAATTGCCTCGGTTGTTGCCTACCTAGTACTTCTAGGTTGTCATTCGACCGATGAAAGGAAGGAGCAACGAGGGTGCCTGGAAAAATTAGCACACTTCTCTCGTATGGGTGCCGTCCTCGTTTCTGTTGACAATTCAACTAAAGTCAAATGGCTACGAGTACCTCAGCATCATGATGATCAAGACCCGTCGATTATCCATCTTGTCCATAACTGAACATTACATCCACCTTTGTCCGCTTAGCCGGAATATGACACCAACAAGCACCAGCCAATCAGCGTGTCAAGTCCGGCGGCAGTCAGATATTGCGATACTTGTAAGCACTCTCGACTACAACCGAGACTTCTAACCAAGTTGTAGCTGCCTCTGAACATGTTGTCTGCCCACAAGGGGGCTGAGACCTCATCGTTGTCAGTTAACATCCTCCCCGCGAATGTGCCGCCGATCCTGCTGCTGACATCCACTTGACAGATTCAAAAAGATGTGTATTCGGAGTCGTCTTGTTTCACCATCAATCGAGGTTTCTGGGCGACAAACTGAAGCAAGTTCTCAGCCAAGATGATCTCATGGCATCGAAAATCGCGCGGTCGACCAGATGTCTGTTTGTTTGACGGCATACCTTTCTGCATGAGTTGCGACTTGTTGGCACCTTTGGACGACCTCTTACCCAGTCAGGTCCCATCAAACCCATTGGTACTATATCATGACAAAACAAAAGACCTATTACTCCATTGGCCAACTTCTGTTGATTAGGAAACTCGTTGCTACGACTCCAACGGTTGCGATATCTCATCTCAGATTGCAGAGATTCTCGACACCAAACCAACGGACGAGGAGACAGGAAGACAACTCACAGACCGGCATCAAAATGATCATGCCAATAACAGACTTTCTTCGAGGGAACCATTCTCTCAAGGTCGAGGACAAAGGCAAGGAGAGATAAACCCACTGTCGCCAAACCCACAAGAGCATATTCTTGTCGGGTCGGACAGTATTCGACTCTTGCATCTCAGCAGCGGCAACAAATCTGATCCACTGCATGGCCGTTTGGAAGTTTATCAGCTCAAATATTTTCCTGAATACGAGGCGCTCTCTTACACCTGGGGGACTGCATCTGGAAACTCTAGCAGGATGGGGAAGCTTTATCTGGGACGCGATTGGAGTATTCTTCTCATCACCGTCAACTGCGAGGCGGCTCTACGCGCCCTCCGCCTTCCCAATGCCGTCCGACGCATATGGGTCGATGCAATCTGTATCAACCAAGACAATGATACAGAGCGTACCCATCAAGTTTAATTGATGCCCGTAATCTATGCGACCGCAAGGCAGGTAGTCATCTATATCGGCAATGAAAGAAAGAAGATGGATATAGGGTGGACTTACAAAGTCAAACGATAATCGCCAACAGTCACTCGCAACCAGTGGGAGACCAATTGGGAGAATATGGACAGGCGACTAAAGCGACCCTAACTCCTTCGGAGCTGGATAATACAGGAGATTGCTGCTGCTAGGAAAGCTTGGGTCACCGACGGATCGTCATGGCAACCATGGCCCATCGTCGATGCCCATGCTGAAGGACAAGCTTCCAGGACATTCCTTCCTTGGACCAAGGACTTCGAGAAACGCAAATACAGGCTGTCTGGCCACCTGGTGAAGTTGGTTATGGACTCCTGGTCCTCACAGGCATCTGACCCACGGGACAAGATATTCACCCTTCTTGGGGTCATCACAGGGGCTGCAGCCGATGGGTTGATTGCGGACTATTCTCTTTCGGTCGAGCAAGTGTAAGTTGCTACCTACATGAGGTTCTCATAGTTAAGAAGTGTATAGACGCTGACTTTAGCTGTAGGTATACTGGTCTGGTCGCATTTGCCTTGACCAAACAAGGAGAGGTCAACATTCTCCGTTACGCTAGCGGATACGCAAAGTCGAGGAACCTACCATCTTGGGTGCCTGACTGGCGCCTCCTCTCGCGCGACTGGGGAATCATGCTACGAATGGAGCATATTGAGCTAGTACATTCTGATGCAAGGCCAGATGAGATTTTCCAGTACCCATGGCAGCTGCTTCGTTGGTGTGAAGAGAGATGGGTTCGGAAAAGGACTGATGTCATGTCTGATGAGCCCACCCTTCCCAAGGCGACAGTTCATGGACCTACCGGTACTCTATGCGTCCATGGGATTAGGCTAACAACCCTGACGAAGAAGTTTAAATGGCGTCACTTTTCAACACATGCCGTCTTTTTGGGGGACTTCCTCAGCATCACCGCACCGCAGGACTCGGGGTTTGATGACTCTGTCTATTTTCTCAGGGGGTTCGACGCACTAGTAGCTCTCCGCCCGGTGCGAAAGAATACCTCCGATGGGCTTCCCAGGAACGACCTTTTTACATTCGTCGGCTTATGCTATGTGACTCGTTCGACCTGATTACCCTACAAGTCTCGGACCATGAGGCGGACATTGCCGATGATATAGCACAAATATCACAGTGGACTGTCCTGCACGGTTCTACCGACTCCCTCGGAGGATTGCGCACGGAGAACACTCAAGCTATGTACCTGAAGCTGGCCGAGACGTGCTCTGCAGCCCATATGCAATATTCTGCATGGCAGATAACATTCTTGAAGAATCTCAGAGATCGGATCAACTTGGTTTGGGACGATGTTCTACACCGATTCAAAAAGGAACCTTTCGCGCTGACGGATGCCTCTGCCCCGTATCATTGGCGTACCCCTATTTTACTACCGGACTTAATAAAGGCATTTGGGGGACAGTCTGATTTCTGGTCCATGATCATAGGCCAACTGATTACTGCTTCGATGTCGTCTGATGAAGAGACAAAAGAGAAGATTCGACAAGAGCGGCGGCGGCTACAGGCACTGCGCAAGAACATGAGCCTCTTGAGTGTTACATGCAAGGCAACGGAGACAGAAACTGCCCTGAACGCACGCATTTCCGAAGAGCTTGATTTGCTTGCTAGGGATCGTCTCCTATACATCCAGCAACTGCACACTCGACGGCAAAGGGAAGGTGACAGATACTGTCCCAGATGGTACGACTTTGCGGGCATCAGTTTCTACTGGTACAACATGCGACATATCCATGGCGACAAAGCTGCCGACTACATCGAACAGGCTCTGGCGTATATGGATATCGCGCACACGGAGAACTCGATCACAGCGGCGTCTGTGTTAAGGGCTAACATCGATGCAGCAACAGAGTATCGAAGAGCAACGCGCATAGCCTCGATGGAGGTTAAGTTGACGGCCAAGTCGTTGGAGCTCCCAATGCTTGAAACGGACCCGGAAGAGAAGATGGATGACTGGCAAAATATATTCATCATATGACTTATTTATGCCATGGCCTTCTCTTCGGACCAGTCTGAAAGTGGCAGGGAGCCCGGATCCTTTAACCTTTGTGAACTTCTCAACTGGCAATATCGATTGCTCGATGTCTAGAGGACGGCGGTGTTGTTTTTGGCCACGATACCAACAAAGCTAGAACATCGCATTAGTGAGAAGGAAGGATGTTCCCCTCAGTCATACGAATCCCTTCTAGCCTGATGATAGCTCAGTAAGCAACCAGCAGCTTCCACCCACCATGACAATTGCCTAGCCATGACTACTAAACGTTATTATTACGGTGGCGTCAGCTTCAATATGCTACAAATGTGCTTCTGCCTGCTAAACCGAAGGTGAACATTTGCCCGAGTGACGCCCACCTGTACACACATGTTCCGGCTGCCTGCTGAAGAGAAGTCGCTAACTGCTGACCAAATTGATAGGAGAAGAGGCTGAGACGAGCTGAATAAAGATTGATGCAAGTATTGCCAACGGAAACCATATCGCCTACGGTTTGATGAATCCTTCGATCGTAAACTACGCTACTGATGGTGAGCTACTAGCCTCGGCCGCTGCTGCTGACTGCATGATGTAGGTGAGACGAACGTTTTAGCGGGAGCAAGCCTCGTGATGATACGACTTTGACGCTTGAAGAACTCGGGAATGATGGTCTCGAGAACTTCATATTACTCAAAAAGCATGTATTTCAAAATTTGCAAAGTCACATTAGGGATCGCAGGGCACAATGCTGAGCTCTTGTTGAGGACGTGGAGAAGGAATTGATCAGGTAAGTAGCTGCCTCTTTCCGGGCGCGGGCCGGGACGGAGATGGGCTCGAACCGCGGGGTTCTTTTCTCTGTCCCCGCGGCGGCTGGGCTTTCTGACACTGGGGTCGGGGACGGGAACATGAAGATGAATGGTCAACAATCGGGTACCACCTGCATGGAGCTAGTGGCCCTACAAGGACATGGCTAACTCCCTCTCTTCAGCCCTGCCCAACTCCTTACCCCTCCTTGTTTCTGGGGAGCTTGTGCCGCCATACCACAGGACAATCTGATCCTTCATCTTCAAGCCCAGCACTTGGCCAACTCAATGGTCGAACCTGCATGGCCTCCGTAGTAGGTTTTCAATGTATCAAACGGCGAAAGTATGAAGGTCCATCATCTTTGTCTCTGCCACTGTCTCAGTCACCCCTCCGTGTTGGTACCTTGAGGTGCCCTTTCCAAGGTGAACCTTCTCTTGTCTTGTTTGCTTCATTCCCCCCCTCATGAGATCCTCGCGGGTAAGACGAAGTGGTGCCATGCAGAGCCTCGTTGCAACCCCCTTTCACAGCACATGGAAAACGAATGGTTGTGGGACTAATTGGCGTAGGTACTACATTGGTGATAACCCAACGCGCAACCTGGTGGATCACAGTCTATCTTGTGTCCTTGGTATGCACTAACTGCCAATAAACCACCCTTAGTCCCGCTGACATGGATGGGTTTGGGATCACATCATCCTTCTGTAAGGCTGTCAGCCAAACCCCAGGAGGTGAGATGGTGATACCTTACCATCCTATAGCTGAAGGTCTCTTTGCTTGGCCTGCTGAAGACGCTTGGGAGTATGGTTATAAGTTGTAAGACGCCACCCCAGCTTGGGAGCGGTGGCATCTCCCCCTTCCCTCCCTCAAGCTTCCTTTGAGTTGTCTTTGACTCTTCGTTGTTGACTTCTTGTTACCACGGATTCAACCATTTGATTCCCTAGGCCATACATAGCCTCCTTTCTCAATATCTTTTCCTCCTTAGTGGTTATATCCTTCCTACAAGCGTACTAATCTCACCATGACCACCCCTGCCCCCGCTGTCCCCAAGAAAAAGGACTTCAACAAGACTCCCCAGGAACTCGTCACCGAATTCTGGGACCAGTTTTTCGTCAAGAAACCAGGAAAGGTCACTAGGATCTTCCCGCGCAGCCTCTATGAGACTCTTCTCCCACCTTCACAGCCACAAGGCGTCAGCTCCTCCCGCAATGCCACGGATAGCTACCTGGCTGCCGTCAAGGAGTGCAAGGAGAAGGTGAAGCGCATTGTCCGAGAATGCGAGCGCACCAACGAGAAGTTCACCGACCCTGATTTCGATATCGAGGGTGACCTTGAAATACGCAACTGTCTCCACGGACTCACCCATGACGCCGACCTAGAGGAGTTCTACGGCGTGCTCGAGCAGCTGTACGACTCGGGAGCCGCCAAGGGCGGCAAAAAGGGCACCAACTCACGCGCCCGCGGAGCTCCTCGCAGTGCCGAAGATGCCCTCGACACCCCGGCGGCACCCGAAGGTGCGAAAGACCGCGAAGGTGTTAAGGCCGGTTGGCGTGAGACTTTCTCTCCCGGCTCCGTCCACCGCCTCGACTGGATCTTTGAATCACCCCAGTGGACCAAGGACGGCTACTCGTCGTCAGACATCAAGCAGGGCTGCGACGGCGACTGCTGGTGGCTAGCCGCCGTGGCCACTATCGCCCACCGCAAAGATCTCATGGACAAGGTCTGCGTTGCCCGCGACGAGGAAGTCGGCGTCTACGGCTTTGTCTTCTTCAAAGACGGGGAGTGGACCAGCACCGTCGTCGACGACAATCTCTACCTGACGGAAGAGGACTACAGGTACTACTACGACGAGTACGATCCGACGGGGAAGAAGGGGCGTAAGCACCGCAAGGACAAGCAGACGGGGTCCGAAGCCCTGTACTTCTCCCAGTGCTCTGACCCGAACGAGACCTGGCTGCCCCTGCTGGAGAAGGCCTATGCCAAAGTCCACGGCGACTACGAGGCCATTTCCGGCGGTTGGCCCGGTGAGGGCGTCGAAGACATGACGGGCGGCGTGTCTGCCATGTTGCAGTCCAACAGGGTGCTGCGGAAGGATAAGCTGTGGAAGGAGCTGGTGAACTCGAATGGCAACTTTGTCTTCTCGTGCTCTGCTCACGGCTATGCCTCTACGAGAGGTAGCATGGCCAACGGCCACGCGTATTCCATCCTGAAGGCCACTGAGGAGGTCGATGAGGATGGCAGGAAGGTCAGATTGGTGAAGATTCGCAACCCCTGGGGCGAGCGGTCGTCGTGGGGAAGTGGCGAGTGGGATGGGCCTTGGTCGGACGGATCTAAGGAATGGACGCCGTATTGGTATGTTACCCCCAGACTTGAGATGGCCACTTCTCTGTAGCATGGCGGATACTGATTGGAGATAATTCCCAACAGGCTCAAGAAACTCGACCACAAGTTTGGCGACGACGGCGAATTCTGGATGTCGTACCAAGACATGCTGGATAACTTCTTATACCTCTACCGGACTCGTCTCTTCGATGACAAATGGAATGTAGTCCAGCAATGGACCGCTGTCACTGTTGGCTGGATTGCCGGCTATCTGAACAAGAAGTTTGTCATTGATATCAAGAAGGGAGGAACCGTGGTGATTGTGCTGAGCCAAGTTCGTGACCCTTTCCCACGTATATCCCGGCTGTTCTTTCTTATGCTGATAATTCCCTACTTAGCTTGACGAGCGGTACTTCCAAGGCCTTGAAGGACAGTACAGGTTCATCCTCCACTTCGTCCTACAGGATGAGGACGGGAAGGAGCAGCTCTGCCGCGTGCGTCCCACCCTTGACTGGAGTTCTCGATCGGTCAGCTGCGAGCTCGATCTCGAGCCTGGGCGCTATGAAGTCTTGCCCAAGATCACGGTCGAGCGGGATACCAGCCAGCGTATGGTCGAGGATGTCGTCACTCGATGGTATGTAAACCCCTTGCCCAAGTAACTTCCTTGAGGAGACTGTTTGTAAACTAACGACAACTTATTCACCAGGGCCGAGGATAACCCCACTAAGCTCCGTCAAATCGGTATGCAGTACGATCTCGCCCACGCCAAGGGCGGCGTCCCTGACGAGGACGAAATCATCACCCAGAGGAAAGAAGAGAAAAAGAAGAAGGAAGAGGAAAAGAAGGCCAAGGCCAAGGCCAAGAAAGAAAAGGAGCGCAGAGAAAAGAGGAAGGAGAAGCAGGTTCAGATCACCATCAACGTGCCGGAGGGTACTACCGTGGACACTTCCGGCGCTGGCACGGCCAACGTGGAGGGTGCTGATAAGAAGGAGACAGAGAAGACAGAGGAAAAGAAGGAAGCAGAGAAGACAGAGAAGACAGAGGAAAAGAAGGAGAAGGCAGAGGAAGAGGAGAATTTTGAGGATGCTGTCGAGGAGAAGTCCAAGGAGGACGGTGAGAAAAAGGATGGCGAGAAGAGGACGGTCGATTCCAAAAAGGTAAGTGCCCCTTCGTCATCATCCAAGAGCGCAAACCATGGTGAAGGAAAGAAGACTGAGAAGACTGTGAAGGAGGGTGAAAAGAAGGAAGACACTACTGCTGCTGCTGCTACTGTTGTAGAGGAGAAGCCCGCAGAGGCCGAGAAGAAGGCAGAAGAGAAGCCAGTTGAGGAGACGGCGCCAGTGCCAGTGGCTGCGACTGAAGAGGTTGAGGAGGAAGACCTATCTGAAGACGAGGAAGAAGAAGAGGAGGAGCCCAAGATCGAGTACGAGGAGGGCAAGATTCCCTGGAATGCTGTTTGTGTTGTTGGCTTGAGGGTGTATGCTCAGGATCCCGATGTCACGGTCACGCTGGCGACTCCGAGCAGTGCGGAGGAGGGGGCAAGTCTTGTTGTGGATCAGCATGCTGTTGGGGCTACTATTTGAGAAGGAATTGTGAGTTGGGTAGTGGATTGGAAATATGTCAATGAGTATAGATTTGTATTTGGTAAATTGTGAGGTAATAAACGAAATCGATGTCTCTTCGCCCAAGCTCGCAGTTCACGTTCTCGAGACAGGTTAAGCGAGCTACTGTTCTGTGACTAACTGTGCATTAACACTTCAGATGCGAAACCAGCAGGTATTACGTTAGTAAATATTCAACCCCTCAACACAAGAAAGTTGATGTTGAAAGTTGAGAAGGGATCGCGGGGTGGTGTTGGCTATCAAGGTTCCCGTCCCCTGCAGGGTATCGCTAGCGCAGGGGCACGATAGTGACGTTATCAGAGCTAAGACCCTGAAAGATAGTGAGTACGTCAAGAACCTATGTTAGTGAAGCTATTGAGGACCTTTGAACCAGATAATACACCCAATTCTCCATCCTATTCCATCCTAATTACTGCAAGCTCATGAATCATGGCAATGCAGCCATTTCTACGCCACGTGACGGCTTCGGACAACAGGCTGTTTGCTGGCATTCGGGTACCTGGCTTAACATCCACTGGTAAACGCAGGTGACCTCGGTTGACGTCTGTCCCCAGCATTCACAGTCCCCTATCGCCTTATCGGTTATCGGGTCTGGGGCTGTCCGTACCTTGCGTCGCTCGCTCTTCGGCCTCGACTCTCCAATTCATCCTCTCGCCATCACCAAACCGCCCCTCAGTTTTACTCCAGTGTCGCCGTATAAGACAATTCCGTAGTCACCTGAAGCGGCTGACCTGAGTCATGGATAGTTACTGATACTAATTACAATTCAATCTGTGCCGTTTCTTTTTCATTTTCAGATCCTCCGGGCCCCCCCTCTCCTTCTCCGCAACAACATGATTCTTGGAAAGTGGTGACCGCCTCGAACAACGACGACACCTGCCCACCCCACACCTACAGCCTTTGAACAAAACCTGGAATCTATCATATATACCTTCCTTCTCAAATTGCCTTCATCTCCTTCCAACAATTCGCGCCGTGATACCCATCCATTTCTTCTCCCATCTTCAACAAATCAACCAACAATCAACTGGAATAACAGCCCTGGAGTGGATGGACAACAGCAAGATCGGCCTCTCGTCACCATAACAAAGATACCCGACCTTGCCAATGTCATTCGAAATGCCGCCGCCGAATACACCTGAAGAAGGAGTAGCAGCTCCTACGACCTCTACGCGAACTGAGGCACGCCGGATGCTCGGCTCCGGGGTCCCCTCTACAATTTACGATTCTCCTGCCTCTTCCTCGGACGGCTCCAGACGCAGCTCACTTGCCGATTACGACCCGTATCAAGTCCCTTTACGAAGTCATACGCAAGCTCATATTGAAAATGGGATCGACTACCAGGCGCTCGACTATGCCCAACAGGTTGACGAGGCTTTGTTATGTCCCATCTGCCACACGCCCTTCTTCATGCCTATGACCACCAAGACGTGCGGCCACACCTTTTGCGCCTCGTGCCTCGACCGCGCTCTCGAGACCCAGCACGCATGCCCCATTGATCGTCGACCCCTCGATATCAGCCGAGACATCAGCCAAACCCGAACCCGCGTGATACTCGACCAGCTCGACCGTCTCAAAGTCAAGTGCCCAAACACCGGCTGCGATCACGTCTGCTCACGGGAGCTCCTAGACGGCCACGTTGAACGTTATTGCGAATATACCCTTGTCAGCTGCCCCGACCCTGATTGCGACGAGACGATCTGGAGGAAAGATGCACGCCCCGAGAATGGGTGTCTCCATCACGTTACGCTGTGTCCCTACTGCGAGATGGCCCTCACTTTCAACGACCTCGAGAGGCACTACGACCAAGAGTGTAAGGGACAAGAAGCGGAGTGCCCACACTGCGACGCCGTCGTCGTCCGTCACCGTCTGGCTAAACACATTGCTACGGACTGTCGGGAGGTTGAGACACACTGCAAGTTCCAAAGCGCTGGGTGCAAACAGTTTGCGCGGAGGAAAAATATCGAAGAACACCAGAAGGACGGGTGCGTCTATGAGGCGATTGCGAAGCTCATGCAGGCGCGCGAGGAAGACCACAAGATTATCAATGAGTTGAAGGGACGACTAGACGCTCTAGACGGACGGACACGGCACCTGGAAAGATACGGTGGTGGCGGTGGTGGTAATGGCAGCAGCAGTGGTGTACGGGAGTCATCTGCATTCACCAGAGCAACAGCAGCACCACCAGTATCAGGCCTAACTGCCCATGCCCTCAACAACTTGAACCGTATGCAGCCGCCTACATCAGGTTATACAGACCTCATGGAAGCCAACCAGAATATCACTCTGGACGACCTCTTCGAGACGTTTGAGAATGAAAACAACCAACACAATGACAGCAACTACAGCAGCCCACGAGAAGCAGCAGCAGCAATGGCGACAGATGCATCGCCCATTCCCGTGGCATACAACAGTGTTAGCGGGCCTTGGGAGTCAGCAGAGGATTACATGCTCGCCCAGTTTGAAGCAATGGAGGCCAAAATCGAAGACCTGCGGAAGATGATGGTGGAGCTTGACGGAAGACACACCATGAGGCTGGTCAACGACACAATGCGGATGAACGAGCAGATCGCCGAGCTTGGGAGCAAAGTAGGAGTATTAGGGATGCATACCACCTGGTTGATGAGTATGCAGAGGCAAAGTCGGGGACAGCAGAGTGGTGCTGGGTCAACGACTGGCAATGCAAGATCCAATATGTCTACTACTGGTGGTAGTGGTGGTGGTGGTGGTGGTGGGAGTGGCAGTACTGCTGGTAACAATGAGGAGGGTAGAGGCAGGACAACTACGACAACGACTGGTGCTTCTGGCTCGTCAAGGACGGCGACACAGACTTCACAGCAGGATAATAGGAATCGGGCGGATGGAGAGGGTGCGAGAGGCAGGTATCTCAATACTAGTGATATCCCGCCGGTGAGGAGGAGTAGCGTGGGGAGAGGTGAGAATCCACCGCGACTATGATGGATCGATGTTTGGTTTACGTCCTGGGCAGTGTATCTGAGTGGTGAGCCTCCGAGTGGTATAAACTGGATGGTCTTTGTTGTTGGAGTGGAATATATACTATCATGTCCTGAGGAAGCAACCAACGGAACAAGTAATGGCATTGCATGGATTCGGTTGTCGGCGTTTGGGATGGGTCGGAGAGCACAAGGAGGTTGTCTTGTTGCACACCAGGCCTGGTTTATATACCTAAGGATATATGAAAATAAATCAAACCTACATTCTGGGAATTTGCATTGTCAAAGGGTTCATGGCGATGTAGTGAAAAGGGGCAAAGGTCACAATCTGCCTTCATCAAATGCAAGTCAAGAAAGGATAACACCTCCCGTTTTGAAGAATGGTTGAAGTGTTGAAAAGACAACAATATTAGAAGCCCCAGGAAAGAATTGGTAAGCATTTCCATGTCATTCAGTTCGCTTCTGGTATTGAAGTTCCCTAGAAGTAGGGGTTCCCGCCATCCGATGCCCCCTGGCGCCTGCAGTGGATGAAGTCCCGCTGAATCCTCGCCCACCAAAACACCAACTGTGACATCCCGAAATACCCCGCCAATCTGCCATCCATTCTAGAACTGCAGGAGCTCCATGCAGTAGGCTTGTTCGGGGCAGGCACACTCCACGTCACGCTCACAGACATCAACGTAATCTGGTCAGGGCAGAGGTGCACGAGAATCGCTACTTCCTCCCGATCACTATCCGAGGGCTTGATGCTAAAGTCTGCTAGACTCATACCCTTATTACCACCAAGCTTCGACAGCCACGCTATCACGTACTATTGCAGCTAGCTCGAGGGCGAAGTAACGACTTCGACCACCTGCAGCCACCACAAACAACCTCCAGCTTCGGGCAATCACCATCATCATCACCATCACCATCCTCCTTCAACTTCCGTCCTTCGCCTCAACCCCCGATCGTATCCAGCTTTGCGTCGTCACCACCAGCCTGAGCCCTTCTTCTCTCACGCTCTCTTCATCAGCCTAACCACAATATCAATATACCCATTAATCACTTCATTTTCCGCCTAACGACCGACGACGAAATGGATCCGAATCAGCAACCGCCGGCGCCTACGCCAGACGCGCCCGATCAAGAGACGATGGCGCAGATTCGTGCCCGCAGACTTGCTAAGCTCGGTGGCCCTAGTACCGCTTCTGCTACATCGCCAGCTGCGTCCTCATCCTCCACGCCCCAGCCTGACAAGATCTCGCCGAACCCGGTGAGGGCAGAACCCTCTCCCGCTGCTGCTACCGCGGCGGCGAGTTTGTCAAAGATCGCGGACAAGGCACCGCAAATAATCAGACCGGTCTCACGAGATGTGCCAGAGCCACCACCAGGTAGTTCCGCTTCCCGAAAGAGAGAAAGATCCCTTTCACATATTGACAACCTTGAATGTCAACCAGCACCGCGAAAGCAATATAGAGAACCGACATTTGAGGAATGGACCGACAAGCTACTCACCAGCATCCTTCGCGTTTCGCTCGATCCGAACCAGACCTTCGACAGCACTGGCCATAACTTGACCTATCTGCCAGGGCTCAGCGAAGAAATTCGGGGCGAGGGTCAGGAGCCCTTGCTATCCATCGACAGGTTCCAGGAGGCCGTCATGGAGGCCGGAAGCCTCTACCCTCAGTCCAAGCCGCTCTTCGAATACTTTTTGGCATGCTGGAAGCGGGTACATAGGTTCAGGATCTTGAGGGCGTCGACGCCCGAGAAGGAAGAGGCGCTCAAGGAGGCCAAGCGTTTGTGCTTCTCCAACTGCATCTTCGCCATTACCATGCCCGAGATGTTTGGGTATTTATCTCCCGCGTCCTTTCTACACTTTCGTGCTTTAGCTGACATGATTCAAAC
This sequence comes from Sordaria macrospora, assembly GCF_033870435.1. Lineage (NCBI taxonomy): Eukaryota > Fungi > Ascomycota > Sordariomycetes > Sordariales > Sordariaceae > Sordaria > Sordaria macrospora. Next base: position 1,299,728 of record NC_089375.1, on the reverse strand, counting down.
TTGAATAGCCGAGAACCGAACCCAAAGCACGACAGTCTGGTACCCTACATCCTGGACGGCATTGCAAAGGAAGAGGGCCTTGACTTCGAGTTCTACAACGAGGCCATGACGCGGATCGAGGACGACGATAGCATTGTGCCTCTCTTCACGAAGGCCATGGTGGAAATTAGCACAGCATTGTCTAAGAAGAACATGAGTGGGGATTACCAGCCACACGTCCAGGTGAGTTTTACAGGCAACCTGAACGGATCGGGCAGTGTACTGACGTTGGAACCTCGCAGGCTCTCTTCACATACTCGAGATATCCCGCTCTTCTAAACGCTTTGGCAGAACACCCTACTTTCCTCATGGCGCAATCTGCCCCCAACATTGAACGGTTCACGTTGCTCGGTCCCTTCTTCCGTTTGTCGCCCTTGCACCCGGAGGCGGCCGGTCACGACTTTGCCTCGCCGAGGACTCTTGACAGGGCCCGAGTCGGCGCAACCCAACAGTCATTACAAATGACTCTGGCTGCCCATCAGGACCACCTGACGGGGATAACTAATGCTTTCATAAGAGCCAGTATTAGCTCGAGGAACAAGCTATTGGACTGGTTTGCCTACATCTTGAATGCCAATCACAAGCGCACAGCCACTTACGTCGATCCCAAGACCGTTTCCTCAGACGGCTTCATGGTCAACGTCAGCGTCATCCTCGACAATCTATGCAAGCCCTTCATGGATAACGCCTTTACCAAGATTGACCGCATTCAGGTCGACTACTTCAGGCGGAATCCTAGACTGGACATCAAGGAAGAGACCAAGCTCAACGCTGACCAGGAGCACTCGGATGCATTTTACTCTACAAAGCTCGAGGGGGAGAACAACTTTATCACAGAGGTCTTCTTCCTCGCTTTGGCGGCACATCAATATGGCTCCGAAGCCACTCAGAACAAGCTCAAGGACCTCGACAGGCAAATCAAACGAATCGAGCAGAATTTGGCTTTGATGGATGCCGAGCGACCTAAACTAGCTCATCGTCCGAACGATCTCCTTTTGCTGGACGCGGCGCAAAAGAAACAGATCAAGTTGCTGGAAGCAATCCTGTCGACCAAATTTGCCATTGAAGGCATCATGGCCGACAAGACGATGCAAACGCGGTCACTACAGTTCATGAAGTACACCATTGTCTGGCTGCTGCGAATAGCCAGTCAGTCCGACTATCTCCCGTGGAAGAAAATCAAGCTTCCGCTGCCTGCAACCCAGCCAGAGGTTTTCAGGTGCCTTCCCGAGTACGCCTTGCAAGTAATTGTTGATAACTTGAAGTTCACCTTCCGTTATAGACCGGAGGTTATGGTCTCGGCCATTGGTGACGAGCTCGTTGCTCTATGCATAACGTTTTTGGAGTCGTCCGACTACATCAAGAATCCATACTTGAAATCTTCGTTGATTTCTCTGCTTTACCGTGGGACCTGGCCGGTATACCACCTGAAGAAGGGTGTGCTTGGCGATATCCTTACGGGGACTAAGTTCGCAAATGACTACCTGCTGCACGCTGTGATGAAGTACTATATTGAGTGCGAGTCCAACGGTACCAGCTCTGCATTCTACGACAAGTTCAACATCCGTTACGAGATCTTCCAGATTATCAAGTGTGTGTGGTCCAATGATCATTACAAGAAGCAGTTGACGGAGTCTAGCAGGTAAGCACATGGAGTATCCTGTGAGCTTTGATGAATTTGACTAACTCGGCCTAGGGTTGACCGCGACTTCTTCGTTCGTTTTGTCAACCTCCTTATGAACGATGCGACCTACGTGCTAGATGAAGCACTTGGCAACTTCCCCAAGATTCATGACTTCCAGCAAAAGCTTCGGGACCCTAGACTTGCCCTTTCGCAAGAGGACCGCGCCAAGATCGAGAGCGACTTGCATGACGCGGAAAGCAAGGCATCTTCCTACATGCAGCTCGCGAACGAGACAGTCGGCATGATGAAGCTGTTTACCCAAACCCTGGCTGAGGCCTTCACCATGCCTGAAGTCGTCCATCGCTTGGCGGGTATGCTCGATTTCAACCTTGACCTCCTCACCGGTCCTAAGAGCCGGACGTTGAAGGTTGAGAACCCTGACAAGTATGGATTCAATCCCAAGATTCTGCTACCACAGCTTGTGGATATCTACCTGAACTTGGGTTCCACGCCTGCCTTTGTCGAGGCCGTTGCTGCGGACGGCAGATCCTACAAGCCTGAGACCATGGCGGCTGCTACCAACATCCTTCGCTCGAAGTCACTCAAGGATCCTGCCGATATGCACGCATGGGGGGTGCTGTGCAAGAGCTTCGAAGAGGCCAAGATGATTGTCGACCAGGCTGACCTCGACTTTGGCGACGCACCGCCCGAGTTCGAGGATCCAATCATGGGCGACTTGATGAAGGACCCCGTGATCCTACCCAGCAAGCACGTTGTCGATCGCTCGACCATCGTGCAGCACTTGCTTAGCGACCCGAAGGATCCGTTCACGAGACAGCCCATGACCATTGATGACGTCGTTCCGGATGCGGAACTGAAGGCTAAGATTGAGAAGTGGATGGAGGAGAGGAGGGCAGAGATCCGTGGTAAGGTTGAGGGTGTTACGCCTGCTGCTGGTGACATTGCTGGTGCGGCGGAAGCGACGACGGACGGAGATGCTATGGACACCACTGAATAGGAGCTAAAGTGTTTGCGGTTATCATGACTTGGGTGTTGCTTACCTGCATAGAGACGCATTTTGGCTTGGTGGGTATCATATGAATCATCAGCGGAATAGGACATAAGAGGAATACAAGAAGCGTAAATATCATTGTTTATTGAACTTGGGTTTTACGGGGGATTTGTGACAGATGATCTTGTACAAAATGGAGAGGAATGGCGTCGTCATCCGAGGCGATGAAGGATGAAGTGGTGGTTCTACATGAAGGCCGTACACTTCATACCTAACAGTAGATACAAATGTCATGGGCGTAGATTGAGCAAGAATAAACAAATGTCAGTCTCACCTGAAGTGACTGGGTTACTTTGTAAGCACACTTCAATGACCCGGCTCATTTCATGTTATCACCGACGGATAATA